>NC_082683.1:134405333-135030333 GCF_949987515.2 Delphinus delphis
CTGGGTTTTTGCAGTGGTCTCCTCACTGGTCTCTCAGCCTCTGGTCTTATCTAACATCAATCTAATATGCATAAACAGCCAAAGATGATTTTTTTCTTCTAGCTCACAGGAAAATCTGATTACATCACTACTCTGTTTAAAACCTTCCAATGATTTCCCCACTGCATTCAAGTTAAAGTCTAATCTCCCTCACATGGCATAAAACGTTCTTTTGCAGGGACGTTGGCCTTACTCTCCTACCCATTCTCCTTTTGGTAAACACCTGGCCTCTCATCTTATGCTTTGCACATACTCAATAATTCCCCAAACCCTCTTTTTTTTTTGGCAAATACTGTTCCCTCACCCCCAAATACTTTGTGCCCCACTGCCCCTACCCAGATTTTTCCTGGCTAACTCCTACTGCTTCAGATCTCAATTTAGGTATCTCATTCTAGTAAATAATATCCATGGACATGAGAGAAAGCAACTCATTAAAAGATGCACAAAATAGGTTGGACTCTTGTTCCCAGTTTTTCAGTTCCTCCCTGTTATAGAATTATACATCCAAATCCTTGGCCAAAAGACGCTGCAGTTACCTACCACTAGAATAGAGAAAGTATGTTTCCTGGCCTCAATGATGTTGGGCGTGGTCATATGACTTTCTCTGCCCAATTTTGGTTTGGTTTTGTTTTTTAATATTTATTTATTTATTTTGGTTGCGCCGGGTCTTAGTTGTGGCACACAGGATCTTTGTTGTGGCATATGGGATCTTGTGGCAGGCAGACTTCTTAGTTGCGCCATGTGAACTCTTAGTTGTGGCATGCATGCAGGATCTAGTTCCCCGACCAGGGATCGAACCCAGGCCCCCTTCATTGGGAACGCAGAGTACTACCCACTGGACCACCAGGGAAGTCCCCCAATTTTGAATTAGAGCCTTAAGAGCTTTCATGTGTGTTTGTTTCTCACCCTTCTTGTGTTTCCACTTTCTCCACAGGAAGATTATGAGACATGCAGAGCAGACCTATGAGCTTGGAGTCAAATCCAGCTGAACCCAGTCAAACTCAGCTGAGATCAACCAAAACCCAGCTGACCCAGAGACTCATGAGAGGGAAAAAACATTGTTTTAAACCACTGCAAATTTCAGATTTACTACATAGCATTTTTGCAGCAATAGCTGATATAATGCATTTCCGATAAAATCTTACTTTTAATTATCAAAAATATATTCATATTGTTTTGATTATGTACTAACAGGTTTAAATCCTAAATCAATCATAAAATTTTTAAACACAGAGAAACTAAAAAATATCCAATTTCAATTTATCTACCTATCTTAGGTGCAGAGAACTATGATATGGTATTTGGGGAGTCACTATAATGCAGCATTAGGATAAAATTCTATGAGGGAAGTAGGGCAGAAATACAAATCCGAAGAAAACAAGAATAATTTACAACTTTCAGCTGTTAAATGGTAATGATAAGTGATAAATCACTGCGGTATTTAGATTCCTGGATACTTTTTCTTTTAAAATGATATAAGAGCTTTATTTTAAAATATCATTATTTATAACACATCAAAAATTACATAATTTGGGACTTCCCTGGTGGTCCAGTGGCTAAGACTCCACGCTCCCAATGCAGGGGGCTCTGGGTTCGATCCCTGGTCAGGGAACTAGATCCCACATGCTGCAACTAAGAGTTCGCATGCCACAGCTAAGACCCGGTGCAGCCAAATAAATACATAAATAAAAATATTTTTTAAAAAAATTACATAATTTGCAATTATTTAAACTTATGATAAAAAGTTTTTAGATGTCACCAAAAACATGTGCAAGAGAGTACACATCTATTTTCTTTCTTTTGGTGTATACAGTCCTGTGAATTTAATACATGTATAGATTCATGTAATCACCACCTGTTTGTACAAGATACAAAACAGATACGTACATCTCCCTCATGCTACACCTTTACAGTTACATCCTCTTCTAACCTAGATCTTCCAGAAGTCCTTTTAGGAAATATGTGAACAAAAAAGTATGAAAAACACTGCTGTATGACACTAACTAGCATGACTTACTTGTCCAGTTACTGAGGCTTCAAATTTTCAGCCAAATTCTAGTTCATTTAGTAATATTAATAATGCCAAAAATATCCAATAAGTAATGGTAAAATTTACTCTGGGGGCCAAATAATATATTCAAGTCAGTCAAAACTGAGTTGGTTAATATACTTACTGACTCAGAGTTCATTACAGTTGAAACTTAAGTTTCTCCACAATACTCACAGAGGATGATATAGATGAACTTAATCTGGAAACTATTCTTATCTTTAAAACAGGTTTGCTTGGTTATACTGATTAAGTATTAAAAGACCTCTGAGTTAGAATTTCCTCCCATTTTCTGCTTGCCTTAATTTTTCAGAAAGTTGAGATTTAGATAAATATCACATCTAAAGAGCAATTCCAGATGAAAATCATCAAAGTATAATACAAACAAGAATAAACCCTTTTGCACACAAAAGGAATCTAATCAGTCTCTCAAAACACCAAGCATACCAGGAGAAGCATTGAAAGTCAAAATCAAGGGACTTTAAACAATTATATAAACTATAAGCAGGGAAAGTCAAATACAGGAAATAACCTAAAGTAGCTCTTGCTGAATTAAGAACACTGTTTTCATTCTATCCAACTCTAGAAAAACCTGCTAACAGGGTAGGTTATTTTAGTCATTAAGACCAAACATGAAATAATACCTCTCTCTAAAAAAAAATACACAATACAAATCCCCAACACAGTTGTATCTGAGAATAAAAGAAATAAGTGGAAAGTGTAAGCTTCAGTAATCTGTGTTAGCATTAATTAATACACACAGAAATCCTCATTCACTCAAAAATTTTTGAACTACTACTCTGTTCAAGGGACTATAATGGTGATATAACATGACTGGTGATGGGCCATTTGTGCAGAAGCTCGTTGATAATTCTACTAACCTCTTTATAACACACCACGTTGTGAACCCACTTACAGCAGGGTTTTACTGTTAGCAAGATACTAAGGGGGATACAAAGATGAAAGATATAGAGACTGCTCTCAGAGCTTAACATCTAAGTTAGAGATTTGGTTAGAATAGGTTCATTTTACACTGCTATGAAATAAAAGTACAACATGTACTTAATAATGCTACACCTAAATACAAGGAAATGGACATAAAATTCTGTAAGGAACTCTGTCAGACTTCACAGAATGAGTTTTCATGTACCCAGAAAAAGAACAATAAAATCATCAAACCTAACTACTGGTCACAAATGTTCCTTACTGATGCTATGAGACACTCCCACAGTGGGGGAAATCCCAATAGAGACCACATATAACTACCTTTCTCCTCACTAAAACTGATCACAAAGCAAGAGCTTAAAATAATTCATGGCAAAGTAAAAAGAAAATTAAATCATCCTAAAAATAATAAGAGGTTATCAGCATTTTCAAATAGCAAACACTAGAATTAAAAGTTGGTATATGCTGCACTTCAAGAAAAAGTAACTCCTTAATCAGGTCTTGTTCTAAGGAAGATCATAAAGTAGGCCTTGATGGACAGGTACCCTCCTTTCCTGACCTCTCTTATGAATTTGTCTCCTTACTTCCCAAGGACTTCCACCCCTCACGATACTCCTACTACCCTCTATATGCACACATACATGAATGCACATACACACTGTCCCAGGTCAATCTTTTTCTATCTGAAAGACTGAAGTAATTTTATCTTTGATTGGAGAGTGGTATTAGGGGGAGGAGAATGGACTCCATTTATTTTCACTACACAAGAGCTAAGGTGTTACTCCTCCAGGCAAGGTCTCCAGAAAAACTGTGCTTTAGACCCTTAGAATTTAAGGATAATAATAATAAGTAACTTCTACTAAGATTTCTGTTGTTGTTGTCGTTGTTGTCGTTGTTGTTGTTTTTGGCCATGTGGCATTTTAGTTCCCAGACCAGGGTTCGAACCTGTGCCCCCTACATTGGAAGCACAGCTCCTTAACCACTGGACCGCCACAGAAGTCCCTACTAAGATGTTAATGCACATATAATGGCACTGAATCCCACCACCTCCCTAACTATAATGATATCTACATCTTAATAGGTTACACAGTGAAAAATGAAAGAAATTCCCCCCAAAAAAGAATTTTAGCCATTAACTAGCAGACAGAGAGATACTGCTGGTGTTCCTAAAATCATGCCATAAAGCCTATTCTTCTATCCCTATTAAAAAATACACATGGACTAGCTCTGTTTTAACCCTGGCCAAAAAGCAAGCAAATCTCTTCTGAAAATACTAAATTAAAATGGTCAGACAAATGTCTACCCAGAATATTATGGGGAACTCTGCACTGTAAAATACGTATATAACAAACCTTATTTGGACATTTAGAAACTTGTATTAAACATCATAAATTAGGGACTTCAAGATGTATCCCTGGTGTGCAGTGGTTAACATTCCACACTCCCAATGCAGGGGGCCTGGGTTCGATCCCTGGTTAGGGAACTAGATCCCACATGCATGCCACAAAGAGTTCAGGTGCCACAACTAAGGAGCCCACGAGCCACAACTAAAGGAGCCCACAAGCCGCAGCTAAAGGATCCCGCGAGCCACAACTAAAGGAGCCCGCAAGCCCCAACTAAGGAGCCGGCCTGCTGCAGCTAAGACCCAGCACAACCAAATAAATAAATAAATAAACTTTTTTAAAAATCATAAATTATAAAGAAAAGTTTTAGTTACAAAAAAAAAAACTTCCATACATTCTTCCAAAACCGTCAAGATATATTTTGAAGCATTTTCTAGGAAATAGCTGATATAATTAGAGTAACACAGTAACAAATTTTAAAGCTACAAAGGCCTTCACTGTCTTTTTAGAAATAATAACCTTTTCCTTTGCACAAAACAATATTAAGAGTGAAGGGAAGGACTTCCCTAGTGGCTCAGTGGTTAAGAATCCACCTGCCAATGCAGGGGACGTGGGTTCTCTCGAGCCCTGATCTGGGAAGATCCCACGTGCTGCAGAGCAACTAAGCCCGTGCGCCACAACTTCTGAGCCTGAGCTCTAGAGCCCGCGAGCCACAAATACTGAAGCCCACGCGCCTAGAGCCCGTGCTCCACAACAAGAGAAGCCACCGTGATGAGAAACCCGCATACCGCAACGAAGAGTAGCTCCCGCTCGCCGCAACTAGAGTCGCCGCAACTAGAGAAAGCCAACGCACAGCAGCGAAGACCCAACGCAGCCAAATTAAAAAAAAAAAAAAAAAAAAAAGAGTGAAGGGAGAGAACCTAAAGATGAAGATTTAAGATACATATCAATTCCATTAGATATGATATCAAATGTTATATCAGCTATTTAAAATGTCATTGTGATAAATAGGTCTTATCTGGATACTAATTCAGAAGAGAATGACTTTTGAACCTAAGTGGATATATGACTATACAGAAGCAAAACAAATGTTTTTTAAAAGAATAAATTACAATAACACTCAAAAAAACCCTGAAGCATGACACTTCATGCTTGCAAGGGGAAAAAAAAAAAGCTTCAAATATATTGGTAAACCACCATTTTTATTACAGTTTCCCCTTATTAACTATTTGTGTGTGTGCATGTGTGTATTCATATCAAATTTCAGGTAAAGAAGAAAAAAATTCCACTTTTTTGTATTCTGACCTATGTATGTATATGCCTTAAAAGCAGCTGTGGAGCATCTCTTCACTCATAACATGTTCTCTTCCTTTGTCTCTGACTTTCCCTCCCCTCCCCTGCATGCCCTGGGAACATATTACTCCCCTACTCCTACCTCCTCGCCTCAGATCAAGGAATAAGAAGCTTACCCCATCCCTACTACTTGCAGACACCCAAAGCTGTTCCAGTACTATAGTTCATTCTTCTTTGATATTCTTTGCTGAAATCCCCTCTACCAGTATATACACCTGAGAATTAGTTTGAAATATTTTGAAATATATATGATTACACTTTATTCAGTCCACAGTATAGTCTTAAAACCTTCTACAACTTTTTTTTAATATCCCTCAACTTTTCTATTGATTCTAAGCGAAAAAAGAGAAGGTAGAGAAAGATAAAAAAGAGATTATCCCCTGACCTCCTCTTAGTGCCTTTACCTTTTGCTACTCCCTGTGAAATTTCTCAGAGCACTTTTTATTTCAAAAACAGGAGAAAATATATAAGATAGGGGGTTCTTGGGGTTTTTGTTTGTTTTTGGGTTTGGGCACAAATAGGCAAGGTGGAAACTGTACATGGGCAGAGAAGGAATAGGAAATTAGGGATGCCAAAACCAGAAAGAAAATAAAGAGGGGCAGAATATTAAGACCAGGCTGATATTGGATGTTGAGCTAGCTCCTTTACTCTATTCACTTTACCACTTGAATTGGCCTTCTGTTCCCTGGCCAGCCTCAAAAAAGAAAAGCCACCACCAGTCACTTGGAGCTGGTAAAGACTAGACTTCCACAGCCAAGAATACTTCACAATAGTAAAAGTTTACCAAATATTTGGTGGCGTATTTAGAATATTAGAACAGACAAGTCTGAAGCTACCTAAAGGAAATAAATTAGCTATCTGAGGAGTAGGATGGGAGGGGAAAGCTACTCTCCTTAAATAGATGTCCTTAAGGAATAATCATCTAGGGCTCCCCTCGTGATGCAGTGGTTGAGAATCCGCCTGCCAGTGCAGGGGACACAGGATTTAGCTCTGGTCCGGGAAGATCCCACAGGCCGCAGAGCGACTAAGCCTGTGCGCCACAACTACTGAGCCTGCGCTCTACAGCCCGTGAGCCACAACTACTGAGCCCGCGTGCCACAACTACTGAAGCCCATGCACCCAGAGCCCGTGCTCCTCAACAAGAGAAGCCACTGCAATGAGAAGCCCTCGCACCGCAATGAAGAGTAGCTCCCACCCGCTGCAACTAGAGAAAAGCCCGCACACAGCAACAAAGACCCAATGCAGCCAAAATTAAATAAATTTATTTTTAAAAAAGGAATAAACATCTAGCTCTTAATTTTAATCTCTCAGCAGACAAATATCCTAGGAAGTTTTACTACTGTCTGGCATGCTGTCTTGTAAGTCTAATAAATGAGAATGTGAGCTCATGCCCTAGCCAGTAAGACATTAAGGCTGATGAAAGGGAATATGAAGCAAATTAATAAAGGAGATTACTGGTTAGAAAAATTCTTACCACTCTCTCCACAATCAAAAGAGGTTGCAAGAAATTGACACAAATCAATTATCACTCCTTTTTAACTATACGCGTAAAAGAGTTCTGAAAGTTCTAAAAGCCACTCACTTTGGGAGATGAAGGCAAATATCTGGGATAGTCAAGTGCTATTCAAGAAAACAAAAGCCTTATTAGGCCGTTATTAACAGCAGCTAGTTTTGGGTTTTTTTTTGTATATCAGAAATGTTTTTATTGTTACTAATATTCCATTATATGAATATACCACAGATTGCTTATACATTAACCTGATTGGCAATTTTGCTGTTTTCAGTTTCTCGCTATTAAGAATAAAACTGGGGGCTTCCCTGGTGGCACAGTAGTTGCGAGTCCGCCTGCCGATGCAGGGGACACGGGTTCGTGCCCCGGTCCGGGGGGATCCCACATGCCACGGAACGGCTGGGCCTGTGAGCCACGGCCGCTGAGCCTGCGCGTCCGGAGCCTGTGCTCCGCAACGGGAGAGGCCACAACAGTGTGAGAGGCCTGCATACCAGGAAAAAAAAAAAAAAGAATAAAACTGCTATGAACATCCATTTTTTTTTTGCTTTTTTATTCTCGCTTTCATTTCTTTTCAGTAAATACTTAGAAATGAAATGGTGGTCATGGGATAGGTGTACTCTTAACAGTAAAAGCATAAGTGCTAAACAGTTTCTCAAAGTGGTTATACCATTTGCCCTACAATCAGCAACATTTGTGAGTTCCATTTTTCCACGTTCAGTTGATATACTGTTGGTGCTGTCAGCCTTTTTTTTTTTTAACATCTTTATTGGAGTATAATTGCTTTACAATGGTGTGTTAGTTTCTGCTTTATAACGAAGTGAAACAGCTATACATATACATATATCCCCATATCTCCTCTCTCTTGCGTCTCCCACCCACCCTCCCTATCCCACCCCTCTAGGTGGTCACAAAGCACCGAGCTGATCTCCCTGTGCTATGTGGTAACAGCAACTAGTTTTTAATGTTGTTACATTTTCCTATGGTAAAAAAAATACAAGTAGTTGATCATTTTTTCAAAGTAAAACTCTAGACTTTGATGAGCCAAACTTAGGAGGGAGTTTATCAATAGAAAAAAATCAACTTTAACTTAACACCTTAGCCTAGGGGAAAGGGAGGGACTAGTGAGGCACAGGTGTCTGTTACTGGCAAGAAGAACAAGGATTAAAAACACTGTAAGAGATTAAAAAACAAACAAACAAAAACACTGTAAAACAAAATAAAACAAAAACTGGTTGCAAGCTGGGCTGCTACACTAAGCATCTTGATTATTCCAAAGATGCCCTGAGATCCAACCCAACCCTTCTGGCTTCCGCCAAAGAAGCATAGAAACAGCCAAGTCAAGTTCCAAGAATAGTCATGACATACCATCCCCTTCCAACTACAGTCATCCTCAGGAAGACTGTCGGTCTTTGGGAGTATCTTGCCCTGGGTCTAAAGGCACTATCAGAAGGTCAATGAGCTGTTATCGCTGCTTCCTTCTTTAGCCACTGAAACCCAAATAAGAAAATAAGGAACCTTGGATTTAATAGCAATTAATTCATTTAATTTTATTTATTTATTTACTTTTATGGCCACACTGCACAGCTTGCAGGATCTGAGTTCCCCGACCAGGGATCGAACCCATGCCCACTGCAATGAAAGCGCGGAGTCCTAACCACCGAACCGCCAGGGAATTCCCAATTCATTTAATTGAATGGCAATTACTTCATGTAATTCATTGAGGACAGCAAGAATAGACAAACTGTTACCTCTTTCACAAATCTTGTTTTCTGGGGCTACCTGGAAAACAATAGGTGCTAAAATCAACTTTTTAAATACTTAAGAATAAAAGATGGCCCTTTTCCTGCAAAGCTGAGGTCAACTGTATATTAACAAGTTACATAACCAGTTTAAAAGTGAGTTTTTGGTCCGGGAATAAGAGCTACTCATACTGTTCTCCCTGTTCAGTCATCAGTAGCCAAGGAAAAAATTCTTACTAAAACTTCTTTACCTTTACACATTATGGCCTATTGGAGTGTCATGGCCTTCTAACAGAATGCCCATAACACAAGATCCAAGACTTCTGGTCTCTCTACTCATTATATGTGTAATACATTTTGGTATGTAATTGAAGTGCTATATGTAAATATACTTGTGTGTGTTTTAAGTTTGCAGTTATCCTTGATGGTTTTCTCCCCTTTATTTCAAGTTTTCATTAAGTATCTAGAGATAATTATCTATATGCAAATGGTGCTACACTCTTAAAAGTAACCTACTTTCTTATAAGTGATAAGTATTTTACTATGTGATTCAATATACAATATATACAACATATAATATGTAAATACAATATATATATCACTAATGTAGAATGGTGTGTATCAAAACCTTTTTTGACATAAATTGTGCAAAAAGTAAAGTTCTGCCCAAGTTATGATTTTCATAGCCACAGAATACAGTTTAATAAAAGTTTATGATGTTTCAATGTAGATGTGCTTGAAAAGTCTTCAATAAACTAACTCTGAACTATGAACATATCTAACAAATAAGAATTAGAAAGTATTTGGAGACTTGAATATACTTGTACCACCAGGCATATAGAGGTTCTGTCTCCCACTGTACAAACTGCTCTTTTTTTTTAAAAAGGGGAGGAGAGGACAAAAGAACTGGGAATGTAAACATCATGGAAATTCATCGTAATGTCAGCCATGGAATTTAAGAGACAGGAGAAACTTTACAGATTATCTAATTCAAGCCCCATTTTTAAGGATGAAGTAACTGAAATAGAAAGAGAAATTAACAGACTCATCCAAAGTAATATATAACTAGTTAAAGGCCTTATACGTAGAATTATCTCCTAAGAATGAATCCCAGTACATTGCAGGTAAGGATGTAAAATGGTCAGCTTCCGCGGAAAACATTTTGGTTGCTCCTCAAAAAGCTTAATATTGAATTATCACATGTCCCAGCAATTCCCCTCCCATGAATTATCACATGTCCCAGCAATTCCCCTCCCAGGTATATACTCAAACAAACTGAAAATAAGGATTCAAACAGATACTTAACACGCCAATGTTCATTGCAGCATTATTCCCAATAGTCAAAAGGTAGAAAAAAACCCAAGTGCCTAACAAGAAGTGAATGGAGGGACTTCCCTGGTGGTCCAGTGGGTAAGACTCCTCGTTCCCAATGCAGGGGACCCAGGTTCAATCCCTGGTCGGGGAACTAGATCCTGGATGCATGCCTCTACTAAGAATCCACATGCCACAACTAAGAATCCACATGCCGCAACTAAGAATCCACTTGCCGCAACTAAGACCCAGCAGAGCCAAAATAAATAAATAAATATTTTAAAAAGAAAGAAAAAATGAATGGATAAACAAAAGTAGTATATACATACAGTAGATTATTCAGCCATAAAAAGGAATGAAGTTCTGATACAAACACAGTGAACTTTGAAAACATTATGCTAATTGAAATAAACTAGAATCAAAAAGACAAATATTGTATGATTCAACTTACATGAAATATCTAGACTAGGCAAATTCATGGAGACAGAATGTAGATTAGAGGTTACTAGGGGCTGTGAGGAGGGAAGAATGGAGTTATTGCTTATTGGTGATATTTTCTGCTTGGGTTGTTAGAAAAGGTTTGGGAATAGTGGTGATAGCTGCAAAACATTGTGAATGTAATAAATGCCACTGAGCTGTACACTCAAAGTGGTTATAACGGCAAACTTTGCTATATATATTTTATAGCACTACAAAAAAATTTTAAGAGTAAATCCCATAAAAGCTGAGCTGGAGTCAGGTAGTTCTGGCACGGAAAAGCTGGTCTACCCCAGGAAAAAACACAACAGAGATGTCTTCAATCCCACACTTTAATTTTTTAAAATTATTTTAAATAAATCTAGGGACTTCCTTGGTGGCGCAGTGGTTAAAAATCTGCCTGCCAATGTAGGGGACACGGGTTTGAGCCCTGGTCCGGGAAGATCCCACATGCCATGGAGCAACTAAGCCTGTGTACCACAACTACTAAGCCTGAGCTCTAGAGCCCGCGAGCCACAACTACTGAGCCCGTGAACCACAACTATCGAAGCCCGTGTGCCTAGAGCCCATGCTGCACAACAAGAGAAGCCACCGCAATGAGAAGCCTGTGCATCACAACGAAGATTAGCCCCCGCTCACCGCAACTAGAGAAAACCTGCGTGCAGCAACGAAGACCCAATGCAGCCAAAAATAAATAAATAAATTTAAGTAAATCTAAATAAATTCAGGTTTTCACACAGTTGCTGTTTATATAATAAGTATTTATGGTACCTAGATTCATGCCAAAAAATCCAAGACATTTTTAGTATGCTTATACTCTCCTTGAATATTGTTTCACCTAATAATTTCACAACTAGATTTAGTAACAGAGAGAGTAAAAACTTAAAGTAAAATGATTAAGATTCTGGACTCTAAAAAGGAAGAACATCTATCATAAAGCCTTCTTGTAAGAACATGTATCACCCACTGACTAGGTCATTAATTCTAAGGAATACCCAGATGACACAACTTTTGACGTCAAGAATAGGAAGGAAAGCAAGATTGACAAAAAGAGAGTGGAAATTAGGAAACACAAATGCATTAACAATAGTTACATCTTAAGTAGGAACAATTTAATGAATCACCAATTTAAAATGTGCAAACTCAGATGTACTGATCTAGAAGGGTAAGACTTACATAATCTTGTTCAATTATTTAAAGAGCTCAGATAATTCCTCCACATGAAGATGAAGTCTGCAATTCTAATCTTCCTACCTAACATCCCAATCCCATAATAAGCAATCATATTATACTGATTTTGATTTATGAAACATACTCACTGGAATACTGATTATTTCACAAGTCAAGTGTCGAAGCAATTTTCACTTTGGGAAGGCGAAGAAGTGAAATCTAAAAGCCAGGAATATTCAATATATAATGCTACATAATGTAAATATTAGGAAACAAGAGGAACAGCTATCTTAAAAGTTTTCTGTAATAGAAAGTATCTTTGAAGAATAGGCCAAGAGCTAGGGAGTACCGAGGTAAATAAGACATGATCCCTGGCCCTCAAGAACCTCACATACTAGTGGGAGAAATAAAAAAGTAATTATCATGGTTACATACAGAGATGTGGCCTGAATGTTTTGGTATCATAGAGCAAGAGTGCCAACTAGTATAGCCAAAAGCAGAGAAGGCCTCTTAAAAGAGGATTCTTGGCCTGAGTCTTAAAGGAAAGCCAAGAGTTAGCTGTGGAATAAAAGTCAGCATGTTAGCATGTAAAAAAGTACAACTGTGATACATACATATATATACATATATGTATTTTTTTTTCATTCTTTCAAGAAATATTTCTAGACTACCTACTACTTGCCAGGCACAGACCATGTTTAGAGAACAACATGTATTTTAGTATGGCTGAAGCCTAGAGAGCATGTCTGAGACTAGGCAGGCACCAGATTATGAAAGCCTTGGATGCTCTGCTAAGGAGTTTAGACCTCATCCTGAAGATGGTAAGAAATCAATGAAAGCTATTAAGGAAATGACAAGATCAGATACACTCTGATCAAGATCAATACATTGTGATTCAGGCTTTCCTATACAATCTCTCTGAGGAGCTGGCATGAAGGCTTCAAAGGGAAAAGAAGGAAGGAGCTGATATGACCCATGTTTCAAAGATACTGTATGAACATCAGCAGCTAAAGTCTACTACTTCTCTTATTCTGTCACCAGACTCCACTCTAATGGGGTACAGTTTCCATACCAGTAGCAGGTAGAAGATAGAAGAGTGGTAATGTAGAGGAATTCCTCTGACCAAAATTCATAACAGCCATCCACAGGGAACTACTAATTTTAAACAGAATATTATATTAACAAAATAAAACTAGAGCATATTAAAACATTACCTGATAAGATGGTAAATTCTATGTTGTATGTATTTTACCACAATTAAAAACAATTTTAAAAAAAGAGAAGAAAAAACAACTGCAATTTAGGCACCCTATTTTTTCTACTCTGGCAAACATTTTACAAAAATGTAAACACATTAGTTCATACTATACTTAATTATAATTCACTCATTCTTCCTTCACAGTTAAAGAACTCTTCAAAGTCTGCCTCCTATCACAAAGCAAAATGTTTAAAACCACAAAGAAAAAGTATGATAATTACTATCTTACTGGGGGAGAGAGGAGAATCATATCCCAAATGGACACCATCCAGTAGCCCACTATCCTTTCCTAGAGACTTGCCATGGTGCAAACTGCCACCATAAAGAATGCACATGAATTTGGGCAGACACATTCTAACAGCACAGCTGTCTGTCCAGGCATGCTGCTGAAACAATAGTACATTCCTACTTGTCCTGTCCCCCACCCACCCTAAGCCTCCTTACAAAAGGAAGTTTAAACAAAAAACTGTCTTATTTAAGCATCTGTGTGTGTGTGTGTGTGTGTGTGTGTGTGTGGGCGTGTGTGTGTTCAAGTAAGATCAGTTAGGTAATAACAGTAGCAATGAACCCCTCTAACATCACCCTCATCCCTATGTTAGTCTCTGAAGATTCCTGAAGAGGAAAACAATTTTTTTCATGTGTATTTCTCAAAGTCTTGACTTGAGACTGCCATTTAGGTTCAAAGAGAAGATAACAAGTCACCATCTTTCAGAAACTTGATACAGTATAGTAGAGGAGTGAGTACTGAGAGAGTAATGGAGTTTGAGTCCTAGGTAGCCATCTTACTAGCTTTGTGACCTTGGGGAAATTGTCCAACCTCTCTGAGCTACAGTCTGTTTATCCATAAAACATGAACAATGATGCTTACACTACCTACATTATAGGGTTGCTGTGAAGATCAGAGAACTAAATTTAACCTTACCTCAGCCACACACTGCAATGCACCCTTCTCAATAATCTAAATTTCACGCAACCCATTTTGAATATATATTCTATCTTACTAACTCATTCCTTCCAGTACATGAACTCTTACCATAATTTGATCCCATCAGGACCTCAAACCTACCGACTCAACTATTTTTTCATTGTCCATCACCCCTTGAAGTCCCCTCTTCTCTCTTTACCCAGTTTAAGTTCCATGATCCATAAACATAATCACTCGCTCCCCTCTCACTTGGATACACTCACTTTGCAAAATCACAAGCTTGATTAAATTAAATTCTCTATTCTCCTACTCCTAAAATCAATATGGATGGAGAAGAAACACACACACACAATCAAGCTGACTGGTGACACTTTTTTTTTTTTTTTTTTTTTTGCGGTACGCGGACCTCTCACTGTTGTGGCCTCTCCTGTTGCGGAGCATAGGCTCCGGACGCGCAGGCTCAGCGGCCATGGCTCACGGGCCCAGCCACTCTGCGGCACGTGGGATCTTCCCGGACCGAGGCACAAACCCGTGTCCCCTGCATCGGCAAGCGGACTCTCAACCACTGCGCCACCAGGGAAGCCCGACACCAAACTAACTTTGATAAAGCTCTTTGTATCCAGTATACTGCTGCATATCCTATGGCTATTTTAGACTCATAACTAGTTTCTCTGCTTTCACCTCTGGCCCCCAAGAGTTTATTCTCCACAAAGTGGACAGACTGAACCTTTTAAAATATAATCCCCCTACACCAATAGATCCCCATCCTACACACAACTTTTACCTTCTTTCTCCCTGTATGTATTATCTCCTAGCACTCACCTCCTGAGCCAGTCCTCTCTATCCAGTCCAGCCTCCTCTGCCATTCTGGAAGGATAAAAACCTCTGCTTTACAAATATTCTCCAGAATTTTGCCTTTGATGGTCCTCTTCCTGGAATATTTTTTTCTCCTGAAAGTCTTAAGTCTCACTCCTTCAGATCATTCAATTCTCAACTGAAATGTCACCCTACCAGAGGCTTTCTCTGACCACCCAATCCAAAACAGCATTTCCCCTATCACTCTAATTTACCCAGCTTTATATTACTCTCAGAACTCATCACAAGATACAGTAAATTTAAAAAAAAGAGCCTGTCTCTACCCACTACAAAATAATCTCCATGAAGGTAGGTGGTTTCATTTGTTCAATGCCATATTCCCAGTACCAAGAAAGCGCAACTATTAAATGTAGTTGGCCCACCATATCCGTGGGTTCCACACTGGCAGATTCAACCAACCACAGATGGAAAATAATCAGGGGAAGAAAAACAAACCCAGACAGTTCCAAAAAGCAAAACTTCAATTAGCAGCATGCCAGCATCTATCTACATAGCATTTATACTGTATTTACAGGATCTAGGTATTTTCACCATGAGACACTTAGCCACAAGCAGTTTTGCCAAACAACGGATTGGCCATAAGACCGTTTTGCATAAAAGATAAAATAACTGATCAACAGTTTAGGTTTCATTACACTAGAAAATGATAACCTATCAGTTTTTCTTTGTTCTGTTTTGTTTTTGCGGTGCACGGGCCTCTCACTGCTGCGGCCTCTCCCCTCTCCCGTTGCGGAGCACAGGCTCCGGAAGTGCAGGCTCAGCGGCCATGGCCCACGGGCCCAGCCGCTCCGCGGCATGTGGGATCCTCCCAGACCAGGGCACGAACCCGTGTCCCCTGCATCGGCAGGCAGACTCTCAACCACTGCGTCACCAGGGAAGCCTATAACCTATCAGTTTTTGCAAATCTTTTGGGGGGCACAGTCATCCTTCCCACCCAACAAAACCAAAAGTTTACCAAGCTATAGCAAACACAAAAGAGGCAGTTAATAATTCAAAAGCCTTCAAGAGCATTAATTATTGATTCTTTAGCTAATTCAGATACAACAGCTTGTTCTCTAATGCCATCTTTTACCAATTTTATCACTTGACATAAGAAGCTGGAGGCAAAATAAGACTCAAGCTCCTCCTATCCCCCCAAAAAGAAATGGTTACATGATTTTTTTTTTTTTTTTTTTTGGCTGCATTGGGTCTTCGTTGCTGCATGCGGGCTTTCTCTAGCTGCAGCGAGCAGGGGCTACTCTTTGTTGCGGTGAGCAGGCTTCTCATTGCAGTGGCCTCTCTTGTTGTGGAGCAAGGGCTCTAGGCACTCAGGCTTCAGTAGTTGTGGCACGTGAGCTCAGCAGTTGTGGCGCATGGGCTTAGTTGCTCTGCGGCATGTGGGATCTTCCTGGACCAGGGATCGAACCCGTGTCCCCCACATTGGCAGGCAGATTCTTAACCACTGCACCACCAGGGAAGTCCACGTGATTCTTGATGAGTGTAAGTTTCTTGAAAATGGTGAACATATTTTGCTATTCAATAGTGAAGAACATGATGTAGACAGAATTTTGATATTTAGCACTGAATCTGGCTTAGATGATATGATGAAATATAAGGACTGGGCACATGATGGAACACTTAAATGTAGTCGAGATGTGTACTACCAGTTATATACATTACATATATTGATAAGAAATAGCAGCATCCCTTTTCCATTTTACTTCTAGGGAGAGCTGAAGACACTTAACAGCAATTTTTTTTATACTGTAAAGAACTGACATCCAGCATTAGATCCTGAATCCTCAATGTTCGACTTTGAGAAAGAAGTATCGCTTTATTCCCAATACAGCCGAATACAACTATAACCATGAATCTCCAAACACTTTAAATATATTCAAGTATGTTTTTTACTTTCATTTTTCACAATAGGATCTTTTTAAATTTTTGTTTTCAATTTTTCATGTTTCATCAGGTCCTTTTTAAAGTCTCTCTTTTACTTTTGTTATTTTATCTTTTAAGGCAAAATTGTCTTATGGTCAAGTAGTTGTGCAGTGAAACTGCTTCCAGCATAATTCTTTGCAGCAAAGATTCTTAGGGCGAAAATACTGTACACAGTATTTACAACTATTTACATAGCATCTACATTGTATTAGGCATTATAAGTAATCACAAGATGATTTAAAGTATACAGAGGACATGTGTAGGTTATATGCAAATATTACACCATTTTAAAGGAGACTTGAACATCATCAGATTTTGGCATCCGCAGAGGGCCCTAGAATCAATATCCTGCAGATACTGAGGAACAACTGTAAATTAAAAGTTTAAACATCTAAAATCTAAAATCCATGCTATCAACTTTAATTATTCACACATACCAAAGAAGTCCTTTAAATAATAAATGTTCAAAGTGTATTTAAACTGGAAATATTGCCTCTGGAGAAGAGAACCGGATGGCTAAAGGGAGAGAGATACGGGATAATTAAATGCGTACCTCTTAAATCTTCAACTATTTAATGTGTTAACACTATATTAGTGTGTTAACTTTTCATTTATTATATTAATGTGCTAACTTCAATCTTGAATTATATTGTGTTAACTTTCTATTAATTTTAATAACATTTTAAAATTTGATAGTAATATTGATGCTGGAATTACATAAACTTCCCAGTTCAATTCTGCATTTTCGAGATGTGGAACACTACTGGTAAAAATATGACATTATTCATGTCCTGGGATAGTTTAATAAGGTTTTTCAGGAATTTCTCAGAGCACAAGAACTTTTACGTTCCCTTCTTAAATGTTCCCTTACTGTTGAATCATATTAACTAGTTCTCTTACTCTCGTAAGAGTCACTAACAAGTTGTTAGCTACATTCACTAGTTCATTCAGGTAGGGTAAAACAGCCAAGTGTGGTAATACCTTTACTAACTAATTATGAGGTTGTTTGCCAAGGACATTGTTATCAGAAATTTTGTCACCAAAGACAGCAATTACAAAGAATATTCTAAGATATGCTTCAGTATAGCCAGAATTTAAAGTCCTAGCCCTGGTAATGGGGTTGGTGAGAAGGTTGGGAAGGGAAAAGTGGAAGCAGCTGTTCAGTCACTTCCTGTTATCTACGCTAACCACAGCTAATCCCCAAGTTAGACAGGAAGTTACTCCCAGTTCTCCTGAAAACATTGCTCCTCTCAACTGACATGAAGGCCATGTGAAGTAGGTCATCTTCAGAAGAGAAAACCCAGCATGACGATAGTAATGAAATCCTTCACAGATCAACACTAGACCTAACGACCTTCCCAGGACTTTATACTTGTATTATATCACAAAGGATCAGAATTATAAAACCATACTTGAAAGAATAAACACTGATTTCTGCCAGCTATAACATAAGAGACCACTGCACTTAATTTTCAAATTCAGATAATGCTGAATACTTTTCCAACTCCTGTATATTAAAATATTAGGGGTTACGTGATACGACAATCTTCCTGTATGAAACCATTTCAACTATGTACACATATTCCCACAACATTTAAGTAATCTCTACTTAATAAAAATTTTTTTAAAACCCAAGAGTTTTCCCAAAACTACCAAGAAACAGTTTATATAGTGTTATATGAAAGATAGAAGAATTAATTACTCCCTCAATTGAAGTCAGAGAAAAAAATGACAATCAGTTGGAACCTGTCATATAAAAATTAAGTTTGGACCTAAGCAAAAACACTATCAATGGTCTTTCTTTTGTTTTGTTTACTTTAAAAAAAAACACATTGCAAACAAACAAAAAAGTATTAAAAGCAAGAGAGTCTAACAGTGACACTGTGACATTTTGCCTTTCCTCTAGTCAAAATACAACAAAACATGAACCAGTCACATTTCATTTATTGATTAATCATTGTACATAGCAGGGAACTTAACCATACTCAGCAGTTACAGAACTAGTTACGAAAAACGGTTCATAGGAATACTCTGGCTCTCGTTCTACCATAGGTATACATAGCTGGTATCTAGGTCATGCTAGTCAATCTAACCAGATGCATAACTAAAAGGCCTGATTATCCCAACACTCTCTAGCTCTTTCCCCATTTTGCTAGGGAGATAGAGATTAAAAAAAAAAAAAACACAATATGAGAAAGTCAAACACAGCCCTTCTACCCAACACTGTTATCACCATACTATCCTATAAAATCATCACCCAAGCTCAAATTAAAACAAACTCTCAGTAATTCCTATACCACCTTTATTTTCAATGGACAAATATATATACTTGCTCTTATCCCAGACTGTCTGAAAAATGGAAACATTTTTCAAAGCATGCTATCATCATGGCACATGATTTCACCCATCTGTTGTACTTATAAATAGCAGAAATCAGATGAATTGATGAGTTAAATCTGACAAAGTCACTTTAAGAATCTATGTTCAAGGCATACAGGAATGAAATCCATGATATGTAGAAAATTCATTCAATCATATCATAGACCAAATCAAAAAAGGGCTTAGGAAAAATAAATAAAGAATATATTTTTGGCTAACTGAAGTATTTTCTGAAACATTAAGTGTGATAACCTTTTCCTAGTAAGCACAAGAGCCTAAATTGCTTTCTTGAATCTGGGAGATGTTGGTCAAAGGGTACAAAGTTTCAGTGATGCAAGGTGAATAAATTCTGGAGGTCTAATGTACAGCATGGTGACTGGAGTTAAAAATAATGTTTTGCACATGCTGGTGGTGGCAGCATCGCTTTGTGGTAGAGGCATAGAGTTGGTGGGGTGGGAGGAACCACGCTCCCAGTGGAAGCAGAGGAGCCGAGCGGGAACCATATGCTGCTGCAGGATTTGCAGGCCATTATGCTTTGCAAGGATGAAGCATATGGAGCCTCAAGTAAAACAAGTTTTTCAAAGTCTACCAAAATCTCCTTCAGTGGTGGCTATTACAGAGGTGGGTTTGAGCCCAAAATGACAAAACGGGAAGCAGCATTTAAGTTCTTACTCATTTATGTATATGAGTACCAGCTTTTTATAATAAAATGCCTCAAAGCTAAAAATAATAATAATAATGTATTTGTATACTTGAAATTTGCTGAGACAGTTAAAAAAAAGAAAATGATAACTTTGTGAGGTGATGGATATGTTAATTCACTTGACTGTGGTGTTCATTTCACAATGTATACACATCAAAACATCATGCCTGTTGTATCATCGACATATATCAAAACATAACAAACATACAACTTGATGCCTTAATTAAATATGCACAATTACCATTTGTCAATTATACCTTAATAAAGCTGAAAAAAATGCTGTGAATTCTTCCACAGATGAATATTGTCAAATTAATAACCCAAACCAGTCCTAAAAAGTATACTTTTTTTTAATGTAAGCAAGCAGAAAAGTAATAATTTTATTAAGCAAGAGATAAACTATAGTAGCAACTGTATTTTCTTCCTAAGTACTGGAGTCTCCCCTAGTGGACTAGTGAGGAACGTTTTGGTTATTAAACTGAACTTTTAAGTATTTGAGCATGACAAATTCACTAAAACTCTTACCTGAAAAGCAGATTTTTTCCAAGGTCAAAGCAATGTTAACATTTTTTTTTTAATTTCATAATTTTGAAGTCAGTAGGGGCCCTGCAAGACAGAACCAAATCTGTTTCTTGAAAAAATACTGTTTCCAATGTTTCAAATATAATCTCTTCCAAGAATTGTTATATAAACTGAGCATGAATTTAGAAATGTAAAATCAATCTTCTTTAACAGCTTCCTAAAAATATAATTTAAAGCAAAGGAAGTTTACTAGGAAAATTACGTGGAAGAAGGAGATTGCCAAGCCCGTGGCAATCTCCACGGTGCCCGAAGCCTCAGGCTTTGTGTCTGGAGGTATTGCAGTGGTTCCATGGGAGTAACCCAGGATATGGCCAAAGTGTTCCTGGGGCATTTCAACATATGACAAATGTAACTCAAAATACCATAAAAAGGAGAGCAGCCAAGATGGATCAGTGAACTAGAAGACAGAGTAGTTGAAATCACCACCGCAAAAAAAAGAATGAAAAGAAATGAGGACAGTTTAAGAGACCTCTGCAATAACATCAAGTGCACTAATATTCACATTATAGGGGTCCCAGAAGGAGGAGAGAGAGAGAAAGGGCCTGAGAAAATACGTGAAGAGATAATAGCTGAAAACATCCCTAACCTGGGAAAGGAAACAGTCACAAGTCCAGGAAGCACAGAGAGTCCCATACAGGATTAACCTGCAGAGGAACACATCAAGACACACTATAATCAAAATGACAAAAATTTAAAGATAAAGGGAGAATATTAAAAGAAAATTACTCAAATTACCTCACTGATCTAAATGTGAACAATCGAATTATGAATATCAAGCAGAATACTTTTAAAGAGCTAGTGGTTACAAAAAATGAATTTGAGAAACTACTGACAAAGGCTTGAAAATGTTTTTACATACCACGTAATTTCTGATAATATGTAGAAGAATAACTTAAAAACAAATTTTTAAGACACTCTATATACATAAAACTAATAGACTATTTCATATTTATGCCAAGTAATTGAGCAAAATCTAATGAAGAATACAAGTATACAAAGCCTTTTCAATTATACTTAACACATTGAAAATAATGCTACCATGCTTTCTCCATCCACATGGTCTTTATACATTCTGTTCCGTCTATCTGAAACACTCTTCCCCACTCCTATCTACTAATATATTTAATAACTCTCCATCCTTCAGATCTCAACTAAATCAGCACTAACCTCCCTGACTAGGTAAAATTTCACTATTATTGCTTCTCATAGCACTATGTATCTCACCTTTTTTTTTTTTTTTTTTTGGCGGTACGCGAGCCTCTCGCTGTTGTGGCCTCTCCCGTTGCGGAGCACAGGATCCGGACGCGCAGGCTCAGCGGCCATGGCTCACGAGCCTAGCCGCTCCGCGGCATGTGGTATCTTCCCAGACTGGGGCACGAACCCGTGTCCCCCGCATCAGCAGGTGGACTCTCAACCACTGCGCCACCAGGGAAGCCCTGTATCTCACCTTTTATTGACTTATTTAAATAATGGCTGCTCATTTTATTACGTTACTTAGAGAGTTCTATCATTAGTTCTATTATTAGGTTGCTGTGAAAATTAAGCAATACATGTGTAAACCACCTAGAACAATGTCAGCCACATGTAAATACTATTAGTATTGGCCCCATTAAACCTGTAAGAGGTAAACTTTGCTTCTGTCATCTAAGATTATTCTCTAGAGTTTTAGTTTGTTGTTAAAAACTACTTCATTACTAGCATTAACACAGTACTTGAGTTGTTCTCATCTATTCCTTGTCAAAGTGATAGTCCTCTCCTCAAGAGGCAGAGCTTAATTCCCTACCCTTGGAGTAGAATTAGGGACTCACTTCTAACAAATAGAGTAAGATGGATGTAAAGTCGTGTGACTTGGGGACTAGGTCATAAAAGGAATTATGACATTCTGTTTGAAGATTACTTGCTCTGGGGAAAGCCAGCTGCCATACTATGAGGACATTCAGACAGCCATGCAGAGGGGCCCATGGGGCAAGGAACTGAAGCCTCCCACCAGCAGCCACATGCATAAGCCATCTTGGAAACAGATCCTCCAGCCCCATACAAGCCTTCAGATGATTGCAGCTCCAGCTGGCAGCTTGACTGAAACTTCACAAGACACCTTGAGCCAGAACCACTGAGCTAAGAAACTTCTGGATATCTGACACTGAGAAATTATGTGAGATCATAAATATTGGTAGTTTTAAGCTGCTAAAATCTGGAATAACTGGTTACTCTGCAATATATATAAAGTATTGTATATGTTTAAAGAAAAAGAGGATGATGATAGTAAATGAAGAAACAAAAGACACTATCAAAAAAGACCAACAGAGGCTTCCCTGGTGGTGCAGTGGTTGAGAGTCCACCTGCCAATGCAGGGGACACGGGTTCGTGCCCCGGTCCGGAAAGATCCCACATGCCGCGGAGCAGCTAGGCCCGTGAGCCATGGCCGCTGAGTCTGCGCGTCCGGAGCCTGTGCTCCGCAACGGGAGAGGCCACAACAGTGAGAGGCCCGCGTACTGCAAAAAAAAAAAAAAAAGACCAACAACTCAACAACAAAAAAATAAACCTGATTTATTTTTGGGCAAAAGACTTGAATAGACATTTCTCCAAAGAAGATATATAAATGGCCAATAAGCACATGCAAAGATGCTCAACATCTTTGCTCAACTAATTAGATGCTCAACTAATCACTAGGTAAGTGCAAACTGAAACCACAATGATATACCACCTCATATCCATTAGGATGGTTACCACCAAAAAAAACAATAATAATAATAAATGTTGATGACTATGTGGTAATACTGGAACCCCTGTGTAGTACTGGGGGGAACATAAAGTGATGCAGCCACTATGGAAAACAGTATGGCACTTCCTCAAATATAGATTTACCATATAATCCAACAATTCCACTTCTGGATATATACCCCCAAGAAATTAAAGCAGGGTCTCGAAGACATATTTGTACATCGATGTTCATAGCAGTAGCACTCACAGTAGTCAAAAGGTGGAGGCAACCCAAGTGGTCCATTAACAGATGAACGAATAAACAAAATGTGGAACATGCATACAATGAAATATCATCTGACACATGCTACAACATGGATGAACCTTAAGGACATTATGTTAAATGAAATAAGCTAACCACAAAAGGACAAATATTGTATGATTCCACTTATAGTACTTAGAGTAGCCAAAGTCATAGAGAAAATGTAGAATGGTGGTTGCCAGGGACTGGAGGAAGGGTAAATGAGGAGTTATTGTTTCATAGGTACAGAGTTTCAGTTTTGCTGGATGAAAAGAACTCTGAAGATGGATAGTGGCGATGGTTACACAATGCGAATGTAATTAATGCCACTGAACTGTACACTTAAACTGTTAAAATGGTAAATTTTATATTATGTGTATTTTACCACAGTTTTTAAAAAGACAATTTAAAGAGGATCAAATAGAACTTGCAGAAATGGAAAATATAATCACTGAAATTAGAAGTTTGATGGATTAAACAGCTGATTAGATCAGGTAAAGAGCACTCTGAAGAAACACACAAAATGTAGCACAGTGATACAACAACTGAAAATACAGAACAGATGTTAAGCAACATGAGAATAGAACAAAAGGTCCAACATATGTCTAAACAATGTTGAAAAAGAAAAGAGTAGAGAGGGAATTCCCTGGCTGTCCGATGGTTGGGACTCGGCACTTTGACTGCCAAGGGCTCAAGGATTCAATCCCTGGTTGGGGCACTAAGATCCTTCAACCTATGGAGCAAGGCCAAAAAAAAAGCACAAAGAATTACCAGCAGGATAAATAATAAGAAATCTATACCTAGTAGTTACTGTGTAGTGAAAATGCTAAATACTAAAGACAAAAAGATTTACAAAACCACCAAAAAGAAATGATAGACTGTCTCCAGGAAGAATAATTATGATGACAGCTAACTTCTCAATAGCAGTAATGGAACCCAGGGGATAATAAAATAATATACTGAGAAAAGTGAACACTAAAGCAGATATACTTCAAGGCTGTGGGATTTAGCCTAGTAAATGCACCTGCTTGGTTCAGTAGGAACACACTTTTTTCTTTTTAATATTCTACAGGTGATGTTGATACATACTCCTGGTTAAGCAGAGGAGGCAAAGGAGGAAAAGGTAGAAAGAGAGGGAGGGAACATAATAAACAAAACAAAATGTTAACAATTGGGAAAACAAGGCAAAGAGTAAAAGAGTTCTTAATTTTTTTATTGCAACTGTTCTATAATGTTAACTTTCAAAATAAAGTTATAGGGCTTCCCTGGTGGCGCAGTGGTTAAGAATCCGCCTGCCAATACAGGGGACAAGGGTTTGAGCCCTGGTCCAGGAAGATCCCACATGCCGCAGAACAACTAAGCCCGTGCACCACAACTACTGAGCCTGCACTCTAGAGCCCGTGAGCCACAACTACTGAGCCCACGTGCCACAACTACTGAAGCCCGGGCGCCTAGAGCCCGTGCTCCGCAACAAGAGAAGCCACCACAATAAGAAGCCTGCGCACCACAACTAAGAGTAGCCCCTGCTCGCCACAACCAGAGAAAGCCCGCACACAGCAATGAAGACCCAACACAGCCAAAAATAAATAAATAAAAATAAATTTTAAAAATAAAGTTATAAAAAGAACAAAAACACATACATACATCAGAATTATAAAATTCTGTTTTAAGATGCCACTATTTCTAAACACTGATTCTAAAAATTCTAATAGGAAATCATGCCTATAAATTAGTCCAAATTGTCCCATTATTACCTGGGAGTATTCATCATGGGAGAATAGAGGTTGGATGTATTTAATCAGTTACTGAAACCTGGTAACACACAGGTGTCAACTAATTCATGACAACCTCACCATAAAGGTACAGAAAAACATTCATCAAGTTTCTATGCCTTCCCTAGCCCCTTCTTGCCTTTGTACTTAATGATATTCTTAGCTCTTAAACTATGAAAAGTTCCCCTGGGTGATTTTGGAGATAAATTTAAAATTCCATTTTCTAAAACTTAATGATTCTTCTCTCCTCACTAACCTTCACACCCAACCTCACATCAAACCAATAAGGAGAAGAGAAACACAAGCTTCACGTTCTCTCCTTTTTCCCCTTTCAATTTCTCCAATCTCTCTATATCTTGAAGAGCAGAAAAAGTATACTAACAATTTTTAAGACAATTCTGTGCAAGACAGTGGGAGAAGCTTTGTATACATTATCTTGTTTAATAATCAAGCCAGCCATACAGCAGGTATTATCCTCATTTTATAATGAGGAAATAAGTTCAAACAATTCACATAGTTAATAAACCACAATTCTAACCCAAATCTGTCTAGCTCCAAAAGCCCTGTACTTTCTACATCATAGTGCTTTGAGTCACATTTGTTGCCTCAAGTTCTCCTTTTAGAATAACATTTTTATAAAGTACAGAACCTTAGCAGATAGCCTGACACCAAGATCCAGCTTCACAAAAATAGAACCTTGAACAGAAGTTTCTCAGTCACAGATTAAGAGCTTTCTCCCCTCTCCTATAGACCCCAAAACTACTTTTAGTTTCATTTATTCTATCTACTACCCTATTTAGACATAACTTAAACCAAAAAAATGACATCTACCTATTGAATACTTCCATGTAGAGGCTTTTTCCATGAGCATGGTAGATTCCAGTTATAATTTTATCTGATCCACTGTTGTGTTGGGGGGCTTCCCCAAGATCACTCCCAGGTTCAATGATTCACTACGATGACTGAGCACACAGTTGTACTTAAGTAATGATTTACTGAAGCTAAAAGATACAAAGCAAAATCAGCAAAGGGAAAAGTCTGCAGGAAATCAGGTACAAGCTTCCAAGAGACTTCTCCCAGGGGAGTCACAAAAGACACACTTAACTCCTCCAGCAATGAGTTTTATCAACATGTGTAAAATGCTGTTTACAGGGTAAGCTCCTTAGAGGTTCGGTACCCAAGGTTTTTCTTAGGGGCTGGTCACGTAGGCACCTTCTACCTACCACGTAGCAAAATTCCAGACTCCCAGAAGGAAAGTAGGTGCTGAGCATAAACCACATTGTTTGTACTAACAGTTTAGACACAGTGAGCCACTCTTCACAGTTCTGAGAATGGTGGAAACCAAAGTTCCTAGACACCAGCCAAGGGCCAACCTTGTAAGCAGGGGGTTCTAAGGATTATCGGTCTCAAGCCTGCTTATGTTCAGTCTTTTCTGCACCGCTGAGATGTTCTCTTTGGAAACAACATACTGCTGCTGTTTTGTTTTTGGTGATCCCTGTTTTCTATCCAAAATGTGTCTCCAGGGACTTCACTGGTGGCGCAGTGGTTAAGAATCCGCCTGCCAATGCAGGGGACACGGGTTCAAGCCCTGGTCCAGGAAGATCCCACATGCCGCGGAGCAACTAAGCCTGTGCGCCACAACTACTGAGCCTGCGCTCTACAGCCAGAGAGCCACAACTACTGAGCCCACGTGCCACAACTACTGAAGCCCGTGCACCTAGAGCCCGTGCTCCGCAACAAGAGAAGCCACCACAATGAGAAACCCATACACCGCAACAAAGAGTAGCCCCCGCTTGCCACAATTAGAGAAAGCCCACGCGCAGCAAAGACCCAACACAGCCAAACATTAAAAAAAAAGTGTCTCCATTTCCTGTCATTTTAACTAAAGTTTCCTTTCCTGAGATTTATATGTTTTTTTATAACATCAGCTGCTTATGCCCAACTTTTAAAACTCTTTTACAAGCCACAAATACACTAGATACACAATGTTATGATTAAATTCTGTATCTAACCTTAAGGAGAATACCTGTGAGAAAAAAATCCTTTTAAGATTTAAAGACAGTAAAAAATTAATCTTAGCACACTGGGATAAAATCATTTGATGCAATTTAATAGATATTATTGATCATTTATACTGCAACAGACTCAATAACTATAATGCTTCTTTAAGGAAAAGGAAAAAAGGGGACCTCACTTCCATTACATTTCTACACATTTCTAGTTAATATGTACATTTACAAATTAGCTGTTAACATTGTTGGAGCGCTATCCTTTTATAAATCACCACCTAAAAACTAGACAGTAGGACTTCCCTGATGGCGCAGTGGTTAAGAATCCGCCTACCAATGCAGGGGACATGAGTTCAAACCCTGGTCCAGGAAGATCCCACATGCCGCGGAGCAACTAAGTCTGTGCGCCACAACTACTGAGCCTGTGCTCTACAGCCTGTGAGCCACAACTACTGAGCCCGCCTGCCACAACTACAGAAGTCCACGCACCTAGAGCCCGTGCTCCACAACACGAGAGGCCACTGCAATGAGAAGCCCACGCACCACAACGAAGAGTAAGCCCTGCTTGCCACAACTAGAGAAAGCCTGTGCACAGCAACGAAGACCCAATGCAGCCAAAAATAAATAAATAAATTTATTTTTTAAAAAAACTAGACAGTTAACCCACACTTCCTTCTTCTTGAAAGAAGTTAAACAACTCATGACATTTTAAAAGGAATAGAACACAACCCTGCTGTCCTCCTCCACATTTTTGAGTTAATGCCTCAGACTAAGTATGCTCTGTTCAAAGGGTCATGTTAAAAAATTAACATCATAGGAATATTTTACTTCAACTTAAAAAAAGGAAAGGTTTTGGGCTTCCCTGGTGGCGCAGTGGTTGAGAGTCCGCCTGCCGATGCAGGGGACACGGGTTCGTGCCCCGGTCCAGGAAGATTCCACATGCCGCAGAGCGGCTGGGCCCGTGAGCCATGGCCGCTGAGCCTGCGTGTCCAGAGACTGTGCTCCGCAACGGGAGAGGCCACAACCGTGAGAGGCCCGCGTACCGCAAAAAAAAAAAAAAAAAAAGGAAAGGTTTTTAAATATACATATACAAGGTCGTACTTTCTTAGTTTTGGGGTTACATCAGCAAATTAAACAATGCTGGACTGAATTAGTGACTGATCTGTACCGTGAAATAATTGCTGAAATGTCTTCTGCTTTTTTCCCCTACAATCTCTCCCATTAATGTATCCTGTCCTTAAATAAACTTAATAATGAGCTCAGAAGAATGAAGAATACAGAAGCCTTCAATGAAGAACTTATCTAACTAAGGAAACAGGAATAACAAAAGTGTAAGACAAAAGTATGGGTGTTAAATAATGTTAGGAAGAATAAATGCAAAAGAAGTTTTAAGAGGACCAAAAAGAAAAAACCCCTTTCTCCTTTAAGATTTACAAAGTTTCAAAATATATGAAGTGAAAAAAAGACAGTTAACAAAAATTGCATGTATGTTTTATATACTTTTTGATTAACAACACAAACTATGAAAAGAGAGTTTAAGAGATTACACACGAGAACTTTAATGATTGTTGTCCCCAAACAGGAAGATGGGTTTGGGGTTTGTTTTACTTTTTGCTTATGTTCTTTTTTTTTATAATGAAATATACCACTTTTGTAATAAGAAAAAATTAATTATTTTCCTTTCCCCTTAAAGAAATGAAAGAAACGAGTAGTAAATATATGGCTTTTTTCCCCCTTTTTCTAAAGATGAAGCAAGATCTGTGTAATAAACATTTTATACTTGTACAAATAATACAAAAAACAAACATTTCACACTTGGCCGGCCATTCTTCTGTTAGCTTTGTAAGCTGTCCCCTCAAAACTCAGTGATCAAAAATAAATAAAATACTCCAGGAAAGATCTTCAAGTTAGAAGTCAGTTAACATGCACCATCACCCTCCCTATTAGTACAGACTGTCCTCTCATTGAGGTCCTCCTTAGACCTTAGATCATTCTTCACTTCCATTATTTTCCCCAAAATTATCCTCCTCAAAGTAAACTGCTTTTTCTCTTTCTATGTTCATTGCAAATAACAAAAAAAACTACATTTATATTATTGTTAGAAAGCTAGGGACTTCTCTGGTGGTGCAGTGGTTGAGAATCTGCCTTCCAATGCAGAGGACACGGGTTCGATCCCTAGTCGGGGAACTAAGATCCCACATGCCGCGCCACAACTACTGAGCTCCTGCGCCTCAACGAGAGAGCCCACATGCCGCAAAACTACAGAGCCCACACGCCCTGGAGCCCACGCACCACAACTAAAGAGAGAAAACCCGCAGGCCACAACTAGAGAGAAACCCGCACGCAACGGAAGATCCCGCACGCCTCAACGAAGATCCTGCATGCTGCAACTAAGACCCGATGCAGCCAAAAAATATAAGAAAATAAATAAATAAATAAAACATTAAAATAGTCTTTAAAAAAAAGAAAGCTATAACACAGAAGCTCATGCATTAAGAGAGGCAGCTTGGTATAATGGAAAGCACAGTGGGCTGAAGTAAGTCTTACATTACAGTCCAGCTCTGACTGTGCCACTTATTATACATTATTTAATTTAGTGTAAATAGGAGATAAGAGGATTCTTTTGTGGTAGGTTGTCTTAAGATATTTCTCTTTACACGACACCTGCTAACTGTAAAAAAAAAAATTGTTTTTCAAATAATATAGACATATGTAGAGTTGAAAGTGGAAGTTCCTTTCATATCTCTCCTCCCACAACCACCAAGGAGCCTGAGACTAATAGGATGCTCTTCTAATAGTCCAGCTGATAACATCTGTTTCATTCACAGCTCTCTGGGCCTAAAGGAACCTCCTCTGAATCTGACAGACTCAGAGATTCTAGAGTTTGAGCTCAACATAGTTACTAGATAGAAATTTGGGTCTTCTCTCTAAGGCAGGGGGTTAGTGTGTTGCATACAACACAAAGAATGACCCAATATTTAGCAACCAGCAGAACAAACTTAAGGTAGTCATTACTGCTCTCCATCAAATATTTCTAGCTGCCCTCCCAGGCTCATAACAAAACGGCACCTTCCCCATCCCCTTGACATGATGTGATGCCAAGCATCTCTTCTGGTTTTTAAAGTTTCCACTAGTACTTGATTCACCATTCTCTCTTTCCCTCTGCAATGCAACCGCCAGCATAGAATGACGGTGTAAGACTAACAGCCTGGGTTTCTGGGTGAGAAAAGATAGGCAGAATCCCTCTCCCACCTCTGCCAACACCCCCTCCTCCAACACACACTGATCTACACTGAACAGGTAGTGTGAGTGACAAACTTTTGATGTGTTAATGCACTAAGATTGGGGTGGGGTGCTGTTGTTACCAACCTATAACCTAATCTAACTAGACAAACCAACTGAATCTAAAGTTAATATAAAAAAATAAGCAAGCAGGCATAGCCAGGAATATTCTGAAAATAAAGAGAAATGAACTAGTCCTACTGGATGGCAGCAACAACAAAGAGCTTATACCTATAAAGCACTAATTACATGTCAAACACTATTTCTAAGCACTTTATATAAATTTACTCATTTACTCCTAATAACAACCTTATTAGATAGGTATTATCATCTCTATTTTACAAATAAGGACACTGAATTATAGGGATGTTAAGTAACTTGCCCAAGATCACACAGCTAAGGAAGTGAAGATTTAAAGCAAGGCAGTTTAGCACAAAAGTCTATATATTCTTAATCACCATTCTTTAGCACAAAAGTCTATATATTCTTATTTATACCACACAATATAAAAATACACTAAAACAGTGTGATACTGGCACACAATTAGGCAAATCAACAGAGAGAACAGAAAATCCAGAAACAGAATCAAATGCACACAGGATTTTACTATACAAAAAGGTGAATAAACATAGTTTATTCAATAAGTGGCTATTTTGAAATCCCTATATCCTTTCTGTCAGCAATTCCAATTCAAGGCATTTATTCTACAGCTATACCTAGCACGTTTCAAATGATACATAGATTTTGCACTACAGCACTGTTTGAAACAACCAAATTATATAATTCATCCATACAATGAAATGTCATGCATTAACAAAAAGAAAAGCAAGTTCTTTACTTATTAACATGAAAGAATCTCCAAGATAAGTGAAAAAAAAAAAGTGAGGTGCAAAACAGTATATATGCTTCCATTGTTCTCAAAAAAAAAAAAAAAAGCCTGGGGGGATACACATGCATATACACATGCATATATGTATGTTATGTGTATATATATGTATATATATGTGTGTATATACACACACACACACCTATCTGGAAGTATACATAAGAAACTGGTGATTTGGATTGCCAAAATTTGAGTGGCCAGGGAAAGGGGATGGCAGAAACACTTCTGTACCATATGATTTTTTTTTTTAAGAAATTTTTCTTTTTTAATTATTTATTTTTGGCTGCACTGGGTCTTCGTTGCTGCACGCAGGCTTTCTCTAGTTGTGGCAATTGGGGGCTACTCTTTGTTGTGGTGCGCAGGCTTCTTGTTGCGGTGGCTTCTCTTGTTGCAGAGCACGGGCTCTAGGTGTGCAGGCTTCAGTAGTTGTGGCACGCAGGCTCAGTAGTTGTGGCTTGCAGGCTCTAGAGCACAGGCTCAGTAGTTGTGGTGCACGGGCTTTGCTGCTCCACAGCATGTAGGATCTTCCTGGACCAGGGATCAAACCTGTGTCCCCTGGGTCGGCAGGTGGATTCTTAACCACTGTGCCACCAGGGAAGTCCCTATACCATTTGATTTTTGAACTATGCAAAGGTACTGAGCATTCAATAAATAAATAAATGATTTAAATTTTACAAGAGAAAAAGACTGAGCCATTTAGCAGCAGGGATAAATGCCAAAAGAATACATTGAGAGTTATCATGATAAAGAAGCTGAGCAGCCATTACACTCCATGTACTACAAGCTGAAACCGAGAAAGCCAGCTGGAAGAAAGGAAAACTGAACAGATACAGAGAGCAAAAATGATGCCAAAACCTTGCAGCCCCTAAAAGAGAAAGATGGAGTATGCAGTCTTAATTTCTAATGGCTTACTAGCTCCAGTTTCCATGAGGCCCAGACATACCACGACTCCTACCGATGGAGTGTCATGATCTCCAGTGTACACACATACAACACACGCTTCCACTGGAGTTAGCTCCACTGGTTCACCATTCCCCTCCCCACCTTTTTCTTAAGGCCCCTACAACTAACTTTTCTATTCATATGAATGGAAAGGTATTTCAGGATGATACCTTTGTGAGAGAGAAAAGTACCCTTTGTGATAGAGAAAGACTGTGATCTACCTAAGTGAAGTGCTAGAAATATCCAATCAGAATGCTGATAACTGTACCAAAATAAAACTATACATTATACTTAACTATATATCCAGAAGCACTGAAATCTGGGAATTAAACCAAGGGACAGAAGCCTAAATACAACATACTATCTTGTATTAAGGTCTCAAGATTATCTCAGCCTTAATGCTACCGTAATTGTTAAGTACATTAACCAATAAACATGTTAGAAAGGCAACTTTAAAAAAACATTAATAGCTATCACTTTTTGAGTACTTACCATTCAGCACGCACCCTCTGGGAATTTTACATGTAATATTTATTTAATTCTCACAGCTGTATGAGGCAGGTACTATTTATTAGCATGACTATTTTACAGATGAGGAAACAGACACATATAAAAAATTCAGAACCCTAAGAGACCTTCGAAATTATGTATTCCCATGCAAGTTATTTATTTTCTACCTATGTCAAGATATTGGTATGCTAAATCATAAATTTAATCCAGGATCTAAACCCACATAGTCTAACACCAGAGTCCATAGCTATTAACAGCATGCTTATAAATGGCACTGACTGATGATATAATTGAAAGCACTCAACTAGAAAACCCAAAAGCTTCAAGAACTGCAAGTGTGAAAAATCTGTTTACATCAAGATTAGGTAACAAACACAAAGTCATTCCTGGTAGATCAGTAATCTCTTAAATATAGTTTTTTAAGGAAATATTTTCCTGTTAATAGTAATTATCTAGCTATCTTTTATTAGTATTTCTTTTAAATTCAATTCTAAAAAATATCTAAGGGGATTTCCCTGGTGGTCCAGTGACTAAGACCCCCATACTCCCAATGCAGGGGGTGGGGGTTTGATCCCTGGTCAGGGAACTAAGATCCCACATGCTGCACGGCGTGGCAAAAAGAATAAATAAAATAAAAAATACCTAAGAAGGCACAAAACAAGTACATGAAGGCTAGTCTCAAAATAAAATGGTAATATTAATCCTTAATAAAGTGAATTGTATATGTTATATTGTATTTTTCCTTCTATTTTATTACCATGAAAGCTTTGGGAAGACAGTGGAGCATCAGTGCAGAACATCTCCCCCTAGGTGCAGCACAAACTTGGGAAAACCACAAAACTTGAGTCAAGCTCTGCTTCCTACTAGTTATGTGGCCTTAAGGTAGGAGACTTACTCTCTCTTAGCTAAACATCTTCATCTGTAAAACCAGGAAATATATATAGCTTCTGGGGTTGTGTTGAGGATTAAGTGATAGGGTAGAATAAAGTGTCCAGGACACAGCAACCAATCCTTTCCCAATGCTATTATACTGCTAAAGCACAATGGTTAAGAGCAAAATGTTTAGAGTTAGACATGTCTTATTGTGAGACCGCTTTCATCATTTATTTGCCAAGGACTAAATGAGATAACACCTGAAGTAGACTAACATATAAATGCTGAATAAGTATTACTACATAAGTAAGACTACCAAAAGCAAAAAATGGGTGCCAAAGGTAACTAGAAACTAAACCTAGAAAAATAATAAAAGTTAGACTCTAATCTTTCTGTGCTCTACTACTAAGCTATGGGTCCATGATCAACTTGTTTCATCTGCCTAAGCATTAGTTTATTCATCTGTAAATCAAGGGTACCAGAATACTGGGAATTCCCTGGCAGTCCAGTGCTTAGGACTCTGCGCTTTCACTGCCAAGCACCTGGGGTTCAGTCCCTGGTCAGGGAACTAAGATCCAGCAAGCTGCGCAGCACAGCCAAAAAAAAAGAAAAAAAGTGTATCAGAATACATAATTTCTTTTTTGATGTGGACCATTTTTAAAGTCTTTATTGAATTTGTTATAATATTGGTTCTCTTTCATGTTTTGGTTTTTTGGCCACGAGGCATGTGGGATCTCAGCTCCCCGACCAGGGATGCAACCAGCACCCCCTGCATTGGAAGGTGAAGTCTTAACCAGTGGCCCACCAGTGAAGTCCCAGAATACATAATTTCTAAGGTCTACTCCAGTTCTAAATTTTTATACCTCTGTCTGTCTGGCTACCAAAGTCATAAATTTTATCTTAAAACAACCAACACCGTCATATATACATACACTCACCCTCAAGGAAAAAAAATATAAACCTGTAGCAGATTGAAAAATTTAGAGATTCAGGGAAATGGCCGAAAATGGTAAGCACTACAACTCCAGTTGAAGGTTTTATTTTTTTATTTATTTATTTTTGGCTGCATTGGGTCTTCATTGCTGCGCGCGGGTTTTCTCTAGTTGCGTCGAGCGGGGGCTAATATTCATTGTGGTGCACGGGCTTCTCATTGCAGTGGCTTCTCTTGCTGCAGAGCACGGGCTCTAGGTGCACGGGTTTCAGTAGTTGTGGAGCATGGGCTCAGTAGTTGTGGCTCTTGGGCTCTAGAGCGCAGGCTCAGTAGTTGTGGCGCATGGGCTTAGTTGCTCCGCGGCATGTGGGATCGTCCCGGACCAGGCATCAAACCCATGTCCCCTGCACTGGCAGGCAGATTCTTAACCACTGTGCCACCAGGGAAGTCCCTCTAGTTGAATATTTTAATAAGAAACATGTTAATGTCAAATACTTTAAATAAGAAAAAATTATTTTAAAAAGGAACACCTAAAAATAATGAAAAACAGTGCTAATTTATAGTTGCTACAAAAAACAGAAAATAATTATAGCATTTTGAGTACCTGCCTAGCTCGCAAAGACTCTCCTGAAACATCAGTCTCACACAGTGGTAGGCCCAGGGCAGCTAAATACATTCTAGATCAGTGGTCCTCAACCAGGGGTGATTTTATCTCCAAGGGGATTTTGGCAATATCTAGAGACATTTTTTGGTTGTTACACTTAGAAGGTGAGCGCTACTGGCATTTAGTTGACAGGGGCCAACAATCCTGCTAAACACCCTACAATGTACAGGATAACCCACACAAAGAACCATTCAACCCAAAATGTCAATATTATGGAGGTGATCTGACCACCAATCATAGCTACTCTCCTGGGAATCTGGAACCGAGACTAAGAAATTCAAGTTTAATATAGACCATCCTTTTGGTCAGAGAAGAGACTACCAAAAAAAAAAAGAAGGCAAGTATGGTATGAATTGAATGTCTAAGAGAGAATAAAGTGAGCAAACAGAAGTCAAAACAAGAGACAGAAAATAAATATTTCCTGAGTTTTTAGCAGCCTTCCACGTCCTGTTTCTGGGCCAGCCTGGCTGCATTCCTGTTCTTGAGCCTCCACTATCTCCATATAAATTTCTAGGTATTACATAATGTGGAGTTGGTCTCTCCTACTTGTAACTAAGAGTCCTACTCACACACATTACCCACAGAAAACTGCTAAGATAGAAGAATCGACTACAGCAGAGTAATAGTTCAACACAAGTAAATCAAAAATAAATTTGATGAAACTTTATAATAGTAAGAAACCAATGGTGAGGTACAGAAAAAAGATCAATGAGAACTAATCTATAAATATAAGGACAACAGAGGAAATAGAAAAGGTAAATAATGTGGAAACCAGGGAAAGAGTCAAAATTTCCTGAACTAGAAGGACAACCAAAGACAGTTGGTATATGATATAAAGACTGAGAAATAATCATTTAAGACAGACTCCTCAAATATCTACCTACCAAGCTCTTAAGCTTTAAGAGGAAGAATTTTATACAACTCAATACCACAAAAACAATTCAGTTAAAACATGGGCAGGGGGCTTCCCTGGTGGCGCAGTGGTTGAGAGTCCGCCTGCCGCTGCAGGAGACACGGGTTCGTGCCCCAGTCCGGGAAGATCCCACATGCCGCGGAGCGGCTGGGCCCGTGAGCCATGGCCGCTGAACCTGTGCGTCCGGAGCCTGCGCTCCGCAACGGGAGAGGGCACAACAATGAGAGACCCGCGTACCGCAAAAAAATAAATAAATAAATAAAACATGGGCAGGGAATTCCCTGGCAGTCCACTGGTTAGAACTTCATGCTTTCACCGCTGAGGGTGCCAGTTCAATCCCTGGTCAGGGAACTAAGATCCCGCAAGCCGCGCTGTCGCCAAAAATTAAAGAAAGACACAAAGAAAACTAAGTTTAAAATGGGCAGAGAATCTGAATAGACATTTTTCCAAAGAAGACATTCAAATGACCAACAGGTACATGAAAAGGTGCTCAACATCACTAACCACAAGGGAAATGCAAATCAAAACTACAAAGAGGTATCACCCCATGCTGGTTATAATGACTATCATTTAAAAAAAAAAAAAGATAGGGTTGGCAGGCAAGGGTGTGGAGAAAAGGGAGCCCTTCTGCACTGTAGGTGGGAATGTAAATTGGTGCAGCCACCACAGAAAACAGTATGGACGTTCTTCAAAAAACTAAAAATAGGGCTTCCCTGGTGGCGCAGTGGTTGAGAGTCCGCCTGCCGATGCAGGGGACACGGGTTCATGCCCCGGTCCGGGAAGATCCCACATGCCGCGGAGCGGCTGGGCCCGTGAGCCATGGCCACTAAGCCTGTGCGTCCAGAGCCTGTGCTCCGCAACAGGAGAGGCCACAGCAGTGAGAGGCCCGCGTACCACAAAAAAAAAATAATAATAATAATAAAAACCTAAAAATAGAACTACCATATGAACAGTGATCCGACTTCTGGGTTTATACTCAAAGGAAATGAAAACAGCATCTTGAAGGAATATCTGCATTCCCACGTTCACTAAGCATTATTCACAACAGCCAAGATAGGACACAACCTAAGTGTCCATCAAGAGATGAATGGATAAAGAAGATGGGAGATACACACACACACAAACACACACACAAAATGGAATATTATTCAGCCATGAGAAAGAAGAAATCCTGCCATTTGCAACAACTTGGATGGATCTTGAGAGCATTATGCTAAGTGAAGTAAGTCTGACAGAAAAAAGGCAAATACTGTATATCACTTATATGTGGAATTTAAAAAAGCTAAACTCAGAGAAGCAAGAGAGGAGAGTGGTGGTTAACAGGGCCTAAGAAGCAGGGGAAATGGGGAGACACTGGTCAAAGGGTACAAACTTCCAGTTATAAGATTAACAAGTTTTGAAGATCTAATATAGTGCATGGTGAATATACCTAATAATACCAATACTATATATTTGAAAGTAGCTGAAAGAGTAGATATTACATGTTTTTACCACAAAAAAGAAATGGTAATTATGTGATTTGATGCAAGTGTCAGTTAATTGCTATGATGGTAATCACACTGCAATTCATAAATGTATCAAATCAACAGCTGTATACCTTAAACTTAGATAAGGTTATATGTTAATTATATCCCAATAAACTGGAAGAAAAAAAGAGGAAGAATTTTTAAAATAAAAAGATTTTATATGTTGCCAAGAAAAAAGAATAAACAGATAAACATAAAAGGATAAGCATGACCTCAGACTTGAAAAAGTAACAGTGTGGTAGAAAATTTGCCAGAGCTAAAGCCATCCTGATACAGCCCATGGCCAAGATGACTTTTCTCTTTGAAGACAGCTAGTAATTTCAAGGAACAAATAACTTGAAATAATTAGATCAAAGAACTTACAAATCCATTAGAATTTTCCCAAACAGCAGGATTAATAACAGAATAAAATAGAAAATGAAAAATATAATGATAAAGACAGAATGAAAACATTATGAAATCCTAAGACTTAAAAGTGCAGTTAAGGGCTTCCCTGGTGGCGCAGTGGTTGAGAGTCCGCCTGCCGATGCAGGGGACGCGGGTTCGTGCCCCGGTCCGGGAGGATCCCACGTGCCGCGGAGCGGCTGGGCCGGTGAGCCATGGCCGCTGAGCCTGCGCGTCCGGAGCCTGTGCTCCGCAGCGGGAGAGGCCGCAACAGTGAGAGGCCCGTGTACCGCAAAAAAAAAAAAAAAAAAAAAAAAAAAAAGTGCAGTTAAGTTAAAAATACGGTAGTAAAAGGAAAAACACACACTGGATAATAAAGCCAAATTTAAAGTAACTTTTTTCCAATCAGTAACTGCAAAGAAAACTCAAAGCACCTCTATGGAATAAACTCTGCACTGTAACATGCCAGGTATAATATTCCTAAGTGAACAATGCAAAAAATAACTTCTCTTGTTGAATGTATCAATTCATTTAAATTTATTGAGGGTCAACTTTGTGCCTGTCACTGTTAAAGGTACAGGGACTCCGGTGGTGAACAAGATCAATCAAGTTCCTGCTCTCATAGAGCTTACCATTTAAAGCAGAACTGTCCAACAGAAATGCAAGCCACAAATGTGAGCAAAAATATGGCATTTTACATATTCTGGATGCTAGGTTAAATTTTTTAATCCATAAAATTAATTTTAACAATCTATTCTAGGGAGTTCCTCGTGGTGCAGTGGTTAAGAATTGCCTGCCAGTACAAGGGACATGGGTTCGATCCCTGGTCCGGGAAGATCCCACATGCCATGGGGCAACTAACCCCATGCGCCACAACTACTGAGCGTGCGCTCTAGAGCCCGGGAGCCACAACTACTGAAGCCCGCACGTCTAGAGCCCGTACTCCGCAACAAGAGAAGCCACCGCAATGAGAAGCCCGTGCACAGCAACAAAGAGTAGCCCCTGCTCGCCGCAACTAGATAAAGCCCGTGCGCAGCAAAGACCCAACGCAGCCAGAAATAAATACATTTATTTTTTTAAAAATCTATTTAATCTGACATATCTAAAACATTATCGTGTCAACATGTAATCAACATAAAAACATTAATGTGATATTTTACATTCTTTTTTCATACTGAGTTTTTGAAATGTAGTGTGTATTTTAATACAGCTCTTCTCAATGAGGACAAAGGACATTTTAGCTACTATACTGGACAGTGTCAACCTAGGAAGAGGGACGGGGCTGCTTTCCTTTTTTTTTTTTTTTTTTTTTTTTGCTGTACGCAGGCCTCTCACTGTTGTGGCCTCTCCTGGTGCAGAGCACAGGCTCCGGACGCGCAGGCTCAGCGGCCATGGCTCACAGGCCCAGCCGCTCCGCGGCATGTGGGATCTTCCCAGACCGGGCCACGAACCCGTGTCCCCTGCATCGGCAGGAGGACTCTCAACCACTGCGCCACCAGGGAAGCCCTGCTTTCTTTTTTTTCCATTTCAAATCTTGTCATATTCTTTGACTATTTATAAACTCTCCACATATATCTCTGATAAAAATAACTATAAAGAGTTTTCTGGTCAGAGCAAATAGCAACTCCAAGCACCTATTTTATGCAAAACTGGAAACAACCCACCATCAATATGAAAAATTCTGAATAAATGTGGTATAGTTACACAGTGGAATACTGAACTATAATATTTCAAATGGATATATCTCAGAAACACACAGGATAGAAACAGAAAGTTGCAAGATGATACATCTGGCATAGAATTTATGTAAATCTTTCAAACATACAAAGCTACAAACTGGCACCTGCCCCACACACACCCTCTACAGATAATTACAAGTGGAATATAAAATGCAACTATGTAGAAGGGAAGGATAAACACCATCAGGGTAGTATAAAACTCAGGATAGGAAGGGAGAAGAATGGGTTTGAGAAGGTCTGCAAAGGGTATTCAACTGTCTCTATAATCTTTTCTTTTTTAAAAAATGTGACACACAGGCTTCCCTGGTGGCGCAGTGGTTGAGAATCCGCCTGCTAATGCAGGGGACACGGGTTCGAGCCTGGTCTGGGACCATCCCACATGCCGCGGAGCAACTAGGCCCGTGAGCCACAACTACTGAGCCTGCGCGTCTGGAGTCTGTGGTCTGCAACAAGAGAGGCCACGACAGTAAGAGGCCTGCGCATGGCGATGAAGAATGGCCCCTGCTCTCCGCAACTGGAGAAAGCCCTCACACAGAAACGAAGACCCAACACAGCCAAAAATAAATAAATAAATAAATTTATTAAAAAAAAAAAATGTGACATAACATTAACATTTGTTAAATCTGGATGGCGGGTACTTGGACATTCTGTTATGTGCTCTACTTTTCTGTATGTTTGAAATACTTTTTAAAAAAAATGCTTTCTTCACATTTTATTTCTATTTCTGAAGAACAGACAAGAGTTTACTGGGATCAGAAACTTAACTTCTGATAAATATACATTTTTATAAAAGAAAATATTCTTTCTTCATACCTCCTTAAAGTTAATTCTCAGTTTCACAGAATTAATCATTCCACACCAAATCTGGTCTTCGAGTTAGCTAATGGATTATTGGCATAGTTAAAAATATATATATTGATTCAGAAGCTAAACACAAGTCCAGATGCTAACTGGAGAGAATCCGGAACTCCTCTATAGTATCCACAGAATACATCTTTTTCATAGCTAAAAGGTTTACGTTTACCAAAAATCAATGTTCAGAGGTCTCAACTACTGATGTAGCACTGTGACTATGAATTGTCAACATTAGGAATGTATTTACCAAACTTAATATTCCCCTCGGTGCAAAAACATAAATTGTATGCTTTAGCCTAGACGCTAGTCACCAATAATGACACTTCTTAATGCAAAATGTAGAGAAACAATTTCTCTAGTTGCCGTATTAAAATATACCAGGCAGGGCTTCCCTGGTGGCGCAGTGGTTGAGAGTCCGCCTGCCGATGCAGGGGATGTGGGTTCGTGCCCCGGTCTGGGAGGATCCCAGATGCCGCAGAGTCGCTGGGCCCGTGAGCCATGGCCGCTGAGCCATGGCCGCTGAGCCTGCACGTCTGGAGCCTGTGCTCCACAACAGGAGAGGCCACAACAGTGAGAGACCCACGTACCGAAAAAAAATATATATATATACATATATATATATATATATATATACACACACACACACACCAGGCAATTTCTCTGAAGGTACACTTAATAATATATATATGATATTTATGTGTATATATACATTTATTATATATATACTTTAGATATATGTACTATATATACCTTAGCTATTTTGTAGAAAATAAATGGATGAAACATGTATTGTTACCACCAATAATAGTAACCAGAATTCATTAAGAAAAAGGATAGACGGTCTCTCTTCCTGCAACCCACTCCTACTTCCACCATGCCTCCTCCAACCAAACGCCTTACAGTATAGAAGCGTGATAAAGAATGAATAGTAATAACAGCTTAAAACTCTTCCTTATTTTTAAAAAAAGGCCTCTAGGAATATAAGTTTTAAGAAAATAAAAGTGTTGGTAGAAAGTTACTACTACAGAAAATCTGGTTGCCTTCCTAGAAAGAGAATTAAAGGGAAAATGATTAGATGCAATACGAATACAGTAAGGCGACCAGACCCAAGACTGACAAACAAAAATCACTACTCATATACTAGCAATTAGGAAATGTAATGCAGAAGAATTACACTTATGATCACAACAAAAATTTTAAGAAGCCCACCAATAAGCTTAACAAGAAATGTCCAAAAACAATGGGAAATCAATGGAAAATCTTTTACTTAAGGACACAAAGATGACCTAGACTGGCAAAGGGACACCATATTCTTAGATGTAAGGACACAATAATGCAGCAATGTCAATTCACCCTCAAATTAACCTATAATTCAGTACAATCACTATCAAAATCCCATCAAGATTTCTGAATCTTAACAATCTGGTCCTAAGAATATTTGGAAGATATGATATGCAATAACATCCAAATAAACTCTGAAAAGTAACACAATAACAGGGAGCTACCCAGGTAAACATATATACTTTAAGCTTATAATATAGTTACCATAATTAAAATGTTAACAATGTGCAGGAAGAAATAAAGATGAATGGAACAATGGAAAGAGTTTTAAAAAGATATGTGGACATTTGAGAATTAAATATATAAGAAATACAGCTCTTCAAAGCAGTGGAAATTGATGAACTATTCAATTATTAGTACAATGGAAAAACATTAAGTTGGTTCCAATCTCAAATATGTATATATAAATTTCAGAAAGGTTCAAGCTGCTAATAAGAAAAATATGAGGAAAACAGGAGATTTTTAACAATCTTGTAAACAAATATTCGTCAATAAGAAAATGGTTAACATCTAAACAAAATGGTTAAAATATATATCAAGAGCACAAAACACTATAAAGCTATTGAAAAGAATGAGAAATGTACACATCCTGGCATAGAAAGGTCTTCCAGACATATTAAATGCAAAAAACAAATCTGAGAGAAAAAAATTCATACTGTATAATGCATTTACTTGCATTTATGAAATGGCAAGAGAAGTATTAATATGTGCACTCACATAAATATAAATACATAAAAAGTTCTGGGAAAATAACATATCAAACCATGAACAGTAGTTTCCTCTAACAAGAGAATATGGATCATGGGTCGGAACATCAAAGAGGACTTTCATGTCTAATCTACATGCTTCTGTACTGATTTATTTTTTTTTTACATTGAGATACCTTTATATATTTTCACACAATTAAAAAATGCAAATTTCAACATTAATAAAAGAAAGTTACTATAACAAAAACCTTCAAGTGTCAACGCTTCTTTCCTATAAGAAAAAGATCGGTGATATGAATTATGCCTGTTAGTACTGCTAGTCTTAGGAAAATTTTTAAGTTTCCCTAAGAAAATTACCAAGTTTTCTTAATAATTATCTGGAACCACAAAATGCTAAGTGGCAATCTTTAGTACTAACTCAGTATTGTTATTTTAACTTGCTGGAAATAGCATATAGAAAGGAACATGTTAACAAAACTGTATATGTACATATTGTATATTATATTAAGCCACAGAAAATTTTCTTTGACCTTGACCACATCAAGTGAAAGGTTTTCTAAATCCTCCCTCTCCTTGGAAAAGCAAACCAGGGAATATAAATTGCCTGGGCCTGCTGAGCTTTGTGTTCTCCTGGATCAAAAGCCAATACTGGCAGAGTTCACTACAGAGGAGCCCGCAGTACCACCACCATAGACTCCGCACATTTACAGAACAAAGCAAAGACAGAGAAGAAGCTCAATATAGGTCTCATTTTTTTAAGCGACCAAAATAAAATTTGTCACAGTATTATAGTTAACGTGCATTTATCTGTGCATTTATTTGAGTGAGAGTTCAATTGAAAATAATTGACCTGGGACTTCCCTGGTGGCACAGTGGTTAAGAATCCGCCTGCCAGTGCAGGGGACACGGTTTGATCCCTGGTCCGGGAAGATCCCACAGGCCGCGGAGCAACTAAGCCCGTGCACCACAACCACTGAGGCTGTGCCCTACAGCCCGCGAGCCACAACTACCGAAGCTCGTGCGCTACAACCCGTGCTCCACAACAACAGAAGCCACCGCAATGAGAAGCCCGCGCACAGCAACGAAGAGTAACCCCCGCTCGCTGCAATGAGAGAAAGCCCATGCACAGCAACGAAGACGCAATGCAGCCAAAAATAAATAAATAGATAGATAAACAAATTTATTTATTTAAAAAAAAGAAAAGAACTGAGAAATCATTCTAATTAGTACAATGATCACAAATTTACATACTGAAATTATGCCCTCAACCCAAAAAGGCAGAGATTAGTAACCAACAGTTATTATACAAAATATCACACTTCCCCACTCACCGACACACAGACTAGTTTATTAACTGTTTCATGAGAGTGTTCATCAATATCTACTTAAGCAACATCATTCTTTTGGACAGCAATTCTAAATTATACCTAAAAATTCTGAGATATTAACACAGGCAATTACTGTAAAATAACTGAATAAAGAAACATAGAAAATACTCGAGTGTTAAACTAGTTTTTTTTAAATTCTATCATACTACCTAAAAAGGAAAAAGAAATGTCTTTATAAGTTGCATATTAATAAACTAAATAGATCACTTTAAGTGGCTACATAGATTCCAATACAAGGAGAAAAGGAGAGTTGTAATCTATCAAGAAGGAGTGGGGGATATAAAGTCTTTAAATAAGAAACATTAGTAATACTAAGTCTAGAGGTTAAGCCAATAGTTCAACATTACCATGAGATTTCAAATTGCACTGTGAGCGCCTACTGCTCCATTTGTTAGGCCATAACATCTAAGTCTCAATCCATAGCCACAGAGTAAGTATATAGATCTAACCCTGGTCTACCATTCTGAAACCCTCATCATTGGTCTCAAGAGAGATAGGGTAAAAAAAAAAGACTAAAAATCTTCCTATATACACACACATACATATACATATGTACATATACACAAGCTCCAAAAGGAAACTAGGCATCATCACACATAACTACAGAATCACAAATAGGTATCCCAATTTCTTTGGTCTCTTATCTTTTTCAATTTGAGCAAGCAAGGTTTTATGGGGTTTAAGTGAAAAAAACCCTGCAATTAAGTACTCAGAACATGCCTGGCACACAGCACTCAATAAGTGGCAATTATTTCTTCACAGCTTCTTCCAGAGACTAAGGCCCACTCTAAGTCTGTCAGCAGAAGTCTGTGTGTCTTAACTCCCTTTTCCTGACACAAGATTCTTTCAAAAGTGCACCTCTCAACAGACCTTCTACATATGAACTTTTAGAGATTTAAGAAAAAAAGTTGAGGCCAAAGCATCTCTTCCTGCCGCAAAAAAAGTGGCATAAGACAGTGGACACCTGCATGTGGACACTAGACTTGCAACAAATGGACTTCTGAACCACTTTTAAGTAGAAGAGTTAATACATTATGTTTTCTGACAACTGACAATCTTTGAATTACTTTCGATCCACCACTCTTCTTAATCTCACATTACCAACAGTTCTCAAAGTGTGGCCCCAACCAGCAGCCTTCAGCAATACCTGAAAACTTATCAAAAATGCAAATTCTCAGATCCCACCTCAGACCTAAATAATAAACTCTGGGAATGGGACCCAACAATCTGGGTCTCCACACTAAAATTTGAGAATCGTTCTATATGATCTGGTGAAGTATCAACAGTGACACTCCAAATTTATCTATTCCAGAAGAAATCTGTTAAGATTGATGAGGTTAACATTACGTATTTTGAAATCTTATACACATAGTATATGAGAAAAAGCCCAAATTGACTCACAAAATTAAGAATATAAAAGTTCTACTAAAACATGCTTTTAGCTTCCCTGGTGGCACAGTGGTTGAGTCCGCCTGCCGATGCAGGGGACACGGGTTCGTGCCCCAGTCCGGGAAGATCCCACATGCCGCAGAGCGGCTGGGCCCGTGAGCCATGGCCGCTGAGCCTGTGCTTCGCAACGGGAGAGGCCGCAACAGTGAGAGGCCCACGTACTGCGAAAAAAAAAAAAATGCTTTTAACAAGAAACTTTATAACCAGAGGTAAAAATAATACAAGGAGGCACAAAAAGTTCTTAAAGGATGTCAGATGAAGGAGATTACAATACAAAAAATCATTAAATATTAACTAGCAAACAAATGTGCCAGCTTAGAATGAGGTCTCAACCTAAACTTTACATATGCCTTGGCCTGTGTTTCTAGTTCAACTTCTGTGAAGGAAGAAAAACAACAGTATGAAAAGAGTAAGAAAGACCCATAAGACAAATAATCCTAAGAAGATAACATTTACCCTCAAGGAAGGCAGGTCTAAGGTGATTTCAGATCCCCAAAATTTCCCTACCTTTTTGCTGCTTTCTGAAAGTCCTTTAATAATCAAGAGTCACTTGAGAGAAAAATAGAGACTTAGACAAAACAGAGACTTAAAATATAAATGCTGGACTTCCCGGGTGGCGCAGGGGTTAAGAATCTGCCTGCCGATGCAGTGAACAAGGGTGTGATCCCTGATCCAGGAAGATCCCACATGCCGCGGAGCAACTAAGCCCGTGTGCCACAACTACTGAGCCTGTGCTCGAGAGCCCACGAGCCACAAGTACTGAACCCGTGTGCCACAACTACTGAAGCCCACGCGCCTAGAGCCTGTGCTCCACAACAAGAGAAGCCACCGCAGTGAAAAGCCTGCACACCGCAATGAAGAGTAGCCCCCGCTCACCGCAACTAGAGAAAGCCCATGCACAGAAAGGAAGACCCAACGCAGCCAAAAATAAATTAATTAATTTAATATATATATATATATAAATACTAAGACAATTCTACACTTTAGCATGCTATCGTGATGACAATAGCAGCGTTTGAGTTAGTTTACAAAACATTTTCACATTAGACTCATGTAATCTTGACAACCATCTTGAGGTAAATAACAATGACAACAACAAAACTACATTTACTGAGCACTTAGAGCCTTACAAAATTTTATCATTTAATTCAACAACCTGCTGAGGTTGGAGTTGTAAATCACTTACTAATGTCAGACACAAGGCAGGATCTGAACCCAATTGTATCTAATTTTAAAACCCATCTTCTTGGGACTTCCCTGGTGGCACAGTGGTTAAGACTCCACGCTCCCAGTGCAGGGGCCCTGGGTTCGCTCCTTGGTCAGGGAACTAGATCCCACATGCATGCCACAACTGAGAGTTCACATGCCACAACTAAGGAGCCTGCCTGCCGCAACTAAGACCCAATGCAACCAAATAAAAATATTTTTAATGCATTTTAAAAAATAAAATAAAATAAAACCCATGTTCTCTAAATCTCTACACTATGGCAAGATTTGGAGACAAAGGCTTGAGTTTTCAGGCCCATAACTTAACAGCTGTATGCCCTTGGGAAGTCACTTAATTCTCTTAACTCTTCATCTATAAGATGGGAAGATTAGTATCTGTCCCCACCTATTTCAGAGTACAGCTGACCCTTGAACAACTAGGAAGTTGGGGCACCAATGCTCCACGAAGTCGAAAATCCTCTTATAACTTTACAGGTGGTCCTCCATATCCAGGTTTGGCATCCCTGGATTCAACCAACTGCGATAAAACTATAGTACATATTTATTGAAAAAAATCTGCCTGTAAGTGGACCCTGAAAGTTCAAACCCATGTTGTTCAAGGGCCAACTGTAATTGTAAAGATCAAATAAGATAAAGGACATAAAAGGTGTTCATAAACTCAAAAAAAAAAACTACACAAATGTCATCATTACTGATTTTGACAGAGAGAGTAAAGAGAAAAAAAATGATATAGTATAGTAATTGCAAGGGGAAAAGATGCTGGTTTTTCTTCTTAAAGCAAGTTGAAGACCCTTAAGGAGAAACTTCAGACTTCAAAATTTACCTGAGACCTTACTGTCAATTGGGCTGTGATAAAAGAATCTGTACCACAAATTATTTTGTCACTTTTCTAAAAATACAGACACACCCAGATACCTGTAACTTACACAGATTTGGAGGTTAGCAAAAACCTAATAGCTGATTTCTTTTTAAAAGTCTGGTTCTCATAAGAATCAGTAGCCACTATACTAGGTCACCATAATTAAAATTCCCTTGCAACGGCCTTCCTGTTCTTTTCTACAGTATCATTTTCAACCTGTGGTGCCGACATCTTTCATTCTGCAAAGACTAAAACATGAACTACAAATCCTAAATAAAGAAATCAGACCACTTAAACTGATGAGTTTAAGGGAAAAGTTTTATTACTCAAAAATTCACAATTTAAGGTTAATTTTTAATAGCATTTACAGCAAATGAGTGAGAGAAAGAAGTAAAGTTGAAGTGAAATCACTGAACTGTTGTAATGTATGTCAGATATTAAAAAGACAAGGAGGTATTCAACCCTAGATTACTAGTCACAAAACATCAGCTCACCAAAAAGGTTCAATAGCAGATTTCAGAAAAATCACACAGCACTCACCTCTTTCATACCAAAAAACAGCCCAATTATTTTTATTCCTTCTAAATTACATTCACAAAAGGCATTTTTGGCAAAACAAATTATTATAACAACTTACATATTAATAAAAAAATATCATTTTCAATGAGAAAACACCATTTCTTTTATCTACAGAAGAAAAATCATGGACTCTGATAAACCCATTTCTGTAACGTACATACATTTTTACTGACTACATACAATATTTAATCTATATTTAAACCTACATGTAAACTCAACAAACCTAACTTTCGTATATGAAATTATGTGCTAATACCTCAATACTGAAACTCAAGACAGTGACTTGTACACTAGTTGCCAGGTTTTTTGTGTAAATGTCAAACAACAGGTCCACTGAGAAGCTTTTGAATCTAATTGAATTTATTCATTCAAACCAGAATTTATCATGTGTTTCTAAGCAGTGGTTCTCATCTAGGGGCAATCTAGCAATGTCTGAAAACATTTATGGTTGTTACAACTGGGGGGGGGGCGGTGAGGTAGTTTGCCAGAAAGGGGTGCTACTGGCATCTAGTGAGCAGAGGCCAAGGATGCTGCTAAATATCTTACAAAGTATAGGACAGACCCCCACGACAAAGAACGACCCACCCCAAAATGGCAATAACTGCCAAGGTTGAGAAACTCTGAGCTATAAAAGTTTATAAACACCCATCTGTCTAAAAACAGTAATCACTTAACCTTTGTTTCCTATATTATTTGCCAATTCTATTCTTTACATACTAGTCTTTGGCAACAAACTTACCCTATTCCCATCCTTTCAATCAGCTTCTAACTTCCAAACTTGTCAATACAGCCAATTTCAAAACCTATTATCTTTGACTCATCCCTATTTTTAATTGTAGTAGTTGTTGTAGTAGTAATGGCCGGGGCCAACACATATTTAGCCCTTACTACATGCCAGGCACTATCCTCAGTGCCTTGTACATATTAACTCATTAGTCTAGGTACTATTATTACCGGGTATTCTTATTATCCCCATTTTACAAATGAAGAATCCAAGGCACAAAAAGGTTAAGTAACTTGTCCAGGGTCACAAAGATAATAAGCAGTCAAGCCAGGTTTCAAATCCAGGCAGAATGCCTAAGTATTCCAAAGTCGTCCTTTCTTCTTTCATCCTCTAAACCAAATCATAAAATCATTAAGTTCCACAAGGACAGGGTCCTTGTTATACTCACAGCAACATCCCCAGGGCCCAGTACATAATAGGTGCTCAAAAAACTTTTCTTTGTTGAATGCATGAAATATCCCTCAAACTCACCCCACCTGTTTCCATTGCCTCCACTCAAGGCCAAGGCTTTCAGCACCTCACACTTGGCTTTCTTTACATAGCCTATAAACTAACCAATCAGGTAAATGGATATAAACTCCTCTGCCACATTTTCAATAACCCAGCCCATAACCCAACGTATTCGAAGTTTTCTTCCCACTGCTTCTCAATTATCAGTAGAATCGTAACATCTTAAGAGTCAGATGGTACCTTAGAGATCATCCAATCCAACATTTAACAGATAAAGAAACCCAAAGATGTTAAGTGACTAAATCACCCAGACAGGTGGAGCCAAGACCAGAACTTGATTCTTGCAATTTCTGCTCTAGGATTCACTCCTAGAGGATTTGCTTAACTCATGACAGATGTGTCTCCTCACTAGTCCATCAACAAATTACATTCATTTCAATTGTTCACACTTGTTTCTCCTGCACAGCCTGCCCTCATTTTCTTGCTCCATAGATCCAAATCCTATTCATCCTTCAAAATCTCCTCCTATTCCATTCTTCATGATCTCCTCCTTCTCAGAAAATCTTACATCCTGAATAGATGCTAGAGGAAGAGGATCACCATTACTGGGCCAAGTTTAATACATAACTAACACGTCCCACAAAGCAAAGCTACTTGGATCATTTCTTCCCTGAAAACTATTTACCCATTCTTTGCTATGTTTCTGGAAGTGATTTCGATACAGACTAACTTATATGGCACCTTCATAAAATGTTTATATACCTGGAAGAGAAGCTCACTCACATCTTTTAGAGTAGACACATAACTCCTGAATGGCCCAAATCACCTATATCTCTTCCATTAGGAAACTCAGGTTGTTCACAAAGTCCAAACCCAGAACTCTGATACAACTCACCTAGCAGCCACAGCTTCTAAGGTTCATCTCTTTCTCTGTATACTATCATTTGTCTTAACTTCCTCCAAAACTCCATTTCTGAGGAATAGTTCACACTTCTTTTCCTTCCTCGTCTTCCCTACACTACACAGTATAGAATACCCTCCTTTATCTTTTATTATTTTCCATATGGCTCTTCAGTGAAAGTCCAGTTTGCTACCTCTCATCCAACCTCAACTAGCCAGTTCTTTATACAGAAGTCACATCTATCTCTTCAGCCTCTCTCAGGTCTTAGGGTATCTCAACTCCATGAAGGTTAATTTTGGTTTTTTTCCCCCTTCTCCATTCTTCCTTCCTCTAGACAAGTGGCCTCAAAAGTGGTGTGGGTGCAGCTCAGAGGAAATGCAAAAGGATCCACTGGGCTGCTGGAAAAAATTTATTAGAACTCTTGTTATATTTATTTTTTCATCGCATCCTTTCTTAAATTCTGTTTCTGTGTACATTTCTAAGTTACCCATTAGTACAGTAATAAAGATACATAAATTCTTGGAGTACGTGATCACAAGTCTGGAGACAACTGCTTTAAAAATACCTTGATAATGAGGACAAAGTAATAGGTTCCAGACCATATAGAGGATGTAAATATGTATATGTGTGTGTGTGTGTGTGTGTGTGTGTGTATATATATATATATATATATATATATATGCACACCTGGTAGGAAAAAAACTCTTGTTTGTATCCAAAGTCCTAACGATGCCCACCAACCTCTAACCCCTGCCAGCCATCTCAGAAATGTGTCCTACTCAAAAGAGCAGAACAGAGGATGGTTTGGCAAAGCCCTTCATTTCCAGTTTGAAAAAAAAAAAAAAAAAGAAATTCAAAGTGCTAAGATACTACCCTTATCTTTCCCGTAGAAGGGTATTTCAGGACAGTGTTCACTATCCTGACACTGCTCATTGCCTGATTTATACGTATATACTTCAAAGGCCACTACCTGCTGAGATTCAGTTCCTATTTCCCAATCCCTCGAGGCACAACTCATGCTCCCTTCGCTAACGACCGACTTCTACTAACACCTGGACTGAGCTCACACCTCCCTTCATCCTTCTCTCCCCTGAGGACACTATCCACCGTCTTCCCCGAGCCCCACAATCGCGTCCCAGTGCAGAAGACAGCCCATCCAAGGTCCCTAAGACCACTTCTCTTTCCTCCTCCGCCCCCGGGAGCTGCCAGCCAGGCTGGAGACGGGAGGGGGGGAGGGGTGTGACTCGCCTCCCGTGACTGGCCCAGATGGCAGCAGATTCCGCCCCCACTCTTGGGCACCCCTCGACCCCCTAGAGCTGCCTGTCTGCCTCCCACCCCGCCTCAACCCCACCTCCGGCCTTCCCCACGCCCTCACGCCGGCTCGGGAAACACTCACCGTGCTGGGTGAAGATATTGAAGCCGGCCTCTGCGGTGCGCCCCGCCAGGTCCCGCCTGCGGCTGGAGGGTCTGGCTGCGCTGCTGCCCCGGATCCCGCGGGGTTGCGACTGCTGAAGCCCCGGAGCCTCCCCGACGCGGCCCACCTGCTGCCCCATCCCTGCACTTGCGTACTCCCGCGCCCCCGCCGACCCGTGGTCACATTCCTCCTCGGCTCCGGCCTCGGGCTCCAGGCGCTTGCTCCGGCCTCTCCTTCCCAGTCGAGGCCCCGGCCCTGAGCGGTCCGGCCACCGGCGTCTCCCCACCCGACTCCTCACAGCAGCCGCCGCGCTGCCTCTCGACGCCTCACAGATTCTCCTTTTCCCTCCCCATTCCGCGGCTCCGCGCCCTCAACGCTGCCGCCGCCGCCATCTTTAAACCACCGAGCGCTAGGAGAGCGTGGGACAGAGCGTCTCCCGCCCCCCACCCGACCAGTCACCTCCGCTACTCGGAGGGAGGGCTTCCCGGCGGCCCGGCCCCGCCCCGCCCCGCCCCGCCCCGGCCCCGGCTCGTCCGCGAGCTCCCTTCTCCTCGGAGGGTGGGTTCGCCCCCGTCCCCCGCACACCCCGTACCTACCTCACTGGCACGCCTACAGCTGCTTCAGGTCTTCCGGCCCTTCGGTTCGTTCGCGGCACCTCGGCCTCCCACATCCGAATCCGCCTTAGCCACCTCCTCCCACGTTCGTTTCTACATGCTACCACCTTTTTTAGGGTTGGTCGGTCTAGAGCCTTCCCTGTCCCACCTCCACCTGTCAAATCAATTAGTCGCGCTGAGCGCCCCAGGTGCACAGCTCGCTCTTTAGCAGGCACAGTTGGGACAGAAAAGCACAAGGCGTTTGATGCTTGCCATCCAGGTGAGGCTCCCTAAAATGCCCGGGAGAATTCCTTTAAATACCCTCGTCACCAAGCCGACCTACAGTCAAAAGTAAATGATATAAAATTTACATGAAGCTAATAAAAAGGTACATTATTTCATTGTAATTTTTTGAAACTATTTCATAATGTTAAGTTGCACTCGCTTCGGTTGTCTGCACTCTACAGTCTCATTGGAGAAGCAGTTATGACCCGGTTCCTCCTATCGTATTACCATGAATTCCTCTTGAACTCCTTTACCGTGTAACCACGTGTGTTTCTGTTACCCTTATATTGCTTGACAGTAAAGCTAATCTTCCTACCGGCATGCTTTATATATAGTGCACGTGGTCAGGTCTCCTTTGATGACAAAGGAGAAAAATAAAACTACCTTTGACCCTGTTTCTGAATGAGAACTTATCTTTAACTTATGTTGTCTAAAGACAGTGACTCAGGCAGAAATGTTTTTAATGCACGCACACATACATATACATGTATAAATATTCACTTATCATCTCCCCCCTACTGAGCATTCTTGCATGTTAATATTGATCCAGTTTTTTACATTCTCAAAGAACTTGATAATTATTCTTTAGCTATTCATTTAGCTTCCCTATTTCCTTTATAAAAAGCATCAACTATTGGAGGTACCACACTGAAAATTTGCTTTAAAGCAGAGGATGTGGGAACCATTGCAAAGAAGCAACGAAACAACCATTGGGAAGATAAATTTCAGGGAAAAAGGTGGATACAGCTCTCCTTTACATGTCTTTCATAGAACCGGGCTGACCTTAGATGAACCATTAATACTCACCACTATAAAAGTCCTCTGAAATTATTCCGTTGCCATCCAGGGTATGACCAGAAATAACTGAAATTGCCCACCAGATGGGAACAGAAACACTATGCTTTAGCACTGGATACAATATGAATTTTCCATTTGGTCAAAGTTTTCCTGTGTTTAAATACTTTGTCTTTTCCTTTTAATTCCTGAAGTGTTGCAACTACTGAAAAAAAAAATCATTGACAAGGGATAAAGGTGGTCATAGAGCTATGATTTGGTTTGTTGTTTGATTTTCATTATCTGAGAGAATTTAATTTGGGGGATAATGGTCTGGCTTCTCTTTCTTTCATAGTATGTAATGGGTAAGTGTAGTATAGTGCGGTGGTTAAGGGAGGCACTTAAGTGCTTGAGGTCAAAACTGGGCTCAATATTCGTTTGCTCTTAGACAAATATTTAACCTCTTTGTGCATCAGTTCTTCATCTGTGAAGTGATGATGATAGCAACAGTACCTACCTCACAGGGCTGTTGTGAGAATTAAATTGGTTAATATACATAAAGCACTTAAAACAGTATTTGGGTGCTTCCCTGGTGGCGCAGTGATTGAGAGTCCACCTGCCGATGCGGGGGACACGGGTTCGTGCCCCGGTCCAGGAAGATCCCACATGCTTGCGTACCGCAAAAAAAAAAAAAAAAAACAGTATTTGGCATATAAAAAGCGTATACAAGCACTTACTATTAGTACAAAAAATGTAATGTTTTCAGAAATCCATCAACTTTTCCAGGCCTAATTTTTTTCAAGTGGTATATGCTTAGATAATAGAACGAAGTCTACAGTATTTATTCATGTGAGCCCCTATCCACCACCTGCCACCTTTATTTAACTAAAAACAAAAACACCAATCAACCAATAAAAACAGGTGGAATCATATATCACTTTATTAGTCATTCCTACCTGGTCATCACCAGTTACCTGCACATGTGAACTATTGCATGTGAAATATTACCTTTGTTTAGCATATGAATATTCCTCTACCAAAGAGTCTTAAGATCCTGCCTAGACTGAAGCAAATATCTTGTAAGTGGAGATGTTTTTCAAAGTGAAATGGGAATTTTCAGAATTGGGGTGGGGGGGTGTTGAAAGACCAGGGAGAAACCTACTTACTTAGGTGCAGGACACTATTTCATCTCAATGTAACCAAGCCCAAGTGACTCACCTGAGAATTACAATTAAACATTTAGAACGATTAAAACATTTAAAACAATCCCAAGTAGTATTAGCTCAAGCTGAAATGAGGGCAGCTGTGAACTCCAGGCAGGTGCAGAAACCAGATGAAAAACAGGAGCAGGGATGGTACACAGTAGCACAGGGACAGCCTCACCCGAGCAGTGGCCAGGGGACGGCCCCAAAAATCAAACCCATCGTCAACACCAACAAGGCACAATGAAGACATAGATGCTCATCATCTTTACCTTCCCTATAATCGGAGTAATACCACTATTTCCAGAAGCAGGGAACTGGTAAGCAATGCTTCACTGGTCCCTGTCTTTACCCATCTGGATTTCCAGGCTATTGCCACATCCTTACATTTTCTCCCATATTAGTCAATATTTCTTTCTCTCTGTCTATATGGATACAGTGTTCATTTAGACTCAGATCATCTCTCTGCTGGATTCTCCTGCTGCTACCCTTTTCTTTCTAGGTTCTTCACCAAGCAATTCACTAAAAGAAAAATACTTCTTCCTCTCATTGCTTTGATTGTGCTTCCCCTCCCCTTCATCATGTACAATGTCTAAATTTTTCACCTGATGTTTCAAAATTATTTTCCAGGATACACTGGATTATAATTGCCTAATGTTCATCAGCTCCTGTTCCTCAAATACCCACCCCTTCTATAGCAGGCATATATGTTTTATCCAATAGGCCTATTTCTAGGATGTCTTCCTTTTAACTCTGACTTTTGCAATACTCAGATTCTCCCCAATATGGTGCCCAAATGACTCCCTTTACAGTATTCAGGGTTCTACTCAGATCCTGCCTCCCTCTTAGGAAAATCTCAGACTTATCCATAGAGACATAATAGTTTCCCTGTACTCTACTTGGCCCCTACCTAAAATAACCACAGCTGGTTAACAATTATTTGCCTATAAAAGTCAATTACCTCCCTCTACATCCCCCAAATGTGTTTAATTTTGACATACGGCTCAATGTCATAGGGTTAGAAAGAACCTTAGAGGTCATCTAGGATAATCTTCTGGAATTCCCTGTACAATAACTCCAGTGAGGGAGCCCATTTATTTTGAAGAGTTCTAATTGTCAGAAAGTTCTTCTTAAAGGTAAACTGACACATGCCACCCTGAAACTTCCATCTGTTTCACCCCTGGTCCTAGTTCCACCCAGTAGCTACACAGAATAAATTTCACTTTTCTTCTACACAACAGCCCTTCAAATATTTGGGAGCTGTCATGTTTCTCAAAATCTTTTCTTTTACCTATATAATGCATGTTTGTATAGTTATGTTAATCTCTGTCTATATTATCTACATGGGTTCAAAATATTTGTGTAGATAAATTGGAAGAAAAATGTAATTTCATATGTAGCATTTTTCTTCTTTTTTTAGCTTTATTTATTTTTATTTATTTATTTTTTAAACTCAACGTTTTATTCTATGGTACAAGTACAGAATTTTTTGCAGTACGCGGGCCTCTCACTGCTGTGGCCTCTCCCGTTGCGGAGCACAGGGTCCGGACGCGCAGGCTCAGCAGCCATGGCTCACAGGCCCAGCCGCTCCGTGGCATGTGGGATCCTCCCGGACCGGGGCACGAACCCGCATCCCCTGCATCGGCAGGCAGTCTCAACCACTACGCCACCAGGGAAGCCCCGGAAATTTTTTACTGAGGGAGGAATGCATTGAATTCTATACCTGTTAATCTTTATTTTGTTCTTATTATCCTTTCTATTTTATATATTTATATAAAACAGAGAAACTTTTAAACTAGTCATCAGTTATTGAGACTGCTTTGTGGTTTCACAATTTTCACAAAACTTATACCATTTTATGGGCCAGCACATATCCAGTAATGTCCCTGGGCTTTGTATGCTTGTCTTCTCCTTGTTAGGTTTATTCCCAGCAATAGGATTACCTGTATCCAGAATGCCAATTGAAACACCAAAGATGGACATCATGACAATCAGTAACACCGCAGTCTTACAAAATGGAACAAGATAAAGACCAATTGTGGTAGCGAACATTGACACCCCCAAAAGAAGAAAATGATTCATATTGTCAAAAAGAACTCCACCAATCACAGAGCCACCCAAATATCCAGAGTCACGGCCCACAAAAATCAGAGAAAGACTGCTGATATTGCGATCCACATTTGTTGCCAAATCTTGAAATGTGGGTCCCAGTATAGCGACACTCATTCCCTTTTCACTGTGATGATTGTTTCCTTTGCTGTGCAGAAGCTTTTTCGTTTAATGTAGTTGCACTTGTTTATTTTTGTTCTTGTTGCCTGTGCTTTTGGTGTCATATCCATGAAATCGTTGCCAAGACCAATGTCATGAAGCTTACCACATTTTGCAATCATGTGTGCTATTCTGCTAGTGTTGGAGGGTCTCCCGCAGAAGCGGGGTGGCCGTGGCTCACCGCGGGGACAAGGACACTGGCTGCAGAAGCCCTGGGAGGCACTCCCTCGCGTGAGCCCTCCCAGAGTCTGCCATCAACCCCACGAAAGGGCCTGTAGGCTCCAGTGCTGGGTCACCCCAGGCCAACCAACACTTTTTTTAGTTTTATTGAGATTTAACTGACATATAACATTGTTTAAGGTGTACAGTGCCTTGATTTGATACACTTATATACTGCAAAATTATTACTGCCATAGAGTTAGCGAATACCTCTAGCAGGCGCATAATTACCATTTCTTTTTATGGTAAGAACATTTAAGATCTACTCTCTTAGCAGCTTTCAAGTATGTAATACAGTATTATTAACTATAATCACTATGCTGTACATTAGAGCCCCAGAATTTATTCATCTCGTAACTGGAAGTTTGTATCATTTGACCAATACCAATCCTCCTCCCCCTCCTCCCCCTCAGCCCCTACTAACCATCTTTCTAGTCTACGTTTTTATGAGTTCAGCTTTTTAAGATTCCACATATAAACGAAATCATACAAGTAGTCTTCTTTCTCTGTCTGATTTATTTCACTTAACACAAATGTTGTTACAAATGGCAAGATTCCCTTCTTTCTCATGAATAAAATTCTGTTGTATATACAGGCAAACCGCATTTTATTGCACTTTGCTTTATTGAGCTTCACAGATTTTGCATTTTTTAACAAATTGAAGGTTTGTGGCAACCCTACATCACACAAGTCAGTTGGCACCATTTTTCCAACAGTGTTTGCTCACTTTGTGTCTCTGTAGCACATTTTGGTAATTCTGGCAACATTTCAATCTTTTTCACTATTATTTTCATTATTATTATATTTGTTATGGTGATCTCCAGTTAGTGATCTTTTTTTAATAAATTTATTTATTTTATCTATTTTATTATTTTTGGCTGCTTTGGGTCTTCGCTGCTGCATGCAGGCTTTCTCTAGTTGCGGCGAGCGGGGGCTACTCTTCATTGCAGTGCATGGGCTTCTCTGTTGTGGCTTCTCTTGTTGCACAGGCTCTAGATGCACAGTCTTCATGAGTTGTGGCACGTGGGCTCAGTAGTTGTGGCGCTCAGGCCTAGTTGCTCCACGGCGTGTGGGATCTTTCCTGACCAGGGCTTGAACCTGTGTCCCCTGCAGGTGGATTCTTAACCACTGAGCCACTGTGGTTAGTGATCTTTGATGTTACTTCTCTGACTCGCTGAAAGCTTAGATGATGATTAGCATTTTTAGTAATAAAGTATTTTTTAATTGAAGTCTGTATATTGTGGCGTTTTTTTAGACACAATGCTATTGCACAGTTAATAGACTCCAGTAGAGTATAAACATAACTTTTCACATAGACTGGGAAACCAAAAAATTTGTTTGGCTCACTTTATTGTAATATTTGCTTTATTGCAATGGTATGGAAATGAAGCCATAGTATGTCCGAGTATTGCCTGTACATACCATATCCTTTTTAGCCATTCTTTTTAAGCTGTTTGCACATGCAGTACTTTGGGTTTTATGTATGGTTTGTCTTTGAACTGTTGTTGTATTAAATCTTTAAAGGCCTATAGAGTGCCAAATACAGTTCCACTTACAGAGCGATATTTTTAAAGTTTCTTTGGATGACAGTGAGAAGGAGGATTCTTATCTGGCCGGCATAGAATAAGTCATTCTTTTTGAAGATAAGGAGATGGATTAAATGACCTCTTGTTCCTTTTAGCCCCAAGGGTCTATGATTCCATACTTCTTGGATTAAAAAACTTTATAAATTATTAAGAGACTATTTCAAACAATTGGCAAAGTGCTATATAAATGTTACTAGTAGCAATAATATCTATTCATTTTAAATTAATAAATTAGTACCAGGGCTTCCCTGGTGGCACAGTGGTTGAGAGTCCACCTGCTGATGCAAGGGACGCGGGTTCGTGCCCCGGTCCAGGAAGATCCCACATGCCACGGAGCGGCTGGGCCCGTGAGCCATGGCCGCTGGGCCTGCGTGTCCAGAGCCTGTGCTCCGCAACGGGAGAGGCCACAAAAGTGAGAGGCCCGCATACCGCAAAAAAAAAAATTTTTTTTAATTAAAAAAAATAAATTAGTACCACTCCTTTTCTATGGTAATAATGAAATAGCTGACTAAACAATCCATTTAACATGTAGCCTACCACTAACTAGTGTAGTGGAACTGAGACTGGCTTAGAATTTATGTGAAATGGGTTTCTCTTTCACTTATCTATTGCTGAATAAGAAACAATCCCAAAACCTAGTGGCTTAAAACAATAGCGATTTATCCCTTCTTGCAATTGTGTGGATTGTCTGAATAGTTCTTCTGCTGATTTCACCTAGGCTCACTCATGTAACAGCATTCAGCTGGAGGCTCAGCTGAGATGAAAGGTTGGCAATTCACATATCTGGCATTTGGTGCTGCTGTCTCGGTTCTCCTCCACTGGCCTCTTGTGGGCTGAATTATACCCACCTCCCTATTCATATGTTAAAGCCCTAACCTCCAGTACCTCACAAAGTGACTGTATTTGAGGATAGGGTCTTTAAAGAGGTAAATAAGTTAAAATGAGGCCCTAAGGGAGGGTCCTAATCCAGTATGACTGATGTCCTTATAAGAAGAGGAAGTTTGGACACAGACACACAGAGGGACGACCATGTGAAGACAGAGGGAGAAGACAGCCATCTACAAACCAAGGAGAGGTCTCAGAAGAAACCAACCCTGCTGACACCTTGATCTCAGACTTACAGTCTCCAGAACATTGAGAAAATAAATTTCTGTTAACTCACCCAATCTGTGGTACTTTGTTATGGCAGCCCTAGCAAGCTAATGTAAACAGTCTAACCTATTGGAGAACAAGAGGTATATTAGCTTGCTAGGGCTGCTGTAACAAAGTACCACAGGGTGACTTAAACAACAGAAATTTATTTTCTCATAGTTCTGGAGACTGTAAGTCTGAGATCAAGGTGTCAGCAGGGTTGGTTCGTTCTGAGGACCGTGATGGAGAATCTGTTCTCTGCTTCCCTCCCGGCTTCGGGTGGTTTCCTGGTAATCTTTGGTGTTCCTTGGTGCATAGCATCACCCCATCCCTGGCTTCATCTTCACATGGCATTCTCCGTGTGTGTGTGTGTGTGTGTGTGTGTGTGTGTGTGTGTGTGTGTGTGTGTGTGTGTGTGTGTGTGTGTACTGTAAAGACCCTATTTCTTAATGTCATATGGTGAGGTACTAAGAGTTAAGATTTCATTGTAAAGCAACTATACTCATAAATATGTTAAAAAAAAAGAGTTAAGATTTCAACATATGAATTTTGGGGAAAAAATTCAAGCCATAACACTAAGCTTCCTTAAAGCACGGTGGCTCAGTATTCTAAGAGAGCAAGAGCGGAAGCTGTATCATCTCTTGTGTCTTAGTCTCCAAGGCTCTCACAACATCACTCCCACCACCTTCTATTAATGAAGGTAAGTCACAGGCCTGCCCAGTTTTAAAAGATGGAGAAATAGGCTCCACCTCTTAATAAGAGGACCAGCAAAATATTATGGTCATGTTTTCAGTCTTCCATAGGGTCTTATAATTTTTGACAATTAACTAGCTATATGGCCTTGGGCTAATCATAAAAGCATAGATTCTTAGAATCAGAAGGGACCCAGGCCAATCTTATTCCCACTACTGAGTAAATTTCCTCTGTCTCCTTCCCACTCCTGAGGTCTCCTTCTCTTTCCATTCTAAGGGCTGCTCCTAGGTGAACTCACCAAGCCTCTGTGTCTGTACTTACGCTGTTTCCTCTGTCTTGAAAGCAAATACCCCCTTCTTTTATTTCCATCTTTTTATTGAAGCATAATGTTCATATAGAAAAGCATGTGTGTGTGTACTGCTTGATGAATTTCACAAACTAAAATGCACCCATGTCATCGGCATCTCGGTCCAAAAGCAGAACATTACCAGTACCTCAGAAGCCTTCTCCATGCTCCCTTTCAGTCTCTACGCATTTCCTCCCAACTCCACAAAGGTAACACTATACTGACTTTAATAGCATACATTGATTTTTGCATATTTTTGTACTTTATATAATGGAATCAGACAGTATGTAATCATTGTGTCTGACTTCTTTCACCCAATATTATGTGTTTGAGATTCATTCATATTTTCATTTATACTTGCAGATCATTTATTTTTCATTGCTGTATAGTGTTTCATTATATGAGATTATAGTATACTTTACTTATCCATTCTATTGCTGATGAGCATGGTTTTCATATGAATATCCTAGTACATGTCTTCTGGTGACCATAGATATGCATTTTGTTAGGTATTTTTCTGGAACAAAGGATACGTGATGTTTAGCTTTAGTAGATACTATCTAATGGTTTTCCAAAGTGGCTTCACCAATTTTACTCTCACAAGTAATGTAGGAGAGTTTTGGTTGCTCTAAATCCTCACTAACACTAGATATTTTCCATCCTTTAACTTTTTAATCCATTTCACACTTCTTTTACTGTCTGACTCCTATTTGTCTTTTTAAGACTCAGCTTAGGAGTCACCTCCTCCAAGAAGGCTTAACTGACATGCTGGATTAGATGTCCCTTCTCTGGGCCCACATTAACCCTTATCTATGCCCCAGGCTTTCGAAGTTACCTGTTTAGAGTTGTTGAGGTTAGTATGAAGGACAAACTGGCCCATGTGTAAATTGAAACCAGTCTTTGTAGCAGTATCTATCAATACATATACTCAGTTTGTAAACACAATATACAGACTATGTGTACAATTCATATATTCTTTTACCTAGCAATTCCTAAAAATTACTTTTACATTTACACAAAGATACATGTTCAAGTATGGTCCCAGTATTGGTTTTGTTTGTTTTGTTTTGTTTTTTGTTTTGTTTTGGCTGCGCCACATGGCTTGTAGGATCTTAGTTCCCCGACCAGGGATCTAACCCGTGGCCCCCTGCAGTGGAAGCCTGGAGTCCTAGCCACTGGACCGCCAGGGAATTCCCACAGTATTGTTTTGTTTGTTTGTTTGTTTTTTAAGACTTATTTATTATTTATTTATTTTTGGCTGCGTCGGGTCTTAGTTGCGGCATGCAGGATCTTTGCTGAGGCATGTGCGATGTTTTGTTGCAGCACGTGGGCTTCTCTCTAGTTGCAGCGTGCAGGTTTTCTCTTCTCTAGTTGTGGTGCACAGGCTCCAGGGCGGGTGGGCTCTGTACTTTGCAGCACACGGGCTCTCTAGTTGAGGCATACCAGCTCAGTAGCTGTGGTGCACGGGCTTAATTGCCCCGCAGCATGTGGGATCCTAGTTCCCTGACCAGGGATCTAACCCGCGTCCCCTGCATTGTAAGGTGGATTCCTTACCACTGGACCACCAGGGAAGTTCCACACAGTACTGTTTCTTTTTTTTTTTATTCCTCATTCTACTTTTTTTTTTGAATTTTATTTTATTTATTTTTTTATACAGCAAGTTCTTATTAGTTATCTATTTTATACATATTAGTGTATATCTGTCAATCCCAATCTCCCAATTCAACCCACAGTATTGTTTCTAATAGTGAAAAATTTAACCCAAAGTAACTGTTCATCAACATAGGAATAGTTAATGTAATACTAAGCACTGGTTGAAAAAAAAAGAATGAAATAGGTATATAGGGCTTAAAAAGATCTCCAAAGTTTACTGAAAAATAAAACAGCAAGTCACAGAAGAACATGAAAACTTCTCTGGATGGGGTAATGGGGAAGAGTTACCAGAAAAGGGGGGAAGGGGAATACCAGAAAAGGCGGGAAGGGGAATACCAGAAGTGCTACCATTTTCTTTGGACAAACTTCAGCATTTGCTACAATGTTTATGCCTTCCTTCTGAAAACTCCTCTCTGAATTTCCTTACCTATAATATGAGGTTAATAATAATGTATACCTTCAAGGGTTGTATGAGGAGTTAATGTATGTGAAGCTCTCAGAACAACACAAAATTGCCTCACTCTCAAACCCCCAGCCATAGTGATTGGTCTAGGGATGGTCAGCTGACCCAAGCTTGGCCAATTACAATCCTCCCCTGGACATTTTGGAATTGGAATTGAGAGAGGCCAGCCCCTCTTTGAGAACTTGGACTGTGAGATGTAAAGTGCAAGATATTTTGGCAGCCATGTTTCCCCTCATTTGGATCAGAGAAGAGGAGGGAATTGATATGCAGGGAGAAAAAACAAGCATTTATATTTAGAATCCATTTTTTTTCTTAAGCTAGTTTGAGCTGTTTTTCTGTTATAATCCTAATCAATACAACCAATACAGTCAATACAAATGCCATAAAATACCATGTTTATTTAATGCATATTACTCATCCATAAATGGCAAATTGGAGAATGATGTCTGTAGACACGTAAGTTGTGCTACTCCATTAGGATCTTTCCCAGCATGTTAATGTTTTGAAGTGATCAGTAATAAACTTTCTCACAATTGAAGAGAAACCTTTAGCAATAAATGAAGACCTGAAAAAAAAAAAAAAGAAGCTGAAAATCTCATAGAAGTGCCATCCTTTATTGTACACACAAGTGTCTCCCTTTAGTGAATAAGTGACTAGTTTAGTGGCTTCAAGAACTACTATATTTTCCATTGAGCTATCTAGAAAAGCTGCAAGTGCAGATGGAAGAAGCTGCAAAGACATTTTCGCATGTTTCCCTTAAGAGGGTTTGCCAGACCTTCCTCAGCTTCCTTGTTTCCTCTCCAGCTCCACAACTACATCTCTTGTGAGTCTGCTTTCAGCAAAAGAAGAAAGCTGAACTTACTTCTCAATATTCCCTCTGCCTAAAATGCAGTCTTTTTTTCAGGTTGCCTGGCTAACTCCTACTTAGCTCTTAGCTCTTAGCTTAAGTCTTCCCCTAGGAAGACTTCCCAAACCCTAGTCTAGGTTAGATTACCTCACCTTCACGCTGCTACGCACTTTCAAAGAAATTCAATACCTGCTACCAACGCTTATCCCACATTATTGTAATTACTTGTTTAATAGCTGTCTTCCTCATTAGATTCTAAGTCCATGAGGGCAGGAAGTGGGTTGATCTCATTTACCAGCGTATTCCCAACAACTTAGTACAGTGCCTGGTATACACAAAGTGGCCATTAAGTATTTATTAATAGAACATTAGAAATCTCTACTTTCTATCATTTCTACAAATAATTTGTCAAATATATTTCTTTTGAAAATGTAAATGGAAAACTACCAGAGTAATAAATTCTCATTTCAGGAGACTTAGAAAATGTATAAAATTATAAAGAAGAATGCAAATGTTGTCTATAATACCACCATTCAGATATAAATATTTTTGGAGTTTTTCCTTTCAGTTTTTTCTTTTGTTTGTGTGTATGTGTATATATATATATATATATATATATATACACACACATTTTTAATTTTATCTTTATAATAAATAATACACAACTTCCTCTGTCCTAAGAATTAAAGTAATACAGAACATAGATTAAGAAATGAAAGTTGTCCTTTAAGCCTCCCCTCAGTTGTTAAAAGTTGGTTCACTTTTTTTCTCCAGCTTTATTGAGTTATAATTGACATATAGCACCGTATAAGGTTAAGGTATACAAGGTGAAATGATTACCACAATAAGGTTAGTTAACACATCCATCACCTCATATTGTTACTTTGTGTATAGAGGCGGGGTCTGCTTTTTTCAAGCAAAATTGGGATCATACTGTATGTACCAGTGGTTTTTGAATTTTATTTTACCCTGCTCCATAGTAAAAAAGTATATTTTACAATACAATTCAGTTATACACACACATACATGCATGTATGTTCACACACATACACACACATACATTGATATATGACTGAACTTTAAAAAGTTTCAGGAAACAGTGCTTACTCTTATGATATACTCATATTCTCTATTCTAGGCTAGTCTATATCCATTTGTTTCTTCGTTTGTATAAACACTATACCTACAGAAGGGCAGCTTGGAATGGGTTGTCAGAGGCCCAGCAAGGTAAAGGAGAATTTGTGTGGGGAGGCCAGCCAGCCAGTGGGGAAAGAGAGTGTCAGTCCAAGTGGGGTGAGCAGGGCATCTCCATGGAGAAGCAGTCTTGCATGAACTGTCAGAACCTGAATATTGTGGGAAGTGCAACCATGTGGAAGTGGTGGCTCAGCATGGGGTGTCATAGCCTAGATGCCATGAGGAGAGTATCCACAACAGGGAGGAAGCAGTAGTTATGGGAAATTCATTACCTAGAAGGGGCATAATCAAATAAGTAAATTTATTCATAATTTCAGCCAGGTTTCTTACTATCAGAGAAAGGAGTCACAGAAATAGAAAGAGAAAAAAACTAAAAGGAACCCTATGGTGTATTCAGAACTGACTACTTAATTTGTAGAGCTCTGTGCAAAATGGAAATGTGGGGTCCATTGTTCAAAATTAAGAATTTCAAGGTGGTGAGAGCAGAGCATTAAACCAAGTGCAGCTGTCTTTCTAAGTGGGGGGCCCTGTGCAACCACACAGGTCTCACGCCCACGATGCCAGCCCTGGGTGTATTCATGTACATAGATGGAAATGTACATCTGTTTTTATTACTAATTATGAAATATGATATGTAATTTAAAATATATAATATTCCCTACTCTATCCATGAAAAGATTTGAGATCAGAAACACCCCAATAGCAATAGCACATCTAGTGCCTAGATCTTGGCTTCTAAATACAATTCTCTACTAAAAGGAACCAGAACTTCTTAGAGAAATGGTCTGAAACAGGTCTGGGGCAGGAAAATAGCTGACTCTAGAGCTATGCCAGAAGGCAATGCTCAGAGAAGGTGGGGCATGTCAAAAGAACGCAAAGGCTAGCTTGAACGGGCTCTCATTTACAAATCTGGAAAATACAAGCATCAAAATAAATAATTAGGAAAAAAGTAAATATAGTCATGATAATGGAATCCAGGTTTCTCACTATTTGAGAATGAGGTTAGAGATATGGAAAGGGAGAAAACTATTGAATAAAATAGGAAGCCATGAGTCCATATTTATATAAATGAATATATAAATAATTTGAAAGTTTGATAAGTCACGAGTTATGTACATGTTTCAAGAACCTCCCTAAAAAATACTTATTCATAAGTAATTATTAATCAAGAGACACTACGATGGAGAAGACTGGCAGATACCATCTTAATTAAATGATCAAAATAAATAACGTCACCATGACTAATCAAAATCATGGTCCCGCTGATAGGTTGCAAGGAGAGATATTCCTACCAAAAATGAGTCTGGATCTAATCATCAGGAAACACTGAAACTCCAAAATGAGAGATATTCTACATTCTGTAATCTGCAAAAGTGCATCATGAAGGTCAAGGGAAGACTGGGGAACTATTTCAGAATGAGAGAGACTAAAGAGGCACCACAATCTAAAGACAACATCATCCTGGATTGGTCTGTTTATTCTAAGAAACATTTCACAAAACTTGAATAGGGTCTGAAGTACAAGGTACCTATGTATGCATGTTAATTTTCTGATTCTGATAGTTGTATTGTGATTATACAAGAGAATGCTTATAGGAAATACACACTAATGTACTAAGGAATAATGGCACATCTCATCAGCAACGTACTCTCAAACAGTTCTGTAGACAAGCAATGTCACCTGCCTCTTCAGTAAACAAAGCATATTGTGGCCATAAAGCCATCAGCCACTGCTGCAGCCACCCCCAACGGTGCACCCTGAGGGGAATTTGGGATGGAGAAAAACAGGATACTGGCCCTAGATAGTTAAGATGCATATCAAGGGAATAAATTTAACAAGCCCAGACTCTTGCATCTTCCCATACATAGAAAAACACTAAAATCATTAACTTGAGACGTTTGTTTTTCGTGTGTGATTAGCAGTAATCTTTTGATGTTCGACTACGGTTTTTTTTCAGCAAAAATTTCTATGTATCCTGGCTCCTCCCTTACCTCTTTGGAACAGTCGTCAGAGCTGTCTGAGAGGCATCTTCCCGGGCTATAGTCCTCAGTAATGTCCTTGCATAAACATAATTCTCAACTTTTAGGTTGCGCATTTTTTTTCAGTTGACAGTTTAAATGCCTTACCAAAAAAAAAAAAAAAATCAACATATATGGGTCTATGAATTTACCCTCATTGACTAATCTAATAAACTTATCGAGAAAAGAAACAATGGTATTTTATTTTTTTCATATTTTAATTTTATTGCAGTATAGTTGGTTTACAATGTTGTGTTAGTTTCAGGTGTACAGCAAAGTGATTCAGTTATACATACACATATATTCATTCTTTTTTAGATTCTCCTCTCATATAGGTTATCACAGAATATTGAGTAGAGTTCCCTGTGCTACACAGTATGTCCTGAAACAAGGGTACTTTAAAATGAACAACAGTACATTAGAATTGTTTTTAATGAACCATGGCTGTCTTCAGTGGTTACTGCTTTTTTTGATATATGCTGACAAGTTACTTATTAATTAGCTTTTGGTTAAGAATTGATTTTACAGTCTCAGAGGAACATATTTCTGAAAATTGATTATTGACGTTCTCTTTGCTTATGTCTTTCTGACATTTTAGGGATTGCTGCCAGTACTAGGGTGATCAATGGTCCTAGTTTGCCAGGGTTGTAGCACTGAAAAGTCCCACTTAATGGGAAACCCCTCCACAGGACACAAAGTTTCCACACTGGTGCAACAGGTTGGGGGAAACCTGCAAAAGCCTTGTGGCAGCCCACAAAAATACAGTCTGAAAGCAACACTGTTTTTAGAGTCAAATGGCTCCCAACACAAACTACCCCACCTGTGTAGTCACTGGTTGCCGTTTTTACTCCTGAAGCTGATGTTGGCAGCCTTAATTACCAGTTCACAATAATGAATCATGCATTGTTGCCTTGCCAGGAGTGATACAATTTAAGTGGGCAATTTAAATGCCCTGTAACAATTCATTTTTGGCTTTGCCTGTGGATTAACTATTATGCTTTGTATCAAGATAGTACTAGTTTAACTTTTAACACTGTGAATACTGTGAATTTTCTAAGAATTCAGGTAATGAAAAATAACAATTACAACACCTACACCGGCATGATCTAAACATGAAAAAGAAAGTTAGACAACTGTGTTATTTTAATGAGAGGTAGATGGAAGGAGCCATGCAGCACAATTAAGAAAGCAAATAACCAAAACAGAGCATACCACACAATCTGCAGAAAAGAATTTGGAATTGAACATTGTGAAGGGGAAGTGAAGGCTCTGACTCTGAGAATCTCACAAATCCAGAGTGAGAAAGGCAAGTACTTCTAAATCAATCATAAGCTTTCTCCTCTCCCCCAAAGACATCAATACTCAGTCTAAAATAGACTGAACTGAATTAGTTAGGCCATACCAAACAAGTTAACATGGACTAACACGCATTATTGTATCTTTTCCTAAAACTTTGATACAAAATAAACACTTATTTTAAAATGTTTTATATGAAATTAAAAACACATATGTGTATAGTTTACACACACACACATATATTTGGGGAGGGGGGCCATCTGGTAGGGCAGTATTCCAGTTTGGCTCTCTAAAAAGTTGGCCACTCTAGCATTGGCCATTCAGTCACTAAATATTTATTAAGTTCTTACTATGTGCCAGATACTGTGTCAGGGCTAAGGTTACAGCTGTAAAAAGGCAAAAAAAAAAAAAAAAAAAATCCCTTCTCAAGAAAACTATAGTCTAATGGGGTATTCAGCTGAGATAACAGACACTATAATATAATGAAGTGCTAAGAGACAGGAAATGACCTAAGAGCACAGAGGCGGGGCAAGGAAGGCTTCCACTGGAATGGGAATCTGGAAGGTGAACGTGAGTCAGCCAGGGGAAGCTGGGGGTTGGAGAAAGGGCAGAAAGAAACATCCTCCGGGCCCTAAATAAGGTCAGTGAGAGCAGGGCACAAGTGGGGAGCTATGAAGTTTTCTATCAGGTTTTTTTCAAGCGTCAGCAAATATTTGTGAGTGTTTGCTGTGTCTCCTATGAGAGATACAAAGAGCAGTGGATAATCATGTGAGTGATTACAATACAGTGGGAATATAAGACTTAAAAAGTTAAATATCAACACAGGAACAAAACAGCACAAGAGATGTCACAAGTTAAGATACAAATTCAGTTAACATTTTAAGTGATTTAGCTCAATGCTTCATTATAATTTGAAACTTTTGGAAAAAAATTAAGTATGCAGAAAAGCTGGAAGAACAGTATAATGAAGCTTCATATTCCTCCCCACCTAGATTCACCAACTGTTGACATCTTGCTACACCTGCTTCATCTCTCTCCATATGTGGACACTTCCCTTTTGCCAAAACATCTGAAACTAGGTTTCAGACAACTGTACATTACCCTTGAATATGTCAGCCTGCATCTCCTAGAACAGAAACATTCTCCTACAGGAGCACAATGCCCTAACTATACCTAAAATATCATCATGAACTCAATAACGTCACCCAACATTCAGTCAATACTCAGATTTCCCCAAATGTCCCCCAAACATTCCTTCATAACTGTTCCCTCCACCTATCACATTTGAAATCTCTTCTGTACCTTGTAATGTACTTCTACTGTGCCTGGAAAACAAATGTAACCTCTTTTGGTCTGTTTCCTCTCCTTAAAGATTAGCTACACATTAACATTTATTCTACTTGGACTTACTGGGTCTGTGATGAATGATTTATGATTGGATCTGTGAAGAACAGAATTTGGAAAGCATTTCAGGATAGGCAACCACGTTACAAAAGTAACCTCTAGGTGTCCTCTTTGGATAGAAGAAATCTGTCGCTATTTGCTACCGAGGACTTTTCCAGAGCAGTCATTATTTGAAGACATACATTTTTCTTTGGTCAACATAGATCAAAGAGTCTAATCATGCCTCAGAATTCTAAACAGAACATAAATAAGCTCAATTTATATGATTCTACAAACGTTTGGCACACGTGAACTAGGTTGCAAACTGGGAGATGTGAGAATAATAAATAAAGTCACAGGGCACAAATAAACCAGCATAAGTATTCAGACTTGTTTCCCCCATTTCCATCCCTTTTTAAAAGGATTTTTTTATTGCTCAATATTGTGCCTTTGTTATAACTGCTCGGTTAAATGGGCAGATGAGGACATTGAGGCAGAGATGAAATTACTTGCCCAAAGGTCACATATCTAGTAAGTAGCAGAGCTACAATTCAAACTTAGGTAGTTTGGCTCCAAAGTCCATGGACTTCTTCCTGTAATGATGATGTTATCAAGCCATTATAAAATAATGAGTTCATCTTCATTTGTCATCATTCTTTTCCTTCACAGATAGTTACTGCTACAAGGTCATAATGTAGGATTAAAACAGTGTGAGAGGTCACTTAATCTTCATGTGCTGGATCAACCCAAACCATTTGAATGCATTTTAGAATTTCCCTCCCTAAGTTGCTAAAACTTCATGTAATTGTACATAAGCCTGAACATTAAGGTTCTTATTTAAAATGGAATTGGACCCCAAATCCGAAGATGGTCCTGGAACCAACCCCAGGTTTTTAATGAGTTTGAAGCAGGCAGGATTTAAGGGCCAGTCAGCACTCCACATCACTGCAGGATTTGTACTTCAAAAAATATCTCCCCAGGGCTTCCCTGGTGACGCAGTGGTTGAGAGTCCGCCTGCCGATGCAGGGGACACGGGTTCGTGCCCCGGTCCGGGAAGATCCCACGTGCCGCGGAGCGGCTGGGCCCGTGAGCCATGGCCGCTGAGCCTGCGCGTCCGGAGCCTGTGCTCCGCAACAGTGAGAGGCCTGCATACTGCAAAAAAAAAAAAATCTCCCCCACTTAACTTAGATATGTACCCCACACCCACCATTGAAAACCAGTGCTCTGAATGAGTCCTAAAGAAATTAAGGAAAGAAGAAATGCTTATCTTTTTTTTTTTTAATAGAGGATGTGCATTTCTTTATTTTTATTTTTGGCTGGGTTGGGTCTTCATTGCTGTGTGTAGGCTTTCTCTAGTTGTGGCGAGTGGAGGCTACTCTTCAATGCAGTGCACGGTCTTCTCACTGCAGAGGCTTCTCTTGTTGCGGAGCACGGGCTCTAGGAGTGCAGGCTTCAGTAGTTGTGGCATGCAGGCTCAGTAGTTGTGGCTTGTGGGCTCTAGAGCACGGGCTTAGTTACTCCGCAGCATGTGGGGTCTTCCTGGGCCAGGGATTGAACCCGTGTCCCTTGCATTGGCAGGCAGATTCTTAACCACTGCACCACCAGGGAAGTCCCAAGAAATCCTTATCTTGTGTATTATTCACGGCAAAGTTAACATTCTACCTTGCATTATAAAGTTGGGATACAGTATACAATAAATAAGCTACAGTATGTATTGTACAGCAAAGGAAATATAGCCAATAGTTTTTAATAACTATAAATTTTTAATAACATTAAAAATTTTAACTATGTTGTACACCTGAAACTTACATAATATTGTAAATCAACTATACCTCAATAAAAAATAAAATAAAATAAAATGCAAAAAAAATTTTTAATAAAAAATAAAGTTGGGGTACACATCAATGTACCTACCCTTCCTCCCTCCCTTTAGTGAGATAAGCACTTGAAAGTTACCTTGGTCATCTTTATCCATTGACCATGAAAGAGATCCCCCACCCCTACCCCGGCAATCACACATCCACAAAAGCAGGTGTGCAGAGAACTATAAGACAGGGTAACTAGCCTCAAAGATGAGTAGGTCAATTATCTTGGAAAGATAGTGTAATTAGGACTTCTGTGTTTGGGAGTTGAAAATAAAAAGTTTCCTGACTTGTTGAGTTATGGATCACCCTTGTGAGAGAAAAGGCTCTGGGTCACAAGTGGTGAACATTTCAACCCACATTGACTAAGGTGGCCAAACATCCTGTTACCAAGTCCAAGCTCATACTGCTTGCTGTGTGACAGGCCCACAGATCAAGAGACGAGTCATTGGAGCAAGGATTAGCGACTTTATTTGGAAAGCTGGCAGACCGAGAAGATGGTGGACTCGTGTTCCAAAGAACCATCTTGCCTGAGTCAGAATTCAGGGTTCTTTTATACTAAAAGGGAAGGGAGTAAAGTCAAACATTTTCTGGTTCTGGTCAGCCTCCAGAGGGGATGTGTTCATTTCTTCCTGCTTGCAGTCATTCACAGGTGGGCCTGGTCAGGATGATTCCTGTGAGCTAAACAAAGGTATTTTAGCTTAATGCTTATTACCTGGAAGGCAGGGTTCCCAGAGATGGGCCGTTTTGTATAATTTAAGCTTATAGGCAGCATCCCTTTAGTGATTAACTTGTAATAGAATACGAAGGTTCTTCCCTATTACGGTCCCAGATGGTCTGAGACAGGGGATCGTTTCCTAGAACAAGAAACTTTCATTGTTAAAACCAGGAAAGTCCCAGGCAAACCAGGACAAGTCGATCATCCTAACTGACACAGTGCTCTTGTGGTGCCTGGTCTATGAGGTAATGGGTCTGAGAAAAACGAGCACCAATGAAACCCCTTTGAAAATCAACCTTAGATGAGCTTATCACTGAATGAAAAGGACCATCCTCCCTCAAGGTTCTATCATGGCCTGTGCTGAGATCAGGGTCAGAAGGGTACCAGTATCTTCTGTCAGTAGAGTTAGACCAGTGGTCAGTAGCATCACTGTGAAACAATAGGAACAGTAAACTGGTCCACTTTAGGGACTGCCCACTTGGATATTGTATTAGTTAACACCAGCTGTTTCCTTAGTCAGTCGTTCTCAAACTTCAGCGTGCATCAGGATCAACTGGAGGCTGGCTGGGCCCCATCTCCGGAGTTCTGATCTGGGTAAGAGACTGAAAATTTGGATTTCTAACAAGTTGCCAGGTGATACTGACGCTGCTGGTCTGGGGCCATATTTTGAGAGCCACTTAATCTTGATATTAGGTGAGTCGGCAAAATCTCAGTAGTTTAGCATAATCTTCATTCACCCAACAGTCCAAAGTGTGTGTTTCTGTTTAGGTGGTTCTCTTAGGCAGCTCTCCTCTGAATAGTGACTCAAGTACCCAAGTTCCTCCGTGTGGTTCTGCCACCTTCAATATTGTGTTCCCAAGGTTGCTCTGGGGATCATTACCTTCCAGGGATCAGAAGTCGGGGATAGGGGACAAGCATGAAGGATCACTCCTGGGAAGCTTTTTGTTTGTTTGTTTGTTTTTGGCCATGCTGCATGGCTGGCGGGATCTTAGTTCCCCGACCAGGGATTGAACCTGGGCCCTGGCAATGAAAGCACCGAGTTCTAGCCACTGGACCGCCAAGGAATTCCCCAATCCTGGGAAGTTTTTATGGACCCGGCCTAGAAGTTACTATATTTTTCAGACAAATGGGCACACCTAACTGCAAGAAAGACTAGGAACTGTTGTCAAACTATGTGCCCAGGAAGAAGAGAACATGGGTTTGGTCTCTGCCACAGTCTTCTCTCCTGGCCATCAAATATCCATTTCATCCCTTTTTACCATATACAGAACACAATCCTCTTTCTGCACCAAGGGAAACAACTCAAAGTCTCTTCCAGTCATTACATCAAGCTCAAAATCCAGGATCTCTGGGTGACACAGTATTTTCCACTAGGTCTGGGTATAGCTCCTCATGGTCTGATGACTTTAGAATTAGGAAAACAAGTTTTTTGTAAATTGTCCTCTCCCATCCCCTACATTCAATGACAGAGCTAGGACATACTATCCACAGTAAAACAAACAAACAAACCAACCCCCATTCAGGAACAAGAAGAACAGGAGGTAACACACAGTTGCCAGTCCTTTGCAATTGTGAAAACCAGCTGCGCAGGCACTGTGAAGACCTCTGTCTTGGGGTGGAAGAATTTCCTTGATTAGACCATGGTCCTGCTCTTTGGGAAGAATTTCTGTTCCCAATTTTCTCTGCAGTCCCTGGCTCCCTCTTCTAAGAGGCTCTTCCTTTTCCATTATCCTTCATGGCCACATCTGAAGCCAATGTCAGAGAGTGCATCATCTTTGGGGGCTTTCACAGTGTGCTCCCTGCCCACGCAGATGTGGAGGCTTGAGAGCTGTTTTAAAATTTCCTGGATAGGCAAAAGCTTTATAGACTAGGCTTGTGGGTTCTTTATCAATACAATTCCAAGTTCCAGAACTTGGCTCTTCTGATCTATTTGCTTTGAGACTCAGGTGCCAGTAACTACTCCCAAAGTTATTTACTAGACCTAGGGTTGCCAGATAAAATATTGGGTATCCTGTATTTTTATTTGCTACATCTAGATCCATTTCTCAGGGTCATCTTAATTCTTTGCTTCTTTACCTCATGATTTGCTCTTTCACCTAAAAAGTGGTTACCTTAAGGGCTGGCAGAGAACAAAACATCCGTAATTGCCTAATTGCCGCACAGCTGTCATTTTGTTTACTTAGTAGTCTTGCTGAGCCTTTTTCTCTCAAGGCTTTTTTTTTTTATCTTATCCCTTAATATTTGGAATCCAGAAGCCATAGGATTTCCCAGCCCTATAAAGCTCATGATCTCTGGGTTTTCCTCATCCTCTTTGATCTCTGCCTGAATTGAGTCCAGCTCAATTCTAGCCTACACTCATCTCTTTCAAGAATAACTTGCTGAGAGCAGAAAGTTAAAACTCAAATACACTAGTATTCAAACTCTTCCCAACCACTTCCCTAGAGCAGGGATTCTTGACCTAAGGATTTGTAACTTGGATGGTGTATTAAGTCAAGTTGTCTGGAAGCAGACACTGAAATGAGGATTCATGTGCAAGCGATTTATTAAGGATTAACCAGGAATGAGGGAAAAACAGAATAATGATAGGATGCAATTTTAGGCAAAGTTCCAACCTCAGCTTGATCCAACAGGGGAACTCTGGAGCATATGTTATACCTCAAAGCAAAGAAGCTGGGTTGTCATACATCCTCACCAGTCACTTACTGGCCATGGCTGCCCTCTGGACTTAAACACCCATGCATTTCCAAATTTCTACATCTGTAGACAAAGGGCTCCCATAGCCCAAGGACAGTGCTCTGAAATGTCTCAGGTGAAAGCTGGTAAAGCAAAGGTAATAGAAACTGTGGGATTAGCAGAGGGAACCCCTACAAAGGATCTGAGGAGATCAGGCAGAGAACCAACAGTGTTCTCCAACCAACATGGGAAACAAATTACGTCTTTATTTTCACTAACCCCAACTGAAAGTTAATATTTCCTTTATTTAGTTATGAATGTAGGCAACAAATCACAGTAGTATTAGCAGCTCCTGTGAATCATGTCCCAGGTATATTCATATAATATTATAGTTGTTGTATACATGTTGTAACATACCTCAAGATACTGTTTACACTCATATAATCATTACTACTTTGAAATTATGATAGTCCGAAGATTTGCAGTTGGCAGGCTGGAGACCCAGGAAAGCTGATGGTATAGTTCTAGTCTGAGTCTGGAGGCCTGAGACCCAGGAGAGCCAATGATGTAAGTTTTAGTCCAAGTCTGAGCCTCAAGACAGAATACCAGTGTCCCAGCTTGAAGACAGTCAGGCAGAGAGCGAATGAATTCTCCCTTACTCAGCATTTTTATTCTATTCAGGCCTGCAATGGATTGGATGAGGCCCACCTACATTGGGGAGGGCAATCTGCTTTGCTTGTCTACTAATTCAAATACTAATGTCATCCAGAAACACACTCACAGACACATCAGGAATGTTTGACCAAATACTTGGGCACCTAGTGCCCAGTCAAGTTAACACATAAAATTAACTATCACACATTCCTAGATCTTGTTATTTAATGGATTAATAAAAATGCATATATGTTACTGTATCACATCTTTGTTTTTTTTTGTTTTTTGTTTTTTTTGCAGTACGCAGGCCTCTCACTGTTGTGTCCTCTCCCGTTGCGGAGCACAGGCTCCGGACGCGCAGGCCCAGCGGCCGTGGCTCATGGGCCCAGCCGCTCTGCGGCATGTGGGATCCTCCCGGACCGGGGCACGAACCCGTGTCCCCTGCATCGGCAGGCAGACTCTCAACCACAGCGCCACCAGGGAAGCCCCAACATCTTTGCTTTTTAAAAGTATTTTCCTAAGCATTTGTCAGTACAGTTGGTTTTCTGGTACGCATTTTATTTCATAAATTTAAAAATATTACTTTGAAATGGGGTCTGTCAGCTTCACCAAACTGCCATAGGGGTACATGGTACCAAAACGAAAAAAGGAAAGGAAGGAAGGAAGGGAAAAAAGAAAGAGAAGAGATGAAAAGATTAACCTCTCTGCCCTAGAATTACAAATGCATTTAGGCACACAGTCATCCTTCTAAGTTATTTCAAGTGACGTCTTATCAAATCTTTTTTTAGCACATAATACGCGTCTCCATTTTTCTAAGTTTGGATATCTGTTTCCTTACTTCCCACTGCTGATCCACTATGCTAATGTCACAGATTTTAGGGTTTTGTATACGTTAGCTGCAGAGCTCTATGAATGAGATTTTGCCATTTTAAAAGAGACCCCAGAGAAAACCATTCTCCTTTCTGCTATGTGAAGACACAGCAAAAAGATGGCCATCTATGCACAAGGAAGCAGGGCCTCACCAGGCACAGAATCTGCCAGCACCTTGATCTTGGACTTCCCAGCCTCCAGAGCTGTGAGAAATAAATTTCTGTTGTTGATAAGCCACTCGGTGTATGGTATTCTGTTACAGCAGCTGAACAGACTAAGATAACAGCACTCCATCCATTTCAAGATACAAATGTCCTGTATTGGTTAAGGTAAAACTATCTGCTATAATAAATTAATGCTCAATCTCAGTGGCTTAACAATAAAAATAACATTTAATGCAGTGTTCATGGGTCATGGCACATGACTGTCCTGGGTGATTCTCCTGGGCATCTCCCACTCCAGTGATGATGTAGGTACCCAGAATCCCTCCATCTTGTGGCCCCATCACCTTTACCAGATGGATTCCCCATCCAGCTAGAAAGAAAAAGAGAAGGGAGGATTGTGCTTGAGAGGTTTTAATGGCGAGAACTCAGTGACATGACCCCACCTAACTGCAAGAGAAGCTGGGAAATATAGTAGAGCTGTATGTCCAGAGAGAAGAAATGGTTGGTGTAGGATTGCCAGATAAAATATAGCACACCTAGTTAAATTTAAATTTCAGATAAACAACAAACAATTTTTTTAGTATAAGTTATGTTCCATATAATATTTGGGCATCTTGTATGTTTACATGCTAAATCTAACAATCCTAGCTTTGGTGATCAGCTGACAGTCTTTGTCACAGGTAGGATGTCAGACTGAACTTTTGAACTGCTTAAGGCCTTGAGTTAATTGAAAATTCAGGGGGAGGAAAGGAACCTGAAGAGACAGCAATTCTAGACTTCCTGATAAGTGGATTTGGGACTAGTGCAATTTATTTGGGAAGATGAAAAGGTGGGACAGTATTTGTATCATGTGTTCATGGAGACAATGTTACATTACCAGGGGCCTTATCCAGGATATCTATGAATTCCCTTCTAGCACATACTTATAGTATGGACTAATTGAAACTCCCAAAGTAGGAAGTATTGAATATTTTTTAGACAATGGCTATGATGCTACAGACAGGCTAGGGCACATGGATGGATGAGATGCTTAAAGTCCCTGCTAATGTGGTAGATAGAGACTAGAGTCTGTGGTGAGTCTGAGCTTGAAAGGATTCTCAACTATGCTTCAAAACCAGGCAGATATAGAGTGGTTGGCAGAATATGCAGGAGAGAGGACATGATGATATTTCTTCTTTGTGATCCCCATCCCTGGAGAGTTTTGTGTAATGTAGACATATAGAAGGTAGTTTATTAAGTTTCTAACTCAGACTCCAAAACTTTCTAAAAGATTACAGCACTCTTCTTGAAGCAAGGACTGTGGCGTCTTGGTGTTCAAGAAAACGCAAATTACCCCAAGCCTGGATAAGCCATCAGAGACATGCCTAACGCGTTATGTTGCAATAGTCTGTGGGAAAGGGCATTCAGCCTGTGATAGAAGTAATGATTTCCAGAATCATTATCTGGAATGACCTGAGGGTATTATCTGGAATGACCTTTCCACCCCCGGGAAAGAAAGAAATAAAATTTTAGGACAAATTGCTGAAGTCCTACAAAAGCAGCAGATATTAGAAGGGGACTAGATATCAATATAGTGTTCCAATGATGGTGCCCTAAAAGTTATTGATGACCCCGTGTAGAAAATATCTTTATAAATGTGGTGAAGTGTTTGTAGGCTCTTTTTTTTTTTGAATTTTATTTTATTTTATACAGCAGGTTATTAGTTATCTATTTTATATGTATTAGTGTATATATGTCAATCCCAATCTCCCAAGTCATCCCACCACATCACCCACCCCACCCCCAAGTGTTTGTAGGTTCTTAAAAGTATCCGGGGGACTTCCCTGGTGGCGCAGTGGTTAAAAATCCGCCTGCCAATGCAAGGGCACGCGGGTTCGAGCCCTGGTCCGGGAAGATCTCACATGCCACGGAGCAACTAAGCCCGTGCGCCACAACTACTGAAGGCTGTGTGCCACAACTACTGAGCCCACGTGCTGCAACTACTGAAGCCCATGCGCCTAGAGCCCGTGCTCCACAACAAGAGAAGCCACTGCAACGAGAAGCCCTCAAGCAGCAACGAAGACCCAGCTCTGCCAAAAATAAAACCAAAAAACAAAAGTATCTAGGTGAAACAGTTTTTTCCATTTTTAAAAATTATGATTATATATGTTAAAACTCACTCTTTACTAACACTGTACACTAGTACATTTCTGTGAGTTTTGAGTCATTTAACTACCACCAAAATCAAGATATGGAACAGTTCTTCTATCTCCTAAAAAACTGCCCTCTTTGTAATCAACCCCTCCCCCAGCCCCTGCCAGTCCCTGGCATCCACTGATGTGTTTTCTGTCCCTATGACCTCTGCCTTTTCTAGAATATCATATAAATGGAATCATATAGTATGTAACTTTGTGAGTCTGTCTTGTTTCACTTAGGATAATGCTTTTGAGATCCATCCATGTTGTTGCATGTATTAGGATTTAGGACCTTAAGACTTAAACAAAAATTTTTTTGAGAATATAGAGAATCGTCAGATCTCTCTGGTCAAAAGTTTTAAGACTAGACTCAGAGAAAGGGGAAGCTCCAAATTCAAAACTATTAAGACATCATACACATTTAGGGGCTTTGCTCCAAAAACTTATCTCCAATGGATGCCATAGAGAAATCAAGTTATCAGAGACATTGCTTTTACGGTACGTGGGCCTCTCACGGCTGTGGCCCCTCCCGCCGCGGAACACAGGCTCCGGACGCGGAGACCCAGAGGCCATGGCTCACGGGCCCAGCCGCTCCGTGGCATGTGGGATCCTCCCGGACCGGGGCACGAACCCGCGTCCCCTGCATCGGCAGGTGGACTCTCAACCACTGCGCCACCAGGGAAGCCCGAGACGTTGCTTTTAATGAAGGGCAGAGACATAGGCTAAAGTTGTGAAACTGCCTCCAAGATTTCTAGAATTAAGGAGGTTAATTCTGAAAGAGGAAAAGAAGACTTAATCCTTTTCAAAGAGCCATCAAGACCCACTCTAAGGTCCCTACAGTCAATTGGGAATGTTAGCAGCTCTGAGCTTTGTTTGGGAGTAATCATCAAAGACTCTTAAGCCCAGAAGGAACTGCCCAGCTATGTCCTTGCTTTTATTTGCTCGGGAAAAGATGGGTATTTATAGAAGGCTGCACAAAGGAGAACCATAAAAGCCAGGGAATGTTTTGGAGTTTTCAAGAAACAAAGGTCAACCCAGAGAAAAGAGGATCCCAAGGCTGATAGAAGCTCTTTCTCCTTTCATAGGTAGCAAAGGATCCAAGATGGAGCGAAGAGGCTGGAATGTCCACAAAACAACAGAAAATAGGCAGTATGGGGGCTGGCCACGTCCAAGCAAGACCATCGCCCACTTGGCTGCCTAAAAGGTAGTTACTGTCCATTCTTTGAATCCCATGGCAGGAACCAAGGAAAGTACAGGAAGGAGGGCCCATAAATACAAATAAAGAGCTATTTCTTCTCTTCTGTGGGGCCCAGGGACTTAGAAGATGGTCATAACTCTGAGGATGAAGGCTTGGCTGGAACTTCAGGCTAGAAAAACAATGTATCTTTCCGTTTGGAGCTAAATTTAGCAGTAATTTGCCCTGCTTCCAAAGAGGAAAAGAGAAAAATTAGCCAGAGCCTTGGTTCCATAAAGTAGCAAATGCTTGAGCACATCCTGATTCTGGGTCCAGAACCAGATTATGGCCCATAAGGCAGTAGTGCATGTGGATAGAGGATATTGTTATGAACAAGTATCCTGCCAGTGCCTTGGCAGAAGCCAGAACAGAGGACCAGCCAGCACTCTGTAGAGGCCAGTTGCCATTTGCTATCAGCATTCCATTTCATGATAGCAGCAAGAAATTCTGTGCACTGGTTACCCTGGATTCTCCAAGCGTCCTAGACTACAAGGATCCAGTATTTACACTCTGAGGAAAAACTAGGGCATGAGTAAACCCCAAGCCTGGGGACTAGGGAAGTGGAGTCTCTGATTACATATATTTTTATAAAACCATGTCATATAGAGCTTTGTACCCCTCACAATGCTTTTTAAAATTCCCCATTTAATTAAATCTTTATTGAGTACCCGTTACGTACAAAGCACTGTTGAGGAAGGTCAAGTTCACATATTACTCCCCTTTACCTAGTAACTTGAAACACCATTTATATCAGTAATACACTTATGAAGAACTAATCACAATGATCTGTCCAACAAACCATTCCACAATTTCTTTAAGAATTATTCCAGGGAATTCCCTGGCTGTCCAGTGGTTAGGACTTGGCCCTTTCACTGCTATGGCCTGGGTTCGATCCCTGGTCAGGGAAATAAGACCCAGCAAGCCACAGGGCCAGCCCCCCCAAAAAAAGAATTATTCAAAAAAGATTTAATGAGATCCTATGTACTAAGTGGCAGGCATTGGTCTAGGCTCAGGCTCAGAGGTAGAAAAGTGAACAGGTAGTCTTTTACCTCAAGTAATATGGTCTAATGGATATATAAATCATATAACCATTTTATTTATATTTACATATGTGAAATTTAGAGCCTTGATTGTAAGCATTGTAAACACTGGATTGGCTTTATAAAAGGGAAGAATGGGTATAGTAAGAATAATGAAATGTGTACGTTTAAAACCACACAGCATAGTGTCTGACACATAGTAGGTGCTCAGTAAATATTTATTCATTTGCCAAATGATTGTATTTAAAGGTATTCTGGTAAAAAAGGTATTAGAGGGATGTGTGCTAGTTATTTATTTATTTATTTTAAAAAGGAAAGCACAGATTTCTACATGCTATGTTCTGTCTCTCACACTGAAGGGATTTACTTTATACTATCTCATTCTTGACCTGTAAAAAGGTTCTACACATCAGAAAGGGGAATTCTCATTTAGCTCTGTAATTATAGGGAAAATTTTTATAGAGGCAGTCCAGCCATACTGTTATAAAGGATTGGGCTGCTAGTTAAGGGTCTATGTGGTAAGATTGTTTTGAGAACTGTCTGTGCCAAAATACTCTGACCACAGATTTGCAAGCATCCTTGGAATCATTCCAGAAGAATCTTGACTTTGGGTAAGACTCTATTTCAAAAAGTTCCCAGAGTGTAATTCTATTAGAGAACACATTGATAAGTCCATACCTGTTAAAACATTAGCAGTGATTAGTTCATTGGATCGATTTACAGGACAATTAAATATCTCTGACAGGTGAGTTTTGCTGTATATAAATTAAATCTCATTAAAACAGACAAAATTTCAACATAGAGAAATGACATCCGGACTTTTAGAGACATTCAGAAAATTATTAAGTACATTTTCTTGAACTAGGAAAAGAAAGAGCAATCTTAAGACAATAAATACCAATATTACTCTGGGTTTATCTAATGTCTTTCCTCTGAGAAATGAATGTACATATTTCTTATTTTTATTATTCTGATTCATCAGCCTCTAAAGTAATCTATTTAAAAACATGTTGTTTAAACATAAGTCCTGAAGACATTATAAATTAACATCCAGAAGTATTCCAAATAAAATTCCATTGAATGGGGCACTAAAAAGAAAGTCCTGCTGGCATAACATAAATTCAGTTCTCTTGTATTTGAAGAACTCCTCTAAAAAGGTTTTCAGAGACATTGAATCCAAAATTTTGCATTCACCTTTTAGGCTGACTATAGTGAACTCTGTGCTTTATTACCTAATGAATTAACCTGAGGGCACCAGAACGATAATGCCAGAATAGTCTGTTCTCAGGGATTTCAGGGGTTCTGAAAACCTTCTCCACTAAAACAATGCTTTCTTGTCCTCTACCAATGTCAGTAACAGATAAGATTGGAGACCTCACATTTTTGTCACTCTTACGTAGAGTAGCACAGAGGTATAAGATCCAAATTGTTTTAGAAAATGCAATAAGTTGAGTTAAAACTCACATTAGAGGGCTTCCCTGGTGGCGCAGTGGTTGAGAGTCTGCCTGCCAATGCAGGGGACACGAGTTTGTGCCCCGGTCCGGGAAGATCCCACATGCCGCAGAGCGGCTGGGCCCATGACCCATGGCCATTGAGCCTGCACGTCCAGAGCCTGTGCTCCACAACGGGAGAGGCCACAACAGTGAGAGGCCCACGTACCGCAAAAAAAATAAAAAACATAACAAAAAAACTCACATTAGAGTATGAAAGTCTGATATCATAATACATTTTTGACAAGGGGGAAGGTGGAGCCTGGGCAAGTAACATATTAGTCTGTGACTTTCCTGGTGAGAAATTTCACTGCTTTACAATCTCCATTGTGAAGTAGTACATACTAACCTTTATTTGTTTAATATTTACCTTCCAACTGCTTCAAGGTGTGTCCTAACCAAGTAGGCTAAGCTGACAGGTGGGGTAACATCAGAGGTCAGGACCCACATGTATGTCTCATTTGACTCTAACGTCTACTTCGCATCTGCCTTTAGCTATCCAAATTCAGACATGGAAATATGTGTATAGTAGGTGGAGGAATTTCAGAAGAAAACCAGGCTTCCTTTCAGGATAAGAGAGGAGATTTTACTGTTTTATCAAAAGGAGGGCTCTTGACACAGGGAGTGGGAAGGGTAAGCTGGGACGAAGTGAGAGAGTAGCATTGACATATATACACTACCAAATGTAAAATAGGTAGTTAGTGGGAAGCAGCTGCATAGCACAGGGAGATCAACTCAGTGCTTTGTGACCACCTAGAGGGGTGGGATAGGGAGGGTGGGAGGGAGGTGCAGGAGGGAAGGGATATGGGGATATATGTATACATACAGCTGATTCACTTTGTTATACAGCAGAAACTAACACAACATTGTAAAGCAATTATACTCCAATAAAGATGTTAAAAAAAAAAAGGATGGCTCTTGGTGACACCTGGAGTATGTTCAGAAAATAATGGGTTTATCTTGGTGTTGATCTCATTTATAATAAATTGCATAGGTCTCCTAGAAATTTTTTTAAAATGGAGCTCGTGACACAAGGATTTATAAGAAAGAATGAAAGAAAGAAAGAAAAGAAAAGTTTCAAAAAATTGGAAATTTGTCAAAAGTAATTGAACCATTAAGTACAAGATCATTAAGCACAAAAATGCTTCTATATAGGACCTCCCTGATGGTCTAGCAGTTAAGACTCTGCACTCCCAATGCAGGGGGCATAGGTTCGATCCCTGTTTGGGGAACTAAGATTCCCACATGCTGTGTGGCCTAAAAAAAAAACAAAAACAAAAAATAACACTTATATACATTAAAAAGAAAAACTTACATTAAAATGTGAAACCTTTTGGGAAATGTTAACCTGGGTTTTTTAACTTGTACATAGTATTATAGAAAGCCCTTGGTTAAAAGTCAACAGTCACGGTAGTCAAGTCCACACTATTATATTAACTACCTGAACGAAGTTGAGAAATCCATTTAAACCTGCTTGTTTTCAGTTTCTGCATCCATAGGATAAAAAGGCTCGGTGATCTCTGACTCATTTAAGCACTATTATTCTGTATTGTCAGTCACTGGTCATAATTTCAGCTCTAAATCCTATTTTGAAATCTTACATATTTATTAGAAGACATTTCCTACAGTTTCAACTAGCATGTGCATTTACCGAACTAACTTCTTGAATTTCACAACTGCATAAGCAAATTGAGAAAAAACAGTGAATCTTTACTGATATATACAGGTGTCATATTATCTTTCTATACAAAATAAGGACTAGACTTGCTATTTTTATTAGGATCAGGTTTCCTCAGACTGGCCCAAGGCAAAGCTATGAAACTATGAGGTTCATTATAAATAGCCTCTGGCCTCTTCACTTCCTCCTATTTGCTAATATGGCCTTTGGCAGAACCCCAAGTGCCCCTGCTTTCACAGAACTCTGCAGGTGCCCAATACCTACCTTTCTTCCTAAACTCTTCATGTTCCACCTTTATGCTCACCCTTTAATACAGTGACTCATTACTAAATTCTTTATGACTTACCCACAATAATCAATGTCCATTCTTAAAGTTCCTAACTCAGTGGGTATAATGAGGAAAACTATCTGATTAAACAAGTTAATGTTAAGTAGTGAATATATCTGCACCTTGTTTCAGAAAGTATAATTGGTGGACTTTCATACTCAGCAGCAAAGTAAAAGAATTTTAGGGAGTGGAGGGAAATTTGGGCAAGTACAGGTGCCAGAAAGGGCCTTTCTGCTTTACAGCCTTGTTACCCCAGGTATGGTACTAGGACCAGCAGCAATGGAATCACCTGGGGGCTTATTAGAAATTCAGAATCCTAGGCCCTCCCAGCCCTACTAGTCAAAATCTGCAAGTTTTACAGGATAGGAGGAGGAGGTGGTAGTTTCTTTACACATTAAAGTTTGATAAGCTTTCGTTTACAGTATTTCACATAGGTGGACACTTCCCCTCTCTGGTTTAAGGTCAGCTAACTCTTGCTTATGAGAATCTGTATTCAAATGAAGACCCATTTTTGCTTCTAAGCAGCCTTCTTTCTAATTTTTGACCCACCCATACAGACTCCATTGTAATTTAATACATTTGGAGAGGAGGAGGCATTACAAAAAGCTCCCATTTAACACAGTATTGAAGGGAAGTAGAGCAACTGGAAATTAGAAAACTATGTAGGATACACAGGTACAATAGTGAAGGTAGAAGTCAATGTTTGATAAAAGATTTCAACCCACATGACAATCAAAAGAAAGTACTCACGAAAATGGAATCACTGCACAATTGTTAGGACTGCTATTGGTAAGAGTGGTGAAGGGGGTTAGTTTGTATATATGTAAAAGGTATTAATGAAGGTAGCCAATCCAATCCAACTAATTCTACAGGGTTCTTTTCAATTTCCATCTCCTGTCCTCCACAAGGCCTTCTCTGACTCCGCCTATAACACTGCCTTTATTAAGGTAACCAGCTGGCCTATTTGCCCAGGACTATCTTGCATTTCTCTCTGAAGGTTCTGTGTCCCAGGAAGCCCTTCAGTCCCCAGCAAACCAGGATCATTGGTCACCCTCCCCCCAGCCCACGTTGGAAGTACTACTCCCTACTTTGAACCTGTTTAGCTGTCTGAGCTCTCACCATTAATTTAGCACTTCTTTTGCTTTATGTGGTAATTATTTGCATACAAGAAATGTTTCCCAGATAAACGTTTCCTTATAAACTACTTAAGGACAGAACTTGTCTTTAATGATTTCTTTTACTCCATACAGCGTGAAACCAGTGTCAGGCACACATGAACCAGGTAGCTGTGTTGATGGAAATAATCAATAAACAATCTATAGTAGGAATAGAAAAGAGTTTTATTTGAGCCAAATTGAAGACTATAGCCCCAGAGACAGCTTTTCAGATAACTGTGAGGAACTGCTTTGGAGAAGCATGGTTTTCACATGGTTTTATATATTGTTGGAACAAAGAACATCAAACAAGTCAGGGATACATTCCTGCAACGTTTCAAAAAAAAGAGATCACCCTGTTCACAATTAGTTGGTATCACCTTGGTGTCTGGGAAGGGAGTCTTACCATTGAAGGAATACCAGCATTGGCATTCAAGGAGGGGAGCCATTTAATCTTATTTTATTTTATTTTATTTTACTTTATGGCCATGCCACGTGTCTTGTGGGATCTTAGTTTCCCGGTCAGGGATTGAACCCAGGCCCTCAGCAGTGAAAGCGTGGAGTACTAAACACTGGACCACCAGGGAATTCCCTAATCTTTATTTTTAACATGGACATTCTTTACTTCTGGTCAGTGCATACTTTTCTTTAATAATTTAAGCAGATATATTAACACAACATTGTAAATCAACTACATTTCAATAAAAAAATAAAATAAAATAAAGCAGATGTATAATGTATGTTTGGTAAGCTAAAACCAGGCTGTTTTAGTTAGTACAAAATTCAAGTTAACTACATTTAAGCCAGAATGACTTCCCCATACCTCAGTATGTGAAAATTTCTTTCATCACTTCCCCCTTTAGATTGTAAATCTTTCAACAGAAAGCATTGATGATCAAAATATTTGTCCCCTGATGCCAGAGTGATTGCTGCTTGCCCTGGGTCCATCATGTCCCTCAGGACTAGGCCTCTTTTTTTTTGTTTGTTTATATGTGTATAGAGATTTGCTAGTTATCCACATTGAGGGTAAACTAATCAGATATAGTGAACAAGCACACAGGTATGCGAATGGGAAAATATTTTAGAGACTGTACACTTTAGCAATTGCATTGAATGGTCACACAAATATTGTACACATGCTTTTAGCAGTAGGCTTAAAGCAAGCAGTGATACATGTCATGATAGCTAGGAAAAGAATACTAATACATACTGTGACAATGATAATCGTCTGTAAAGCAAAACAGAAAAAAATTGTCTATTCCTGAGGGGAGTCTACTGAACAGATCATTTAAAGGGTTAGTTTTTCTTACATCTTGTAACCATTTTGCTTTTGGGGAAATTTTTTCTGGGTGTGTCAACTTCTCCAGAGGTATTGATATGTGTAACAAGTAGTATGAGTAATAGCACAAATACCTCCTTGTTTAGCCCGTAGAAAATCTAAGGCAGGGACTTCCCTGGTGGCGCAGTGGTTAAGAATCTACATGCCAATGCAGGGGACATGGGTTCAGCCCTGGTCCAGGAAGATCTCACAGGCTGTGGAGCAACTACGTCTGTGTGCCACAACTACTGAGGCTGCGCACCACAACTACTGAAGCCCGCACGCTTAGAGCCTGTGCTCCACAACAATAAGAAGTCCACGCACGGCTACGAAGAGTAGCCCCCACTCGCCGCAGCTAGAAAAAGCCCACATGCGACAATGAAGACCCAACACAGCCAAAAATAAATTAATTAATTTAGAAAAAAAAGAAAGAAAATCTAAGGCTACCCTGTTATCTAATATTACTTGGGCTAAGGAATTTAGGGGTGTCTATTGTGCTAAAATGCTTTTTACAGTCTTTTGGCTATTTGACCAATAGTGGCTGATAGATTTCTGATCATCTCTTTGTTTGCATATACTCTTGCATTAGGAACCAGGATTCCCAAAAGATCTTGCCACCAGGTATCTTGGTTTCTTGCTAACATGAATCTTTTGACTCTGTAATGAAGAAAGGAAGGAAGTTCATCTGTTTCCTTATGTACAGAAAATGGGGTAACATAATGTCCTTATAAATATAAATCTTTTATTTACCAGTTATTAAGACGTTTATATGCCCATCCTTGGGAAAGTGGATCAGTTCCAGTACCACATATGAAGACAAAACCTGGGGGAGCACGAGTGATCCCTCCCAGAGTGCTCTCATTGATAGCCTTATTAACTGGAAGTTTTGTCAACACAATATTAAACTATGGGTCATTTCTCTTGTAGGCTTTCCAAAAGTCATCTGCATGGTATTTAACATATGGGAGTTGCTGGCATAATTTATTTGCATTTTTCTCTTTAAGACATTTTTCAATAGAGTAAGAGACAGAGTGAAGGGATCCTGGGGTAAGTTGTGCTCAGTCTCTGAGGACTGAGGATAGTATCTGAGGATACTAGATGGACACACTAATGTGTCCATCTAGTATGTTGAAGAATTTGAACGTGAAAGGTTAGGCCAGAGGGGGGTTGGTCTAGAGGGATGGCAATATTAAGTACATCTGAAAGTCAGTGATAGGTATTAAGAGGGGCCTATATTGGTCTTATGTTGACTGAGGAATTTGATGATAGATCCAACAATTGGTTACATTGCCCCAGAAGTATACTTTGTGATAAATTTACTAAGAATTTTTTTTGCCATCCTGAATACAGGGTCAAAAGTATAGATAGAGGTAAAACAATAACTTTAGATTTTGATAGGGGGACAAACATTTGGTAAGCTTTCAACTGAACTAGTAGAATGGGTCTCACAGTCCTGGTCTGGGTTCTTGGGTAAGCTGTTTACTACTGTTGTCATCTTTTTCTTATCCTGGTGTGAGTGTTGTTGGAGGTCAGCAGTTCTTTCCATACACCAGTCCAGTGCAGAGGCCCTTCTTAAGTAGAAAATATAAATTAAAGAGTCAATGCCCTTCGGTTTTATTGTGCATATGCTACTATACCTGATAAGGGCACTTTCATCGAGGTTGGAGAGAGAGTCCTTTAATTCATGTCTTTCTCCAGTATGTATAATCCCCTGGTTGTGGGTCATGGGGCAACTGATCTTCATCCAAAGATACATTACTGTGATCAGCTTCAGAAACAAGCTTCGAATATCCTTTTAATAATTCAATTAAATTTTATTATAATGTAACATAGTAACAAGAAGCCAACTAGGGAGTAGAAGGCAGAAAATACCAAACCTCAAAGACAGTAACACTAAAACTTAATATCCATAAAGGTATATTGTTGAAACATAATGTTTTATCTTTAAACTTATCCTATTTCTATCAAATATAGTTAAATTAAAACCAGTTTGTTTGCTAAATAAGTCTGGTTTCAGTAAATTTGGCCTGATTATTTACATAAGTATAATTGATCGTATAGGCTCTTTTAAATTTTGCTTTGCTGGAACTTTTCATAAGGAATCTCAAACTGAACTTTTAAAAGACCTCTCAAGGCCAGGAGAGCCATGCCAAGGACTTGTCATCAGATCCCATCTGCAATAGCTACAGATTTAGGTGGATATCTCTCTTCTTGAGGTCCAAAATATCTTGAGGTTACTGCACCTGCCAGGAAGTGGCCTTCCTTCCTTCCTGGAAAGCTCCTGCTGGGAACCTAAGAGTTTCCAAATTCTGGAGGGATCAGGTAGAGATAAAAGGTAAATGCTTCAATTCTCTTAACAAGGGTATAATTTACTAAATTGCTGTAAGTCATAATTAGCTTAAGGCGAAAATTTCCCTTGCATCTGGACAACAAAGATTAGAAGCTAGTAATATTTCAGACAAAAAGTTGTAAAATTATAATCATATTTATCAGTTCATTCAAAGCCATGTAATTAATTTTTGTTCTACTTGAGTCTAGTTTTTTCCATTAGTTCTGTCCACACTGCCTGATGATTGAGGGTGATAGTATTGACAGTGATAATTTCAAGAAGTTTGTGAGGTTTTTGTTGATTTGCCCAGTATGTGGCTGCCTTGATCACTGGAGACTGTAGAACTATACCCCAAGTGGAAAACACATTTTCTAAGTTTCTTTTTCATGGTGAGGGCATCAGCTTGCAGCAAGGGGAGGCTTTAACCTTCAAACAAAAAGATGGGGTTGGCCAGGGAGCCAAGAAGTGCCAAGCTGTTCTGGGTTTCCCATAGCCCTGACTGTTTATAATTCACAGCTATTGTTTACCCATCTTAATTTCTCTGATCTAGGAGCAGACTCTTGCCATGTTACCAGGACATCAGGATGGCAAAAGTCTGACAATGAGGGGTAAATTTTTGCAAAAACAGAATGGACTTTATCTACATGTGCCATAATCTTTACAGATTCTGTTGGTGTTGTCTTTGTTTTTTTTAAATATTTATTTATTTATTTGGCTGCACCAGGGCTTAGCTGTGGCATGCAGTATCTTCATTTCTGCCTGTGGGATCTTCGTTGCAGCATGTGGGATCTAGTTCCCTGACCCAGGCCCCCTGCATTGGGAGCGTGGAATCTTAACCACTGGACCACCAGGGAAGTCCCTGTCGTTGTTGTTTTTGTATGAAAGTCACCTAGGGTATTTCCCTAATACTCAGGTTCAGTCCCTTTCATGTGAGCCTAAATTTTGATGACAAATAACATTTTATGTTAGGACATATAAGATTTATATGAATTTCATATAATTTCTCAAATACTTATATATAAACACAACATAAAGAAGGCTTAATGTTACCTTTTATTTGACAATGCTTCCCATGTAATTTAATATACAAAATAAGCCTAATTAGTTTAATATCTCTCTTTGAGGTGCTTCAGGACAAAATCACTTTCTTTTCCCTTAACAAAATGCATTTCCATTCTTCTTATCTCCTTTTACTGAAAACACACATCTTATTTTCCTTGTATACTGAAATGCTTCCCTTATTACTTCTAGTAGCTTTAATTACACCTATGTTATAATTTTTAACCCTTAAAAAACCTTAATCTCTTGAGAAGCAGGCTATTGTAAACTGTCATATCAGCACTTTCTGACTGGTAAATCTGTGAACACATTTTATAACCTCTAGAAACGTACATTTTCTTATAATATTCTTCCCTCAATGTGGTATAAGACATAGGTCTAATAAATCCAAATATCTTTAGTTTTTCTTTAGTAAGAAAAGTAGGTAAACTTAGACTTGCTTAGCAATTAATGTTTCAGTATTTTATCTTAATGAGAAATGATCTGGATATTCAATGAATTCTCATCATTCAATTTAACTTAGCAAAACTCTGAAGTTTCAAGTTACCAAAAATTGGAGAAACTATTTTTAGGTAGACAGGCCATAAAATATAATCATTATTTTTTTGAAATTGAAGTATAGTTGATATAAAACATTATATGTTATGGGTGTACAGTATAGTGATTCACAATTTTTAAAGTTTATACTCCTAGACCCTCTGCCTAGGATCTTTCCCTAGGTTCTCTTCACCTAGGAAATGTAACAGTACCCCTTTAAGACTCCAAGTCTTAAGATAACAGCTCAAATAAAAGTCATAGACTGTCACTTAATACAAGGAGATCTAGATATCAGGAAAAACTCACCAACGCACCTGAAGGGTTCTGTGAAGCCAGGGGGGCTCAAGGGGCTGTGCTTGGTACCAAGGTGCTGGTCCAGTATAGACTCCAGGTAACCTCAGATGGGTTTTTCTGATATCCTGCCAACTATGCCAAGCAATATTGATGGAAATAATCAATAAACAATCTGTAATAAGAATAGAAAAGAGTTTTATTTGAGCCAAACTGAGGACTATAGCCAAGGAGACAGCCTCTCAGATAACTCTGAGGAATTGTTCCAGAGAAGCATGGTTTTCAGCAGTATTATATCTTATAAGAACAAAGAACGTCAAACAAGGGATACATTCTTTCAAATCTTCAAAAAACCAGATCACCATGTACACAGTGAGTCAGTGTGGCCTTGGTACCTAGGAAGGGAGTCTTTATCATTGAAAGAATACCAGTATTGGTGTCCCAGGAAGGGAGGCATTTAATCTTTATTTTTAACATGTGCATTCTTTACTTATGGTCAATGCACCCTTTTCTTTAATAATTAAAGCAGATGTACAACGTATGTTTGATAGGCCACAAACAGGCTGTTTTAGTTAGCATAAAATTCAAGTTAATTTGTGTATAAGCTAGAATTATTTCCCCATACCTTAGTATGTAAAAATTTCTTCCATCAATAGTTTGAATGAAAGAACCTATTTGAAAAATATATATATATTGTTAGTTGGAAGTATGTCTGTCATGGAATTTCAACCTATTGAATCAAAAAGTGATAATTTGGAAATCCAAATATTCCTATCTTTGCATTTAAGACTTTTAATGTGACTGCAACTTAACTTTTCAATCTAATCTTTCCCTCCTACACTGTGTTCTGAAACCATAGTTGATGTGAGAATGTCCAGAGGGTAAAAAGTCACAGAATGAACAAGGTACATTTTCCCAGAGACTAGTGTTTACTTAAAGACTTTTTCTTAGAGATGGGGGTGGATGGGGAATGTGAACTTCTGCACAAATATGCTTTGTCAGATTTTTCATTGCGGGCATTATGGAGGATTAGGTGTCTAGAGAAACTCTCCTGGTATAGGACACCTAAAAATGTATATATATACATATATATATATAATCAAATGTTGGTGTTTGCTCTGGAGGCATCTGTCTACATGGATGGCCTAAAGCTTGAGTTCTAACAGGTGCAGTGAGCAGGAGAGAAAACTAAAGGCTTGTCCCCTTATGGTGGAAGATTGGATGGAAATCCCTACATGGATCTGAGAACCCCAAGGAGATATAGTACTTTACTTCAGCTTATAAACAAGGAAGAAAATACCACACAGAAGGATTTATCATTGACTCTTGTCTGTCTCAACTTAAGTTTTGTTGGAGGAAAAACATGACTTTGGCAAAATTTCTGAACTATGCAAAAAACAAACAAAAGATTCCAACTAAAAATGTAGTTTAAAGTGGGCTTGGATGGCTACTTCTCCACCTGGCAGAAGTACCTTGCAGAGCAAATTCAAATACTCTCTGGGAAAATGCACTTTAAACCTAGGCCTCAGAGACACCCCAAGGAATATGAGCATGCGTATGGTAACTCTGTTTAACTTTTTGAGAAACCGCTGAACTGTTTTCCAAGGGGGCTACACCATTTTACCTCCCTACCAACAATATAGGAGGGTTCTAATTTCTCTGCATCCTGGCCAACACTTGTTACTATTTGTCTTTTTTATTATAGCTGCCCTAGTGGGTATGAAATAGTATCTCACTGTGGTTTTTTGTTTCTTTTCAATTAATTTATTTTATTTTATTTATTTTTGGCTGCATTGAGTCTTCGTTGCTGCACACGGGCTTTCTCTAGTTGTGGTGAGCAGGGGCTACTCTTCATTGCAGTGCGTGGGCTTCTCATTGAGGTCGCTTCTCTTGTTGCAGAGCACAGGCTCTAGGTGTGCTGGCTTCAGTAGTTGTGGCACACAGGCTCAGTAGTTGTGACTCACGGGCTCTAGAGCGCTTGCTCAGTAGTTGCTGCGCACAGGCTTAGTTGCTCTGTGGCATGTGGAATCTTCCTGGACCAGGACTTGAACCCATGTCCCCTGAATTGTCAGGCAGATTCTTTATCACTGCGCCACCAGGGAAGTCCCTCTCATTGTGGTTTTGATTAGCATTTCCATAATGACTGATGACATTGAGCATCTTTTCATGTGCTATTGGCTATTAGGTCTTTGGAGAAATGTCTATTCAATTTCTTAGCCCATTTCAAAATTGGGGTTTTTATCTTTTTATTGTTGAATTAAGAGTTCTTTATATATTTTCAATACAAGTACTTTCGATAAAGTATAATTTGTCTAATTTTTCTACTGTTGCTTGTACTTTGGGTGTCATACCTCAGAAATCATTGCCTAATGTAAAGTCACAGAGATTTAGGCCTATGTTGTATTTCTAAGAGTTTTATAGTTTTAGCTCTATTTTGAGGTTTTTTTTCTTTTTTGTACATGATCTGAGATAGATGTTTAACTTCATTCTTTTCCATCTGGCTGTCCAGTTGACTCAGCATCATTTGTTGAAAAAGACTATTCTTTCCCCATTTAAGTGACTTGCCACCCTTCTCAAAACCAATTTACCATAAATGTAGGGTTTGTTTTTTCTTCTGGACTCTCACTTCTATTCCATTGATCTATATGTCTAAATTTATACCATAATATGGTTTTCTGGTTTTTTTTTATTGAGGAACAGTTGATTTACAATATTATTAACCTCAGGTGTACAACAGAGTGATTCACAATTTTATAATTATACTCTACCTATAGTTATTACAAAATATTGGCTATATTCCTTGTGCTGTATAATATATCCTTGTAGCTTATTTATTTTATACATAGTAGTCTGTACCTCTTAATCCACTACCCGTATCTTATCTCTACACCCTTCCCTCTCCCCACTGGTAACCACTAGTTTGTTCTCTATATCTGTGTCTGCTTATTTTTGTTATATTCATTCATTTATTTCTTAGATTAAGATACAGTATTTATCTTTCTCTCTCTGACTTATTTTACTAAGCATAATACCCTCCAAGTCCAGTCATATCGTTGCAAATGGCAAATTTTCATTCTTTTTTATGGCTGAAGAGTATTCCATTGAGCATATATATCACATCTCCTTTCTCCATTTTCCGTTGATGGACACTTAGGTTGCTCCCAAACCTTGGCTATTGCAAATAATGCTGCTATGACATTGGGGTACATGTATCTTTTCAAGTTAATGTTTTCATTCTCTTTGGATATATACCCAGGAGTGGAATTACTGGATCATAAAGTAGTTCTGTTTTTAGTTTTTTGAGGAACCTCCATATTATTTTCCCTGGTGGATGCACCAACTTACATTCCCACCAGCAGTGTACAAGTGTTCCCTCTTCTCCCCGTGCTCACCAACATTTGTCATTTGTGGTCTTTTTTTTTTTTTTTTCTGTGATAACTGCCAGTTTTATTCCCCTGGCTAAGAGATCCAGAGGTAATTTGAGGTTTACATTTTTTTCAATAGTTCTTTCTTCAAGAATTTAGGTGCCCCCATTGCCCTTATAAGCTGGTTGCAAATTATTTGATTGACTCTTAATTATAAAAAAAAACTTTAATTCTTTTTGTATGTGTGACGTGTTCATTAAAAAATACATATGAGCAAAAAGAAAAAAACTCACACCACACAGAAACAAGCACAGTTAAATTTTTGATATATGTATCTATGTATACACACGCACACGCACACACACGCAATTTGAGATTTTCTCCTACATATGTGAGCTGATACTAAATATGCTACTTTGTAACCTGTTATGTTTTACTTTACAATATGGAATGAACATATTTTCATGCATATGTGTGAAACTTCCCAATTGAAAAACAGACCTGGAGAATGTGTCAAAATACAAAATCCAGATGCTGGTAATAAGGACACTACCTAAAGCAAAACTCCACCAGATGATTAAAAATAAAACAAAAGTCAAAGATACATCAGAAAATGCTAACAGAAAGAAAGCAGGCACCAGATTTTAATATCAGACAAAAAATTAAAAAAAAATTCAAGGCCTAAAGCACACAGGATGAGGACGGCTGCGTGAGTGTCTTTGTTCCCAATGCATCATCACAAACGTGTTTCTTACTCTTCTTGTCTCTTCCCTAAGCCTTTCCAACTCATCTACTCCTCTTATCATTTCTTCTGGGTCCAAATGCCTAACCGGAGTGTCCTCTTTATATCCCTGACCAGGCTGAGTCAGCCCTCCTCTAAGGTTTCCTTCTGCTTCCTGGCTTACACCTTCTTCAGAAGGTTGAGGATTTCTTTCTGCCTCCTGTGGTACAGCTTCCATAGGGCGGTCTTCCTCAGCCTTTGGCATGTTCGGTGCTTTTCCTTCATTTTCTTCACAAGACTTTTGCGTGTTGAGTATTTTTCTCTTATTTCATTTTTGAATAAATTAACCCTGCAGGGATCCAGGGGATTTTCCTCCCTCTTCCCTCACTCTATTTGGGTCGCTTCCAAAAGACCAAAAGTCCTGAAAGGATCCGGGGCACTTTTCTCCTCCAGCAATAGGGAGCTGCCTATGGTCTTTTTGATGATAGCCATTCTGACAGGTGTGAAATGATATCTCATTGTGGTTTTGATTTGCATTTTTCTGATGATTAGTGATGTTGGGCATCTTTTCACGTGCCTGTTGGCCATCTGTATGTCTTCTTTGAAAAATGTCTATTTAAGTCTTCTGGCCATTTTTTAATCAGGTTGTTCATTTTTTGTTATTGTGTTGTATGAGCGGTGTCTGTGTGTCTATGTGTGTGTATATATGTATACATATATATATGATATTAACCCCTTATTGGTCATATCATTTGCAAATATTTTCTCCCATTCAGTAGATCCTTTTTTAATTTTGTCAATGGTTTCCTTTGCTGTGCAAAAGCTTTTAAGCTTAATTAGGTTCCGTTTGTTTATTTTTGCTTTTGTTTCCTTTGTCTTAGGAGGCAAATCCAAAAAAATATGGCTACAATTTACATCAAAGAATATTCTGCCTATGTTCTCTTCTAGGAGTTTTATGGCTTCAGGTCTTGCATTTAGGTCTTTAATCCATTTTGAGTTTATTTTTGTATATGGTATGAGAAAATGTTCTAATTTCATTCGTTTACATGTAGCTGTCCAGTTTTCCCAGAACCACTTATTGGAGAGATTAGACATCTTTTCCCCATTGTATATTCTTGCCTCTTTTGTCATAGATTAATTGACCATAGTGTGTGAATTTATTTCTGGCCCTCTATTCTGTTCCACTGATTTATGTGTCTGTTTTTGTGCCAGTGCCATAATGGTTGGTTTTTGTGTTTGTTTGTTTGGTTTTGGTTTTTTTTTTGCTGCGTTGCTTCTTTGTTGCTGTGCGTGGGCTTTCTCTAGTTGCAGCAAGTGGGGTCTACTCTTCATTGAGGTGCATGGGCCTCACGTTGTGGTGGCTTCTCTTGTTGTGGAGCAAGGGCTCTAGGTGCGTGGTCTTCCGTAGTTGCAGCACGTGGGCTCAGTAGTTGAGGCACGCAGGCCCTAGAGCGCAGGCTCTGTAGTTGTGGCACACAGGCTTAGTTGCTCTGCAGCATGAGAGATCTTCCTGGACCAGGTATCGAACCTGTGTCTCCTGCACTGGCAGGTGGATTCTTAACCTCTGTGCCACCAGGGAAGTCCTGCCATACTGTTTTTCTTTGAATTTTACTTTATTTATTTACTTTTTATACAGCAGGTTCTTATTAGTTATCTATTTTATACATATTAGTGTATATATGTCAATCCCAATCTCCCAATTCATCCTGCCACCCCCACCCCCCCATACTGTTTTGATTACTATAGTTTTGTAGCATAATTTCAAGTCAGGGAACGTGATTTCTCCAGCTCCGTTCTTCTTTCTCAAGATTGTTTTTGCTATTTGGGGTCTTTTGTGTTTCCATACGAACTTTAAAATTATTTGTTTAGTTCTGTTAAAAATGTCTTTGGCACAGTGGTTAAGAATCTGCCTACCGGGCTTCCCTGGTGGCGCAGTGGTTGAGAGTCTGCCTGCTGATGCAGGGGACGCGGGTTCATGTCCTGGTCTGGGAAGATCCCACATGCCACGGAGCGGCTGGGCCCGTGAGCCATGGCCACTGAGCCTGCGCGTCTGGAGCAACGGGAGAGGCCACAGAGCGAGAGGCCTGCGTACCGCAAAAAAAAAAAAAAAAAAAAAAGGTAAGAATCCGCCTACCAATGCAGGGTACATGGGTTCTATCCCTGGTCCCGGAAGATCCCACATGCCGTGGAGCAACTAAGCCTGTGTGCCACAACTACTGAGCCTGCACTCTTGAGCCCATGCCCCACAACTACTGAGCCCACATGCCACAACTACTGAAGCCCACAAGCTTAGAGCCTGTGCTCTGCAACAAGAGAAGCCACCGCATTGAGAAGCCCACGCACCACAACAAAGAGTAGCCCTCGCTCAACGCAACTAGAGAAAACCCATGCACAGCAACAAAGACCCAACGCAGCCATAAATAAAAAAATAAATAAATAATTTTAAATGCCTTTGGTATTTTGATAGAGATTGCATTGAATCTGTATATTGCCTTGGGTAGTATGATCATTTTAACAATATTAAATCTTCCAGTCTGTGAACCCAGTGTATCTTTCCTTCTGCTTGTGTTGTCTTCTATTTCTTTCGTCAGTGTCTTATAGTTTTCTGAATACAGGTCTTTTGCCTCCTTGGGTAGGTTTATTCCTAGGTATTTTATTCTTTTTGATGCTATGGTAAATGGGATTGTTTTCTCAATTTCCATTAGTTAGTTCTTTGTGTATAGAAAAGCAACAGATTTCTGTATATTAATTTTGTGTCCTACAACTTCACCAAATTCATTAAAGAGCTCTAGTAGTATTTTGGTGGGGTCCTTAGGATGTTCTATGTGTAGTATCATATCATTTCAAACAATAACATTTTTATTCCTCTTTTTCAATTTTGATTCCTTTTCTTTTCTTTTTTTTTTTTTTTGCATGATTACTGTGGTTAGGACTTCCAATACTGTATTGAATAAAAGTGGCGAGAGTGGGCAACCTGGTCTTGTGGAACAAGGATGATCTTGGGGGAAATGCTTTTAGCTTTTCACCATTGAGTATGTTAACTGTGGGCTTATCATACATAGTCTTTATTATGTTGAGGTATGTTCCCTCTATAACCACTTTGATGAGAGTTTTTATCATAAACTGATGTTGAATTTTCTCAAAAGTTTTTCTGCATCTATTGAGATGATCATATGGTTTTTATTCTTCAAGTTTTAAATATGGTGTATCACACTGATTTGTGGATACTGAACCATCCTTGCACCCCTAGGATAAATCCCCCTTGATCCTGGTGTATGATCCCTTTAATGTATTGTTGGATTCAGTTTGCTAATATTTTGTTGAGGATTTTTGCATCTATGTTCATCAGTAATATTGGCCTGTAATTTTTTTTTTTTTGCGGTACGCGGGCCTCTCACTGTTGTGGCCTCTCCTGTTGTGGAGCACAGGCTCTGGACGCACAGGCTCAGCGGCCATGGCTCACGGGCCTAGCCGCTCCACGGCATGTGGGATCTTCCCGGACCGGGGCACAAACCCGTGTCCCCTGCATCGGCAGGCAGACTCTCAACCACTGTGCCACCAGGGAAGCCCGGGCCTGTAGTTTTTGTGTGTAAGTGTGATATCTTTGTCTGGTTTTGCTATCAGGGTGGCCTTGTAGAATGAGTTTGGAAGTGTTCCTTTCTCTGCAATTTTTCTGGAATAGTTTGAGAAGGACAAATGTTAACTCTTCTCTAAATGTTTAATAGAATTCGCCTGTGAAGCCATCTGGTCCTGGACTTCTGTTTGTTGGGAGTTTTAAAATCACAGTTTCAATGTCAGTACTTGTGATCGATCTGTTCATACTTTCTATTTCTTCCTGGTTAAGTCTTGGGAGATTGTACATTTCTACGGATTTGTCCATTTCTTCTAGACTGTCCATTTTATTGGCATATAATTGTTCATAGTTTCTTATGATCCTTTGTAACCTTATGCCATAATATCTTTTAAAACCTAATCTAATGATATTTTATCACTCTGCCATGTTCTGTGGATTACACAGATCTACTCTGGTACAATACAAGAGGAATTACGTAAGACTCTGAGTACCAGGAGGTGAGAATCCTTTGGGGACATCTTGGAGGCAAGGTACAACATAACAGTAAACATGTAATTATTATCTGGATGTACAAAAATATATGCTTTTTGTAATTTAGTAATACAATCAGACTTCTAAATCTAATAAAGGCTAGTTTCAAAATACTTACCCTAATCATCATGTTTAATGGCAAAACATTAAAAACATTCTCTTTCAAACAGGAAAAAGACAGAAATGCCCACTTTCCCCACTCTACTCACCATTGTATTACAGGCCTTAGCCAGCGTAATAAGGCAAGACAAGGAAAGAACTTGAAAGGAAGACATGACCCTGTAATTCTTTGGTGATGATATGATTCCTACATGAAAAACTGAGAAAGAATCTATGAACAGTTAATGAGAACAGTTAGTAAAACTTCTAGATATGATTATACCAGCAGCAAAAAAGAACATTTATTTAAAAATGATAGCCTTACTGTAGCAACAAAAACTGTTAAATAATCTGGAAAAAATGTATAAGATCTTAGTGGAGAAATTTATAAAAGCTTATTGAAAGACATTAAGGAAGACTAAATAAATAGTGAGATATAGCCTATTCTTGAATGAGAAAAATCAGGCAAGAGAGTCATGCCGTACTAGATTGAAAAAAATCTTAACATTCAGTTGTAATTATTGAAACAATGTGGTATTGACAAAAAGATTAATAAGTCTATGGAACTGACAAGAAAGCACAGAAACAGACCATGCTTTGGGAACTTGACATACAATAGAGTTTTCAGTTGAGAAAAGATGCTCAATTGGACCTATTTAAAGTTTTTTCCTTGTATCAAACAAAAATAAATTCCAAGTGGATGATTAAAGACTCAAATATGAAAAACAAAACTTGTAAAACTTCTAAAATAAATTACAGAAAACCTTCTTTGTGATCCCATGGTGAAAGAATTTAAGACAGAAAAGGGTGAAACCATAAAAGAAAATATTGCTACTTTCTGTCCATCAAAATACACTATAAAAAGAGTGGAAAATGCAATAAACAACCTAGAAGAGACTTGTAATGTATATAACTGACAAAGTATTAGTACTCATAATATTTTTAAATTTTACAGAGAAAATCTAATGCAAATACAAGCAAAAGCCTTGAGGTTATGAAAGAAAAAACACAAATGGCCACTAAATATATGAAAATGCTCAAAGTCCCTAGTAATCAGAGAAATTCAATCTAAAACTATAATCATATTTCATATCATGTGTACCGTACAGGCAAAACATAAAGGGTGATGAAGATGTAGAACAACAGGTACTCGCATTCACTACCAGCGAAAGTTGGTACAACCATTTTGGAAGACAATTTGGTATTTTTCTGGTGTTCTATTGCTGCATACAAGCCACCCCAAATTTAGTGACTTAAAATAACATTCCACAGTTTCTGTGGGTCACAAATTGGAAGGGGCTTGGCTGGGCAGCTCTGGAATCATTCATTCAGTTCCAGTGGGTCATCTGGGAGTTGGGGCCACTAGGAACTGGCTGGAATCATTCTTCATATTGTCTCAGCATCCCTCCTTGGGACCTCTCCACTTGGGCAGCTAGATTGAGCTCATAGCATGGTGGCCTCCGGCCTCTGGTTGGTCAGAGTCCTTATAAGGAAGCTAAAATCTTTTAGGAGCAAGTATTTGAGCTAACAAAATAGAAGGTGTATGGCCCTTTATAAACTAGCTTTGAAAGTCACACAGAGTAACTTCCACCATTCTCTATTGATTTAAAGTTACAAAAGCTCACCCACTATCAAAGAAAGGGGACATAGACTCCATGTCTTGATGGGAGATATGTCAAGGTCACATTGTAAAAAGAGCATTTGGATGGAAGATATTTTTGTTGCTATCTTTAGAAAATATTATGTGCCATAGGCACTATTTACTAAAATTTACTTCACTCCTGGATATTTACCTTACAGAAATTCCTTCCCATATGCATCTGGAGACACAACACTTTGTAATTACAAAAAACTGAAAACAACATGTTCAGCAACACTGGAATGGATAAATATACGGCAATATTCTTCATAAGTGAAAGTGAATGAACTCTAACCACACATATTGATATGAAAGAATCACAAAAACAATGTGGAACTGAAAAGGCAAATTGTAGAATATATATATCATTTATATCAAGGTCACAAATAAGTAAAGCTATTTATGCTACTTTATGTTATATTGTTTAGGAGTATCTATATTTGTGGTAAACTAGTAAATTATAGAGAAAAGCAAAGGAATGAGTAACATAAAATTCAGGATAGTGGTTTCCTGGGGGGAAAACAAGCAGAAGGAGAATAGTCTGGGAGGGGTATACTGGGAGCTTTAAGGTTCTGGGCTGTTTTATTTCTTAAGCTGAGTGGTAGTTACTTACTGTTCAGTTTAATAATAAACTGTTGATTAGGTTTTGAATTTGAAATAGGTTTGAAAACAGAACAGTTTAATAATAATATTTAAAATAAATGTATATATTCGTGACAATTCTCACAAAATTCAAAAAATATGTATTTATATAAAGGGCTTTGCCACATGTATAATGAACCTCCTTTCCCAAGAAAGTATATTAGCCAAGTTTAGAAATAGGAAACTTGTTTTCTCCTCTGATAATAGACATCTGAAACATTATATTTACATAGCACCATTGATATGATAGACTGGTATGCAAAGTTTGCATTGATTTTAAAGCTAAAACATGAGATTTCAAAGACATTGAGTGGGGATATGGGGACAAACGCTTAAATTTCTTGATGAATGGGACATTTGAGTTTATTCTTTCTCTGTAAGGAGATATTTTGGCAGAAAAGTTTTGAGAAGCTCTGAGTCTCCTGGCCAACTTGATTACTCATTATTTCCTGAACACATCCTGTATCTTCTGACTTTGTGCTTTGGCTCCTGCCAAACCTTTCAAGTCACAAAATTTACTTGGTAAAAGAGAGGAGGTAAAAAGCTAACTTGTTCTTGTCCAGAACCAGGACGATTTGATCTACATTCTGTGTTCCTACAGAAGGGAAACAATCCTCTAACATTTGTGCAAGTCTGCCTTATGACCTAAAATTTGAAGACCTGGATCCATTGTTTCATACTGACGCTGCAACTGTACAAACTCAGCCAATAAGGGCGATTGTTTCCAGTTGATAGCAGTTTGGTGAAATTAATTGTTGCTTGACATTATTTTTGTTATTTAAAATTCATTCAGCCCTGACAACCTATTAGGGAATCTTAGTCAAATTTCTAACAGATGGCTATTTACTATATTGCTAAAACCACCACAATTATTTCTTGAACTTTTCCTGGTAATTTCTGCAGAGTTAGATTCCAGTGGAAATTAAAGGTGGACTGTTAGAACATTGCATAGAGGATATTATATAGTTCCAGAGTGGCTTTTCATCCCTGAGTATGAAGTTTAATGTGCTCCTACGTCTTCTTCTAAAACAATATACCGAAAGACATGTCTCATTACCACACATTGCCCAGCCCGACTCCGAGTCAGTGAACCTCTCACCTCCATAGATTGTTCATCGTGCCAAAGGATGTACATTAGTGAAGCAAACTGGGTAAACTTGCTCTCTATTGCGTATGCTTTTGATGTCTTGAAGGCAAAAGTCTTGACTCTTCACACCTATCACTCCTGTCTATTTTTGTATTTCTTAAATCCATGATTTCTCAAGAAATCTCTTGAGGTGTACCTCCCACTTCCTATGTATGTGATTCAGTTAAATTCAAAACCTATTAATTGTTTCCTATACTTACTGTGTTACACACTACACAGGGGAATCAAGAATGGGTAAGACCATCTCTGTTCTTCAGGAACAACAGAGAATTTTGTGTGTGTGTATGTTTGTGTTTGTGTGTGTATACAGGAAGTTGAAGTAGGTGGTTAAAAAGTATATACATAAAAAAAAAAAAGTATATAGATAACTGTAAATAAGGCAGGTCACACATGCTATTTGTAGGCCCACCAATAACATTTGTGGGATTGAGAACCAAAGAATAAATTGAGGCCCACGTGCCTTATGTTTAAGTCTTTAAAAGTTATAAATCAAGTTCACACAGGACTATCAAAGAAAATATATCTTCTTATATCAACAACAAACCTTTATAAAAATCAAATGGGAAAATATATCTAAAGCTATAACTTTTGTATGACTGAAAGAGAAGTAAAATGTCAAATATTACAATTTAAATATTATTGCATGTGTCTAGATTTTGGGCTGATGATCCAATGATATCTGGATGGGGAATAAAATTAAAACCTATGTAATTCATATATTATCATGTATTTATTTCATAACTTTTATCTTGCCATCATCAACAAAATCATTAATTATGTTATCATCAAGATTTTCATTTTTTGTGCACTATCTACAGTAATGACTCAAAGTATTAGTATACAAAATGTAGTAGAATTTAAAGTGTACAAAAATTGAATGTGTTGAATATATTTTCATTAGGAAAGTACATGTAAAATGTAAAATAAAAATTATTTTAATATATGTTTTAAGTTATTTCATTTATAAAATATTATAAAATATAAATTATATATATTTATATATAATATATATATAAATATAAAATGGAAAAATAAAATATAATTAATGAATATCAATATTTTAAGTCATATTATTTAAATAAAACTGGCATTTAAAAATGTTTTTCTTTTTGTCTGATGTATTACATGTAGTGAAGTACACAGACTTAAGTATATAGTTAGAAGAACTTTTACATTTGTGAACACCCATGTAATCACCACCCAGATCAAGACACTGAATATTTCTAACACAGCAGCAGGCTCCCTCATGCCTTCTCTTAATTGATAACTTGGCAAAAGGTAACCACCAATCAGACCTCTATATTAGTTTTTTCTGTATTTAAAAATTACTTTATTTAGATATAATTCACATACCATAAAATTCACCCATTTAAAGTGTACAATTCAATAGTTTTTAGTGTAGTCACAGAGTTGCACAACCATCACTACAATCAATCTTAGAACACTTCCATCACCCCCAAAAGAAACTGTATCTCTTAGCAGTCACTCCCAATTTCCACTCAATTCTCCCAGCTCTGGGTAATTACCAATGTTCTTTCTGTCTCTACAGATTTACCTATCCTGGACGTTCCATATTGATGGAATCATATAATATGTGGTCTTCTATGACAGTCTTATTTCCCCTTAGCATAATATTTTCAAGTTTTATCCACGTTGAAACATACGTCAGTACTTCATTTCTGTTTATGGGTGAATCGTATTCAATTATATGGATATACCATGTTTTATTTATTCATTCATTAGTTGATAAGCATTTAGTTTGTTTCCACTTTTTGGTTATTATGAATAATGCTGCTATGAATACTTTGCACAAGTTTTTGTGTGGACAAATGTTTCTCTTGGATATATACCTAGGAGTGGAATTACTGGGTCATATGGCAATTATATGCTGAACTGTTAGGCTGTTTTGCAAAGTGGTTGCACCACTTAAATATTTTTACTGTAAAGTCTATTTTATCCGATATTAATATAGCCACTCCAGCTTTCTTATGATTGCTTTTTGAATGATTCATGTTTTTCCATTCTTTTAATTTCAACCTCTGTGTATCTTTGAATCTAAACTGCTCCTATAGGTAGCATATAGATGGATTTTGTTTATTAATGTATTCTGTTCAATTCATTCACACAATGTTATTATTATCGATATAGTTGAATTTATGTCTGCCATTATAATTTTTGTTTTCTGTGTCTCATGTCTTTTTTGTTCATCTCTTCCTACTTTACTCTTTTTTTCTTTAATTGAATATTCCTTAGCGTAACATTTAAATTTCTTTAATGATTTTTTCCCTATATTTTTTGGAGTTATTTTCTTAGTGGTTTCTCTAGGTCTTACCATATCGTCTTAACTGACCCGAATCTTCTTTAGATTTATACCAACTTAGTTCCAGTAAGATAAAAAAAATCATCTGGTGATTCAGGAAATCTTGAGGGTGTTTCTTACGTGTGTATATTACCTGAACTATTATTACATCTATGGCAGTGCCTAAAATGTAATACTTTGCTATTTAGAGCTAGAGGCAGTCTATCGAGTCAAGCTGGGATAGGTGGCACTCTTAACAGGGATAGGTGGCACTTAACAGGGATAGGTGGCACTCTTCCCTGTATATAAAGAAATCTGTTTGTAGAAAAACAAGTGATGACAGCATTGCAAGATGACTGAATCACTAAGACAAGGAATGAAGTTGTGTCTGACCTCTCATTAGTTTGCCCACAATCTTATATTTCAGTTGGCTTCATTAACTCATTCAATATATTTTTCAGGTGGCTCTTACATATTTTGCTGGATGCTTCCAGAATACATAAAAAAGAGAGGAGTCCAACTCTCCAAGAGTTTTCAGGGACATGCCAATCAAGGTTGTCCTGATTTACACTCTTGCCTCGTACTAACTTAGTCACAAAACCTTAACTCCGGATGAGTCTGTGTTTTCACTACGCCTGAGTGCCAATGGAGAAATTACACATATTTGAAATGGGATAAAGATTTGTTGCTTGTTTGGTATCATTAAGGGAGATGTGACTCTTTGAAGAACTGAGATGTGGACTTCACTGGCTGAACAGTGGTTAAGAATTCACCTGCCAATGCAGGGGGCACTGGTTCGATCTCTGGTCCGGGAAGATCCCACGTGCCACGGAGCAACTAAGCCCGTGTGCTACAACTACTGAGCCTGCGCTCTAGAGCCTGCAAGCCACAACTACTGAAGCCCGCGTGCCTAGAGCCCGTGCTCCGCAACAAGAGAAGCCACTGCAATGAGAAGCTTGCGCACCACAATGAAGAGTAGTCCCCACTCGCCACAACTAAAGAAAGCCAGCAGGCAGCAACAAAGACCCAGTGCAGCCAAAAATAAAATTAATTAATTAATTAAATTTTTTAAAAAAAAACCTTTCTTAAAAAAAAAAAAGAATTGAGATGTTTGTATTTTAAAACCCGATTTGGTTCCTGTTCAGTTTCCCGTTCTGGCTCCCTGTAGACCCCAGTGTCTTCTTGTGATATGGCTCAGTCCCCAGGTTGAGGCCACTGTTCTCTTCCTTCCCCACATCAAAGTTTAGCTGCATCCCTGGGTGGTAGGACTTTAGATGGCTTTTATCTTTGTGCTTTTCTGTATCTGATTTTATTTTCTGCAGTAAGTATGCATTATTGACACAACCAGCAAAAAAAGTTAGAGCTATTTTTATTGTAAAATTAAACAAATCTTGATTGCTTCTTGTTCAGTTTCTTTAGGTCTCAGTTGGAGATGGACTAGTGCAGCTTAAATATTAACCCGAGTAAAGCTTATTCTTCGTCCTTCTCCAGGAAGCATTTTCTTACTTCAGTCAGCATTAACTCCAGCCACCCAGCCTGCTATGCTGAAAATCCTGGATACATCCTGAACCACCACATCCAAACACTCTCTAATTCTGTTAATTGTCTGTTTAAATCTCTGTCAAATATGCCCACCCCACTTGCTACTGCCCTAGTTTAGGCACTTATCATCTCTCATCCATAGTACTGTAATGCTCTTCTAACTGGTCTCTCCACCTTCAGTTTCATTTCCTCTAGTACAGTACAGTCTCCTAAATCATGACTCTTCCCTACTTAACATCCTTTACTGGCTCCCCACTGTCTATGGGAGTCTGAGTCAGAATGTCTCAGCATGGTCTACATATTTCTTTTTTTTTTTTAAGTTTTTATTTTATATTGGAGTATAGTTGATTAACAATGTTGTGTTGGTTTCAGGTGTACAACAAGGTGATTCAGTTATCCCTATACATGTATCTATTCTTTTTCAAATTCTTTTCCCATTTCTTAAGCCCTGACACCAACTTTATCTCTTGCCACTTCTTGGTAAGTAACCTACACTTCAACAATACTCAACTACTTTCCAGTCTCTTGCATAGTTCTGGCTCTAGTTCTGGCTCCCTCTTGTCTTGTTAGCCTTTGACCTTGTTTTTCTTTTGCTTAGAATGTCCCTCCTCCCTTGCCTGCCAGTTAAATTTCTCTTTCTTCCTACTGGTTCAGAAAGCTAGAGTCAGGTAGACTTCCTCCATTCAACCTTCCCTCTCCTAGAGTAGCAGGCTGTGATAATCATTCTATCTGCTCCTACTGAATCCAGAAGATAACAACATCAAAAATAATGATAAGCCTCAGTGTAGAAAAGTGTAAAATAACTGTTGATATTTATTGACTACTTCTATATGCCAGCGTCTGTACTTGGAGCTCTGTAGGCATTGACTCATTTCATCCTTACAGTGACCCTGTAAGGTAGGCACTTAAAAAAAATTTTTTTTTAATTTTAATTTTTTTATGTCTTTACTAGAGTATAATTGCTTTACAATGGTGTGTTAGTTTCTGCTGTATAACAAAGTGAATCAGCTATATGTACACATATATCCTCATAGCCCCTCCCTCTTGCATCTCCCCCCCACCCTCCCTATCCCACCCCTCTAGGTGGTCACAAAGCACTGAGCTGATCTCCCTGTGCTATGTGGCTGCTTCCCACTAGCTATCTATTTTACATTTGGTAGTGTATATATGCCCATGCCATTCTCTCACTTTGTCCCAGCTTCCTTTCCCCGCCCCCCCAACCCCTGCCACCAAGGTAGGCACTTTTATTATCCCTTCTTATTATAATACTTGTCCTACTTATCTTGAAATGGCTAACTTATTGTCAATCTCCCCAATAGACAGTTGTTTTTATTCATCTTTAGATTTCTAGCAATTAATACAAGTTCCGTACGTGTGGTTTTTGGAATGTGATAAAGCAAATATTCATATTTAACCAAGCCTTGATCCCAAGGAGTGAATGATGTGAGATTTTCGGGTCAGTGGTGGGAGAGGCTTGGAGTTTGGGCAGAGGCATTCAGGGTCCCTCCAGTAATATTAAATGATCTTTCCCCTTGAACTAAATGGCATCCTCCTACTTGCTTAAGAAAACCACCTGGGAGTCACCTTGTTTACCACCTTTCTTTACACCTGCACCTCAGGAAAATATCCTGAGATCCTTCAACTTCTGTTTCTATAGCAACCACCCTAATCCAGGTCACCATCGTATATTGCATGGACTTGTCCAATAGCTCTCGATCATTCTCTGGCTTCTCCCTGTTCCATTTCTAACCCCCTGCAAGTCATTCTCTACAAAATAGGTTGACTTAAAAAACAAGACAAGACATAACTTAACAAACAAAAAGTCCAAACAACAGGATTAGCCTTCTGCTTAACTTGCTAACCTCAGTCTCATACCCTCCACACAAGGTGTTTCAGGCCTCCCGGCCTTCTGTTCCTCAAACAAGCCAACGTTGTTCAGCATTAGCACTTCCGCACCCATGTCCTCGGTCTAGAATGCTCTTCTTCCCCATAATTGGCATAGCTGGCTCCTCCTCATTTAAGGCTTAGTTCAGATCATCTCCCCAAAAAGTCCTTTCTTGACCACTCTGTTTTGTTTTCTTCTTAACACATCACTACCTGCTATTATTTTATTTACTTTTTTAAAAAAGTTATCTTTTCCACTAGAAATATAAGCATCTAAGTGCTGGGCTTCTGTTATATTCACTCCTGTATCCCTAGCACCAAGAACAAAACACAATATTTTTTGAATGAATAAACGAAACAAGGGAAAAAAACGAGCCTTTTTAGTATGTGTATATAGTGGTGAGCAGTCTTAAAGAAAGGAGTCCCTGTGTTCCTACTGCTCTTAAACTGGTAGGAGGGGAGCGGTGATGTATCAGATCCTATTGTCATCCAGGTGGCAGAATTAGCAATCACAACTGTAGAAGAGGTAAACTGGGTGTGCCTGCCAATGACTGCCAGTCCTGAATTGACTGAACGCTGAAGCCAGGTTCTGCTTCGGGGTGAACAATGCTGGGTGCTCTGGGCGGCCAGGGGAACTTATACAAATCTCTTTGTTAAAAGGTCCACCGAGAGTAGTCAGTTTAGGTAACCTTGATCCATTTGTTCAGGGCAGCCTGACCGGGTCATGGGTGGCCATCTCAACCTGATAGTGTAGGGTTGGATTGACTAGACAGGCTAGGTTAGCTCGTACTGGTTTGCAGGCTGAGAGTGTGGCCCTTCAGTCCCTGTTGCCCACATCATTCCCTTTTCACCTACCTTTACCTACGTATTGGCCTTCATAAAATCCAAGCAATCTAAACAGATACGATCTAATTGTATCTAATGTCCTAATCTCTCTGCATCATTATTTTCTCTTTAATTGTGAAGTCCCCTTTTAAATTACTTCATTGCCCCGGTATTTCACTTACCTTACTGTCTCTTTATCTAGTTCGCTGAAGGACACAGTTGAGAACAATTTTCGAAGCATTAAAGCATCCCATGACAAACGCTTCTGGCTAGCGCTTCTAGTTGTCCTAGGGGGTCAGTTCAAACTGCAATATTCCACAGTTCTATAGGCGGATTCTGCGAGTCTCTGGAAGAGGCACTAGACTCGTCAGTTCTGCGCTACCATGCAGGGCTCCTTTTCGGACAGGCAGCAAGTTGCCTCGGTCCCATTTCTGCAGAACATTGAATCGCTGGGGTAGAAATGGAAAGCAAGCTACTGTCGCGGGAATCAAGTTCTACTCGCGCAAAGCTTCCCGCTTAGTGGGCCAAGGCCAGCGTGGGTCTCTAGCCCTGGGAACCCCGCGCACTCGGGGAGGGGCGGGGCGGCCGTGGGCGGTGGGCGGAGCCTGACGGCGGGCAGGAGCACCAATGAAAGCCTCAGCCGGCGCTGGCCGTGCGCATGACGCTGCGTAGCGGGCTGCGAGGCTGGGGGCGGAGGGGCTGGGGAGTCGGGAGCGTTACATTCGTTTGCTGTTGGGCTGGTGGCGTTGGCGGCCTGGGGCAGCCGGGAAGCGAGCGGCTAGGAGCCGACCTTCTTGCCAGCCGCGCTGTGACGGCTTCTCGGCTTTGCCTTCCTTGCTGAGGTCCCCGCTGCCAGGCTCCGGCCCCAGGTAATGCCCATGCTCCCCAGTCCCCTCCTCACTTCCTGCCAGGGTCCACCCGCCTTTGCCGGAGAAGAAGGGGAGAGAAGTGGCGGCTGCAACTCTGGCCCGGGGGCCTGGCCTTGTCCTGGGCTGAGGGGAGGGGGAGGCTCCGCGAGTCCTGGGCAGTTTGGGGGATGGGGCGGGCGGGAAAGTTACCTTCGGGCGCCGGTATGGCTGGCAGCCTTTTAAACTTTGGAGGTTTGTTTGGTGTCCCCCCAAATCCTGTGACATCTCTCAAGCCAGTAATAAAGAAAGTTATGAATTAGAATACATTTTATTCCTTAAAAAGCGAAACCAAAAACGCACTCAGAGTGTCAGCTTCTGACTGATTTTAGGGGAAAAAAGTGTGAAGGGATAGGTGGTACTTCAAGACATCGAAATCTGGATACCAAAACCTTTAATCAACTCATTTTATTTTGAAGTATTAGGATGTGATTAAGTTTCTGTCATTCTTAAATGTTAATAGCCATGCAGTTTAAATGATATGTATGTTTAGAAGTTATTTGTAAGCGAGAAACACCTATAAGCTCTCAGGTGGGTGCTGTTTAAACTAATTTTTTTCCAGAGTCCCTTGAATTCGAGTCGAATTCAACTCGAAGCATTCTTCTTTTTTTCCCCTTGCTTTAAGTTGGGCGGTATTGGTGTTAGGGAAGTTGTGTGTTGTTTAGGCATAAGGATGGATTTTGGAAGGAGCTCTGATGCATTCAAGACTATTCCTTTAAAAATGCACGTGTCTCATTGCATCATGTGCTGCTAACTCTCAAGATTTCACATTCTTAGGATAAAGATCAAAACACTGCTGCCACTCTTATCTCCAGTTCAGTTTGAGCTATCTGGGCTCCAGCCACACCGGTTTTATTTTTGTTCTTCTAAGAAAGCCTCTTTCTCTTTACTATCTCCTGGTCTTTAGGGGTTTCCTTCACCTCTAATTGGCTCATTTCCTCTAATATCAGCCCTAATATCACTTTTTCAGGAAATCCATCCTGTGGGGGGTTAAACCCTCCTAGCGCTCTATTTTTCTTAGCTGCAGTTAATCATCAATTGTAATGAGCTGCGTTAGTTACTTAGATGCTTTGTTTCTTCTACTAGCATGTAAATTTCATGAAGGCTGGGCTAGTCCATCTTATTTAGGTCTTAGTTCGCAGTCTGGCCCAGCACCTGGCGCAATGAGAATGAATGAGTTGGAGGACAGAGGAGGGAACTTCTTTTTTTTTTTTTAATGATTGCTTTTATTTATTTTATTTTTGGCTGCATTGGCTCTTCGTTGCTGTGCGTGGGCTTTCCCTAGTTGCGTCGAGCGGGGGCTACTCTTCGTTGCGGTGCGCGGGCTTCTCATTGCGGTGGCTTCTCGTTGCGGAGCATGGGGTTTACGCACGCGAGCTTCAGTAGTTGTGGCACGCAGGCTCAGTAGTTGTGGCGCACGGGCTTAGTTGCTCCTCGGCATGTGGGATCTTCCCGAACCAGGGATCGAACCTGTGTCTCCTGCATTGGCAGGCGGATTCTTAACCACTGCACCACCAGGGAAGTCTCAAGGAGGGAACTTTTGAATGAAAAATATTAACTAGAGATTACCTGTTTCCTTTGGGAAGGAAAAGGAAAAAGTTTTTAACAAAGGCCAGTTAACAAAATTTATTTATGGAATTTATCACATAGGATAAATGATTATAGTGACCATACAGGTGTAAATGAGAATTTGTGTTCTTTAGTTTTGCTAATTGATAAGCCAGTTCTTTGATATGTAAATATAGGGTTGTACTAGGGCAAACCTTTATTTGGAAAGAAGAAAGGGAACCTTTCTTCTTTTGAATTTGAATTGTATCTGTTTTGAATTCTTTTGTTTTGAATTGTATCTGTAAAGTGTTTCTCTTTACCCCTACTGAACCTGGGAGTGATGTAACAAAGTCGTCACCTAGAGTAGGTGTTCCTGTGCAATGTTTCTTTTTTTTTTAATAGATTTAAATGTGCTTTTGAAAGCTTTATTAATAAGGAACACTGCAGGCAGGCTGAAGTGAACACTTCTTTCCAACGTGATTCATTTTAGTGGTTCAATCCAATTCTTTTTGTTTCGCTTTCTTAAGGCAAGTTAGATACTACCACACTGAACATTCCAAAACCAGTGAACTGGTTGGATTCTTAAGAAATAATTGTTCAGTGTGTTGTATTTTTAAAATAGCTAGTCAACTTTATGCCACTTTGGGTGTAAATGTTTCTGCTGCCACTTACTGTCATGTGACTGAGTTTAGTAGTGTTTCCGAATCTTTTGCACCTTTTTAAATGGAAATTTTAAGTGAGGTATGTGATGCACTGACCCTGGCACCCAGCACTTTAAATGTTACTGACATGATAAACATGAGTGCCTATTTCCTTTATTGCTGCACCTCTTGTGAGACTAGTCTTATGATCATGATTTTCACTTCCTCAACTCATTTTGCAACCCAATTCAATATGTTTCTTTCTCTCTCTTCCTGAAACTTCCTTCTTCCTGAAACTAATTATGCATGTAAATTGTAGCTACTAATGTCCCCAGATTGTGAAATATTCAGTGCCCCATGCTCTTTTTTTTTTTCTTCCTGTATTTTTTTGGTCCTACCTGAATTTTCCATGGTATTGACCGTAGGTTACCTCTTGTATCTTCTAACTTGATTTGGAACATTGCTTGCTCCTGGTTCTCCTCTAATCTTTCCTAGGCCTTGTTTTTTTTTTTTTTTTTTTTTACAGTTCTTTAATTGCCTTGTAATATTGGAAAATGTTAACCACTTCTAAAATGAGATAATAGTGGGAATTCCCTGGCGGTTCAGTGGTTAGGACTCTTTCACTGCTGTGGCCTGGGTTCAATCCCTGGTCAGGGATCCCTCAAGCCATGTGGCGTGGCCAAAAGAAAAAAGGGTTAATAGTATCTGCCACATAGATTGTTGTGAGGATTAAATGAGCCAAAGTAAGTACTAGGCAAATGTTAGCTTTGTTATTTCCTAAGTAATCTCTTTTCTTGACTTATGGCCTCTCCCTGAGACTTCCTTCCTGTGCTTGGCCTTAGCTGCTGCCTATACACCAATGAATCCCACATCTCTCTCTTTAGTCCAGATTTGTATATTCATTTGACTGTTGGCGATAATCACTTGGCTGACTCACCGGTATATCATATCGAACTTATCTACTCATTTCTCTTCTCCTGTAGTTACTTAGCTTAATGGCACACCCGTAGGCTTAGTTAGGAAACTCACTTGGGATCTGTATTTCCAACTGCCTTCTGGATGTAGGCACCTGGATATCTCATAGATGCCTCAGCTTAATGTTTGTAAATTTATCCGATCTCTCTTATCTCTTCTTCATGAAATCATTTGTCCATTTAAGAAATACATGTCATTTGAGCGTTACTTTAGGCCCTTATCAATTGCGAGAGCTCATTGTTCTCCCTGTTATCCAGGAGGGCAAAATTTCCCCCTTTACCCCTCTTGAGTTCTCTTTTTTCCCCCCCAGTATTTGCTTTTTTATTCTGATAAAATATACATATCATAAAATTAACCTTTTTAAAAACAATTTTATTTTATACTGGAGTATAGTTGATTTAACCCCTCTTGAATTCTTGACAGGAGGTAGATTAACAGGAGAAAAAAGAATCTTTGATTCGTGTGCATGGAGGTCTCATAGAAACAAGACCTAAGAAGTGGCCAAAGTAGGCAGCTTTTATATGTTTTAGACCAACAATAAATTAGAGAGGAATTGACAGGACAAAGAAGCTTAGGTTTGGGTGCTTAATTAGTAAGGAACTTAAGCAAAGTTTGGGCTTGGTTAGTAAATTAGCAAAGAAGTGGCAGGTGTTTCCTTATACAGGTCTCTGGGCCCTGAACTCCCCATCTCTGGTGATAAGGGTGTCTTTCTACCTTCCATTACAGGAAGGGCACCTTTTATGTGGGAGATTTATTTCCTGTTTTCAGGGAGACAGAGAGGAGGGTCACAGTCTCCCCCTTGCAACCGCTGTTTCTTCAAAATAGTCAGTATGCCACTGAGGCATATTTTGGGGCAGCCCGCCCTGGGCCCCATCACTGCCAATAGCACATCCTCCACATTGCTGCCTGAGTTCTTACTAAAAGACAAATATCAAGTCAGACAGATATAAGTCACCCTCTGTTTAAAAGCCTCTATCAGCTCCTTGTTTTGTGTGTTAAGTTCCAAACTCCTTAGAATTGCCCCTAAGGACCCTTGACCTTTTGTCCTTGCCCTTCCATTTACCCTGTGCTCCAGCCTTTCCTTCTCTTCCTTTAAGATTTAACCTAGATTTTACCTACTTCTCGAAACCTTTCCTAATTGCCCCTAAGCTCTATTGGGCATCAGGCCTGTATTCCCTTCATGTACATACATCTAAATTACTGTTCCGTAATACTCCTATAATTATGTTTTTATATCTTTCTCTTAGTTTTTCATTCCTTGAGGGCTCAGACTGTTTAATCATCTTTGTATCCCAGGGCGTGGCATGTAGTAGATGTCAATAAAATGTTTGAAATAATGGATCTGTCACCAAGGTCTGTACATGTTCATGTTTTCAGAGTGCTCTTCATCTGGTTCTGTTTTGATGCCTGGCAAACTTCTATGTCTTCTTTGAACTCTGGCTCTAATGTCACCTCCATGAGGACTTATGCAACTTCTCTAAGTGGTTGGTTGTGCCTTCTCTTGACACCGTGTGTGCGTAAGTGTGTGAGAACAGTTAATGGGGTAGACCTCTGTATTATTTACAATACATCTAACATCATTGTAGAAAGAGGTGCTTAAAATACGTGGATTTTCAGATAATTGACACGTACCTTTTAAGTGTCAAAACTTAAAAAAATTGTTTTTCAAGGCAAATTAAAATTTTTGTCCTTGCCTTCTATGTTTAAAGTACCGTAGCGTTTTACAAGATGTGCCAGGGTCATTAAAGCATGAACTTCAGGGGAGTTCCATGGTAGTCTAGTGGTTAGGATTCCAGGCTTTCACTGCTTGGCCCAGGTTCAATCCCTGGTAGGGGAACTAAGATCCTGCAAGCCACGTGGCACGGCCCAAAAAACCGAAAACCGAAAAACAAAAAAAACAGCATGAATTCAGCAGGTCTGCTTTTTTTTTTTTCTTTTTTCTTTTTGTCTGCGTCGGGTCTTAGTTGCAGCAGGGGGGCTCTTTCATTGCTGTGCTCGGGCTTATCTCTAGTTGTGGCCCACGGGCTCCAGAGCGCATGGGCTCTCTAGTTCTGGAGGCATGGGTTTAGTTGCTGTGCAGCATGTGGGATCTTAGTTCCCCACCCATGGATCGAACCCATCTCCCCTGCATTGGGGGGGCAGATTCTTAACCACTGGACCACCAAGGAAGTCCCTGCAGGTCTGCTTTGATACAATAATGTGTTGGGGGACTTATAAGAAACATAAGCCCTTTAACCCTACGTGAAAAGACCTATGGTTGCTTTCTCTTTTTTAAAGTTGATTCCTACTTTTAAAGTTTTCTTTCTTTACGGTTGTCTATAATTATGCTTCTGGTTGTCACTACTTTTTTCTGTGTGAATTGGGTACAGGATTACCTACCTCACAGGGTTATTGTTAAGTTTAAAGGAGGTAATGTATACAAAGATCTTATCAGAAATTGTAGCCAGTGGTAAGTACCCATTAAAAGGAACTTACCAGCAATTCTAATAATGTTTGTTCTAATTATTTGAATTGTTTCAGGAGAAAAATCTCTCAAGTTTGAGAGATTTTCCAGGGAAGTAAAAGTCATGGCATTTGTTAGCAAACTGTTTTTCAAAGTCTGTTAGACAGCCTGAGTTTATAATTGGGTCCAGAATGGCAGATGCTGATGAAAAGTCTTAAGCTCTAGAGCGGATCATTTTTATGTACATCCATACAACTTAAACCCCAAACTGGGGTCTATGTTTATCTTTTAGTGTTAACAGGTAAAGTTAGAAATGAACATGAGTTCCAACTCTCATACTATCCTCTTGATGATTGTCGCATGAACATGTGAAGGGAAGTTGTTTTATTTCCTTACTGTGTATGAAAATGCTTGATAACTATTCATTCATTCATGTATTAAGTACAGACTGTTCCAGGCAAAGTTCTAGATAGTTGGATAAAATGGTGAACAAGTCAAAATTCTGCTTTTCATGGGGATTAGTCTTGTGGGGTAGACAATTAAAACGATAATGTATTGGGAAATAAGTGCACTGAAGAAAAATAAAGCAGGGTAAGGGATAAGACTAACAGGGTGTGAGAGTGTTTATTTTACTTGGGGTAGATAGGGGAGTCCCTGGGGAGGGGACATTTGAGAACTTGAATGAAGTGAGGGGGAAATCCTTGAGGGAGTGTGTCGAATTGTAGTCGGAAGTGGAGGGTCGGGAGGTGAATGGCAGATCATGGAGGAGTTACTAGACAATGGTGAGGGCTTGGAACAGAATTCAGTGCCTGAAGGATTTTGAGCCAGGGGAATGACCTGCTCAGATTTACCTTTTAAAAGGGTACTCTGGGGCTGCCCTGGCGGCGCAGTGGTTGAGAGTCCGCCTGCCGATGCAGGGGACGCGGGTTCGTGCCCCGATCTGGGGGGATCCCACATGCCGCGGAGCGGCTGGGCCCGTGAGCCATGGCCGCTGAGCCTGCGCGTACGGAGCCCGTGCTCCGCAACGGGAGAGACCACAACAGTGAGAGGCCTGCGTACCGCAAAAAAAAAAAAAAAAAAAGGGTACTCTGGGCCCTGTGTGACCAGAAGGGAGAAGATGAGGAGAGACCAGTTAGGCTACTACAGTGAGAGGTGGCGGTGGCTTAGACTGTGATGGATGTGGTGATGGATGTGGTGAAAAGTTTAGAATGTGATATATATTTTGAAGACAGAGTAAAATGGACTTGCTGTTGGATTGATTAAGGGAAAGTAAAGAATCAAGGATAACTTTGGGTTTTTTGTTTTTAATCTGGGCAAAGACTGACTGGTAGTTCCATTAACGGAATTAGGAAAGACAGAAGAATGGAATTGGAGGGAACATCAGTAGTTCAGTTTTGGTCATGTTAAAGTTTGAGATGCCTGTAAGACATCTACCTACCTAAAGGTGTCTGGTGGGCCTTTGGATAGGAGTCTGGAGCTCAGGGAGGTCTGGACCTGCTGAGGAAAGGAGGGCATCACAGTAAGTGAACTGGTGGTGATCAGAGCGTTAGACGCTAGAAATGAAAATTATGGACATGGTGCAGTTGTTGGTGACAGTAAGTTCTAGGGGAAGATGTGACTGGGACATAAGAACAGCTTTTTGGACAAAGGAAGAAGTCAAGGAGCTTGGAGGCCAGGAGCTTGGATCTAGTACATAAATGTTGAAGTGAAAGAAGTGTGGAAGAATTGGTGGAAGGGAGAAAGGGGGAGTGAGTGAGGTGTTCACATCCTCAGTAAAGGAGGGGAGTGATCAGGAAGACAGAACATACAACAAAGAGAAGTATCAGGTGTAATAATCTGGCTGAGGTATTTAAGGAAGGGAACGAGGAACGGCGACCTGGAAGTAAGAGGAAACAAGGAGGATAACTTCCCCTCCTGTGTTAATAGGAGGGCAAGAAAAAACTATGGTATACCTCACATATAAGGGCAGCGATCCATGTCAGCACCTAGAAACCACTTAGAATTAATTACAGTTTGAATTTTTGACTTTGCAACAGCTAAAATAGTCTGGCTAGCTAGTGTCTAGATTGGTAAGGGGGTGGATTCACAGTCCTGAATGAGTGGTCAGAACGTTCAGCTCTCCTTCATCTCACCTGGATGATTGCAGGAGTCTGCTAGGAGGATGACTGCCAGGGTGTCCCTTTTTTACGCTCTTGCCCTCCTTGTGGTCTGCTCTCCACACAGAGGCCAAAGCGATCCATTTGTGTAGAGAAGGAACAGTTGAACTGAGCATTACTGTAATGTCCCTCCATTTTCTGCCACAACAGCCATGTACTGTTACTGACATGCATGGCAGGAGGAGCCCAATTCAGACATCATCTCGTAATCTTATGATTTACATGATATGAGGATTTGGTTAAAATTGAGGTGAGGCGTAAGTAATAGTTATCCTTCCTAACATCTGTATGTGTGACAATAACAAAATTTGTTAATGCTTTCTTGGAAGCCACGTGGTGTTTGAGCTGCATTTGAGAAAGTGTGTAATTATGGAACTTTATTTACCCTCATCTAGCACATATTAAGAGCAAACACAAGTAGAATTTGAGGGATGATATGACTTTGTGTCATTTAGCGTACAGGGCATAGATATGTAGGGATCAGATCCACTTAATTTTTTAAGCTAGGTTGTTAATAGAATATTGGCACTCTAGTGTGTATTATCTTTGTGTGTGTGTGTGTGTGCAGTAGTATTTTAAACTTTCTAGATGAAGAAACAGATTGAGAGGTTGGAGGATTTACCTGAGGATGCAATATGATGGAGCAGAGATGTTAACTTACCTCTCGGTGTTGTGATACCAAATCTTGTGCTTTCGCCACTGTGTTATGGTTCTCTCTTCCTGCTAATGGAGGAAATTGAGGCCAAATACCATAGACTATGACATAAAGCTTTTTATGAAGAGTTAGTGTTTTCTTCTTTGGCTCACTTCTAAAATGTCAATGGATCTATGGCAGTGTAATTGCGCAAACTCAGTACCTGTGCTTTAGCTTTTTTTTTTTTTTTTTTGAGGTACGCGGGCCTCTCACTGTTGTGGCCTCTCCCGTTGTGGAGCGCGGGCTCAGTGGCCATGGCTCATGGGCCCAGCGGCTCCATGGCATGTGGGATCTTCCCGGACCGGGGCATGAACCCGTGTCCCCTGCATCGGCAGGTGGACTCTCAACCACTGAGCCACCAGGGAAGCCCTTTTTTCACCTTCTAATCAGCAAGAGAGAACTGATTTCTCACTGAGTTGATACGGTCTCAGCCAAAAGCAAAGTAACATTTTAGTTAGCCTGTATTGCTTGCTTTATGTGATAAATGTATAATTGTTTATTTCAGTTACTGAAATATTCAAAGTAGGTTTTGCATACCCTTAGTCTAGGGGGCCCCCGCACCCCCAATTAAGAACGATTGTTGTAGGTCTTATTGTTGAGTAGAAAGTATAAAGCTGTTAACAGAGAAGATGATGCTCATTGGCATTCTGCCAGCATACATTTTCCTCTGAGTTTAGAGAACTTATTACTCAGAATAATTGGTTGTGGTATTAACTGGTACATCACTTTCTGTACTAATACATACCTATCATATTCCAGATACGCCCCACTAGATTTTGGGAATTCAAAGAGAAGATACCATTTAGTCCCTGTCTTTAAGAAGCTTATGCTGAGTGTAAGAGGCAGATAGTATTGCTCACTGAGTATCTTAGTGTGACAGGATGTACTGGGTGCAACTGGACCACAGAGGACGGTGAGGTGAGAGATGGTGGTCAAAGAAACCTTAGCAGATGAGGTGAGTCAGGGCCATCTGGTGATTACAGTGTAGGCTGTGGAATCCAGTAGTTCTGGTTCTGAATCCCTGTTCTGCAGTTGGAGAATTATATGATTTGGAGCAAATTAAATCACCTCCCTAACCTATATTTTTCTCACTTGTAAAATGAGCTAATGCCTACCTCTGAAATTGTAAAGGTTGAATAAGAAAATTTAAAGGATTTAGCAGCACAGTGCCTGCTCATTAAGTCAAAACTGTTGTTGTTACTGCTGCTGCTGGGACTGTTACTTTGAATGGTGAGTAAGATTAGCTAGAAAGGGCAGAGGAGAAACAGCTTTCTAGAGACAGGAAAGAGTGTATGGGAAGACATGGTGACCAAAGACAATATTGGGGGAATAAAGTAGTAGTACCTACTTTAAAGATTATGTAGAGATTAAAATAATCATACACGTAAAGCACATAAGCGCTCAGAAGTAGAGTCCCTATTTTTAATTCCACACTATTAACTCCTGTATAACTCCTTTTTGAAACATCTTTGCTCTTTTTGCATCTTTTATTTTTCTGTTTTTGTCCCTGATGTCTACTTCTTTTTGTCTTACTTGAGGGCGTCCCTTAGAGTTTAGTTGTCAGTTCTCACTTCTCTAATCTTTTCTGTTGGAGAATTAGATGTTCTTCTGGCTTCCTCTGTCACTGTTACACAAATGATTTTAAAATTTACCAGTTGCCCTGACCTCTTTCCTAGGTTCCTCTTTTTAACTGGATCTTATTGGTCTCCTAAAATTTCTACTTGATATATTCATTTACTCTTCCATAATTCTGTTTCATTTGATTTCGGAAAAAAATAGAGGAAACTGATCTAGATTTGTCAGATTTTTACTTTGCCAAGCAGTGATATTTAAGAAAACAATCAAGCTCACTGTGTACTCTCATTGCATACAGAAGAGGACATTTAAACATAACCATTTAAAAAGACCATAATCTTAGAATTTTAAAAGTAATGTAGTGAGTACTTCATTATGTTTTGCTTTCAGACTGCTGAAAACTTCTACATAGTAAAACACTGCTTTGGAGTAAACCTTGTACTGTCCCGATATTGATCTGCCTAAAATTTGATTTTGATCATATTTTTCAGGGCTTTAAAATGTCTCACTACTGCCTAACTGAAAAAAAGTCCTAATTTTTAGGCCTTTACAGTTTGACCCCAGTTCTTTTTTTCAAGTCTTTTTCCCTCACCACTTTTCTGTTACCAACTTAAAAAAAAAAAAAAAATCCAAATAGTGGGTGGTGTTTGTAGTTTGGATCTGACCAAGATTCAAATCTGACCCTGCCATTAGCTTTGTGGACTTGGGCAAGTTACTGTAATGAGAAGAAGCAAACAGCCCTTGGTGTCCTGGAGCTGCCCTGGTGCAGTCAGCTAGGCCGTGGTGTTGCTGTGACTTAGCCTGGAACTTGAGAGCTAGGCCTTCTGGGTGTTCTGTTGAACACAAACGGTTTCACTGAACATCAGCATCACACAAAGCCATTCTTTGAATATGATGGGTCAAGACAAGCATTATAACATCTCCATGTTATAATCATGTCTTAACACAGGTAAAGACATGCATGTTGCCCAAGTCACAAAATATCCAACATTCCCCTCTCCAGGCTACTGGGAATGATTGTTGATGCTTTACCAATTACAGCTTTAACCTCCCTCTGGTCTGCCTCCCTACAGAGATTTGTTGGTATACCCAATCATCACATTGTCCTCGCTTTCGGCCAGCCCTCAAGCCAGAGTGAACCCCTGCTTCTTTGGGCTCTCCCCCAAAATCACGTAGTCAAATCCAAATCCTAAATAAGTCCTTTCTAATATTCTCTTACCAAGATGCCCCGCAGTTTCCCATGATGTGCTTGTTCAAACTCAGCTTGTTCAGCCATTGGTATGCTCCTGGTGTGTGGGTGGAAGGCATTGGCAGTAACTACCTGGAACCTTATTTTTCCTCATATAGGAACAAGGAGTAATAACAAGTTTTCTGCAGAGTTTTGAAGATTAGATGAGAAAACTTAAAGCACCTAGCAGAGTCCTGGTAGGTAGTAATTACTCGACGAAAGCTTGTTTCTTGTCCTCTAGTGAAGTAGTCTGATCAGTCATGGTCCCCTGAACAGGGCTTACAAGGACCTTGTTTTCATCCTTTCTCACCCATGAAGTGCTCCATTCTCGTCCTTCAAGACTCAGGTCACATACCTTCTGTTCTGTGAAACCTTTGCACCTCTTAATGATCTCTTCTGTCTCTGCACTTCAGGTATGTATTGTTTTTACCATTGACTTGACTATTGATTGTGCTCTACCTTGTGGCATCTTTGTACTTAACTTTTATTTAATTCTTAATTTTTCATGTACTTACGCCTTGTTTGTTCAACTAAATTTTCTTTAAGAATGGGGGCTGTGTTTTGAAACCAGCCAATTACTTTATAAAGACCAATTTCTTCGTATTTGTTATAGTATCTGGTACTCGGAAAATGCTTAAATGGGATTAAAGTAAAACAAAAGGAAGAGAATATATCATTTGTTGCCTCCCCTAAAAATATGGTGATATTGTGAAATTTGCCTAAGCCGGATACTTAAAGCTTTTTATATCTTCTTTCCTAGACAACACGATGTTGGGCGAAGAGAAGATGTCTGTAAGAAAACGGCTGTCGAAGTCCAGTAAACATGCTGAGGAAAAGGAAGAAGGCCAGAGAGACTGTACAGAGGAGTGCCAAGAGACACCTAGTAACGGTGAGGCTTTTGCTGTTTCTGAGGTGAATTAACGAAATAGGCAACAAATTCAGTGTTCTAGAGCGAGGATTGCCATCTCTTTAGCTCTCTTGTAAATGGATATGCTGGTAGGCACTGTAAAGTGCAGGGGAGAAAAATAAATTGATTAAAAGAATAGAAGGGAACAAATTGGTGAAGTTGCCAGTCACAGCTGCTTTAGATACTGCTGGTGACACTGGTGTGTAAATTGCTGCACCTCTCATAGAGGTGAGCTTTACTGATGTAAGTGGAGTTTGCAATGTATGCTTTAATTTAGTTTTATATATCTGGTAATGAAGAAACTAGAAAGTAAGCCCTTTTAAATTAACTCATTGAACATTTTTGGGGTATCTACTATGTTTTAGACATCATTCATTCATTTATTCATTCCTTCAACTACCTAACCTGTCAATAATTATTGGTGTCCTGCTAGGTGTTGGGGCTACAGCAGTGATTGATACAGATGTGTTTGCCCTCATGGAGCTCCAAGTTAAGTGAATGAGAACCCCTCTCCTGCCGTTAGCATAATTAGATTATTATAAATAAGTGCTACTAATTACTCTTTTAATAGGTGTAATGAGCATAATGAGAGTAATTAGCAGGGTACCTAACTTAGTTAGTTCAATACTACGTTATAAATCTTGGGGGAGTTTTGTTAGTTCTCATGTCCAAGTTTGCTTAACATGAATACAAAGAAGACTATGACACAGTACTTGTTAAGGTCAAGGTTTGTGCTTAAGATTGATAGACCTGTAAACACAACTTCAACTGATGTCATCTATTGAATCAGGCTATTTATTTTTGTGGTGACATTTGTATAGGTTTGATTTCAATGAGCATTTGAAATTTGAGGCTTGTTTGGTTAACAAATAGGTGTGGAACTTTCTGAGACAGGTTGTCTTTGGCATCCTGAGACTTCTTTCATAAAGAAAAGCTTTTGCTTTTCCTACTTAAATTTAATTGTAAATTAAATACAGCAGCTGGATCCAGGAATATAAATGTTGCTGCTTAAGTTTGCATAATGTAGTTTATTGATTGTTGGACTCTTAATTAGCTATTTATGAAATATTTATATTGTCATATGGACTAGTTTCAGTGTGATATAAAATGTGAAATTTGTGCAAAAGGGTAAGCCAACATTGGGTAGAAACTTTCCCCTTCCTTGATTTAGGGACTGGGTGCTAATTCACATTGTCTTTTTATTGAAACTTTCGGTTACCAGTATGATTTTCTCACTATGTCCCATTTTTTAAAGAAAAGCTTTTAGACTATTCTAATTTCTACATGTTTTCAGTACTCCTTATAGCCTCAGTTTATTAAGTTTTAATCATTCCAGGTTTTAATGCAGATAATAAAAATTGAATTGTTTAGCCTAAAACAAGAAGTCTGACCTCCTCCTTGGTTTAATGTAACTAACACTGATCTGAAAATTGCATGTGTTTCTCCACTTACTTTAACATTGGTTCACTTTGGGGGAGTAAGCAGATGGGTAAAATGTGACCTTTGAGTAGTGAGGGCTTAAAGGACACCACGCCATGCCAGTCATCGTGGCCTACCAGCCAGGCCCAGGGGCATCTGCACCACCTGGGGGCCTGTGAAATGCCCCACCTCACACTTAATTGAATAAAAATTTCATTTTAATAAGTTCTCGGGGGATTCATATGCAGGTTAAAGTTTGAGACACAGCTCTTAGAGTGACAGTTCGCATTTGGGATGTGTATTAGTCAGAGTTCTCCAGAGAAGCAGAACCAATAGGATATATATATATAGATATATAAAAAGATTTGTTATGAAGGGTTGGCTCAGATGGAGGCCGAGAAGTCCCACAGTTTTACTGTTTCTCTGCTGGAGGCCCACGTACTTCTGAGTACCTTGGCTTTCAGCTCTTGGCTACTGTGAATACTGCTGCTGCTATGAACACAGGTATTCAAATATCTCTTCAAGACTCTGCCTTCCATTCTTCTGGATCTATATGCAGAAGTAGGATTGCTGGATTCTGTGGTAGTTCTATTTTTAATTTTTTGAGGAACTGACATAATGTTTTTGATTGCGGCTGCACCATTTTACAGTTTCACCAGTGGCACACAAGGGTTCCAATTTAACCACATCCTCACCAGTGCTTGTTATTTTCTGTTTTTGTTGTTGGTGGTTGGTTTGTCTTTTTTTTTTTGGTATGTGGGCCTCTCACCATTGTGGCCTCTCCCGTTGTGGAACACAGGCTCTGGACACGCAGGCTCAGCGGTCATGGCTCACGGGCCCAGCCACTCTGCGGCATGTGGGATCTTCCAGGACCGGGACACGAACCTGTGTCCCCTGCATCGGCAGGCAGACGCTCAACCACTGCGCCACCAGGGAAGCCCCTGGTTTGTCTTTTTAATAGTAGCCATCCTAATGGGTGTAGGGTGATACCTCACTGTGGTTTTGATTTGCGTTTCCCTAATGATTAGTGGTGTTGAGCACTTTTTCACATACCTGTTGGCCATTTGTATATCTTCCTTGGAGAAATATCTATTCATATCCTTCGGCCATTTTGTTTTGTTGGGTTATATGCTTTTTTGTTGTTGAGTTGTAGGAGTTTTATAATATTATAATATTCTGAATATTAACCCTTCATCAGATATGATTTGCAGATATTTTCTGCTGTTCCATAGGTTTTTTCACTTTGTTGACTGTGTTCTTTGCACAGAAGTTTTTAAGTTTGATATGATTCCATTTGTCTATTTTTGTGTTTATTGCCTGTGCTTCTGGTATCATATCCAGGAATCTTTGCTAAGCGCAGTGTCATGAAGGTTTTGTCCTATGTTTTCTTCTAGTTTTAGAGTTTTGGGTCTTACATTTAGGTCAATAATCCATTTCGAGTTATTTTTTATATTGTATAAGTTAAGGGTTCAACTTCTTTCTTGGGCATGTGGATATCCACATCAGTTTCGGGAGTATTGCCATATGTGGTAGGCTGGAAAATGCCCCCTCTCCCAAAAGGTCCTAAAACCTGGAACCTGTGAATGCTGCTTTATCTGGCAGGAAAAGGGGGCAGAGGGGTCTTTGATATAATTAAGTTGGGAATCTTGAGATTATCTTGAATAGCCACCTGGGCCCTGAATGCAGTCCTGTATATTATAAGTGGGAGGCAGAGGGAGATTTGATGACACACAGAGGAGAAGGTGATTTGAAGATGGAGCAGAGAGAGATTTGTAGATGCTGGCTTTGAAGATTGGAGTGCAATGGCCAAAAGCCAAGGAATGCTGCTAGCTACCACAAGCTGCAGAGCCAGGACTGGATTCTAGAGCCTCCAAAGGGAGTGGGGCCCTGCCGTGACACCTTGATTTCAGCTTGGCCTCCAGAACTGAGAGAGAATTTCGGTTGTTTTAATCCACCAAGTTCGTGGTAATTTGTTACAGCAGGTGCAAGAAACTAATACACTATCTTAACAATATTAAGTCTTTCAACCCATGAACATGGGATGTCTTTCTATTTACAGACATACCTCGGAGATATTGTGGGTTCGGTTCGAGACCACCGCAATAAGATGAGTATCACGGTAAAGTGAGTCCACATGAATTTTTTGGTCTCCCAGTGCATATAAAAATTATGTTTATGCTACTACTGTAAACTATTAAGTGTGCATTATGTCTAAAAAAGACAGTGTACATACCTTAATTAAAAAATACTTTATTGTTAAAAGAGTGCTGACCATCATCTGAGTCTTCCTCAAGTTGTAATCTTTTTGCAATAGTAACATCAGAGATCACTGATCACAGATCACCATAACAAATATATTAATGAAAAGTTTGAACTACTGTGAGAATTACCAAAATATGACAGAGACATGAAGTGAGCAGATGCTGTTTGAAAAATGGTGTCGATAGCCTTGCTCAGTGCACGGTTGCTACAAACCTTCAATTTGTAAAAACAAAAACCAAAAAATCCTGCAATATCTTCAAAGTGCAATAAAACGAGGTATGCCTGTATTTAGGTCTTTGATTTCTTTCAACAATGTTTTATAGTTTTAAGTTGATAAGTTTTACACTTTTTTTGTTAAATTTATTTCTAAATATTTTGTTCCTTTTGCTGCTGTCGTAAGTGGAATTTTCTTAATTTCATTTTCCAATCATTTGTTGCTAATGTGTAGAAATGTAGCTGGTTTTTGTATATTGATATTGTATCCTGCAACCTTGCTGAGCTCATTTATTAGCTCTAAGAGTTTTGTGTGTGTGTGTTTTGTAGTATTTTCTATATACAAAATCATGCCATCTGCACATAAGAATTCGTTTTATTTCTTCATTTTCAATCAACATGCCTTTTATTTCATTGTCTTGCCTCATTGCCCTTGCTAGAATTTCCAGTAAAATGTTGAACAGAATTGGCAAGAGTGGACATTAGGCATTCTTGTGTTGTTTCTGATCTTAGGGAGAAAATTTTCAGTTTTTCTGTTAATTATGTTAGCTGTGGATTTTTGTAGGTGCCCTTTATCAGGTTGGGGACATTCTCTACCTTTCTCTTAATTTACAGGTAATGCCTATTCTTGACTACCATTTATTTTGCTGCATTGTTCATTTGATAGCTAATTAATGAGTAAATATGATAATGACCGCTAACAGTTTATCATGTGCCAGGCACTGTTTTAAGTGTTTAACAAATATTAACTTGGTTAATATACTTCTAATTCTATTCAATTTCAGTGTTCTTTGAGATATGTACATAAGTATTTGAACAGAGAGAACAACCTGCCTTTTGTAAAGATTGAGAGTCCCTTGGCAAAAATATATGAAAAAAAGTTAATATCATTGTTATTCTGTAATTTAGCCCCTTCATCCAATTTATGCATCTAATCATAAAACTGGCCAGTCCACATAGAGCTTTGATCAACTGAGTAGGTTGAGAACACATTTTTTTTCCCCTTAGAATAAAAGCAAAACATATTTGTTTTAGAAAGTGCAGATAAGCAAACGTTCAAGTGTTTATGATTTTTCCTTGGCTACATTCCAAGAAATTGTTTTTAGGTCATAAGATTTATTGGGTGGGTATTGCCAAATTGCTCTCTGGAAATATTGCACTCCCAGTAGCCATATGAGAGTGCCTGTTTCTTCAACCTTCTTCAGTCATGGATGATGTGACCTTTTGAATAAACTCTATGGCATTTTGAGAGATGACAGATTCCACTTTGCTTGAAAAAGGTTTTGTACAATGAGACATAGTTAAAAGCAGCAGTAAAGTTATTGAATATTAATTAGTACCTTTTGTACTTTTTAAGGTCAAAAGAATGAGTTTGGATATCTTGGTTCATTTTAGGAAGATTAGTTAAAAGAAATGGGAGTTACTAGCTGATAATTTGATAACTTAAAAATTTTTTTTAATTAATTAATTTTATTTTATTTATTTTATTTTTGGCTGTGTTGGGTCCTTGTTGCTGCACGCAGGCTTTCTCTAGTTGTGGCGAGCGGGAGCTACTCTTCCTTGCAGTGCACATGCTTCTCATTGCAGTGGCTTCTCTTGTTGCGGTGCATGGGATCTAGGTGCGTGGGCTTCAGTAGTTGTGGCTCGTGAGCTTGAGTAGTTGTGGCACATGGGCTCTAGAGCTCAGGCTCAGTAGTTGTGGCGCACGGGCTTAGTTGCTCTGCGGCATGTGAGATCTTCCTGGACCAGGGATCGAACCCATGTCGCCTGCATTGGCAGGTGGATTCTTAACCACTGCGCCACCAGGGAAGCCCTGGGTTTTTTAAGATTCAAATATTTGATCCATCTGAAATTTATTTTGAATAATAAGTGAGCTAGGGATCTAATTTGACAGGTTTTCAAAATGGCCAGCCAGTTGTTTCAACATTATCTATTAAATCTCATTTTCTGTATGATATTTATATACTGACCCTCATTTCTAGTTCAGGTTCCTTTCTCTGTAGCAGTGTAGACATATGATTAGTAGACAATTTTGAAAGGTTTTTGAGGTCGACGGAGCAATAGAGGATTTAGATGTATTATACCTTTTTAAAAAAAATTTATTTTTGACGGTGTCAGGTCTTCGTTGCTGTGCACGGGCTTCCTCTAGTTGCGGCGAGCGGGGGCTACTCCTCGTTGCTGTGCACAGGCTTCACATTGCAGTGGCTTCTCTTGTTGCGGAGCATGAGCTCTAGGCGCGCGGGCTTCAGTAGCTGTGGCGCATGGGCATAGTTGCTCAGTGACACATGGGATCTTCCTGGACCAGGGATCGAACCTGTGTCCCCTGCATTGGCAGGCGGATTCTTTTTTTTTTTTTTTTTTTTTGCGGTACACGGGCCTCTCTCTGTTGCGGCCTCTCCCGTTGCGGAGCACAGGCTCCGGACGCGCAGGCTCAGCGGCCATGGCTCACGGGCCCAGCGGCTCCGCGGCATGTGGGATCTTCCCAGACCGGGGCACGAACCCATGTCCCCTGCATCGGCAGGCAGACTCTCAACCACTGCACCACCAGGGAAGCCCGGCAGGCGGATTCTTAACCACTGCACCCCTAGGGAAGTCCCTATAGATGGATTATACTTTTTTTTTTTTTGGTATCTCCCCTTTTGCTTCTAAGATTGATAAATGATTGGTTCTTTAAAGGACTACTCCTAAACCCAACCATCCTTAGACATAAAGATGGCTTTCACATGACTCTTTTAGATTACTTATATCTCTATGGAGAGCAAGGTGAAGCTGGGGTGAAGATCTTCTAAGGCATGGTCAATGAGAGTTTTTTAGAAAATTATCAGGATTTTAAAATGAGTTTGAACTTCTCTAGGCAGTAAAAACCTGCTAGTCAGTGCCTACACATTAGCTAATTCTGTACTTACCACAAGGAGACAAAGAAAATGCTAGTTAAAAGAAGTGAAACTAAAAGAAATGGAACTTGAAAAATGGTGATTCATCACTGCCTAGTAGGCCTTAGTCATCGTTAGGAATTTAGTCACTATAAGTAGGCCTTGATTTTTAAAATTTAATTAATTAATTAATTTTTAAATCTTTTATTGAATTACAGTTGATTTACAATGTTGTGTTTCTGGTGTACAGCAAAGTGGTTCAGTTATATATATGTATATTCTTTTTCATATTCTTTTCTATTATGATTTATTACAGGATATTGAATATAGTTCCCTTTGGTATACAGTAGGACCTTGTTTATCTTTTTTTTTTTTTTTCTTATTTTTAAAAAATTGTTGGCTGCACTGCACAGCTTGCAGAATCATAGTTCCCCAACCACTGATCGAACCTGGGCCTACACCAGTGAAAGCCCCGAGTCCTAACCACTGGACCTCCAGGGAATTCCCTATCTATTTTATATATAATTGTTTGTATCTGCTAATCCCAAACTCCTGATTTATCCCTCCCTAACCCCCTTTTCCCTTTGGTAACCAGAAGTTTGTTCTCTATGTCTGTGAGTCTGTTTCTGTTTTGTAAATAAGTTCATTTGTATCACATTTTAGATTCTACATATAAGCGATATATGATATCATCCCACACAGCTTGAGGGATCTCAGTTCCCTGACCAGGGATTGAACTGGGGGCCTGTCATTGAAAGCCTGGAATCCTAACCACTAGGCCACCAAGGGAACTCCTTGCAGCAAGTTTAATGAGGATGAGAATTTAGAAATTTGGAGGCCATAGTGACTCCAGAAAAGGAAGAGTTGCAGAAACATGTTGGGGATGAATTGCTAGTGAGACAGTGAAGATAGGAAGTACAAACCACTTTTCCAGGACATTTTATATTAAAAGGAAAAGACAGCATGAGTTGGGTCTTGAAAGATAAGAGGTTCATTGGAAAGGGCTGTTGTTTGTTTCCAAAGGACATTGTTTCCAAAATTTCAGTTATTTATAATTTTGCCATTATCTCTGTACCATATTTATTATTATGTAATTTAAAGAAAATTTCACTAAAAAGAAGCATCTTCATCCTAAGCAGTAAATTCTATGAAGTGATAGTTTGTTTCAGTTACATATTTGTTTCCAAAACGTTAAGTAAATATGTAATACTTCACAGATAAATTTTGAGTACCACTTATGACATCAATATCATAATTTCAGAAAATTTTTAAAGACTACTTTGGTGCTGAATGTAATGTGGACAAAATAAATGGCTCAGTGTGTTGAATGATTTGAACAGTTTCTCAAAGGACATATAAAGGATCAAGGCAATATAGTTTAAAGGGGTAGTCTTGAAAAAGAGATGGGCTACCCCTTCCTCTGACAAAGGAACAGTGGAGAAGAGGATTAAAGATAGTGAAAATTAAGGTAGAAGACATTTCAGTAGTTGGTCCCCAAAATGATCAACTGAAGTTTGCTTTGTAAGGCTGGGAGTTGAAGGTGGAAAATGTTTGGAACTACGCTTGGGAGGAATGTTATAGAAATTCATCAAGAGGCAGAGACAAAGATTTCATTTTTATTGCAGGCCTGGTTAACGCTAGACAGCAACAGTTTATAGTGGGCCCATTTTCTGTATTATATTTCTGCAGTGCATGGCAGTTTGAAATCAGAGAAAGCAGATAGCAGGCAATATCTGGGATTGGGATGTGGCTAGGTGGGTCCAAGAAATTAGTGGCGTTGATGAGGGAAGGATAGAAATAATGACAGAGGGTTAGTGACTGTAGGCTGGGTAAGAAAACTGGGAAAGCAAAAGAATAATTTCCATCAGAAGGAACCCCGTTTCCCTGTGCCTCTCTTTAGAGCAATAAAATCTTTCCTAGAAATTGCCCAACAGACTTCTCATGTCTCACTGGCCAGAACTAGATTACAAGTTATGCTGTCTTCCTTTTACCTCTTTACTCTTTTCTACCCTACTTAGAGTCCAGAGCATCAGCCTCCCCGGGCACAATCAAATGGCTTCCATGCCCTCTGGTTTCTGGTAGGGTTCGGTCATGGTTGGGGTGGGTGGCATTGATAGGAGGTCCAAGGGCAGAGAGTAAGGTGTGTGTTTATAACATAGGTTCCCTCTGGGCTGAGTAACCATCTCTCCTATCTAATAGTTCTCTCCAGGGAGTTCTCTTTGGGTTTCCTAAACCATTTCCCTCCTTTGCCCTTTCAGGATAGTAACAGCTTTCCTGTTGCTTGTTACTAGCCCTAGAATGCTACACCATCCTTTGTTGCTTTTCTTAAATTTGCCCACACATTTATAAAATAGTTCCTTTACACTCTTCTCAGTTAAACCTGAGTGGGCCATATCTGACTGGTGCTCGTGCCCATTCTTAAATCAGTCTCTGGCAAGGGGAATGAAACACATGCCCTTGTGGCGGAAGCAACCAGCGTTGTTCACCACAGTCAGGTGAGATTATAAAAAAATAACTGTGCATACCTGTCAGTTTTGTCAGCCAGACTCACAGTAAATTCAGCCATCTAGAACAGGAGTTGTCATACACAGCCACTTTCATTCATTTATGGCTGTATAGTGCTTTTGGACCATATGGCCCCCAAAGCCTGAAATACTTACTCTCTGGCCCATTACAGAAAAAAATTGCTGACCCCTGATTTAGAACTACACTGTTCAGTCTGGTCCGGTTGAGCACTTGAACTGTGACTAGTCTGAATTGAGATAACACCAAAGTTGTAAAATACATACCACATTTCAAAGACTCACTTTGCACCTGTTTTTAGTTTTTTCATGTGGTTCCCAGGAAATTTTAAATTACATAATGTGGTTCACATTATGTTTCTGTTGGGCAGCACTGATCTAGAAAGTAACTGGTAACCTAGAAGGTAAGGAGTTAAAAGCTGCCCTTAGGCAAAAGCCTATATTAAGTACAGTATTGTAAAGCAAAGAGAGCTTGGCACTTAGAGGCATTTGACTCAGGGTCAAGTCCCAGAAAACCCAAGTCCTTACAAGCCTTCATGCTGTTTCCATTGCCTGAAATAATCTTTCTAATACCTTGTGCACTGTGATTTTTCTTTATCAGTTGAGTCAGCTCAAATATTGACTTGCTCTGCAAAAGCTCTCTCCACCCTGATGATCCCACAGCCCTTCTGTGTATTGTAATTATCTATGTTTGCATACTTCTATTGCGATCCTAAAGGAGGGGTTTGGAATACATGCCTAGTACCCCGTATGTATTGGGTTCTCAGAGGGTTTTTATTTAGTGAGTGAGTATATAATTGAATGAATAAGTGCGTTACTAATTTAATAAGCTTGGTTATTTATCTTTTCCTTCTGGGTAACATTGGCAGTAAATTTGGCATAGTAGCGTAAGTATAGGATTGTTACAGGAATCAGATTTGGTGAAGAGCCGTGAAGAAGCAACCCTAGTAGAAAGGCACAACTTTCTGGAGCTGTTTAGTGTGGGCTCCGTTGCTCTCATTTCAGTCCTACTAAAGGTGTCACTATAATAGCACAGTGCAATAAATGATCTTTTATTTGACATAAAGATTATGTACAGTCTCTCTTTTTTTTTTTTAAGGTGGTAAAGCATGTAATAATTTTAGGAAGGTCTTTGTCAAAACTGGTTCAAATTAGATTTTTGATACTTCAAGGAGTAAATTTTTAAATACTCAATTCAATGTTGTAGACTTTACAAGGGTGAGGTAGTGTTCATGAAGATAAATGTCGCAAGCCTGACTTCTTAGAGATAAGAGGGTTAGGAAAAAACAAAATCTAGAGGAGCTTTCTTTAAGGATTTATCTTTGGGTCTACTGATAGGTATTATCAGTTAATGATCAGTTATCAATTAGTGATATTAATAGATCTAGGCAGGTATTTCAGAAATTGCATGACCCTCAGTCCTGGCTTATCCCTATTTCATGGTCAATGTTTTAGAAATTTAGAAACCTTGAGTTGACTTATGTGGTTGGGTGTCTGTACATAGTTCTTTATTTTTTAATTTTAATTTTATATATTTTAAACATTTATTTATTTATTTATTTATGGCTGTGTTGGGTCTTTGTTGCTGTGTGCGGGCTTTCTCTAGTTGCGGCCAGTGGGGGCTACTCTTCGTTGCGGTGCACGGGCTTCTCATTGCAGTGGCTTCTCTTGTTGTGGAGCATGGGCTCTAGGTGCACGGGCTTCAGTATTTGTGGCACGCGGGCTCAGTAGTTGTGGCGCAGGGGCTTAGTTGCTCTGCGGCTTGTGGGATCTTCCCAGACCAGGGATGGAACCCACGTCCCCTGCATTGGCAGGTGGATTCTTAACCATTGTGCCACCAGGGAAGTCCCTGTATATAGTTCTTTAAATCACTGGATGTTAGCTTTTAGAGTATTATTCTTTTGATTTTTATGACATTTAAGTTTGGGTGGGTAGCAAGAAAGTAATTTTGAATATTGTGTGAGGTTAGTTTTAAGGTGAAAGAAAATGAATTGAATTGGATTTTTAATATATTTTTCTTTGACTTTATATAACTTTACTGTCACTTGGAGCGGGGCCTTTGGAGATTCTAGTCTAAGTGAGAAAAAACTCTTTCCCTGCTTTCCAGACCCTGACTCCTCAAAGCCAGTTCGAATGGTGGTTAGGTTATTTATGGATAGACAGATTACTTTTGGGAATGATGCACAGGTAGTGAGAATTAATCTTTGGCGTCTTCTTCCCCATCCCCCTATGGTAATTAGTTGAAGGAAAGAAGTTTCTGTATTCATTTATTTATGAAGTAAATAGCTTATTTATGAATCCATGGTCTGATCATAGACGGTAGAGAACTAAATAAAAGTATTTTTACAGTTGATGGAAAAATCAAATGGATATTTGTTTTACCTTCATATTTCTTACCTAATAAGTTACCAATTTGGGAATATTTTCAAAATTTATCCTCTCCTGTCCATTCTCAGCGCTATTGTTTTGGCTTATGGCGACATCATTTCTTGTCAGGATTTATTGCATTTCTCTTATGTGGTCCTTTCTTCCTCTCCTGCCAGAGAGTGGGGTTTTCCAATATCAGATCAGTTACTATTCTGTTTAAAATTCTTAGTTTCCTCAAAGCCCTTGTTGTGATACGCACAGGCTCTCTGCGATATGACCTCTAGCCTCCTTCCCAGTCATAAACTTCACTATTATCAACAGTTGAAGATATTATTTCACTGTTTGCCGGCTTCTGTTGTTGGTGTTGATGAGTCAGACACTCAGCATAATGGCAATTCTCTTGAAGGTGATATTTTCTTCCTGGGAGCTTTTAAGAGTCCTTTTGTGTTTTGTTTTTAAATAAACCTCTGTGTTACACAGTTTCACTATGATGATTCTTTACCCTGCTTGGGATTCTTTGATCTTCCTTTGACGATTGGCTCTTTTTTTAACACTTCCAGGAAGTTCTCGGCCATTATTACTTCAAATTTTTCCTCTCCTTATAGAGCTTTCATTAGGTGCATTTTGGACCTTCTCCATGCCTTTTTTCCAAGTGGAATATTGTGAAACGATATAAAGAATCAAAATGTCCAATAGAGGATTAAATAAATTCTATTTCAGCCATAAAAATAGAACAGTAGACCAATGAAAATGATGTGGAAGAATATATAATGATATGCAAAGATACTAACAATATGTTAAATGAAAGCAGGTTACCAAACAGTATTCATAATGACTCTGTTTTTATAGTATGTATATTTATAATATTATATTTAATATTATTATTTAATTTTTGCCAAAGTAAAAGGACAAATAATATTTACCAAAATGTTAAAATTAGTTGCTTGAATATCATAGGATAATGAGCGATCTTATTAGATCGTTTTTTGGAGGCTTGGATTTTTAATTTTCTATAAATGGGAGGGGGGTTTTCATTTCTCTTGTGTATTTACCTAGGGGTGGAATTTCTGGGTTAAATGGTACCTCTGTGTTTACCTTTTGAGGAACTTCCAGACTTTTTCAAAAGCATTGTGTCATTTTACATTCTCACCAGCAATGTAGGAGGGTTTTAATTTCTCCATGTTCTGGTCAAAGCTTTTTTCTCCTCACTTAAAAAACTGTTTTGGGACTTCCCTGGTGGCGCAGTGGTTAAGAATCCTCCTGCCAATGCAGGGGACGTGGGTTCGATCCCTGGTCCAGGAAGATCCCACAACTTCTCAGTTGCTTCCAGGTCTCTGGAGCAACTGAGCCCGTGGGCCACAACTACTGAGACTGTGCTCTAGAGCCTATGAGCCACAACTACTGAGCCCATGTGCTGCAACTACTGAAGCCTGCGCACTCTAGGGCCCGTGTGCCGCAACTACTGAAGCCCGTGCGCCTACAGCCTGTGCTCCGCAGCAAGAGGAGCCACCGCAATGAGAAGCCCGTGCACCACAACGAAGGGTACCTCCTACTCACCACAACTGGAGAAAGCCCACACACAGCAACGAAGACCCAACACAAACAAAAAAATTTTTTAAATAGTAAATAATAAACTCTGTTTTATTTGTACCAAGCTTATAAACATCATTGTTACAAGTGTTTATTAACACTCTCTAATTGTATTACAGAAAAGCTATCACATCCAATCCCTGAAATAATGCTCTTCTCAAAATTTCCTGCTTGTACAACTCTTTTTCTAGCTTTATTGAGATAATTGACACATAACATTGTATTAGCTTCAGGTGTACAATGGCCAACACTTGTGTGTTTTGATTATAACCATCCTAGTGGGTATGAAATGATATTTCTTTGTGGTTTTGATTTGCATTTCCCTGATGGCCAGTGATATTGAGCATCTTTTCAGATGGTATTGACCATTTGTATATCTTTTTTGGAGACATGTCTTTTCAGATGCTTAAGTTGGACTATTCGTCTTTACCATTGAGTTGTAGGAGTTCTTTACATATTCTGGATGCAGGTTCCGGATCAGATTTGCAAGTGTTTTTCCCCGTTTTGCGTCTTTTTACTTCTTTGGAGCAGAAACTTTTTTTTTTTTTAATTTTTGACCAAGTCCGATTTATTTAGTTTTTCTATTGTTGCTTGTACATTTTACTACTCATAGTTGCAGGATCCATTCACAGAAACTAATTTCCTCTACTGTCAGAATTTCCTATACTGTCAGCATCCTATGATTAATATAGTTGTAAGTACTGTGTGTACATATAGTAGTTTTGTTTTTCTTCAACTTAGCATTTTTATGTATAAATTTCCTTCTATTTATATTGCCCATGCTTCATTTTTAAGAGTTGTGTCATGTTTTGTGGTTGTACCATAGTTTACATAGTCGTCATTTTTTGCTTGTTTTTCAACTTCACGATTTAAATAATGCTGATAGGTAACTATCTCCATCAACTTAAAAGTTATATTTTTTTCTTTCCTTAGGTCGGATTGATTTAAAACAGCTGATAGCAAAGAAGATACAGTTGACAGCAGAGGCAGAGGTAAGTAACTCCCTCTTCCAGAAACAAAAATGTAGAGTTTTAGGGTAAAGAGTTTTATTCAGTACAATTTTTAATGCTAAACTGTGTAAAGAGTTATTTACCTTTCTTAGCAGTCGACAGGAAACAGGAAAATAAGGTCTGCCATCTCGTCTTCCTACATAAGAACCAGATTGTTTTTTGTTTTTTTTCTGTACTATCATCCGTCACTCTCATTTTCTGGCTTTTACCAGTAAAACTCAATTTTAGCAAACATGATACAGTTGAATGCTTGTGTAAGTGCTTGTGTAGGTGCTTTATGAAAGTATCTGTCATGTTTCATAGTAAATAATAGGCCTTCAATAAACATTGAATCTGAATTTAGAAGTAGATGCCCTGTTATGGATGTAGAAGAAATAGAAATATCAACTCACAAACAACATCAAGACATTTCAGGGAATTCCTGGCGGTCCAGCAGTTAGGACTTGACGCTTTCACTGTGGTGGCCCGAGTCCAGTCCCTGGTTGGGAAACTAAGATCCTGGAAGCTGTACGGCACAGCCAAAAAATAACTAAATAACAGACGTTTCAAGCAGGGCAAACAGTTCTACAAAGTTAGAATTCAGCAGTGACCTCAGGAAATTCTGGAGGACAAAGAACACTTAAAAAAAAAACAGCAAAAAAAACTGGGACTTCCCTGGTGGCACAGTGGTTAGGAGTCCTCCTGCCAATCAATGCAGGGGACCCGGGTTCGCGCCCTCATCTGGAAGGTCCCACATGCCATGGAGCAACTAAGCCCATGCCCCTCAGCTACTGAGCCTGCGCTCTACAGCCCGCGAGCCACAACTACTGAGCCTGCACGCCTAGAGCCCGTGCTCTGCAGTGGGAGAGGCCACCACCGTGAGAGGCCCGCACGCTGCAGTGAGGAGTGACCCCCACTTGCCGCAACTAGAGAGAGCCCGCATGCAGTGACGAGGACCCAATGCAGCCAAAAATAAATTTAAAAAATAAATAATTTTATATAAAAACAATCTAATACTCTGTGTGCCAAATGTAAGTTGACTTCAAATCCAAGGCAGCCTCTCGTTTTCCCAATAAGATCACTTCCAAAATTTCTAAGGTTTTTAAGAGTCCTTTGAAATACAACATGTCTGTTATTCTTTTTAAGAATTTATTTCAGTGAATGGTTTCCTCCAAGCATGTGAATAACTTGTACTAACATAGGCTTAGTGGAAATGCTTGGGTTTTGGAGTCAGACAGACCCACCTCTATAACCTACCTTGTGAACTTAGGCAATTTGCTTATCAGTTTATTCATTCCCTGACACTGTTTTGAACACCTTCTACATGTCAGGCTCTGTTATTAGCCCTGGGATACATAACTAATCAAAATAAAGGGCCCTTTCTTCAGGAAGCTCACGTTCTAACACAGGAGATTAGTCAATAAATAATAAACCTGAAAAGCAAATGACTTATATGGTACAAAAATACATAAGTGCTCAGCAAAAGAAAAAAATTATTGGCCAACTTGAATATATAAACATCCAATGATGTGGATGAAATAGCCCTGTTTTTATTAATTTAGTTACGTATGCATGCATGCATTTATATAGAATACTGTAAATTTAGATATTTTTATCCTGTTTCATAAAACACTATATGCAAGATTGTTTGCATTCACTTTGATATTAGTGTCTTTGTAATTGTGAGAGCTAGTTTTTCAGTTATTTCCAGTCCTGGGGTATTTTCACTGTCATCTCGTTTGTTGGAGATCCAGCACTTTTTGAGTCCAGGGATGGTGCTCTCACTAGACATTTTACTACAAGTACCTATTTGCTTAACATTGTGATATCTCCCTGCTCCCCCCCCCCCAATTCCGGAGGTATATATGTGTTTTCTACAATATAAGCACTTTACATTGCTTTATAAAGTGGTATTCAAAAGGTATATTGACTATACTTGAAACTGAGAGTCTAGACTTCTAGTTAATAGTGTGTTACATTTTATTTTTCCTGATTCCATTAGGTTACCTGTGTAAGCCTTTAAAACTACAGTGATCAAGGCCATTTCTGGTGAATGCCTTTTCCAGTTAAAAATTTGTTATCCCATTATAAGAGATTGAAGACTTGATGATTTGGTCACTTGCACTTCTCTGAGGGCTAATTTATAATTTTGGCTAACAAAAGAAAACTCTTTAGTTTGTAGGCATATGTGCTATTTTTAAGGGCCCATTCTTGCAAATTTAGTCATTACAATGAAGAAATTTTGTTTTTATGGCTTACCAGAGTATTCCTGACCTTTATTCCTCTAGACGGGCTGGACACCTTCCATTCCTTTTCAGATTCCCCTTCTGTTCCTCTTCTGCTCCTTGTCCCCTTCCCAGAAAGAACACAAAGCCCTTATTGTGCTCTGCTTGTGAGGGAACGTTTTCACATTCGTGAAAGCGCAGTCCATCCCTGCTGTCATTGCTATTTATTTTAAAAATCTGAGGTGGGAGGGGAATTTAAAAAAAATACAGCATCAGTAACCCGAAGAGGAAAGGGAATGTAGAGTGAGAAGAAAAAGGGGAGGGGAGAGGGGGAATGGAGGGAATGTTTCAAGGATTTAAGTTGAAACTTTGTTTTTAAAGAGAATATTCTACTTCTCTACTTTATATATGAATCAGTGAATAATATTATTCTTTAGTTTGGTCAGTTGGAAAGATTTGAAGGAGAGAGAAAAACATGGATGAAGTAAGGGAATAGAAGCGGAGGGAAAGGTAGAGGTTGGTTTAGCTAGTATTATTTATTACTCTGTGTTGTGCAAGACTTGTTCCCGGTCATTGAAGGAGGGAATGGCTTGAACAGAGGTATGGAGCAAAGAAACTTAAACTGTGTCTTGGAAATTACACTTGATTAGCATCTGTGCCCCTGGTGGAGCATGACAGAAAGAAAAATAAAATTTGGGCTAGATTGTAAGCCTTTTTTTTCCTATCTTCATGCCCTTGTTCATGAAGCTCTTCCTACTTGAAATTTCCTTTAACTTCCTACCTTCACCAATCAAAATACTGTATATCCTTCAAATTCTCACTCAAATGCTGCTGCTTCTAAAGTTTTCTAGGGCTTCCCTGGTGGCGCAGTGGTTGAGAATCTGCCTGCCAACGCAGGGGACACGGGTTCGAGCCCTGGTCTGAGAAGATCCCACATGCCACGGAGCGGCTGGGCCCGTGGGCCACAACTACTGAGCCTGCGCGTCTGGAGCCTGTGCTCCACAACAAGAGAGGCCATGATAGTGAGAGGCCCGCGCACCGGGATGAAGAGTGGCCCCCGCTCGCCGCAACTAGAGAAAGCCCTCGCACAGAAACAAAGACCCAACACAGCTATAAATAAATAAATTAATTAATTAAATTAAAAAAAATTTAAAGTTTTCTAAATACCCCAGCTTGAAATGATGTCCTCCCTTTTATACTTCTAAGGTCTTAGCATATACTCTATTTGTTATACACTGCTTGTTCTGAGTGAATCACCAAAATTCCTTTGGGGAACTTATGGACGATTTGACTTAGGAGTGTTTTAATTGGCAATTTGGTATCTGAAGAGATTGAACATCTTGCCATTATTAATTGCAGCGTTTTTGAGGGAGATACATTAGGAATGCTATACTGATATCAAAGTTGAAGATACTCTATAGAGTTTGGAAACACTGAGACCAGATTGGAAGCTACTGTAATATTTTAGTATTCTAGACTGAGTAAATAGGGACAGGGAGGAGAAGGGAACTGCATTTAGAAGTCCTGTTATGGGCTAGGCCTTATATTAGGTAGGTGCTTTATGTATGTAATCTTATTTACTTAAATTATCCCATTCATAACAGTGATGTCTAACTGGTTATGTTCTTTTGTTGTTTTGCTTTGTTAGTAACATTTATTAATATGCAATGACCATTGAGGTGGCAGGTATGTGAATATTGTTCAGAGCCATGAAATTTACTTGTTCTTTTCCCTTGTGGGTTTTTAGAAATAATTTTAGAGACAAATGAAAATGAACAATCTTTCTAGTCATTTGTAATTTGGTGTCATGTTCCAACCCAGCTGGCCACTCTTACCCTAATGTTTAAAGTAAGAACACTGGACTAGTTATCTCTGGGGTCCCCTTCAGCTCTAACAATCTGTGTCATCATTGTGTAGCTAACTTAAACTTTTGCTCCTAATTCTCTACTTCCTGTTGTAAAGGGAATAGATAGCCTATAGCTCTTACTGGGCAACTCTTCCGGCTCCATGGCACTAGAGTTGTTAGATAAAATACAGTATGCCTAGTTAAATTTGAATTTCAGGCAAACCACAGATAGTTTGTTGGTCATCATGCAATATTCGGGACATGCCTAGACTAAAAAAGTTAGTTGTTTATCAAATTCAAATTTAACCAACTGTCCTAAATATATATATTGGGGGGGTGTCTCCTATATTTTTATTTGCTAAATATGGCAACTTACAAAGAATTCAGTGAAAATTTATATGTACAGATAGAGGAGCTCCTATTAAGGAAAGGTGTGAAGAAGGTTGTCAAGTACTGAGCAAGCTCTTTAGTCCTAAGGGAAGAGAAATGAGAGAGGTGATGACATTAGTGGGTTGAACTGATTGAATTTTTTAAGGTCACTTCTAGGTCTAAATGCTGTCATAAAAAAACTTTGAAGTACTTAATTAAAAAAAAATATGGGGCTTCCCTGGTGGCGCAGTGGTTGGGAGTCCGCCTGCCGATGCAGGGGATGCGGGTTCGTGCCCCGGTCCGGGAAGATCCCACATGCCGCGGAGCGGCTGGGCCCGTGAGCCATGGCCGCTGAGCCTGCGCATCCGGAGCCTGTGCTCTGCAAACGGGAGAGGCCACAACAGTGAGAGGCCCGTGTACCGCAAAAAAAAAAAAAAAAAAAAAAAAAAAAAAAAATATGGTGCTAGTGGGGTCATAGAGCACTGTGTAACTCTGAATCATGACCTTTTGAAATCCTTAGAATTGTGTTGTAACAAGCCTTTAAAGATCTTGGAACAGTCCAAGGGAGATTCAAATGATTAGGTTCCAACCAGCTACATCAGAGCTACATTCTCTACATTAGTAGAGAAATTAGCTTTGTTTAACATTGTTTTATATTTTTTCTGTTGGTTGCAGATAACAGGAACCTACTTTGCCTTATTTAAGCATAAAAGGAAGTGTATTTGAAAGATTAATGTATCTCATAGAATCCTAGGAGAAGTCGAACACACTCAGGCTTTGGAAAGGATATTTATTTTAATGGCAAGAGTTCAGCTATTTCTGAATTTTTCAGTTAATAAGGTTTCCAGTCATGCTTTCTAAGCTCAGAGTTTCAGGTCTATGAGAGAGAGAATTGAATTTTGTTCAGAAGGGCAGGGCCATATAGTACAGCCCCAACCTGGACATGGGGTGCCTGTCCTCACCTTTGAGGACAGTTTCCAGAGGAAAGTGAGTATGTTGAGAAGAGAAAAGAGGATATCTTTACTATCGATGTTTGTAGAACTTTTATTAATGTACACAATTTTATAGAGGAAATGTTAGGTCTAGTGTGAAAATTGAAGGGATGAAAAATTACTTTCTATTCTTCTTAAAAATAAATATTTATATTTCGCTTGCTTCTTATATAGCATTTCTAGTGTTGTTTTTCATATTAGTATCTAGTGCAGCTGCCTGACCATTAAATGAGCAATCTGTAATGAGTACGACTCAAATGGCATGTCTGCAAACGAGGCCTCCTCTTCATGGCTTATCACTTGTTCAACTAAAGTAAGAAGTTTTTGGATAGTGCCAACTTATTTGATTTGTTGGCAGACTGCTGGAAAGACAAGTCGAAGGGTTTTCTGCCCAGAAATTCTTTGATCATTTGTATAAGTTGAGATTAGCTTGTGCAGTAATAGCAACACAAGATGAACACAAGTAATTGTGGCTTAAACAAGATAGAAGTGCATTTTCCTCTTGTATAAATGATCCAGAGGTGAGAGGTCCGCAGCTGGTATGGTGACTCTGGTCCTCAGCGACTCCTCCTTCTACCTCCCTGCCTCACCATTTGTAGGCTGTGATTTGTCTTCTCATTGTCCAAGTGGCTTCAGCCATTTCATCTGAGTTTCAAAGAGCAGAATTGATGTAGGGGAAGAAAGGGGGCAAGGAACAGGTACCAGCTGTCTTTTTTTTTTTTTGCGGTGTGCGGGCCTCTCACTGTTATGGCCTCTCCCGTTGCGGAGCACAGGCTCCGGACACGCAGGCTCAGCGGCCATGGCTCACGGGCCCAGCCGCTCCGCGGCATGTGGGATCTTCCCGGACTGGGGCACGAACCCATGTCCCCTGCATCGGCAGGCGGACTCTCAACCACTGCGCCACCAGGGAAGCCCCCCAGCTGTCTTTTAAGGAAGTTTTTCTGGAGGTTTTGTCAAACCGATACTGCTTGTACCTCATTGGCAAGAACTTAGTCACCTGGCCACACCTAGGTGCAAAGGGAGACTGGGAAATTTATTGATTCTGGGCATTTAGGTGCCCAGGTAAAAATTAGGGGTTCTAGTACTAAGGAAGGGGGTGAGAAACGATAGGTTGACAATTAACAGTCACTATAATAACTATCCATTGTAGTTTACTACCCCTGATCTTCTGGTCAAATCTTACCTTCTTTTGGCTTACCTTCTTTTGTAAGTGTGACTGCATTCTTCTATTTCCCTTTCTGCCTTTTCTCATTTTACTTAAATACATAAATAAATGTATTAGTCTCTAGTCTGCTTTGATGAACCTTGGGAAAGTCAGTTCATTGTTCTTTATGATTTCATCACTTATTTACAAAATGAAGAAATGTACCTGCCACATTGCCCCTTAGGAACGTTCAGTAATTTAGTTGCACGAACAACACTTACTTGGTTCCTTTGTCTGTCAGGCACTGCATTAGGTGCTGAGATTTTGAAGACGTCGTTTCTGTTCTCGTGCTAGCCGAGAATACTATGTATAAAATGGATAAGCAAGAGGAACAGCAGTTGAGTTAGATACCTTTAAAAGGTTCATTGAAAGCTATAAGGTGATGTCACTGTAAGTTGGTATTCTTGGTAAGAAATTACATGATTTTAGAGCTCTGTTGAAGATCTTACAGGTGATGGTTACTCTCTGTTTTGTAATGTCTCTGGAAACAAGAAAACACTGTGCTGTGTAGTGTAATTCACTTGGCAGCTTTTTTTTCCCATAGTGCCAAACAAAGATCAGTGGCATCTTAGATAAGGTACTTTCTTTTAGGAAAAAAGTGCAAGGTTTAAAAGATTTTATTTTAATGTTATGATACCATATCACAACAGGAGGATTGTTTCAAGAACAGGAGGAATATATTTTCTTAATTAATGTAGTTTTTTTTTCTGATTGCAGAAAATTTATGAGACAAAGTATAAAAAGGAAACACTCACCACCCATATGCCCACCACTTGGAGATAATATTTTGGTTTATTTTCTCCCGTAATTTGTTTTCCTTCTTATATCGTATGCACAGATCCAAGTAGACACATGCAGGCATGTGTGTCAGATACATTAGCAAAATCAGCATCCATTTATATATTCAGTTGTATATTTTTCTTAACATCATTTTGTGGCTTTTTTTGTGTTAAAATATTCTTTGAAAATGTGATTTTGAAAAAATTATTTCATGATAGTCATTTGTACAGATGTATCATATGGTAACTACTGGGAATGTAATATTTTTACTCCTTTCTGGTTTTCTAGTATTTAATAATGGCTAATGAAGTGAAGGAGGTAGGCAGTGATGATGAGAAACTGTAATGTGTACCATTTGGATAGTTAAGATGCAGGAGCTACCTAAGTAGATTAAGGTAAATAAATGTGTTTCAGCTCAGTTTAGACTGATAACAATATGATATCAAGAATATTGTAGTCTAACTTAAATTGGGAAATAGCCCAGGATGAATTTTATTTTAAATAAAAAGGGATTAAAATTCAGAGCTCTAATTTGATTAGTTCCTGGTTTATCTTGAACCTTTGGCTTCCTGTATTAAGGACTATGTAACAGTTATACTCAAGACTTTTTTTGACTATGTAGGGGGAATTTATTACAGTGCACTGTTTAGGACTTTAAACCTCTTCTACATTGATGCCTGCAAATGAAATGTTTGTAATAGAACTAAGCCAAACAACACCTTTTTACTAGATTACCTACCATTTTCAGGCTACATGTATGTACATCATTGACTTTTTAGGTTTTACTTTTTTGGCTTATGGTGCTAATCATATAGAAACTATTTTATATAAAGTACAGTGGAAAGCAATATAATGTAATGCGAACTCTGAGGTCAGATAGACTGGAGTTCTGATCCTAGTTCTATAGCCTACAAGTGGTGACCTTGGGTAAGTCACATCACTTGACTTGTTCACGCTTAGATCTCTCATGTAAAATAGGAATTCTATTGCCTACTTCAAAGACTGTTTTAAGACTAGAAATAATATTTAAAAGGCCCTAAGAGAGTATCTAGCATAAAGCAGTCATTCAATTATTAACAGCCATTATCAACAATAAGAACAGTAGTGATTTTTAGTCCCTTTCCCTTTATATTTTCCACAGAGAAATCAGGGCTATGTATTTTTGTTTTGTTTTAGATACCTACTTTCTGCTCTATAATAGATACTGAATAAAGCAAGCAGTGGTATGAGTAGGGGTTTCGGGGGCAGGAGTTGATATCAAAAGCTGTTTGGAAATATATTTAACACCTACAGTCTTGGCAGTTGTTTTGCTGAGAGGTGACTGTAGAGTGGTTAACAAATAGACATGGTTTTAAAGTCAGGTGGGGGAGATAGACATTAAGACACCAAAAAATAGAAATATAAAGCATTTTAGATTGTATTAAGTACAATGATGGAAAAGAATAAGATGCAGTATACGTTAGAGTGAATTGTTAGGGGAGCCCTCTCTTGGGGATTCAATTTAAACACTGTATTACCTGTTCTGTTGTGTTACTTGCTTTGCCCAAAAAGGTCAGGTTTCTGGTTCCATGCCACTGTGAGGTTAAAAGATTCTCTGTGCAAAGCCAGACGGTAAATCAGAGAAACAAGTAATTCATGAACTAGTGATATGACCTTGTGGAGTCAGAGTATAGTATATATATGTATTTTAAATTTATTTTATTTATTTATTTTTGGCTGCATTTTTGGCTGCATCAATTAATCAGTCAATCCCCGATTGGGGAACTAAGATCCCACAAGCCAAGTGACATGGCAAAAAAAAAACAACAAAAAAACCTTAAAAGACCTGCATGAACTGTAGACCCTATTTACTTCTCCAGCCTCGTCTCCGATCACTCGTGGTGCCTTCACTGCGTTCTACCCGTAGAATCTTTGCTTCTTGGTGGTTGTTCCCCATTCTTAGAATCTTAGAGGTTGTCTCCTTTAGCTGCTTGTTTTAAAAATGAGGTTCTTTGATAGATTATCTAAGCACCTTGCTTTTCTAGGTTCTAGTTAACTGCCTGCCTCCTTTCTTCTGTTGTCCTTCTGTCTATCTGTTGTGCTGGGACAATCATATAGTCCATGGGCTGGATGAAATTAATGTTATTAGAGATGAGATTGAGAAGATAAGTAAATTAGAAAGCCTATAAGCTTGTCTCCTTTTCAGGTTACTGATAGAAATTTTTAGACAGATTTATTGTCACGTTTTGAAGTTCTAATTAACACGAGTTTCATGCAATAGAAGAACTCATTAGAAGGCAGAAGTGGACCACTTCTTGTACTGTGTTTCCCTCTTACAAAGGGAATGACAGTAATAAGCAGTCACTCTTTATTTCTATCAGTACTTGGATACATGAAAGGAGGAGGCTAAGGAAACTTAATAGTGTCCACAATAGATTTCTTCCTTGCGTCCCAGTGGCAGCAGCTTCAATCAACTTTAATTCCTAATAGAGAAAGAAGACAAAGGCATCGTTGATGAAAAAAATTAGTAAGTCCTTCTAAGAAAGAAGTGGAAAATTTTATTCGCACCAAATTGAGGATTATAACCTGGGAACAGCCTCTCAGAAAGCTCCAAGAACTGTCTGCCCGTGAGAGGTCATAGACAGTTATATTAAGTTTATGAGATAGAGGGCTGTACTTTAAATGACAGATTATTGACAGTTTACGCAATCCAGATCTAGAGGTAAAAAGCAGGTAGTAGGTCATGGTCTTTGGGGCCCCTTACAAGATTAAGAAGGAAGGTTATCTCCTAAGGAGTTGTGACCCTTGATGAGATTAAGAAGGAATGTTATCTCCTAAGGAGGTCTGGTTAATGCACATGCACAATACACAGTAAAGGGGAGGGAGGAGGTCCAAACAGGCAAAGAAAAATATTATGTTTAAATCTTTCTCGTCTTGCCATAAAATGTGAATTTTATATCATCAGCATTAAGAAATGCCTTCATGCTGTTGTCGTCAAACCCAACTTTGTGTGCCTGGTGCAGTGTGAAACCAAACAACCAAAACATCAGAGTTTGGAGCAGAGAAAAGTTTATTGCAAGGACCAAGCAAGTGTTACGCGAAAAACTGGGTTCACTGCTTGGTGGGTGTCAAGCCAAAAGACACAACCAAGGCAGACAGCAGGAGAAGGATTTATTCCTTTGAGAACACTGGGGATCTTTCCCAAAGCAGTGTCTCCCCAACAGCAAAATTGGGGAAGCTTTAAGCTAAGGGTACATGCATATTCATGAAGGGGCTTGAGCTGAGAAGCATAGAATTGGGCCAAAGGTCCACAGAGTCTAAGCTTTAGTTGAAGTCATGAGGGTCAACGTCATTATTCCATCCTCCACCCGAGTGAGGGCCTTAGTTTCTGCTGAACTCAAAGATACTATGTATATCCCTTGAGGAGGAACTAGGACTATTGTTTCTTGACTCCTTTTCCTTTGTTCTGCATTCCCTTACTTCCCTTAAGATCATGAATTATGAGATCTGTTCAAGGGCAAGCATTGTGACCAGGCTTAGATCACAATATTACTCAGGCCAAAAATGGCTTCTCATATGTCAAGAAAGCCATGCCTAGTTTTCTTTCTCCGGGGACCCCCTACCCTATCTGCTTACACAAGGAGAATGGGTGGCTCATGCTCAGAAGACATGAACTCCGGGTGGTTTTCAGGGAAGAGTTTTTAAAGGCAACATTTGGGGTGGCGGCTGTAGGGTGTATGACTTTCTTCTGATTGGTTGGTGGTGAGGTAACAGGGTGCTGTTCCAGGAATCTCAAATCACCCTTCTGGTTGAGATCAGTCTGGGGTCTGAGCCTGCAGTTACCATCTTCCACCTGGAATTGTTCCTTTAGAACAATTTGAAGATATGTATCAGATTGTCATGTATATCCCTTGAGGAGGATCTAGGACTCTGTTTTATTGTTGAACTATCTTTCTTGACTGCTTTTCCTTTGTTTCTGCATTCCCTAATTAGTAACTCTACGAATCTGCCCTTTAGAACTCTGGGAAGGTCTAGGAGGCTCAAGCTTTTTTCCTACAAACAAGAAACAGGAAACACGAAGACTTTTATACCTGGAAGGGCCCCGCAGGTTCCTGCTCAGTTTCACTGTCCACTGAAAGAACAACTCAAAAGGGAAAAGTTGTGAGTCAAGTTTTATTCAGGAACCTCATAGCCCAAGAAATAGCCTCTTAGTGGCTCTGAGGAGACTGTTCAAAAGAGGCAGGAGAGGAGCCAGGATATATATGAGATTTTTGCCTGGGAAAAACATGTAGTCAAGCATAGAAGGATTACTGCTAATCACAAAGAATAGACATCTCAGATTAATGATTTTAGTGCTTTTCTATGTATAGGAAGATGCAAGAATCTGGGGCCATTTGAAAATTTTCCTTAGTGTGCAATTTACTGTCTAGGGGTCAGTATATCCAAAGCACAGAATGCTTCCTTGTTTTCTCCATCCTGAATTCCCCTCAAGGGTGGGTGACTGCAGTAGCAGTGGCTTGATCCTTGTAGAACTGGAATGGTGGGCAACATTCTTTGCTTACAGTAGGAGTTTTGGAATATGGGGAGAAAAAGAAGGGGAAAACAGAATGGTTCAATTGATGAGGAGGGTGAGGATAAGGAGGTTGCTGCAGGCTTTGGAAATTGCAAGTGTTGGGGCATGTATGGCAGCGGCTCATCTGTGGGCGAGTAGTGAGTAAGGCACAAGAAGTTGTGCCGTCAGAAGTTGAGTATTTTTAATTTGAGTTGGGTAGATAAGTATCAGCTTTTACTGATTTTTTTATAACAATCATTATGGCTTGTTTTTTTTCCCCATGCTTCTGGTCTACTTGACCTGATACTTAATTGGGAAGGGTGCTAGATCCAGAGTATGAGGAATCCTAGTTAAAAGAGTCCAGGCTCCTTTTTTAGTGTTGAATAAAATTTCAGTGGACTAATGTGAATAGGGGGTAAAGTGTTAAGACCTTACATGGTTTAGCCCCTCTCCTGCCACCCTCCCCCATCTTTTCTGACCTCAACTCTTACCACTCTTTTGCTTCAACTATAATGTCCTATTTCCTTGCTATTACTCAAACACATCAAGGGTGTTCCTGCCTCAGGACTTTTTACCCTTATGCTTCTGGTACTTTTCCCACAGTTATCGACTAACTTACCCTCTTACTTTCTTCACATCTTATCAAATGTCATCTTATTTTTGAGGCTTTCTCTGACCTCTCTATGAAAAATAGCACCCTCTTTCCCCCAGATCCTTCTCTTTATTTCTTTCCCTAACACCATCTGGCATACTGTATGTCCTGTTTAGCCCGACTGGAATTTTAAGTTCCATGAGGACAGGCACTAGGTTTTGTTCATTGTTGTATTTCCAGTGCCTGCAGCAGTGCCCTGAACTACACCTAGCACTTAGTGGAATGAACAAATTCTTTCCCTTCTTCTCTTTTAGTATATTTCTACGCGAGACAGCATTTTTGTACCTGAAAAAAACCTTCATCTATTAAGCAGTCCAGTGCTAGAGCTTAATGAGAAAATAACCACCACCACCACCTCCCGCTCCTTTTTTTTCCGAGTGCCACCTTTTTTGGGTGTTTGTTTTGTTTTTGGTTAGGGAAGCATTGTAACAGGGAAGAGCCAATTTTGACTCCACATTGGATCTGTTTCTTTTACTTTAACTTTTGCTTTTCGTTGCTTTTGTTATTATAATGGACTGACTCAGGGAACCCTGCCCCTCTGCCTGAATGTTAAACTAAAGTTCCTCTGTTCAGTTCATAGGGAGACAATCTGACCCTGCCCACCTGTGAATGGCTACAGAAAAGAAGAAATTAACATATTTTGCAAGATGAATGGCCTTTTTACTTTACTTCCTCACCTCCTCCCCATCTCTTCTATAAAAGAAACTGGCATCCAGACCCCGATAAGATGGTTCTTTGGAGACCCCAGTCCTCCATCTTCTCGGTCTGCCGACTTTCCGAATAAAGTCATATTCTTTGCCTCAACACCTCATCCCCCGATTTATTGGCCTGTTGTGCGGCGAGCAGAGCGAGCTTGGACTCGGTAACAGCATCATGCCTATTGAAAAATTTCAGAATGAAGGTGGGCAGGGTCAGAATGTCTCTCTGTGAGCTGAACGAAGGCCTTGTAGTTTAACAGACAGAGGGGACAGGGTTCCCTGTGGCAGGCCATTATGTATGCTTACAGCTATAGACAGTGATTATAATAACAGAAGCAACGAAACGCAAAGGTTAAAGTAAAAGAAACAGATCCAACTTGGAGTCAGAATTGGCTCTTCCTTGTTACAGTTTGGAGGTAGAAGTTTTTATAAGCAAAATTTGGGGTGAGGGCTGTAGGGTGTATGGCTTCCTTCTGATTGGTTGGTGGTGAGGTAACAGGGCAGTGCTCCAGGAATCTTGCACTCAGCCTAAGGTTGCCATCCTCCATCTGGGTGGGGGCCTTTGTTCTGCAGAAGAGCTCAAAGATATAGTATATTCCTTGAGGAGGAGCCAGGACCCTGTCCCAAGGCTTGCACTATTGTTCCTTGACTGCTCCGCCCTTGTTTCTGCATCCCCTCCCTTCCCTGATAAGCAGCTGTTTGAACCTTCCCTTTGGAACTCAGGGAAGGTCAAGGAGGCTGAATGAAGCCTATTTCCTACAAACAAGAAATGGGGAACACAGAAAGCCTTTTGTGCCCAGTTCTCACTGCCCGGGACCCCAAAAACATTTGGGAACTCTGGAAGGAAGTAGTTTGAAAAGCCTTCATATAGTTCCATTAGATACATTAATATTTTCAGGTTTTACTTTTAAAAGACTTGGCCAAGCTCTTGTTAAAACAGTCCAGAAACACAAAAACAGAATCCAGAAAAAAGGCTACTTCAGATATTTTAGGTTCAACTTAAATAATATAGTTAGAGGAGAGAGCATTTTTTTTCTTGAAAAATTAGTAAGTAACACTTTGTTTTCCTTTGTGTAGATGAGTCCTGCCAATTTTTTTTCTTTTTTTTTTTTTTTGCGGTACGCGGGCCTCTCACTGTTGTGGCCTCTCCCGTTGCGGAGCGGCCTTGGCTCACGGGCCCAGCCGCTCTGCGGCATGTGGGATCTTCCCGGACCGGGGCACGAACCCGTGTCCCCTGCATCAGCAGGAGGACTCTCAACCACTGCGCCACCAGGGAAGCCCCTGCCAATTTTAAAATACCACAATTTACAATTTGAGCATCCACAGTAGGTGGCCCATTATAATTCGAAGAAAATTCTTTTTTGCCTCATACTTTTCAAAAACTAAGTTTTAAAGTGTTAAAATGTATAATCTGTGTTATAAAAGTGTGTGTTATAGTTAGATAAATATGTAGCTGTGGAGGTAGGAGTATACATTATTGTATAAATGTTGGTATCACAGAGAAATGGCATGACTTAAAATATTCAATATAAACACTGGACACTTGGCACTGAAGGGGTTGCTTGAGAAGAAAGGGGACTTAAGATTATATAATGGTGACATAATATTGATTTTTGTTTTCCATATAAAAATTTGAAGAGAGAAAAATACTGTCATTTTTAGCATTTCTGTTATTTTGTTTTTGTATATTATTCGTAGGAGTTCATTTAGTAGGTGATTACTTTGATTTATGCCTAAAAGGGTATACATGCTTTTTTAAAATTTTTATTTTATTTATTTTAATTTTTGTGGCTGCGTTGGGTCTTCATTGCTGCGTGTGGGCTTTCTCTAGTTGTGGCAAGTGGGGGCTACTCTTCGTTGCGGTGCGTGGGCTTCTCATTATAGTGGTTTCTCTTGTTGCGGAGCATGGGCTCCAGGTGCATGGGCTTCAGTAGTTGTGGCTCGTGGGCTCTAGAGTGCAGGCTCAGCAGCTGTGGCACACGGGCTTAGTTGCTCCGTGGCATGTGGGATCTTCCCGGACCAGGGTTCGAATCCGTGTCCCCTGTATTGGCAGGCAGATTCTTAACCACTGTGCCACCAGGGAAGTCCAAAGGGTATACATTCTTAAAAAGACAAATCATGATGTTGCTTTTTCAGTAGCAGTTTCTGAAACTACAGGTCAGCTGTAGAAATCACTTTTCTGTTTTTATTCCTGTGAATTCACTTATCATGGATTCCTTTTGATCCAGCTCTATTTAGGAGAACCCTTTAAAAAATGTCAACAACTCATAAGCTAGTTAGCTCCTAATGCTTTCCTTTATTTGTCTTAAAATTCTAGGAATTGAAGCCCTTTTTTATGAAGGAAGTTGGCAGTCACTTTGATGATTTTGTGACCAATCTCATTGAAAAATCCGCATCATTAGACAATGGTGGTTGTACCCTCACATCCTTTTCTGTTCTTGAAGGAGAGAACAGCCACAGAGCTAAGTAAGTATGAGTAATAGTTTCTTTTAATGCACAAGTCTACTCTAGCACAGCTCAGTGGTCTCAATGTGGATTGCACTAAAAAAGCCTGGATTCACACCGCACTACCTTGTATTAGCCATGTATTGCTATTTTAAACAGTTGAAGGCTGGGTTTCTTCATCTTAATACGTGGATTATAACAAACATGCATACCTCATTTAAGACCATGCTGACTTATAAAACAACATAGCTAACGCTTGTTGAATGCTTTACATTTAAACCAAACAATGACCCTGTGAGGCACATAATATAACTGCATATTACAGGTTAGGAAACTGAAGCACGAAGCAGTTAAATGTTGTCCAAGATTACACAGTGGGGATTTGAACCCAGTGTCTGTGCTCTTCACTATGTCTCATACTGCCTCTCTATTGTACCCTATACAGTACTTGTAATAAAGTACAGTGCAATTAGTATACGTTATTTTAATTGGTCAGTCATCCAGAGCAGTAGAGGGAAGGCTATCAAAGGCCAGTGTGTGCTAATTTGCCATTTTGTACTTTCCTTGGTTTTATGCCTCTTTGGTCTCTGTCAGTCTCCTGTTCTGGAGACCTGTTTTGACCAGAATAGCTAACCATAGCAGAAGTGCTAATGGTACTGCAAGAAGCCCTAAAGAAGGTGATAATGTTAGATGTTAAAATGTGAGGTTTTAGTAACTGGAGGTAACCTTTTAGATCAGGAGGCTGTTAGGGATTGTTGGAAGACCTTAGGGGAGGGTATCATAAACATCAGTGCAGTTTTGGAGGACAGACCAAAATAGTATGTGAACTGAGGAAAGTATGGCTGGAGGCTTGTCCTAAGGGGTGTTTAGGAGAAGGAAGAGTGGTTGTCAGCCTGTGATGCCAGGAATGCATCTCCATAGGGGCTGGGCTGTGGGGCCTTTTGAGTGCTGCTCTAGTTAGGTTTGTCTAACATCTCTTCCTTCCTAATCAGATATGTCTGCACCTACCTCACAGCATTGTTCAGAAGAAGCAAATGACAAAACATGCATAAAACCCTAACACAGTACCTGGGTCATAGTGAGAAGGCAGTTAATATTTTAAGCTGTAGTTGGTAATATTGCTTTTCTTATCCATAGGTTTAAATTTCTTGTAATACTTGAAGTACTCATATTTTAATTTTTTGCTCTTCCCAGAGATCTGAGAGCACCTCCAGAACATGGAAAGATTTTTGTTATAAGGCGATCTCTCTTAGAGTGAGTATTTTTAGCTGCTTTTTTTAATTATTTGCATTTAAAAAAATCAAACTATTCTGATGGTTAGAATCACTGAGTACTCTATGAATGTTTAATAGGTTTGTTCTGTATTCATGTAATACATTGGTTTTGATACTTCTTCTTGTACATTTGCCATCTCTTGCTCCTCCTTTCTGAACTTTTGGTTCTGTATCTAGTTTCAAAGGAGGAGTTGGAGGTAAGAATGGTTATTGGTCCTCTGATAAATTCCTTGAAGTTGTGCTGCTAGAACAGAAATTTTCTAATTAGGTAAACCACTTCAAGAGAGTTTCGGTGGTGCTGTCTTCTTGATACATAAATTTTTTTCATCTCTTCTTTGGCTAGCCAACTTTTGAGACTTGATAGTTTTCTCAGATTTACTTATTTTAGAACCCCGACTGTGTAGATTTTATGGGGGAAAAAATAGGAAGTGTAAATTAATTGTGGCAACTTCATTTGTGAATTGAAAATTAAAGGTGCATTTTGAGTAGGTAATGAATGTGTCTTTTGAAATGTTGTCTGAGTTGATTATTTATCATTGATTTCTTCATTAGAATACTGATATTCATGAGTAATGTTCTGTGATTACTGTTTGAGATGTTTTTGGAGTGTGGATTAAGCATCTTCTGAACTGCTTTGAAGTAAAGTCTTTAATATATGGTGTTTTAAAATTAAATATCGATTAATTTTATTGGAACTACATTTACAGTGAGCTGTTTGAGGTGGACCACATCAGAACGATATATCACATGTTCATTGCCCTCCTCATTCTCTTCATTCTCAGCACACTTGTAGTAGATTACATTGATGAAGGAAGGTAAGACAGTATATCTGTTTGCTTAGTTGATGCATGGGGTGTTGGGAGTTTTCACTATATTTAAATTTTGAAAAAAGATGATTTGGTTAAATTGCTTCAGAAAATCCCAAAGCAGCTGATTTGAGGGTGAGAGTTCTCCCTCCTGAAAAGTACAACTATAAAGAATATTAGAAGTTTTATGACTTTTATTTTTAAAATGGTCTATTTTAATAGACCATCTTAGTAGTTTCTAGGTAGTTTTCCTAAATGAGAGAATATTGTATATACGACTTACCAATTTTTCTGCTATGGTATGCATTTTAGGTTGTTTCTAAAAATAGGTAGTTATTGGAATTTAACGTTTGAAAAACGTGATTTTTTAATATAAAAATCAAATTATAACTAAAAATGACAGTGTGATAATCATACATTGAATTATGTGCTTTATTAGTAAATTAAAATTTGAGATAAACATAATAGTATATTGGATTTTCGAATTGTACTATTTCATTCTGCAAAATCATCTTTGGTACATAAATTATTGCTATTTAAATATTTTAAGTATTTACTTTGCCATAGCGTATTTTAGAGTTTAAAATGTATTAATGTGAGAATCTAATCTTTGAGAAATTCAGAGTCTTGTTACCTTAGGTTAGTAGTTTAGGTATCTTATGTTCAAAGACCGTATTATCCTAGAGCTTTTAGAAAATAGATAAATAAGTTGTGAAGCTGAGGCTTAGGAGCACATGTGTTACATCCATGACTTCTGTGTATTAGCGTTGTTGTGTCTCCTAAAGTTGAAAGTTTTGGGTCTGAAAGTTTTTAATTTTATAAGTCAGTGCTTATTAAAAATCCACTTATGTATTCTTTCTCTGTGCTTTTTTCCCCCAGGCTAGTGCTTGAGTTCAATCTCATGTCTTACGCTTTTGGCAAACTTACTGTTGCTATGTGGACGTGGTGCACCATGTTCTTATGTACACTTACAGTTCCCTATTTCCTGTTTCAACGCTGGGCCAGAGGCTATCACAGGAGTTCTCATCCAGTAGTCCATTCTGTCTTGCATTGCTTCCTTTTTGTGGTCTTCCAGATTGGAGTTCTAGGTTTGGGACCACTTTATGTTGTATTAGTGTATACACTACCACCAGCTTCCCGATTCATTGTTATACTCGAACAGGTAAGGTTTTGAGTGTTGCTCAGTACAATGCTATGCTTAGTTAATAATAATAATAATTGTTATTTTTTGTTGTATTAGTTGGATAAATTTTCATATCTGGTTCTTTGTGCTATTATCTATAAAATTAAAGTGTTAAACTACATCATCTTGTCTTTTTTTTTTTTTTTTTTGCGGTATGCGGGCCTCTCACTGTTGTGGCCTCTCCCGTTGCGGAGCACAGGCTCCGGACGCGCAGGCTCAGTGGCCATGGCTCACGGGCCCAGCCACTCCACGGCATGTGGGATCTTCCCGGACCGGGGCATGAATCCGTGTCCCCTGCATCGGCAGGCAGACTCTCAACCACTGCGCCACTAGGGAAGCTCCATCACCTTGTCTTTTAAAATTCGTTCTACCTTCAGTGTTCTCTGATTCTTGATAATTGAAATAAATTACACTGAACTGTTCTGGATGAATTCAAATTTTGTTCTTGAACACTTTTTGTAGAAGCCATCTAAAGTATAAAATATTTTTGTAATTAAAAACTCTACTTTTGAAGTGTCAGATTCATTGTTTTGTCATATAGCCATCTAAAAGATTTATTTTGTTTGTACGCCCTTCAGAATTTTCTGACTTTTATTGGCTATCTGTAATGCTCGGTTTGGCTGTCTGTAATGCTCTTTTTGACTGATGGCAAGGACCCTTTCAGGAGACTTTCTTTGAACAGGCTTTTAATTTCTTAATTTGTAATATACCTGTAACAGATGGTGCTGTTAGTTGCAAAATAATTTGAGTAATAACATGTCTCTCTTTAGAGTTTGTTTTTCATTTGTTTTAGTCCATAAAAGTGAGTTTGAGTTGGTATATACAAAATTAAGTTCTTTGTTTATAATCTAGTGCTGTTCTGTGGTTGCTTATAAGAGACAAGACAGTGAAAGAAAATTCATCTTCTTCCCCCCCTGCTTTGTAGATTCGCTTGATAATGAAGGCCCACTCATTTGTCAGAGAGAATGTGCCTCGGGTACTCAATTCAGCCAAGGAGAAATCAAGTATGTAATTCCATAAGTCAAAGGATTATTCACAGGGTATTTCAACCTTTGGTGTTTACTGGGATGGCATATTACATTCTGTAGACATTTATGTTTGATTTTAAATACAAGGATCCAAAAAAAAAAAGAAACCTGTTGGGAAGGGAGGAAAAAAATGTATATATGATCTGAAAGACCTTCTCACTGTTTCCTGATTGTCCCTGTTTTACCTTTGGTTCCCCAAATTTAAAACATTGATCATTAGACTCTTGCAACTTCTGCGTTATTTGTATAGAATGTTAATAGAGTCATTACACCCCATGTGCTTACTTTTCTTGAATTGCTGCTTCAAACTCTAGAAGTTATGTCTAAGTCACAGGAGTAACTTAGTTTAGAGGGATTGGTAATATTCAATTAATTTAGGAATAAGAAGTCATCATTTTGGGAGAGCAGGAAGAAACAACATGAGCTAAGGAGAGGTAGCTTTTTGTCTTCCCTATTCTGTGCTTATTTTCCTCTTTCAGTTTTGCTGAAAGAAATTGAAGAGCCTCCAGTCTAAGCATAGTTTTCCTTTTCCAGGCACTGTTCCAGTACCCACAGTCAACCAGTACTTGTACTTCTTATTTGCTCCTACCCTCATCTACCGTGACAACTATCCCAGGTAATGGCATTATGAAGCAGAAATGGGGTAGCACCAGGAGTGTGCCAGGAAGGAGGTGGGGTAGGTAGACCAGTTCATGTAGGGCTACAGAGCAGTTGGAATGGGTTTTAATTTTCTTGCTGGCATGGGAAACCCCAAATCGTGATTCTAGCAATCTGATTTTATTTCAGACATTCTTGACAGAATTGTACAAGTATTTCCTATGTCAAAAATGATGTTCTGGGGGCTTCCCTGGTGGCGCAGTGGTTGAGAGTCCACCTGCTGATGCAGGGGACATGGGTTCGTGCCCCGGTCTGGAAAGATCCCTCATGCCGCGGAGCGGCTAGGCCCGTGAGCCATGGCCGCTGAGCCTGCGCGTCCGGAGCCTGTGCTCCCCAACGGGAGAGGCCACAGCAGTGAGAGGCCCGCGTACCGCAAAAAAATAGCAGAAAAAAAAAAAAAAGATATTCTGTGTGGGAAGATACTGTGAGGACCTTTTTAAAAGTTCATTTATTTACTTTATTTAGAAAGTAATTTTGTTTCTTCCGTTTTAGGACTCCCACTGTAAGATGGGGTTATGTGGCTATGCAGTTTGCACAGGTAAATTTTTTTGTGTGCTTATGGTTTGTTGGCTGGTGGGAGATGGGGATTTGAATATAATAATAAATATATTTAAAGTGTTGTTTAATTCATGTCTCCTGGGAGCTCTAGAACTCTTTTTTTAAAAAATTTATTTATTATTTATTTTTGGCTGTGTTGGGTCTTCGTTTCTGTGCGAGGGCTTTCTCTAGTTGCGGCGAGCGGGGGCCGCTTTTTCATCCCGATGTGCGGGCGTCTCACTATCGCGGCCTCTCTTGTTGCGGAGCACAGGCTCCAGACGCGCAGGCTCAGTAGTTGTGGCTCATGGGCCTAGTTGCTACTAGGGATGTAGTGGGATCGCAGCATGTGGGATCTTCCCAGACCAGGGCTCGAACCCGTGTCCCCTTCATTGGCAGGCAGATCCTCAACCACTGCACCACCAGGGAAGCCCTAGAACTCTTACTGAAGTCTTTAAACTATTCCCAGTTCAGTAAATGGTGTTTGCTTTGCCAATACATCAAAACTAATTTTCTACAATTAAAAAAAAAATTTTTTTAAGTAAAATAATTCCATCTGGTTACTTCAGTATGCATCTACATTAAATTCCCCCTCCCGTTCTGTTTTTTATTTTATTTTTGGATGTATATCTGTGTGGATGTGGTATGACACTCCCTCAAACCCTTATCAGAATCATAAATCCCAGAAGATCCCATTCTAAAATCTTGTGTCAATCAAATACCCATTTATGAAATAGGTTCTTTTGTTATGAGTTTCATGTAGCAGGAAAAAGAGATTCCAGAGTCTGATCTTTTAAAAATGCCATCTGGTAAAGGGTTGGGAATAGGTATGGTAGAAATTAGGCTTGAGTACTATCTCTGAAGGATTACAGTTCGGCAATCTTATATACTAGTGTTAAATGGAATATATGTGTAAACGTTAGTTTACAGGTCACGTATATATGTTCTTTTGAAGGAAAAAAATCACTTTTTATCGTTCCTGATCAAGCTGTCTTTATTATAATTATCTTTGTTGTGTTCCAGGTTTTTGGTTGCTTTTTTTATGTGTACTACGTCTTTGAAAGGCTCTGCACCCCCTTGTTTCGGAATATCAAACAGGAGCCCTTCAGCGCTCGTGTTCTGGTCTTATGTATATTTAACTCCATCTTGCCAGGTAACATGGGTACTGGTTAATTTGGCTGTTCATAAAGTTGCAAGGAAAATAGAAAGCCATTGCGTGTGAGCACCTTTGATTTACCTGCTTTTCGCTATAAACCCATCTATGCATCTATACCCATCTTTAACCTCTTTCCATCTATCTGACAGGTGAAGCATCCTTCCAGTCCCTGGCCAATCTTTCCATTTGTCTTCTTTCACTCAAGTTTTGCTTTCTCTGACTGTGGATAGTCTGTATTCATGCTTTATCTTCCCGTTCACTATTCACTGTAATCTTGCTCCTAATCTGACCAGGCCATTGAAATGGCCTTTATTAAAATCTCTAATCTCCTCCAGTAGTTGGCTTAGCCCTTATTCCGTTTGATCTCCATGAAGCATTGGGTGCTGTTGACCACATTTTGAAGTCTGTCTTGCCACTTATGCTCCTGTCTTTCTGGCCATACCATACATAGCAGTGAACCAGACATACATACTCTTTATTCTCTGGAAGCTTGCAGTTTAGTTATATTTACAGTTTCCTTTACTTACTCTTTTCTCTTTCCTCTACCCATTATATGTTGGTATTGTTTTCTGCCATCACGTTCTTTCTTCCTCTCCCTCTCTCCCAGACATCTGCTAGTAATCCTCCCTGATTGCCCCTCAAGATTTACTCCAATAAATTATTTTATCTGTCCCTCTGATGGGATATGTGTTACATATGTGTGTCTTCCTCACTAAGCTGCAAATTCCATAAGCTTAAGCATTGTATCTTATAGCCAGTCATAGTCTCTCCTACATTGTCTTATACATAGTAGGCTAATATTTTTTGAAAAAACAAGTGAATGAAAAGGATGGGCATGTAAATGGGTATTTCAAAATATAGTGTAATATATAATATACTAAGGTGCTGTTGAACTTTGTCTCATAGTGGAGATGACATTTAACATTGGGTATTGAAAAATAAATAGGCATTTGCCGGGCAGAGGGGTGGTGGAAAGTTGCTTCCAGGTAGTGGGGTGGATTCAAAGGCATGGAGTATTTTGGAATGGCAGAAGTTCAGTTGCGGACGATGTTTGCTACATTGGGAGTAGAGGCAGAGATAAGTTAACCTTGTCACTATTGACATTTTGGGCTGGCTAATTCTTTCTTTGGGGGGCTGTCACGTGCATTGTAGGATATTAGCCACATCCTGGCCTCTAACAACTGGATATCATAGCACAAGCCCCGCTTCTTGAATTGTGATAACCAAAAATGTCTCCAGAATTGCCAGCCATCTCCTGGGGGCAAAATCTCTCCCAGTTTTACACAGCTGGTTTAGAGGAATACACGGCCAGATTTTAAAGGGCTTTTACCACCAAGTTAAGCCATACATCTAGGCATTTCCATTAAAAACAGGCTGGGTCATTTTTGTCTATAAAACCCACTTGGAAGAAAGTTATTTCTTTATTAGGTTAAAATAATTAACTTTCAAAATACACTCTATCATTTCTGGAATGGGTAAGCTGGAATAATAGCTTTTATTTTACAAAATAATTCCAGCTAAGCAAATGACGACATATAATTAACTGATTGGTATGTGAGCTGTTTGGAAAGAGTCTTAATATTGTTCATCTTATTTTTAGCTGTGCTGATACTGTTCCTTAGTTTTTTTGCCTTTTTGCACTGCTGGCTCAATGCCTTTGCTGAGATGTTACGCTTTGGTGACAGGATGTTTTATAAGGTAATGTGTACTTGGACTCATCTTCCTTTTCACATTTTATTTGTGTACTCGTTGTTAAGTATTTGAGCATTGTTAGCTACTAGCTTTTTAACATAAATGTTGTGAAATCGTTTTCTTCCACAGGTTTTACCAATATTAAGTCTGAAATTCTATTACTGATTTAAGTGACGTAGTCTTGTCTTGTCTTCTACCTCTAAATCTCCCTTAGTACCGCATTTGGTTCCTGCTGGATCCTGTATTGGTGATTACAGTGGGAAAGCAGGTGTCCAGAGGGCATTCTGAGACTTTGCTGACTTTTTATTCATTTGAAATCGGCTGTCTGGTGCTGTAGGAGTGATCTCAGCAAATTATTCTATTTAAGATTGTTGAACAGTTCATGAAGGAAGTAACTTTTCCCTCCTTTACTTTGAAAGGCATTAATTCTGCTTCAGATAGTATTCTTACACTTCCAACGTTGGAATTAAGTTGTAGAGTAGAGGCAGAGTGGTTCACAGTGTTCTGTAATCCCACCTGAAGCCCTCTAGAATTTTGTCTGTTCATGTTTTGGCAACACTCCAAGCCTACCCCTCCTTTCTCAAAGAAGCAGCGAGTGTGTGTTGCAAATTTTATGTCTTATTCCATTGGTCTGATCTTAGAGTAAGAAACAGGATATATATAAAGGAGCACCAGGACTTGGAGGTAGCCACCATCTCACTCGTGGTACAACTTAAATTTTGCTCTCTATGATACCAGCAAACTGCTCCTGAGGGTTATCACCCTATCTAAGTCTGTGTGACCTTAGAATTCTCTCATTGTGTTTTAGCAAGGTAAGGGGGATTTATTGATTGTTATTTAGATGAACATTAGATTTAATGATTATGTTGTGTATCTTCCATCATAACTTGTGTGATAAAGAGATAGTGAACCTGGGAACTTAATCATCCATAGAACTAGGATTAATGTCACATTGAACACTAATAACCAAAATGCCTTTGAAGATTTTTCTGACATCAGTGTATGGACTAACAATTTATCATAACACACTCTAGGTGTTATATTATGTGTGTATATTCCCTGGGAGTAGGTTTTGCTTTGGTTCTGTGTATATGTATACCTTTGCTTTTTTCCTTAGGACTGGTGGAACTCCACATCATACTCTAACTATTACAGGACCTGGAATGTGGTGGTCCATGACTGGCTATATTACTACGCTTACAAGGACTTTCTCTGGGTAAGCAGCGAGATTTAGTTAATGTTGTTTAAGAAATGGAGATTCTTTTCCAGAAAGTATTACTATTGTGCAGCTGGAGGAAGTTATACTTAGTTGTCTTCAATGCTCTTGTGAGCCGTTAATGTCTTAAGAAACCTTCTGCTTTGAATAGCACTGCTTAGAGACCAGTATCTACAGTTACTAGGACTAAGACCATGTTTTTGCTCTGGATTTTGATTTTACATGACTACAAAGTAAGAATGCGTGCAGGCGTTTGGAGAAGTTGAAATGATCCACCAGTAATGGATCATTTTGTTGGAGTCTCATTGCCAGCAAATAATCTCCCCTAGCTTTTTCCATTTGTTTTTTTGTTTTTCTTCCTTTGTTAGAAGTGGAGAAACCACCTATGTTCGGATTTACAGCTCTCCGATATAGATTATTAATATATGTCTTTGAGACATTCTTTAGAGCATCACTTTATTTAGACTGAAGAAACGTAGTCTTGAGTCTCATGGTTGATTAACGTTGGTATCTCTGGATTGCAGGTTTGAATTGTTAAATAAGGGCACTATTTGGTTAAATGACAGTGTGTTGTGGTGCAAATAGCACAGTATTTGAATGTTCTTTCATTTATAAACGTAATTTGACTTATGGAGGCAAGTCCCTTGTTTCTAAATCTTAGTTTTGTTACCTGTAAAAATGGTACCTGCCCAATCTACCGTACAATGCTACTCTAGATTTGATGTGTCCGTTTAGCAATGAAAACTATGTTTTGTCAACCATAGTGAGTTACAAATATAAGTTATTAATGTTTTTGAAAATATGCTCGATCTTTCAACATTAATGGTTTTGAAAATATGTCATTTAGTAAAGTAAGGATTTTTAAGCATAGATGTTTTTGTCATTATTTTAGTACATTGGATTACTCCAAGTAGACTTAGAAAATCAAATATGAATATAATAGGTGCCTTTAGTGTGTGTTAATTATAAGTCTTATGTACTTCATGTTAATTACTTACTTTCTGAAAATTGCCTCTAATATTTTCCTTTTACCCTAGTTTTTCACAAAGAAGTTCAAGTCAGCTGCCATGTTAGCTGTCTTTGCTGTATCTGCTGTAGTGCACGAATATGCCTTGGCTGTTTGCTTGAACTTTTTCTATCCAGTGCTTTTCGTGCTCTTCATGTTCTTTGGAAGTAAGTATCTTGGCATCTCCTGAGTACTGAGTATTATGCTAAAAGAAATTTAGAAAATAAAATATAAAATCAAAGTAGAAAACTAGATAGTAATACCATTTCAAGGCAATGTTTGTTTATCAGATGGTAAGAACATTAATTTTGAGTAATTATGTACAACTCTGTTGCAGGATGCTTACACTTTGATGTAGAGAAATGAACTAAATAAGCTCTTGAAGACTGTTGATAACACTGACTTGGTAGCTCATAAAAACGATAAACAACCTCGCCATTCTTAAACTCTGTTCAGTGTTCACTCTCTGAAAAAAAACTAACCCTTTTTTGGGTGCGGTGGAGAGGGACAAGTTAGAATAGGAATGCGTCCATGAAATATGTTTTCACCTGTTCTGAATACTGATTGCTTTCCAGATAATCACTGATTAATAAATTTAAACAGTGAAGCTTCATTTGTACTTATGGGACCAATGGCCAGCATAGAACGTGTATATACACAGTTGATGCTGTTTATGGTAACTAAATGATTGTAGCAGATATCTGAGGCCCCTCCTCTCCTGGTAGATTTTGTTTTGATGACTATATATATTTTTTGTTGTTTTCCTAACTTCAGTGGCTTTCAACTTCATTGCCAATGATAGTCGGAAAAGGCCAATTTGGAATGTTCTGATGTGGACTTCCCTTTTCGCGGGCAATGGAGTCCTCCTGTGCTTTTATTCTCAAGAGTGGTATGCACGTCAACACTGCCCCTTGAAAAATGTGAGTCATCAATCAGGCTGGAGTGGTGAAGTAACCTATTTGTCCCCTGATTGTGAGGGTTGGTGGGCAGTGTTAAGGGGAAGGGAGTAGTGGAGATGGTGATAAATTAATGTTAAGGGGAGGGAAATGTGGAGTAAAAGCAGTAACTTATCTTACTGCACTGTCCTTGAACTTTTTCTTTTCTTTGGTTTTCTTCCCATTGAACTCTCCTAGTTCTTGGTTCTCTCTCTCTTTTTTTTTCTCTTTATCTGATTTTTCTTTAGCTTCTTCTAATATTCTTCCTGTGCCCTGAAAATGTAGGTCTTCTCCAAGGTTTTCCCAGTGGCATGTGTATCCACCCCCACCCCCAAATATGCATCTTTTACCTCTTCCTTCCCGAAGTAATAAACTCTATAAAAATGTCCAGCTAGACTCATATGCCTAGGAGCCCATTTCCCTTTTTTTGTTGTATTTTTCTTGTTTGTAATTTTGTAAGAGTCTCATTCTTAGAGCTTTAGTTTTCGGCTGCTTGTAGAAAACTCCCAAATATTTGGGGTGGGGGGCTTCTTGATACATCTGCTTGGGTATTTCTCACGGATACCTATAACTGAAGATGTTTAAAATCAAATTAATCAGTTTCTCTCCCAAAGCTTCTGTCCACCCTGATTTTGCTATGCTGCCCTCGCATCCCCTCCTTATTTCCTATGAGTCCCCTTTGTGCATTTGAACTAACTGCTCTGGACTCTGGACTCTGTCTCTGGTCACTCTGCTCTTTGCACTCAGATTTCACCTGTCAGATTTTATCAAGATCTGATTAGGATGCAGTGTCGTCCATGAAGCTTATTTATTTATTTATTTGGTTGGTTGGTTGCTTGGTTGCACTGGGTCTTAGTTGCGGCTCGCCGGCTCCTTAGTTGTGGCACATGGGCTCCTTGCTTGTGGCATGTGAACTCTTAGTTGCGGCATGCATGTGGGATCTAGTTCCCTGACCAGGGATCGAACCCAGGCCTCCTGTGTGGAGTCTTAACCACTGCACCACCAGGGAAGTCCCCATGAAGCTTTTTAAAATTCCTGCTCTAGTCTCTTTTCTATTTCTGAACTTTCATAGTATTTCATCTGTTCCTCGTTTAGATAATTCAGTAATTTAAGCTTTGTATTATAGTAATTTGTGTATATTATCATCCTTAACCTACCACCATTTAGATTTAGGGCTACTAAAAATAGGACTGTGCTAAAACAAAATGCAAGATACAGAAAAAAGGTAGTGCCTCTTTAGAATTTGGTCAGGAGTCCATGCAGTTGTGTAGAGTTTACTGGACTTAGCTTCATGTAAAGCTTCTAAATCAAGTAAATCTGTGCTATAGATAAAAATGATGAACATCTTTTGAATTAGTGAGCTGCTTATAGCTTGAAGGTTACTGAAATGCTGGGAGGCATTTTAGAGACGTGCCATGTGTAACATCAACACCCCCTATCTACCCCATATCTCATACGTACAGTGCACACAAATAAACTACTCTTCCATTCTTTTTTTTCCCCTTAAAGCCCACATTTCTGGATTACATCCGGCCACGTTCCTGGACTTGTCGTTATGTGTTTTAGAAGCTTGGACTTTGTTTCCTTCCTTGACTGAAGATTGGGTATTCTACCTGATTTGGGGCCAGCATCTGTTTCCAGCCGTTACTGAAGTTATCTGTGTTATTTGGACCACTCCAGGCTTTACAGATGGCTCACTCCATTACTAGGTCACCTGAAGCTGAGCTGTTAGAAGTTTCCTGGAAGCGTGTACACTTTTAAGCAGTTCTTAATTTTTTCCTTTTCGGGAGAAGGGAGACTTGTAGCTGATATAATGACAGATTTTTGCTGGGTCATATCAGCTTAAACATCAGAAATTCTGTTTTGTTTCTTGATTGCATCTAATTTGAGACTAAACATCATGCTTTCTTGGCCACTGAATTAGCCAAAACATTGATGAAGAAATCATTTAAGTACCCCTGGCTTAGAAATTTTTTCATGTGCATTGTTGGAATGTATGCTCATTAACCATGCAATTGGGAAAGAAAATAATGTGGAATGTTTTGCTATTTCTAGTAAAGAGAAAATATCTATTTTTCCAAAGATAATCTTGTTATATATCCTAATTTGTATTTTTTTTTTAAAGTTCAGTTCTATTTTTATCTTGTTTTTGCTATACAGTGTAGGTCGTGATATCTGTGAAGCAAAATTATCCCTTTCACCTTGAATTCTTGAGTTTGCATCCATAATATTATATATTGAAGGGGACAGAAGTAGGAAGGGAAAAAGAAGTGGCACAGGACAAAGAAAAATATTTCCTCTTTTAATTTCTAAAGTAATTTTTAAAAGAACTTGCAGAGTCAATAATGTGTTTAAATTATTTTATTGTGGAACTTATGTGGAAGATAACTTTTGTTGTTTAAACTTTCAGGTAATAACTTCTTTGAAGTTATTTAGAAGTAACCTTTGGTACAGTTATTTTATCTAATAAATACTGACATGAATTATTTTTCAGACTAGTAAGTCTGTTACATAAGTATTAATCACCACCATTAATATTAAAGGGAATATTAAAGATACAGAAGCTGGCTTCTGCATTTGCTCAATTATTATACTTTTTTTTCAATTATTATACTTCTAATGGTAGTGTACTTTAGTTGCAATAAATTAATAGGTGATCATTTTCAAGAAAATGTACTTTATTGTGTGATGTTCCATGTTATCAGATGCCTATAGCTAATACAGTGTGGTGTGTAGGAATTATTTTGGTTGTTTGAATGACACATGATTATGTTGGTAAAGACTGAGCTTTGGAAGGGTTTTTGAAGACCATGTAGGTTCAACCCAAAGAAGGGAGGCTTATGAATTACCCAAAATTTGAGAAGCAGCCAACTTGAGAAACTATCTTGGTATTCTAGCAGCCCTACTGCTATCCAGAAAGTTTTGAGAAATCTTTTTCAAATTGTTTTCAAAAAGTTAGTTTGAATCTCACAAGAAGGTAAGTAAAGTTTCTTAATAGTCACAACTTAATTTATACCGCAAGGTCTCAGCTAAGTTTCCCATACCTTTGGTCCAGTTGAGTTTGGGCAAATCCAACCTCAACAGACAAAAGTGTACCTCAAAGAAGGTTATTTTTAAAAGGGTATTCCAGGACTTCCCTCGTGGCGCAGTGGTTAAGACTCCACCTGCCAATGCAGGGGACACGGGTTCGAGCCCTTGTCCAGGAAGATCCCACATGCTGCGGAGCAACTAAGCCCATGCACCACAACTACTGAGCCTGCTCTCTAGAGCCCAGAGCCACAACTACTGAGTCCGCGTGCCACAACTACTGAAGCCCGTGTGCCACAACTACGCACACCTAGAGCCTGTGCTCCACAACAAGAAAAGCCACCACAGTGAGAAGCCCGCACACCACAACCAAGAGGAGCCCCCGCTTGCCGCAACTAGAGAAAGCCCGCACACGGCAACAAAGACCCAATGCAGCCCAAAATAAAATAATAAATAAATAATTTTTTTAAAAAAAAGAAAAGTAATGAGTTTAAAATTTCTTTCCTATAAAGTATTAATGATAGTAATCATTAGTTTGGGTGTGTTATCTAAGAGAACAACTAATATCTCTAACTTTGTCATAAATTTGTTAGAAGCTCTTATTCTCAATTCTGGGTAGTGAGGAAAAATGGAGGGGTTTTTTGTTTGTTTTTGGTGGATTAATTACTGCAATTGCCTAGGTAAAGTTGCTTCCTCATGTTAGAGCTTAATTAGAAAATTGAGGCTGCTTTTACCCCTCTCGGTAACCACAACATTTGGAAGCAAAAGGAGTAGTGGAAATGTTTTTTCCATTTTCAATAGTTACAGGGTGAAAGTGGATGATATTTGCAGGTTAAGAAAGTACAAGTGTGTAAAGTAAGTATTCTATATTTGCATACACAGATTATGTTGTAGAAGTAATTCATTTAGTATAGGCAGTTTTTATCATAGTTTAAAAATTATACTTACCTGAAAAATTGAATCCTGAAGTCTTTATAGGAAACCTAACAACATTTATGTTTTAGAAGTTGGTCATGTGGGCTACATAGCATGAATTGTTGAAGTCTTTTATGCAAAAATATTTTTGTTTTGTGCGGTCATAAGTAATTTTGAGTAAAGTTCATTGTTTTCTTTGGAGGAAAATAACGGAGATGAACTAACATAGCTGTAGTAAGCAGGTGGCCTGGTGTGGTATAGTAATTTATACATGTTACTTTCGAAACCTTTAAAAAAAAATTGTTAGGCTTAAGCCCAGCATGTAAATCATGCTGCTTCTGGTTGAGACAGGGATGCAGGGCTGGAGCCCTTGTTTGGTTATATCCATTTCCTCTTACCCCCAAATACCCAGTTTGAAAACCACTGGTGTGGTGAAAAAAGTCCATGCACAGCCTTGTGATTAAGATAGCCCCATACTTACTAGCAGTGGCACCCAAAGTTGCTTAATTTATCAGAGCCACAGTTTTCCTCATCTGTAAAATGGGGATTAATAACTACCTCATTCGGTTGCTGCAAACCACTAGCCCAGGCAGAAATAGGGCCTCGTTATTTTCTTACTCTCCATAAATTCCAAACCTAAATCGTTACTATTATTTCGTTGGAATCCTTAAAAAAAGACCTGGGATGGCGGGAGGGTGTTTCAAATGCTGCACACTCCCAAGAATATATACTTTTAAATAGACTCTCAGGCTGATGGTGAATTGGCTTTGCACCTTGATAGATACAGGCTCTCACATAATAGAATTGGTAAGAATTTAACAGGATTGCTAAAAGCATTCTTGTTTCCAGCTCTCCAAAATTATTGATACTTTCAGATTTATCTGTTTAGCATTAGGGTAGAGTGGCAAGCTTCTGAAAAGAGATGCTTTTACCTAAGTATTAAATCGTGTTTAGAACTAGTGTGTATACTTTATACTTAAGTTTTAGAAATTATGGAGAGGACGGAAGCTAATGAGGCCTTACTTCTGCCAGTGTAAGGATGCTTCTAGTCTTGGAAGGCAGAATGAATTTCTTAATGGAAGATAGTTCAATGACTTGCTTGCTGATGCAAAATTTCATGTAATTTATATAATAGTTATATATGTGTGTGTGTGTATATATTTACTATCAAAGAAAGACCTGCCTTGGACATTCTTTCACATATCTTATCTCTAGGCTTTATGATTATGGCTCAGAAATGGAGGGAACTGGGACGTAAATGTTTTGAGGAATAAAATGAATATTGTTAGTGAAGCTTATGTAAGTATTTGATTAGTTTCTAACATCACTAAAGTCTCTATCAGGTCACAGAGTGTTGGAAGCCAGTTTATGAAGGAGGTAGAATACAGCTACTCTGGTTGCAGTGGAGAGGAGTCCTTACTTGGTCCACCCGTGCTTTTCCCCACCCTGAATTTAATGTCCAGTGTGAAAATCGGTAGATACTGATAAAATTCATAAGCTTTAGGTTAGTAGGAAAGCTGTACAATCTGTAAAACCCTTAATAAAGTTTCCTTCTTTTCTTGTGAAGTATAAAGACTTTTAAATAGCTAATTTGGATTTGAGAAAAATAAAGGCTTAATTTCAGAAGTTATGCAGTTTTTTAAAAAATCTAAAACTGTCTCCGTACTCTTTTTCTAAATGCTTTCTTCTAGCCTTTATGCTAGCAGATACTTCACCATGCTTTGTGGTGTTCTTTTAGTTTGTCTTAATGAGATGGTAGGTGTATTTCTCTTCTCTTAGGGATACAGTTTGAATTCCCATGTGCAAACATGCCACTTGGGTGGGAAGAGAGCTGAAGCCCTAGCCAAGGCTCTGCCATTGGGGCCAGTAAGGCAGCTTCCTTCATGTGTTGGTACCTTTCCAGCATGTGCATTAAACCCATAGTGTTTTAAGAGCTGCAGAAAAGTCCCGGGAATCTGAAGTTGTTATAAGGGTTATCCTGTAATTAACGATGTTTTTTCTAATTCGTTCTTGTTTGCTCTTTTCCTGAATTACAATTCCTCCTCCCCCACCCCCTATATCTTTGTCTAATCACTGGTATCATCACTTTGTTTAGCACACATTGTATTAGCATTAACATTTTTTAAACTTTAAAAAGAATACATACAAAAGGGCAAAATAATTTCATATGTGAAGAATGTGGTAAATAAATTTGGAAAAACACCATGTCTCATTTTAAAAGTAACTCAAGTTTGATATTAACCCTATATTAACTATGTGTTTCATGTTCATAAATGGTTTTCACCTTAATAGCACACAGCTTTATATGCTGAATATAGCCAATAATTTTTATTGGAGTATAGTTGATTTACAATGTTGTTAGAATTTTCTTTTTCAGGATAATGGAGTGAGCCACGTTACAGATTACAAAGAAATAATGGGGCCCAGTTGTGATTTTGTATTTGCATCAAGAAAAGCAGTGACCCTGGTTCTTGAGCCTCCTTTCTTTCTGTGGTCATTATTTGTTGCTTGACTTCTTTTCCTGTTGGCCTTTTAAAACTTGTGAATGGGTATTTCTAAAAGTGTACTGCCCACCCCGCTCCCCAGTGGGTAGAAATGGATTTAGGTTTCTAATGAAAAGAGAAAATCTGTTGACTGGGAAGTGTGCCTTTTCAAACAAGACTTGGGAAAACTAATTTTGAAGCAAGATACGTTGCTTCCGTTCCCTCCAAAGAATCTCCTTATAATAGGAAACTACTATGAGTAGGATTTGACATCACAACATTCTATACATAGAAGCATATATCATAGTATAACAGCCAAGAAGTACTGAGTTAGCCTCCATGGTCTGGCTCTACCCACCTGCCTCTGCAGTGCCAGAGGAGTGGGAAGGGGGAAGTCCCTTCGGAAATTAGATGTGCCCCTGATTCTTGGACCAAGTGACTGTTCTTTGCCACTGGGGGTGAAGCCACAGTGTGGCAATTTTCCTTGATGAATTTACTAAAGTTTAGGATCTTGTCCTTTTAGGCTGAGCTTGTGTTTGGACCCAAGTTAACTGCATTCATGAATCTGACTTATAGAACTGGAACACCAGTTTGTAAATGTAGCATGAGAAACTGCACTTGGGGTGGCATACTCAGGTTGGCCATGGTCACTAAATTTACTCTCTTGCAGAAGCCCAGCTTACTGTACAATGAGAAAGATGATTTTTTTTTGCCTAGATGGCATCAACACCATGTGATGCGCACTGAAGATAGGCTGTGAACCAGACAAAAAGCCTTATTTCTTCCTCAAGGCACAGCCATGTTGTTACCGAAACGCAACTGTGTTCCTGACGCACAGTGAGGCCAAACACCACCAAAACGCTGGAGTTTGGGACAGAGAAAGGTTTATTGCAGGGCCATGCAGGGAGATGGGTGGCTCATGCCTTAAAAAAAAACCCAAATTCCCTGAAGTCTTTCAGCAAAGCCCTTTTACAGGGAAGATGAGGGAGGGGCATGGTTAGTTGTTGCAAACTTCTTGGTGTCAGATCCTTTGTTCTTGAGGTCCGGTCATGGTCAGGTCACCATGTTCCTGTAACATCGTGGGACTTAACAGGGACAGGTTTACAGGGACATAACAAATAAACGTTATCCTTTGTTCTGACAGGAAAGGGCAAGGTTCCAAGGCTCAACTTTCGCCCTCCGAGGTCCAGGCCTGGCTAAGAGAAGGGAGTCCCTGCGAGGTGGGGCGCGGGGAGGGTGGGTGGTTACCGTGCCCCGGAGCATTCGTCTAGCACCCAGTCTGGGTCCTCCCAGTGCCCAGGCCTGGCTGAAGAGGCAGATCTCAGTTGGTGGCTCCCTCAGGGCCAGGTCCCCAGACACTGCCCAGCTGTCATGGCTGAGGGAGCCAGGCGCCCAGGACCCAGCTGGCCCTCAGGCTCCTCAGGCTGCCCAAACGGTGGGGCCCAGATGCCCCAGGCTGTGTCCCATGCAGATGGCCGCTGCCATTAGGCTGCAGAGGCACAGATTGGGGAGAGGTTCACTGCCGCCTCAGGGCCTGGGCCCGGCCAGTGGGCGGTCCTGGTGAGGCCTCTGTGGAGCCCGAAGCTGGAGCTGGAGGGCCCCAGGGAGAAGGCTGGAATCTGCCTCTTACTCTCCACCTGACAACCACCACTCTAGCAGCCCCTCTAAGGGTCGCCCATTGACGCTGGCTCGCTTGGGGGAGGGGCCCACTGTGGCACCGACCAATGGCTGAGCAGGAACCTCTATCGCGGGTCTAACCCTCCCGCCTTAATGGTCTCTCTATTATAAGGTGAAATCCGAAGGAGGGTACTTCGGTGAATTGCAAGACATAAAAACTAAGACAGACTGAAGCATCATTTCAGTTTTACAGATGCCATTGTTTTATGGAAGCAATACTCTTCCCTACTACTCTTCCCCTGGGTAGTGTTTGCTGAGCAGTGTCCAGGTTTCTTTCTCACCGTCTCCTTTTAAACATTTGTGATTGATACCTTCATTTTTCTGTTATGTTAAATACAGATACTGGCCTACTTCCCACTCAGACTCCAGGGAGCTTTGCGTGCTGTATTTAAGCACACATGGATGTGTGTATCACCCTTGTTCACACTTAGGAAATGAGTTGGTAAAGATTGGTGCATAAGCACACGCTGTGTTTGTTTGGTCCTAGTTCAGGGTATGTTTGGTGATTTCACTGACTGGCTGTCTTCCGAGATATTGTTTTGTCCACCTGAAGCCCTGGAAGACCCTACTGCTGAGTGGTATAAAGCTGCCACAGAAGTCAGCCAACATCAAGAAGCACAGTTAGCCCTGTTTATAACTGTGTCACTTTTACTATGTCTTGAAATTTTCTATTTAGGAAAATTATTATCTGCTTGCATTTTGCTATGGTATTTTCCATCAAAGACCTCAGTAATACTTTATCTTAACAACATTTTAGCATTCATCATTGTGTATAATTCACAATGATGAGAGGAGTTTCCCAAGAGTAGCAGTTGTATTCTTCAATAGTTATGGTCTTATTGTAATGTTCTTATGTTATCTTTTCTTGTAGTTATATTTCATATACTTCTACAACTTTAACCCAGACCTTTGGTCAGGAACTGGTATGTGTAATCACCACACCATTGCACAGGATAGAAAATGAGAAGTAACATTTGATGTCTTTTTCTTCACATCATAGATCCAATCACTTCCCAAATCCTATAGATTTTACTTTCTTTTTTGGCTGTGTTTGGGGCTTCGTTGCCGCATGCGTGCTTTCTCTAGTTGCAGTGAGCGGGGGCTACTGTTTGTTGCAGTGCAAGGGCTTCTCATTGCGGTGGCTTCTCTTGTTGCGGAGCACAGGCTTCAGGCGCGCGGGCCTCAGTAGTGGTGGCACAAAGGCTCTAGAGCACAGGCTCAGTAGTTGTGGCGCACGGGCTCAGTTGCTCGGTGGCATGTGGGATCTTCCCGGACGGGGCTCGAACCCGTGTCCCCTGCATTGGCAGGTGGATTCCTAAGCACTGCGCCACCTGGGAAGTCCCTAGATTTTACTTTCTGTGTATCTCTTGAATCTGTTCACTTATCCCCATCTTATCAATGCCCTACTTTAGATTTTTTAAAACTTAAGAATGTGAAAGATGAATTACTTTGTTCTTCTAATATGTAAAAGCTTGATAAACCATGTATAAACTGATGCTGGAGTTTTGGGACCTCTGAAGTTCAGTATCTTGGTTATGGTTCCAAACTCTAATGTAGAGTCAGGACACCAGTGAGGAGGGAGGAAGACAAACTTTGGAGGAAAATTACCTTCCACCTGCTTGTGCCTTGCTTCTGCCCCCTCACCTGTTTTGATGGTTGCCAGTCCTTAAGGTGAAATATGTGTGTGCTATGTGTATTTTAATTCTTGGAAAATCTAGAAAAAACCTAGGATGATGGGATATAGGGCTAAAGGCTAAAATGTTTAGATACCCAAGGTGTTTAGAAGAATTAAAAGGGGCATAGAGATTGTACTGTTTTTGTTTTCAACACTTTGCTCATATTTCTGTGAGCTATTATGAGTCTCCCAAAACCCAGAGACTTAAGCATATAAACACAGAAGCATTAGAACTGTCCAGCTGATTTTCAAACATCATGTATTGAAGGTGTTTGTGCCAGGCACTATGCTTGGTACTAAGGAATATGATGACTGAACAAGAGAAGTTTTCTTCCCTCCTGAAATTTATTTTTCAGACTAGAGGCATCTAGATGCTGGGAATCCACCAGCATTACTTGGCATTAAGGTTTCATCCTAATACAAAATGATCCTGAAACCAAGCAGTAGGACCCTGTGAAGCCTTCCGGGGGAAAGACACTGCCCCACACCCCCATCCCCTGCCTCTTGTTTGCAGAAAAGCGTCAGCCTCCTAGGCCTTCCCCAAGTTCCAAAGAGCAAATTCAGAGAAGTGAGAAAATGCAGAAAGAAAGGAAAACAGTCAAGTAAAATAATAGTTTAGCTATAAAGCAAAAGTCAATGGCCCTTAGTTCCTATCCAAAGGCTATAGATAATATTCTGAGACATATCCTTGAGTTTTTTACATATACTAACTCCCCCACCAAATGGAAGAAGTTGACTGCATGCTAACAAAAGCACATAGACCCCAGACCGTTTGGAACCATAAGGCTGATGATGTTGCCTCCCGAAATACCACCTGGCTATCTCCCCAACAACCAGAAATCAATCAGAAAAATGTCCACAAGCTGATCAGGCACCTGCGACTCTCTCCTTTAAAAACCCTTTAAAAACCCTGCCTTTAAAAACTCTGCCTTTAAAAACCCTTCCCTGAAAGCCACTGGGGAGTTCAGGTCTTTTGAGCCTATACTCCTTGCTTAGCACCTTGCAATAAACTCTATTTTCCTTCATCACAACCAGGCTATGCTTTGGGCGAGCAGACCCAAGTTTGGTTGGCTAATCCTGGTGGTGGTAAGAGGCGGGCTCTCAGCTCCTCCGTTCTAATGTGTTTATCCCATTACTTCCTGAGAACAGGTTTTTAAGCAGTAAGACCCAACGATTTGACTTGGGTTGGCTCTGCCTGAAGTGCAGTCTCCTTACCTGCCTCCAGCCAAAAAAAGTCTAGACCTAGGAATGCCTTCCCCCTGCACGGAAAGTTAAGAGTAGGATGGGGAGGGGGGCGCGGGCGGTGCTTAATAATCCAAGGAAGACTCGATGGAAATGCCAAGGACAGGAGCAGCTTCTGCAATAATGCCTCAACTGATGGGAACACAGAGTTTTTGTTTACCCAATTTCCCCCTGAATGTGGCTTTTAGAATAACAGAGGAAACAACAAAAAAGTGGGACAGAGTGATGCGAGAAACTTGCTCAAGTCCTACCTCGCCTTTGGTCACAAGCCTAAGAAGTCTTCCCGGGGCAGGGGGAGAGCGACCGCCTGCCGCGGAAGCGCCTGGATCCAGACACTTTCTGACTCCGTGAGAACGGCCCGATTAAACATTTTTATTTTTCATTGCTGTTGAATCTATGTTGAGATTTAAAACACATGGGATCCCCGAGAGACTGTTTCTTAGCCGTTTCAGTCCTCCGCAGGCACCGCCGAAGGCAGCCGCCATTGAGGGTTGCTAAGGCCCGGGGTCCTCGGTTTCTATGACGACAGGCAGGCGTTTGGGAAAAGGTGCGGCTACAAGACGTCTGGCGAGAAGCACAGTTTACAGGTATGGGCTGCAAGTGTCGGTTTCCCATCACTCCTGATGCAGAAACGGTGCGAACTCTGCCCGACCGCGAGTCGGTGGGGCTGCGTGCGCCAGGCGCTGCCTGTGGGGAGGCCGGGACCTCGAGCGAGGGGCGCCTTCAGGTGGTGCCGGTGGTCGGAGGGGTGGGCCGAGCGTGTACTTCCCGACCTGGGCCCAGACTCTGATCCACCCACAGGCTTCTTAGTCGCATCAGAGGACTTTAGAGCCCGGAAGTCTCCTCAAAGAAAACCCATGCTAGATGAATTGTAAACTCCAATTTTAACATAAACAGTTAACGGGTCTCTCTCTCTCATTCTCTCTCTCTTTCTCTCTCTTTCCTGCAGGTCAATGTGGCAGCCCTGCCAAATCCCAGTAATGCCGCTGATTTGTTTCTAGGTTAGCTTTCTGGAGGGCTATTTCAAATTACTAGAGAGTGATAGGAGGCATTGCTTACTATGTCGCTCCCGAAAACTCCCTCAACGTCAACACCTGAGGGCAAAAATGTGAAAATCTCTGCATCCAAGGAAGAGACAGGTAAAGTTCTTCAAGGCATAAATAATCATGGCCATAGTCAGAAATCACAATACGTTCACTATTTTCCTTAATTTGAGATTTCAGGATACTTTAATTAGTTTCGTTTTTCCAATACATTTGTTTCAATAAAATCAAAAGCCATTCCTTTTATAATATTTTTCACTGCTCTGCGTAAGGACTGTGTTTGTAATTTTTTTCAAATGCTAATGAGTTTTATATTGTTGTGAATTCAACCTATTTTAAATACCAATGGTTGTATGAAACAGTACTTTTTTGGGGTATTTGTGTCAGGTTTTAGTAATTATTCTGAATGAAAGTAATTATTTGTATAAGATTTTCATTCATATATAGCTAAATGCAGATCTGTACTGGAATAAGAATCTGCTAGTCACTTCCCTGGCGGTCCAGTGGTTAAGACTCCGCGCTTCCATTTCAGGGGGCTCGGGTTCGATCCCTGGTCTGGGAACTAAGATCCTGCATGCCAAAAAAAAAAAAAAAAAAGAATCTGCTAGACTCATTCCTACCCCTCATTCTGTTAAAGCTTCCTCCAACTCACCTACATCTTGTTTTTAGGGGATATTCTGCTAAAGTCCCACCTAACTTTTTTTTTTTCCTTATTTCCTCCGATATTCTGACTCCATCCCAAACTTTCAAGAGATAGACTTTTGGTAATGTGAACTTCAGAGGTTTTGATGGTGATCAAAGCATGATACATCCTTACAGAAATTAACAAACCATTCTATGTGAGGGGCATAGATTAGTTGAGAGTTCTTTAAGAAGATTGACAACCTACCCCTCCTTGCTGACTGTATAGGAGACTTTTTCCTATATTAGGCCTACTCCCCTACCTTTATAACTCCTCTGCCCTAGTCAAACTGAGTAGAACACTCTTTATACTGAGTTTTACTGCACTAATTTGCTCAGATTATTCTACTCTCTTCATTTCTAAGGATCCCAATTCTACATTTAAATCCAACTCAGATAGCTTTCACTCTATAAATATTCCAATTTAATTTTCACCTTTGAACTTATATAGAAAAAATTACTAAATAATTTGACAGTTTTGAGGAGAGGAGATTTCTTTTGTCATTTTCACATCAAAGGGAAAATAGACATTCCCATCATCTTCATGCTATCTCGGTTAGTTGATCAAGCGAAGTGAGTTTAATTTTCAACTTTGAATTTGGAATAATGGAGGTTCATCTTTGTACCTGAGTTTTTGAACTCATGTCTGATGTAAGTGTGAGTAGGGCAGACAATATGAGTTCCTTTTTCTTGACCAGTTGACTTTCAGTGTTTTAAATATTGCTGCTATTCTTGGCAACCGGAAGCAATGTTTCTCTCTGTTAGCAACATATATATGGGATTGATGAGGTAGCCTGGGAATCTCTAATTAACTCTCAAAAAAACTACAGTAAGCTTTTCTTTCCCATTATTTTCTTAGGACTTCCTAAACTAAGGGAGAAAAAAAGTCTGGTGGATCCGTCGAAACCCCTTCCTACTTCCCTTCAGAATGAGTTCATCCCTCAGGAAGTTCTACTTTCTCTGACCTATACAGCCAATGCTGGTCCTTGTCCTGAAAACTTACTGCCTCCTAAGAAAATTAAAACCCCAAAGGTGTGTATATACATATATAAAGTACTTGGGAACATTTATCTTTTGGTATCCGGTTCATTAAGTATTTATTTAGCATATGTTATGTAATCCAGATTGTCTTAAGAATATTTTAAAATTAATTTCCTAGATTGAAAACTAAACTCTTTTGCATATTTTCAAGGAAATACTTGAGTATTTCCATTAACCTGTTTTTATGTGATTTACCTAAATGATCATTACTACTCTTAGTCTTGATATTTTTCTTTCACTATTGAATTGTCCTAGTTTCAGTCTTTCTCCTTGGTATTAAATAAGAATTCTGCTCTCTCTTTTTCCATAGAATATTCAAATGCCTTTAATGTAAATACTCAAAAATGATTAAGAATAGATTTCACTTGACTAGAGCGCCCTCTGCTGTGTATTCATGTTTTTCTTTTTCCCAGGGTACTCTTCCACGCCCTGTTGACCACGTTTGGCATAACCCTATTCGAAGAAATAAGTTCAAATATCTGATTGACCATCCCGTTTCCCTAACGGGAGCTGGAAGGTAAAGAAGGAAGATAGTTGGGTAGATGCAGATGAATAGAATCATTATCTCATTTTGTATGATTTCCTTGGGAGGAGCAGAATCGGAAAAATTGTAAAATCATAGAATCATCGATTTTAAATCAGAGAATAAAATCATAGAATCAAGATTTCAAAGCTTGAAGTATCTTTTTTTAGAAAAATACATTTATTTATTTTTGGCTGCATTGGATCTCTGTTGCTGTGCACGGGCTTTCTCTAGTTGTGGCGAGCGGGGGCTACTCTTCGTTGCGGTACGTAGGCTTCTCATTGCGGTGGCTTCTCTTGTTGTGGGCTGTAGGCGCATGGGCTTCAGTAGCTGTGGCACACGGGCTCAGTAGTTGTGGCTTGTGGGCTCTAGAGCGCAGGCTCAGTACTTGTGGCGCACAGGCTTAGTTGCTCCGCGGCATGTGGGATCTTCCCAGACCAGGGCTTGAACTGGTGTCCTCTGCTTTGGCAAGCAGATTCTTAACCACTGTGCCACCAGGGAAGCCCGCTTGAAGTATCTTTAATGAACCAGAATACAATCTGAAGAGGACATGGGTCTACCTTTTTGTGTATGATGATTATCAAGAGGATGGCAATACGTGCTGGCTCTGTTGACTTTTCACTTGTTTTAAATTTGCTTTTGCATGCCTTCATGTACTTGTCCCCTTACTCTCCTATTCTTTGTTGTACCCTAGTAGAAGGGAAAATATCAGGCAGAAGACCTTTAGGGCCTCTTTTATTTGCACATCTGAGAAGAGCTAGGTAACATAGCTTCATGACCTGCAAAACCTTGAAAAACAAGTGCTTAATCCCTGCTTTTCCTCAAAGCGAACCCTTAACCTTTACACTGTTTTAGATCAAATCAGCAAATTATATTTGTTGTTTTTATATCATTCCTAAAAATATCCAAAATTACAACATTTTCCCTGTGAAGATTGTAATCTGCTAATTTTCTGTGTATGGTTAATTTATCAATTTACTCCCTCCAAAAAAAAATTTACTCCCTCCATGCTCCTTACTGAAATATCACTTAATAGTAAGTTTACAGTTACTAATACTTGGGTAGGTTATTTAGTCTTTCTGAGTTCCATTTTCTCACTTGTAAAAAGGGAATAATAGACTTGCTCCATTTTGTGTACCTTCCAGGGATATAGAAAGCCCAAATGAGATAATGAATGCAAGAGCACTTGTAAAACTATACACTGCTATGTAAATATAAGGTGTTATTACTCAGCTATGTCTCAGTGCTAGAAAAAGTGGTAGAAATTTAGGCTCTTCATTCCTGTGTCCTGGGGCTTTGGTGTCATAAGTATTGGTACTTTATTTTATGCCATCAGACCATGGCTATAATTATTACTATATAATAATTAGTAGTTATGAGATGTTTGAAGTACTTTGAAAAAACAATTAGCTATATCTGAATGCAGCAATAAACTGACATTAAAGTTTTAATGTCAAATGACATCTGAGTTGGAACTTTTTAAAATGTGAAGATCTGTAGTGTGATAGACAGGATAATGACCTCCCTGAAATGTCCTCACTGCAGTCCTTGGAACCTGTGGATACGTACCTTACATGGCAAAAGGTACCTTACATGGCAAAAGTTACCTTGATTTGGCATTGGCAAGAGACAAGAGGAGGGTGACTGTAAAATTAATAAGTGTTAGTGACAGATATTGAGGACAAAGGATGGGATGGAATCAATTATGGATGCTGAGATTTTTGATGAGTAGAGTGGTGCTGCTAACTGACAGAATTAGTGAATATAGAAGGGTGAAAAGTGAGAATGAAGGAGAATTATTCAGTCATATCTAGAGGTAACAAATATGATAAGGTGAGATTTGATAGCATTGCCAAGGGAGAAAGTATAGGGAGAGCACAGAAGGATGAGGACAGGACGTTGTGGAGCATTTCCATTTGGTAGGCAGGAGGTCACAGAGATGTTCAAGAAGGGGTAGGTAGGATGAGAGAACCAGGAGAGTCCAGTCATACAGAGGACAGAGGAGAGGAGAGTGTTTTTAAGAAGAGAGGTGATCAACCCTGGAAAATATTCCAGGAAAATAGTGGAAGATGAGAACTGATGACTTAGCTGTAGAAAGTCATCCTCAGCTTTCTGGAGAATGATTTCCCAACTGCAGGGAAATTTTAAGAAGTCTGATGTTTAGCAGAAAGTGAGAGATAGATAGATCAAGGTAACTTGACAACAATGTATGGTCAAGGGAAGATTTTTAGAAGGGGAGAAGACTTGAGTTATAGACCAGGGGGAATGTTCCAAGAGAGAAGGAAATACACAGAAATTAGGATTGATGGAATGAGGTCCCCAAGGATGTGGGCAAAGATGAAATGAAGGACTTAAGTGGAGGAAATAATCCTGGGGAAGAGAATATATCTTAACATGAGGCTGAAGGAAAGGCGAATGAGAAATTTGACCTGGAGAAGAGGAAGAGTGCGGGGGGGAAAACCCTAATGCCTCAGCCTTCTTAGTAAAGTATGAGGTAAGGAGACCAGTTTTGTGTCCCTTTGTATCCACTAGAAGGATGTGTGTGGACTTTACCCACTCTTATCCAGTAGCCAGACAAAATTTATTTTGTAAATATATTTTTCTTATCTTTTAGGGATATTTCTTTTCTGTACGATGTTAAATATGTTAAAGGAGAGACTAGGGAGAGCACAGTTTGTCCCCCACAAATGGACCGTTCATTACAGTCACGTGATGGTGTCCTTGTGCCTCATAAGGTAAATAAAGTATTTGACAAATAATTTCCTCTCCCTCTCTCTACTTAAAAAAAAAATTTCCCCCAAATATAAAGCCATGTCATACTATAACAACCTGCATTGTTTATGTTTTCATAGCACTTTCTAATTATTTCTAGAAAAGGGCATTTAGTGGGAGATGATCAAACATATCTTATTTTAAGCCATTTTCCAAACTACAGTTATTTACTTTAATCTGGATAATACAGTGTAGGAGACTAGATTTTTTTTAAAAGAAACCAACAGTTTAAAGTTGTAGAATTCTTGAAAGTAACACAACATTGTAAATCAACTGTACTTCAATTTTAAAAAAGGCAGAAAAAAGAATTGTAGAATTCTTATTTTTGGCTTGTTGCTAAGGTAAATTTTACATTCCTATTGAATTTTAAAGTCAATAGATTTTTGTGTAATTAATACTAAAACCAAGATTGTTCTTTAATTCATGGCTAATTTTTAATTTTATTTATTTTTAACATTTATTTTTGGCTGCGTTGGGTCTTCGTTGCTGTGCGTGGGCTTTCTCTAGTTGCAGTGAGCGGGGGCCACTCTTTGTTGTGGTGCATGGGCTTCTTATTGCGGTAGCTTCTCTTGTTGTGGAGCACGGACTCTAGGTGCGCGGGCTTCAGTCTTCATGGCACATGGGCTCAGTATTTGTGGCTTGTGGGCTCTAGAGCACAGGCTCAGTAGTTGTGGCGCACGGGCTTAGCTGCTCGGTGGCATGTGACATCTTCCTGGACCAGGGGTCGAACCCACGTCCCCTGCATTGGCAGGCGGATTCTTAACCACTGAGCCACAAGGGAAACCCCTTGGCTAATTTTTTAATTTGTGCTCTGCTAAAAGTTTATTACTCCTTGCCATGACCCATATTACTAATATTGTTATTTCTCTGATCAAAATCTCTTAATAAATAGTATCCCTTTGGTATAGAAATTAGGATTTGTGAAACTCAATTTTTTTCATCTGCTTGTTTTCATTCTTGTTGTTCTTTCTTTCTTTTTAAGCCAAAGAAACTAACAGATACTTTGATTCCTGAAGAATTTCATATTGTGTCAAATACAGGAGTTTCAGGTTTGGAGTGTTATGATGAGTGAGTACTGTGGTATATACTGAATATCTGACAAGTTGAACTGTTTCCTACTTCCCAGACATAGAGGAACCTGAGCAGTTCACTCATGTTCCCAAGCAATATCTACACTGAAGTGAGTAAACATCTGGCTTACCATCCTAATACAATTTAAGAAAGGTATCAAAAACTAATGAAAAAAGTCTTACTTAAAAGAGTTTGAAGCAACAAGAATTTACTGTATAGCACGGGGAACTGTGCTATTACAAGATATTGAATATCTTGTAATAACCTATAATGGAAAAAAATCTGAAAAAATATATAACTGAATCATTTTGCTGTATACCTAAAACTAACATAATATTGTAGATCAGTTATATTTCAATTTAAAAAGAGAGTTTGAGATTTTAGTTTAGATTAAATCGTTCTCTGTCTTTTCCTACTGTTTAATTTTGAATTAAAAAAAAAATAGATCTTTGTTCTGAACGCTTGCTGTGCCTCTTTGGGAATGGTTTTGAGCAATGACAAAGGAAAGTAGCCCTCTAAGTTGGAATCTGTAATGCACACTCTAGGGCTTAGCTCCAGACTTCAGACTAGTCATTTCAAGTTTTCTTTGATTTCTGCTAATGGAATTGAAAATGGGATCTTGCTTTTATTTTCTGAAACAACACTTGAATGTTTCATAGTTTAAAAAACTAGAACTTCGGATTAGGTTTTATAGTAAAATACTCAGAAGCTGTCACTCTTTTTACCTTATCCAATACGTATGTTAAATGGCATTTCCTTATGATGGTGGGTTTCAGAACAATATTTTGCCAAAGGGAACTAAACGGAACTCATTTTTTGGGTAACTTTTAATTCTTATATAATTTCAAAATTATAAAAAAGTTACAAAAATGGGACAGGGAACTCCTGTATACCCTCTATCCTGACTCACTGAGTGTTTACATTTTGCCTTATTTGCTTTAATACACACACACACACACACACACACACACACACACACACACTTAAACTATTCAAGAGTAAGTTGGAGTCCCTCATGACCCTTTGCCACCAAATACTTTAGTGTGTATTTCCTTGTAACCCACTATTTATAGATCTTTTTGATGACTTTTTTAGCTCCATCATTCTTGTATATATTAGTTGCCATTTTACAATATAGACTCATAGATTTCTGTTTTTTTCAGTGAGTTATAATTCTTTGCTATCATTGATGTTCAAATTTTTCCTGATTTTGCTAATGCCAGATCCTTTGAGCTGGCTCTTGTGTTCTTTAGGCATGTCCCCATCATTCTTTGAATGTTCTCTTATTTTCTGGCTCAATAAGATTTTCAGGTTCATCTTGTATTTCCCAGCTCCAGCTTTGGAGTGAGCTGTGAGTCACTTCTCCACGGAGTACTGTTTGCCTTTTAGTGTAGAAGCGTTCTTAGAAACCAAGATCTGGGTGCTAGATGTACTCATTGCTCCTGGGGTATCATTGCTTCTAGTCCCTCTCACATACTCATTTTTGAAACGTTTTTGAGTCTTTATATTCCCTGAATATTTTTCACTAATCTAAATTCTGAAAGTGGACCTTATTAACCAACTGTGTTCCAGTAGGGGGCAGAACCAAAGGAAGTGTTTTTTAACTAGGGGAAGAAAAAAGATATATAAATAATAATGAATTTGAAGAATTACCATGAGATTCTCATTGTGATACCCATTTAGGTATAAGCAAGTACTTCCAGAGGACAGATAAATATGCTGGGCATCAGGATGCTTGGCTTCTAGTTTCAGCTCTGCTTATTAATTTTATAACCTGTTTAGTCACTTAACTTTGTTGACTTCAGTGGTCTTAAAACATTCTTCCACCTTTGAAATGTCATTTTTCTTAATGAATCAAAGAAATTTTTGTATTGTGATACACTGAGGAATGTGATTAAAGCTCTTTCACTTAAAATTTTTTAAAATGTGATAAGTATCATTATATCTGTGTCTGTAGATGTCTAAGGCTATTTAAGTATCCTCTTGTGTGTAAAACGATGGACCTTTCTGATTGTCTCCAAGCTTCTCAATTCTGTGAGGTCTTAAGTTTTTCATGTCTTGTTATGTGATAAATAGGCCAGACAGTTTTCTTACAATAATATTTACCTGTCTTATTTATTGCAGCAAATATACTACTCTCCTCACAGATAGTGAAAATAGACTATTGCTCTTCCCATCCATGTAAGTATTGTTTATTTTTGAGAGTGTTTCTAAGAAGGAATAACTATATACACATATTCTTCTTTTTACTGGTACTTTATTACACAAAAATATTAAAATTACTGCAGAAAGCCAAGACAATAATTGCCTACAATTCTATCATTTGATCAGTGTTTTCATTTGTCCAACTGCATATTGATTTTTTTTTTTTTTTTTTTTTTTTTGTGGTACGCGGACCTCTCACTGTTGTGGCCTCTCCCGTTGTGGAGCACAGGCTCCGGACGCGCAGGCCCAGTGACCATGGCTCACGGGCCCAGCTGCTCCGCAGCATGTGGGATCCTCCTGGACGGGGGCACAAACCCACGTCCCCTGCATCGGCAGGTGGACTCTCAACCACTGCGCCACCAGGGAAGCCCTGCATATTGTTTTTTTACATATTTATAATAATATCAAAGTGCTAAAAACACTTTTTTTTTTACCATTTTAAATGGTTTTTTTGGGGTTTGTTTTTAAATTTTATTTTATTGTGGTAAGAATACTTAACATGAGATCTATCCTCTTAATAAAATTTTAAGTGTGCAATACAATATTGTAATTATAGGCACAGTATTGTACAGCAGAACTGTAGAACCTTGCATAACTGAAATATTATGCCCATTGATGAGCAGCTTTCCATTTCCTTCTCCCCTCAGCCCCTGCAAACCACCATTCCACTTTCTGATTCTATGAGTTTGACTATTTTAGATACCCCATGTAAGTGGAATCACACAGTATTTGTTTTTCTGTGACTGGCTTATTTCACTTAGCATAATGTCCTCTAGGGACATTCATGTTGTTGCATATTGCAGAATTTCCTTCTTTTTTTAAGGCTGAACAATATTCCAGTATGTATGTATGTATGTATGTATGTGTGTGTGTGTATACATATATATATATGTATACACACACACCACATTTCCTTTATCCATTCATCAATGGATCAAGGGTTGTTTCCACATCTTGGCTGTTGTGAATAGTGCTTCAGTGAACTTGGGAGTGTTAATGTCTCTTCAAGATCCTTTTTTTTTTTTTTTTCTTTTGGCCACACCATGCGGCATGCAGTATCATAGTCCCCTGCAGGGATCAAATCCGTGCCCCCTGCAGTGGAAGCATGGATTCTTAACCCCTGGATATCTGGGGAAGTCCCTCTCTTCAAGATCCTGATTTCAAGTGGGATTGCTGGATCATATTTTAAATACTTTTATATTCTAAATATAACCATTAGTGTTTCTCCACTTTGCTATAAGCTTCTTTTCTTTTCTTTTCTTTTTTTTTTTTTTTTAGGCTTCTTTTCTTATCTATCCCTTGTCCCTTTTCTTTTATATTGTGAAGTAGCGGATCTTAGCAGCTTGGTGTTTATTACTCCACATTTTTCTGTGTTCTTACAATCTTACACAATAGGGGTATAGAGTTTTTTTGGGAGGTGGAACATTATTTTCTTTTATGAAAAAGAGGATCATACTATTTGCATTTTTGTTGGTTTTTGTTTTGTTTTGTTTTTGTATTTTGTTTTACTGTATTATTGATATCCCACTAGATTAGTATTGTACATATAGGTATAACGCTTTAAAATACCATTAATATTCCATAGTATGTACATTTTCTTTATACATGTTATGTTCCTTTTGCCATCTGAGCATGACCTATTGTAACATTAATTATATATGTCTGCCATCTTAATCTTTTAGGAAACCTAATAAAAGAGTAGAAGTGATCCAGCTGAATGATGTGATGGATGCTATGCTAGAGAGGGCTGGTGTGGAAAATCAGGCATATACAGGGCCAACCAAGGTAATTACAAAGATCAATGTAAACCAGTGGTTAAGAGCATGCACTCTGGAGGTAGAATGCCTGGATTGGACTCCTGACCCTGCCGTTTATTAGCTGACGACCTTGGGCAGGTCATTTAATGTATTTGTACCTTGATTTCCTCATCTGTAAATTACAGATAATAATATTATTTACCTCATAGGGTTGTTGTAGAGATTAAATGACATAATGAATGTAGATTGCTTAGGACAGTGCTTGGCATGTGGTAAACATTGTATAATTAATTTTTAGTCATTATTATTGTATTTAATTGAATATAAGGCACCACTGATTATAAGACCCTTATTATTTTATGTACCACTAAAAACATTGCCAATTAAACCATGCTTTCTTATCACTTATAATTTTTATTTTGCACCTAATGAAAGAGCTCTTTCAGTCTTACATAGATACAGATGTTTTTCTTTATGGGGCTATTTCTCTTTTGTTTTATAAGTTTTTATTTTTATAGAATTTGAAACTTATAGACAAGGTCAATATAAGGCACTCCTGTAACCTTTACCCAGGTTTGGTAATTGTTTACACTGTGCCCTATTGGCTTTGTCATTCTCTTTCCCTCTCTGTGTATCTCTATGTGTATGGTTTTTTTCTGAACCATTTTAGAGTAAGCTGGCAACATCATGCCTCTTTATCACCAAACATTTTAGGGTATGTTTCCTATAAATAAGGACAATCTCATATATCCATAATATAGTTATCAAAATCAGGAAATTTAACATTGATATGATAGTATTATCTAATATAGTTCATATTCAAGTTTCAAATTTTATTAATTGTCCCTGTAATGGCTTTTATAGCTATTTTCCCCTCCATTTTGGGATCCTAGGATCACACAGTGCTTTTAGTGGTCATGTTCCTTTAGACAGCTATAATCTGAAACCGTTCTTTGTTTTTCTTGACCTCAATATCTATAGAATGTTCCTTAATTTTGGTTTGTCTGATGTGTACTTATTCAATTCAGGTTTTGTATTTTTGGCAGGTATAACATAGTGGTGATATTGTGACTTTCTCAGTGCATCATATAAAAAGGTGCATGATTAGACATAGATTTTTTTTAATATATCATTTTTTATATATGTTTATAAAGGAACATGTAAGTGAACAAATTAATCAAGGTGTTTCTAAAACTTATTCACATTGAGTGCTTACCTCCTAAGATGTTTTTTACTGGCAAGACTGTAATAAATACTGATTATCTTACTTATCTTTTGCCAGATGCACAAACTATTTCATATCTTGAAGAAGGAACAGACCATTTATAATATAGTATTTCATGAACTTATTCGACAAGTCAGTGTGGACTGTGCAGATAGAGGAGAACTACTATCCAAAATCAGGTTAGAGCTGTTATTGGAGTACCCCAGTTTCCTCCTGAATTTTATATTAGAATTATATTTATATCTGCTTTTAAGAAAATCACAGGGCTTCCCTGGTGGCGCAGTGGTTGAGAGTCCGCCTGCCAATGCAGGGGACACGGGTTCGTGTCCCAGTCCGGGAGGATCCCACATGCCGCAGAGCGGCTGGGCCCGTGAGCCATGGCCACTGAGCCTGCGCGTCTGGAGCCTGTGCTCCGCAAAGGGAGAGGCCACAACAGTGAGAGGCCCACATACCGCAAAAAAAAAAAAAAAAAAAGAAAATCACAAAAGTAATTTCTCTATTGATAATAAGGGACCTAAGTGCATTTCTATTATATTTTCTATAGTAAAAATATATTAGTTGAGAACTTCCTTAAGGTGATTTCTGTTGGGATGTTTGGCACCATATTCTTTTATGATTGGGAGTGAAGTGCTACATGGAAAAGTAGAAACAGTATAGATTCTGGAGACAGACCAGTCTGATTTTAAATCATCATCTAGGTGTGTGACCTTGGTAAAAGTCTACCCCTTAGTTTGCTTATTTGTAAATGAAGACAATAACTATGTAAAAATTTTTCTTTTTTAAAAAAAATTAATTTAATTACTTAGTTAATTTTTGGCTGCATCGGGTCTTCATTGCTATGCACGGGCTTTTTCTCTAGTTGTGGTGAGTGGGGCCTACTCGTCATTGTGGTGTGTGGGCTTCTCACTGCGGTGGCTTCCCTTGTTGTGGAGCACAGGCTCTAGGCACACAGGCTTCAGTAGTTGTGGCACGTGGGCTCAGTAGTTGTGGCTCGTGGGCTCTAGAGCACAGGCTCAGTAGTTGTGGCGCACGGGCTTAGCTGCTCGGTGGCATGTGACATCTTCCTGGACCAGGGGTCGAACCCACGTCCCCTGCATTGACAGGTGGATTCTTAACCACTGTGCCACCAGGGAAGTCCCACTATGTGAAAATTTTCCATTCTTAAATGATATTTACTGAGTTTCTACTCTGTGTCAGGCATTAAGATGCTTCATAGAATAATGCAAGCACAGAAGTAGGCGCTCAATACGATAATTATTATAGATGATGATGATAACTATTATTACTATAATTCTTTTCCTTATGACTATGGCACTTTCCAAAAGCAGAAAGGAATATAGTAGAATTAGAATACTGGGTTCAAATTACACATCTGTAGCTTCCTTGCCATGAAACCATAGGCAAATTATTAGATTTCTCTGAATATCTGTTTCTCCTGAATGGGAATTAATAATATGAACTTGCCCTATTAGCCACTATCTGATTTGTGGAAACAGAGTCTGCCTATCTGACAGTGCTGAGAAACTAGGAGCAAAGCCATTAATAGGAGACTGGTCAAGAATAGATACTAAGGGGTAAGTTGTTGGAACACCATCAAGAGCTTCAGAATGCCCAATTAGAATGAGGATAGGGGCAACTAAAGGCTCAGTTGTCACTCTAAGAACAAAGCCAGGAGAGATAGATGAGGAATCATTGCAGAGGAAGTAGATAACTAACTGTATCCAAACCTTCCTTTAATGAGGAATTGGTGTGAGTGGGACTCTTCCAGCTGATTTCAGGAGTTAGCTTCTAGGGGCCAAAATAGGGTGGGGCCCTATTCCAGGAAGTCTAGACAGAAAGAGATAGGCAGGCAAGTCAAAGCCAAATTTCTTTAAGAAAAATTGAGCCAGACACTAGGGAGACAAAAATACTAACTCTAAAGTGCCAGAGTTAGGATCAGAATAGGGTTTCAAAGCTAAGGTTTTAGAATGGGGTAGAGTTGGAGTTTAAGAATACACAGTACGTGGGGATAAGCAATGAGGTTTCAGGGTGGTTGCTGCAAACATTCATGATGTGTTTGTGAAATGGTGAAACATTCAGTAGGTCCAGAATGATCTATTGTCCGGCATTTTGTTGTGTTAGGAGCTCTTTGAAGGTCTAGGGCCTACCTTCAATGAGGAAGACTTCTGTTGTCCTGAGCCTGGTATCTTCTAAAGTCCTCCCTGTTTCACAGGATTGTTGTGAGGATCCAGTAGCTGTCCCCAATAAATGGTAACGCCATGCATGCCCTGGAAATACTCTATATCAGCCCCATTTGCTTGTCACTATAGTTTTCTGCTCTGTCTTTTTTTTTTTTCTGGCTGCATTGGGTCTTTGTTGCTGTGCCCAGGCTTTCTCTAGTTGAGGAGAGCAGGGGCTACTCTTTGTTGTGGTGCACAGACTTTTCATTGCAGTGGCTTCTCTTGTTGCAGAGCACGGGCTCTAGGCACACAGGCTTCAGTAGTTGTGACTCTCATGCTCTAGAGCGCAGGCTCAGTAGTTGTGGCACATGGGCTTAGTTGCTCCATGGCATGTGGGATCTTCCTGGACCAGGGATTGAACACATGTCCCCTGCATTGGCAGGCAGATTCTTATCCACTGCACCACTAGGGAAGTCCCTGCTCTGTGTCTTTCTGATCAGCTTGTGTGTGTCTCTGCTTTTCATGCGACTGTCTCTTAGGCCTGTTACTGTAGAAGGAGGGTTTCATATGAAACAGAGGTTCATAATAACCATTTTTTATAGAGGGAAGAATGACAGATTGGTTATAAGCTGAATAAGACTCAGATTACACAGAAATAGGGCTACTGCAGTAATTATTTTTGGTTGACACTATAAATATCTTTGGATGCAGGCATCTGACATTTTTCAGTTATTGTTATTTTCATTTTTTCCAATATTTTATTAAGGGAATTTCCAAATACCCATATAAAATTTGAAAGAATTTTACTGTAAGCACACATATATCTAGATTCTGCCGTTAATATTATACTGTTCTCACTTTATTGCTTGTCTATCCATCTAGCCATGCTTCTGTTTATCCACCAACTTCATGTACTTCAAAGTAAAATGCAGACATCAGTGTATTTCCCTCAGATACTTCAGCGTGTCTGTCATTAATCAGAGTGCATTATTTATTTGCCTTTTTTTCCTTTTTAAGTAAAATTTACATATAATAAAATGAACAAATCTTGTCTGCATTTGTTGACTTTTGACAGATACATACACTTAAATAACCCAAACGCTTATCAAGATATAGGGTATAACGGCCACCTCACAAAGTTCCTTAATGCTTTTTCCCTGGAAATGCCCACCCCTCCTTCTCCAGAAGTTCTGACTTCTTTGAATCTTAGATTAGTTTTGCCTATTTAGGAACTTCATACAAATGGGATCATACAGTATATACTCTTTTATGTAAGGCTTCTTTCACATAGCATGTTTTTGAAATTCATCCACATTGTGCATGTATGGGCAATTTGTTCTTTTTTATTGCTGAGTGGTATTCCATTGTATGAATGGAACAAAACGCAGTTTATCTGTTTTCCTATTGATGGGCACTGTTTCCAGTTTGGGGCTATTATGAATAAAGCTACTGTGAACATTCTTGTAAGAATCTTTCTGTGAACATGTGCTTTCATTTCTTGGGTAAATATGTAGAAATGGGATTGCTAGTTCATAAGTTTGTTTTTTTTAATTTTTTTCAAAGCTTGTTTATTTTTACACAAATTTTAAAGATTACTTTCCATTTACACTTATTCAAAAATATTGGCTATATTCCCCATGTTGTACAAAACATGATAAAGTAAGTTTAAGTTTATCTATTTATTTATTTATTGGCCATGCCTCACGGCATGCAGGAGGATAATCATACTTTTCCCTAAAGTGTTTGTACCATTATATACAGTATATACCATTATATACTCCTGCTAACAGTGTGTGAGAGTTCTGGTTGCTCCATATTTTTGCCAACATTTAGTTATGTAGTTCTTTTTAATTTTGGACATTATGGTGGATGTATAATAGTATGTTATTATGCTTTTAACCTACATTTCCCTGCCAACTCTTTTTTTTTTTCTTTTAAGATTTATTTATTTTTGGCTGTGTCAGGTCTTAGTTGCAGCACGTGGGATCTTTTTGTTGAGGCATGTGGATCTTTTGTTGCAGCACGTGGGCTCTTTGCTCTGATGCGTGGGCTTCTCTCTAGTTGTGACATGCGGGTTTTTTTTTCTTCTCTTCTTTAGTTGTGGTGTGCAGGCTCCAGGGCGGGTGGGCTCTTTAGTGGTGGTGCTTGTCCCAGAACGCATGGACTCTGTAATTTGTGGCATGCAGGCTCTCTAGTTGAGGCACGCAAGCTCAGTAGTTGTGGCACACAGGCTTAGTTGCCCCATGGCATATGGCATCTTAGTTCCCTGACCAGGGATCGAACCCACCTCCCCTGCATTGCAAGGCGGATTCTTTACCACTGGACCATCAGAGAAGTCCCTCCCTGCCAACTTTTGATGTTGAACACTTTTTCATGAGCTTCTTGACCATATATTCTTTTCGTGAAATGTCTGTTCAAATCTTTTGCCTAGTTTTAAATCAGGTTGTTTGTCTTTTTATTATTGAGCTTTAGGAGTTCTTTATACATCTCAGAAACTAGTCTTTTGTTATATATATAATTTTATTTTATATTTACATATATTTTAATGTATTTTAAAACATACATACATTTGACCCTTGAACAATGTGAGTTTAAACTGCATGGGCCTACTTAAGCATGGATTTTTTTTTTTTTCTAATAAATACAGTACTACATGATCCATGGTTGGTTAAATCTGTGGATTTGAAACCTTAGATACAGAGGGCTGACTATGGGACTTGAGCATCATTGGATTTTGGTGTCCACAGTGGATCCTGGAACCAATCCCCCACAGATACCAAGGGATGACTGTCCACAGATTTTTAACTGCAGTGGAGTGGGCACCCCAACCCCTGCAGTGTTCAAGGATTGACTATACTTAATATTTTCACCCAGCTTGTTACTTACCTATTCATTTTTTAAAAAATGTGTTCACCTTACTTTCTTTTAAAAAATAAAAAGTTTAAAAAAAAATAGTTTTAGGACTTCCCTGGTGGTGCAGTGGTTAAGAATCCACCTGCCAATGCAGGGAACACGGGTTTGAGCCCTGGTCCGGGAATATCCCACATGCCATGGAGCAGCTAAGCCCATGCACCACAACTACTGAAGCCTGCACACCTAGAGCCCGTGCTCCTCAACAAGAGATGTCACCATAATGAGGAGCCCATGCACCGCAACCAAGAGTAGCCCCCGCTCGCCGCAACTAGAGAAAGCCCACGTGCAGCAATGAAGACCCAACGCAGCCAAAAATAAATAAATAAATAAAATAAATTTATAAAAAACATAGTTTTAGATGTACAGAAGAACTGAACAGATAATACAGAGAGTGTCCCTATACCCCTCTGTCCTCTGTATACAGTTTCTCTCATTATTAACATCTTGTGTTAATGTAGTATATTTGTTATAAGTAATGAAACAATATATCAATATTATTGACTGAAGTTCATAGTTTACATTAAGGTTTATTCTTTTGTTATACAGTTCTATGGGTTTTGACAAATGCATATTTTTCAACCATAGAAAGGAGTGAAGTACTGATACATGATTTACCATGGATGAACCTTGAAAACATTATGCTAAGTGAAAGAAGCTAGTCACAAAAGATCACATACTGTATGATTCAGTTTATATGAAATGTCCGGAAGAGGCAAATCTAGACAGAAAGTAGATTAGTAGTTGCCAGGAAATGAGAGAAAGAAGAATGGAGAGTGACTGCTAACGGGTACCGTTAAGAGGTGTTTGAGGATGATGAAAATACTCCAGAATTACATAGGTTGAGGGTTTCACAACTTTGTGAATATACTAAACACATTATCATACACTTTTAAAGGGTGAATTTTATGGCATGTAAATTATATCTTAATCAAAATTACGAAGTGTTCCTTAGTAGTCATCTCATCATTGTGATTCCTCATTTACATTGCCGATATTACTTTGTGTATCAAATTTCACATAAGAAAAAATTTAAACACCTCTTTTATATAAGTGTTATCTACCTTCCTATAACTTCTACCTGCTAATCCTAATTTTGTACTCTAAAAATCCTCAAAAGAAGTCCATTCTTCCTTTCACCTTATAGCTCTTTAAATATTTGAAAACAGGCATTTTGTCTTCCTCTTATGCATTCTGTTAAGCTAAACATCCCCAGTTCTTTCAAGTTTTCTTAGTGAAATATACTACACATGGAAAGCACACTAATTTGTCCATGTTGATTTCAAAATATGGTATCAGTCGGTATCACAACATTACAGTATCATACAGAATAGTTTCATGGTCCTAAAAACCCTTGTGCATCACCTATTTATCCCTCCTCCCTTCCCATCCCCCCTCACCCTGAACCCTCAGTAACCACTGGTCTTTCTACTGTCTCTATCCTTTTTCTCTTTTCTAGAACATCATACAGTTGAGGTAATATGTTATGTGGTCTTTCCAGACTGGTTTCTTTACTCTCACTTGAATTTTAATCTGATGAAAAATTTCCTGACCATTATTTTGTGGAATTCATTAAATTCTGGGCATTTAATGCCAGAATATCATTGCTTTGGAACAATGATATGCTTTGGAACAATTTGACTATGATGTGTTTTGGTGTAGTTTTCTTCATGTTTCTTATGCTTGGTATTCATTGAGATTTTTGGATCTGTGAATTTATATTTTTCATCAAATATGGAAATTTTTTGGCTCATTTTTCTTCAAGTATTTTTTCTGCCCTTCCCCTCTTCAGGGGAGTCTATTTACACATATATTAGGCCACTAATAATGAAATTATCCCACAGGTCACTGATGTTTTGAAATCTTTATTTTTTTCTCTTTTACTGTTCATTTTGGATAGCTTCTATTGCTGTATCTTCAATTTCACTGATCTTTTCTTCTGCAGTATCTAATCTGCTTTTAATCCCATCCAGTGGTATTTTCATCTGAGACACTGTAGTTTTCATTTCTAGAAGCTCAGTTAGGGTCTTTTAAAAAATACTATCCATGTCTCCTTAACTTTTTTTTTTTTTTTACATCTTTATTAGAGTATAATTGCTTTACAATGGTGTGTTAGTTTCTGCTTTATAATAAAGTGAATCAGTTATGCTCCTTAACTTTTTGAACATATGGAATATAGTTATGATAACTTTTAATGTCCTTATCTGTTAATTCTAACACTTATGCCATTTCTGGGTCAGTTTTGATTGATTGATTTTTTACTTCATGGTTGTGTTTTCCTACTTCTTTGCATGCTTGGTAATTTTGATTGAACGGCAGACATTGTGAATTTTACCTTATTGGATACTATGTATTTTTGTACTCTTAAAAATATTCTTGAGCTTTATTCTGGGACACAACTGTTACTTGAAAACAGTTTGACCTTTTGGGACCTTTGGGCAGGACCAGAACAGTGCTCAATTTAGGGCTAATTATTCCTGAATACTGAGACTAGACTTTTCTTTGTATTCTATCCACTGCCCCATGAATCATGAATTTTTCCAGTTTGGCTAGGTGGAACAGGCATGATTTTGAGCCATGTGTGAGTGCCAAGCACTCTTACCTTTGATCCTTTCAGATGGTTCTTTCCCTGGTCTCAGAAAGTTTCTTCACATTTATGCCCTGATCATTACTTAGCTGAATACTTGAGGGGGACCCTCTGTAGACCTCCAGAGCTCTCTGTGCAGCTCTTTTCTCCCTGGTAGCTTGTCCTCTGAACTCTAGCCACTTTCATCTTTCTAGACTCTTAGCTCTGTCTCCTTAAATTAGGGAGTCCAGTGGGGTCCTCATGGGTTCCATCTCCTTATTGCATGGCCTGAAAACTCTCTCAGGCCAGCAAGTTGGAGCAATCATAGTGCTTACCTTATTTATTTCTGGTGTCTCAGGAATCACTTTCTTTCATTGCTTGATACCCAGTGTCTCAAAAATTGTTTCACATACTGTGTCTTTTTTTGTTGTTGTCATTGTTATTTTAGGAAGGAGAGTGTATTTGGTTCCTCTGGATTTCTTTTTTTATTTCTTGCACCTATATCTGTACGACAATCCTATGTATAAATTAATGTCCTTCATAAGTTTTGGAGAAGTACCAGTGATGATCTCTTTGATGAATGTCTGTTCTCTATTCTCTCTGTTTTCTCTTTCTGGAACTCTGATTAGACTTATATTAGATCTGCTCATTCTATGCTCTTCGTCTCTTTATCTCTATTTCATAATTTCCACCTCCTTGTCTCTGTGCTGCATTCTGGGTATTTTTTCCAGGACATTAATACTCTCTTTAGCTACATCTATTCTGCTGTAACTCATCTATTGAGTTTTACAGTTTGATAATTACATTTTTCCCCTGAGAGTTCTGTTGGTTTGTGTCCATATCTGTCTCATCATATTTGATAAGTTTTTTGTTGCTTATTCATGTTTAAATTCCATCTTTTATTTCTTAGACATTTCATACATAGTATTGTATTCTAAATCTGATAATTCTAATATATGAAGACCATTGGTATCTAAATCTACTGTGTGTTGTTTCTTCTGCGTCTCATTCATGATGGTTTATTTACATGAGTATTTTCCAGTCTTTGCTTGTGTGACTAATATTTGGCTAATCTTAATCATGAAATCCTCAGGGTATAAATCATGGATGCTTCCTGAAGAGATGATTTGTATTTTTTCTTTTCTGGAATCCTGGCTCCATCCAATAGCCCTACTCCCAGGTTGCCCACTTTGAAGAAAGCCCAAGACTTAGCCTCTGGGACCCAATGTTGGTATTTTTACTGGGCCACCTCTGACCTTGGGTTTTCCTAGTGAATACTGGTTACCACTTCACACTCCATTGTTAGCTTACCGTATTTAGTTTGTTGTTGGTTTTTCATCCCTAGAGACTTCTATTTCTTTCTGTGAGCCCAGTAATGCTTCAAGAAGTATGCTTTATCATGGATATAGTTGTGTTGTAATGGGAGGGCCCTTCAGAATATTTTGTCTCTATATTGCCATGAGGGAGGGTCTTAAAGAAGGTGTTTTAAAATTTGATACGTCCCAATGTATGAGCTGCACATTGAGCTGATAAACTCCCTGTCACTTTAAGTGTTTAAGCAAGGGCTGGATAATTCTTTCTGTCAGTGGGTGAGAGATCAAGCTAAATGATTATTTCAACTCAAAGATATTAAAATTCTAGGGTCTCAGGCTTAGAATACAATACCTAGATCACTTTTAAAATAAATGAAGACTGCTTAGTTATAGTATTTATAATTTATCATCTGTGATCATTTCCAAATATTTTGTTTGGTTTTATTCAGAAGCAAGAGAAATTACTTCTTAGCACTTAAAGACTTCTTTGTCTTTGTTTATTTTTAAACAGTTGGTGTCTTTTTACATTTGAGTCAGTTTGAGAAAGTGGTTTTATTCATGAATTCAACTATTTACAAAAAACAATTTAGAAAAATTCCACTATATTCAAGGCACTCCGTTAGATGTTGTAAATTTGTAAATACGTAAGACATAGTTTTTATCCTGATAGAGTTTATAATTTAGAAGAAGAAATAAAAAAAGTCCTTATTTTGTTTTACATCTCAGACATTATATTCCAAATATTTATGACTCTGATTAAAATTCTCCACAGTTCATTCACTTGGAATGCGCATTCATTCATGAGCATGGCAGGAATTCACAGCCTAGATCCTTTTCTTTTTCTGTCTTTTTCTCCCCACATATCTTTTGTGAGTATCTGTTCGCTGTTTCTTTCCCTAACATTACTTTCTCTCGCACATATTTTCTGGCTTGTTTTTCCTTTTCTTCTGCATGATGTCTTGTTTTCCTTCTTTCTCATACAGAGAGCGGTATGTACAAATGCTTGATCAAATTGCCTGGCATATGACTGACTTCTACAAAGACATGGTAACTCAGCGAGTGATGGACCAGCGCATTTTAGAAGAACTGTACAATTTTAATAATGTTATTGAGGAACTGATCAGGTAAAAACTGTGGTTATCAAAGCCCTGTCTCTAAAGAGAGTAAAAAATACTCAGGGAAAGTAGAATGATTAAAGGTGAGGACTCTCTGATTCTCTTTTCGTGTTTTGCAAGAGAACAGAAAGACCTGGATATAACTGTAGAGACATGGGTTACACAGGTTAACACAAAACTAGCGGTCTGTTGTATGTTTGATAGGGAAAAGACTCTTGTTCTTCCTTCCAAAATAGAGATGCTTATCTTAGCTTGGTTTACAGAGCAGCACCATGATTATGGATGTTAAGGTTCAAATCCCAAAGAGAATAAGCATTATATATAATAGCAATCACATTTAGTGATCAACCAACCTTGTGGCCAGATGATTAGTGACAAGAATGAAGAGGATAGGATAGGCATGTCAGAGGGTAGGACAGAGCAGCCTTAAGGCCTTGCCTGCCAGCATCTGCCTTCACTCCATTCTAGAGAATCCTCCCCATCTTCTTTCTGCCTTTTCTAGCCAGTCTGATTCCATTGCCAAACCTGGTAAGAGTCCACCTGAATGAACACTAGATTTCTTGATTTGGTTTATAAGGTAGAAAAACTAGGAAGAGATGTACACATGATAACTGAGAAGATTCCTGAGTATAAATCTGATTTCCTAGGTAGAAACGTTTTCAAAATCTTCAACTATGAATACAAAATTTGCTTCCTTTATTTCAGGGAGCTGTGTTTGGTTCAGGCACATGATATGAAATTAACAAAGGAAGCAGAGAAGGCCCACAGAGCTTTGGCACAAGCTCTTTTAGACGCTGAAAAGAATGCCAGGTGAGTTACCGAATGTTAGCCATTATGTCATACTTGCTTCACACCTTATTTCAAGAAATAAAAATGTTTAGAAGCATTTGAAGTTTTTTGAATTACAACAGTGCTTAAAGGAGTTAATATATGTTAAAGTTCATTGTATATATTAACTCTTCCACACACTGTTGTAATACACATCTTGTGTCTCCTTGTGTGCGAATTTTCCAGGGGGGTAAACCTAGAAGTGGAATTACCGGGTCATAGGATATGCATAGCCTTGTCTTGCTGGATGTTACCAGATACTCCACAAAGTGGTTGTACCAGTATATCCTCTAATCAGTGTATGAGATTTCCCTTTTGCTCATATCTTTTATTAGTCTGATAGATATGAAAGGTACCTGGTTTTTGTTTGCATTTTCCTAGTTAGTAGTGTGAGTGTAGTTCTTTTTTAGATTTTAGTGACTCTGCTGTGGTCCTAATGTTTTTATTCTATTTCAGGGGTTAGCAGACTTTTTCTGTAAAGGGCCAGATGGTGAGATATGGTTTCTGATGCAACTACTCAATCAACTGTTCCTTTGTAATGTGTGCCACTGTAGTGCAAAAGCAGCCAAGGACAATACCAGAACATGATTGTGTTCCAATAAAACTTTATTTATTGACACTGAAATCTGAATTTATAATATTTCCTTGTGTTACAGAATATTATTCTCCTATTGTTTTTTAACCATTAAAAATATAAATCAAATATATAAAAAATAAAAAAAGTAAAATTCTTAGCTCATGTTCTATATAAAAACAAGTGGTGGGCCAGGTTTGACCCACAGGCTGTAGTTTGCTAACCTCTATTCTATTTCATTTTCATATTCTATTTCGTTTTCTGTTAGAGTTCTGATTACTAGGAAGCTCTTGGGTATGTATCAAAAGATATATATGATTGCATTTAATTTTTATTTAGTTGATTTAAAATATTATTATATTATCATAGAAGCAGTACATGTGCCTTATAAGAAAATTAGAAAACACAGACAAGCAAAAATAAATTAAAAAAAATCACAATTTCGGGACTTCCCTGGTGGTCCAGTGGTTAAGACTTCACTCTCCCAATGCAGGGGACCTGAGTTCAATCCCTAGTGAGGGAACTAGATGCTGCATGCTGCAACTAAAGATCCTGCATGCCTCAATGAAGATCCCACACGCGACAATGAAGATCCCATGTGCCACAACTGAGACCCGATGCAGCTAAAAATAAAATAAAATAAAAAAATTAAAAAAAATAAATCTTTAAAAAATAAATAAATTAGAATTTCTTCTGTGCTAATGTCGATTATCAGAACAAAACATCTAAAATCAGAGAGAAGGGGAAGAAAAGAGAGAAAAAAAAATCTCATTTTCTTTAAACATTGATGGTTCTGAAGTAGGATGGTTCATTTTGTGTGTGTGTGATTAGATATTGTAGGTAATATTTTTTTCTTATAGTGACTAATTATTTTGTTGAAAATTTGGAAAATACAGAAACACATAAATAAGAAAATTAAAAACATTCACAATTCTCTTAAAGTTAACTACTATTAATATTTCAATATATTTTTCTTTTTTCTATATATTTTTTATAAAAATGATATAAACTGAATATGTACTATTGTCATTTGGGTTTTCTTGTTTTATGTTGTACACAAAAATTTTTCCTATGTACCAGAGTATTAAGAACATGACCTTTATTTTTTATTTATTTTTTAAATTAATTAAGTAATTATTTTTGGCTGCGTTGGGTCTTCATTGCTGCGCACGGGCTTTCTCTAGTTGCGGTGAGCCGGGGCTACTCTTTGTTGAGATGCGCAGGCTTCTCACTGCGGTGGCTTTTCTTGTTGTGGAGCATGGGCTCTAGGAGTGCAGGCTTCAGTAGTTGTGGCACGTGGGCTCTAGAGCGTATGCTCAGTAGTTGTGGCTCATGGGCTTAGTTGCTCCGTGGCATGTGGGATCTTCCTGGACCAGGGCTCGAACCCATGTTCCCTGCATTGGCAGGCAGATTCTTAACCACTGCGCCACCAGGGAAGTCCTAAGAACATGATCTTTAATTAGCTACAGAGTATTTTCATCATAGAGCTGCATTATATATTTTATTTGGCCAGTCCCTTGTTGTTGGACATTAAGGTTGTTTCTGAATTTTTTCTTTGACTGTTATAAATAAGACTCATTCACATATACACTACCAAATGTAAAATGGGTGGCTAGTGGGAAGCTGCTGCATAGCACAGGGAGATCAGCTTGATGCTTTGTGACAACCTAGAGGGGTGGGATAGGGAGGGTGGGAGGGAGGCTCAAGAGGGAGGGGATATGGGGATATATGTATACATATAGCTGATTTAGTTTGTTGTACAGCAGAAACTAACATTGTAAAGCAATTATACGCCAATAAAGATATTTTAAAAAAAGATAAATAAGGGTCATTAATTCCCTTTTTAAAATTGAGGTCTTTTAGATAGTAAAGTGCATAACTCTTAAGGTTATTGCTTGTTGAATTTTTATATGTACATTCATCTGTGTGCCACCTACAGTGATTAATTTTTTCTCAGTTTGAACAAGTGGATGCCTCCAAATAGAAGGAGGCTTTAGGAACTGATGTTGGCGATTAATGGCTTTCAACAAAATTAGAAGAATTTTGTGTCACTGACCTTTTATTCTTACAGAAAAATTAATGTTCCTTAGGAGGAAGTGTTTTCAAAAGGTTTGTGAAAGGCTACCAGTCACTTTCTAACTTCTGTGTTTGTATTTAACCTCAGAAGGGATTTTAATTCTAAAAGAAGCTTCAGTGTAAGTTAGAAGGAAAAGGTATGTTCTGGTAAACAAGAAGAAAAAAGATTTAAGAAAAATGTACTTAATTATACTTAAGCTTTTGGTTGATTGGTGGAGAATTTCTTTAAATCTTATACTAATTATATATAATTTTAAAATGTAGCTCACAATTATTGGGCTTTGTGCACTTGTCTCTTCTTAATAAAGAATCCTAAATTCTGTGAGGAAAAAAAAAGAAAAACAGCTATATTACTACTACTTGTATTCAGAATTTTTCATTAGATATAGTGTTGTTATACCACTGGAGTACCATGGTGTGAAAATTCTAGTGAATCAAGAAGAATATGATGAAAAGTGTTTAGAGCAGGAACAATACATTGAACATTTTACTTTAGGACCTTTGTAAGATTTATTCATGAAATGTGAGTATTTTTTCTTCTATTTCAGTGTATATTAGTGTTACTAATATATCCAGAAGTTATACCATAATTACCTTGTGATGAGTTTTAAAGGCACAAACTGCCTACTTTAGAACAAAATTATTTTTTAAATATGTATTTATATAGCTGTTTTTAAATTTTTCTTTTAGAATTGTAGAAGAATATCATGAGTTATATACGTTACAAAGAGGAAGGATGGAGAGTGATATTAAACAGTTAATGGCAGAAAGAGATATCTGGAGCTCAGCCACATATGAATTGTCTGTAAAGGTTGGTTCATCTGAAATCGTAACTTATTTTTTGGCTGGATAAAGTTTCATTTTACAGTTTCAATAATCTAGACAAAATTTTTATTTATTTATTTTAATTTTTTTTTTACTTTTTTTTTGGTTGCATTGGATCTTCAATGCTGCATGTGGGCTTTCTCTAGTTGCAGTGAGTGGGGGCTACTCTTCGTTGCAGTGTGCGGGCTTCTCATTGTGGTGGCTTCTCTTGTTGTGGAGCATGGGCTCTAGGTGTGTGGGCTTCAGTAGTTGCAGCACGTGGGCTCAGTAGTTGCATCATGCGGACCCTAGAGTGCATAGGCTTCAGTAGTTGTGGTGCATGGGCTTAATTGCTTTGCAGCATGTGGGGTCTTCCCGGACCAGGGCTTGAACCCATGTCTCCTCCATTGGCAGGCAGATTCTTTACCACTGCGCCACCAGGGAAGTTCCCAAAATTTTATTTTATTTTTAAATTTTTATTGAAGTACAGTTGATTTACAATGTTGTGTTTAATATCTGCTGTACAGCAAAGTGACTTAGTTATACATATATATACATTGTTTTTCATATTTTCCATTGTGGTTTATCAGAGGATATTGAATATAGTTCCCTGTGCTATACAGTAGGACCTTGTTGTTTATTTGTCCTATATATAATAGCTTGCATCTGCTAATCCCAAACTCCCAATCATTCCCTCCCCGACCCCCCTTACCCTTTGGCAACCACAAGTCTGTTCTCTATATCTGTGAGTCTGTTTTTGTTTTGTAGATATGTTCATTTTTGTCATGTTTTAGATTCCACATGTAAGTGATATCATGCGGTATTTGTCTTTGTTTCTGACTTACTTCACTTAGTATGATAATCTCTAGGTCCATCCATGTTGCTGCAAATGGCATTATTTCATTCTTTTTAATGGCTGAGTAATATTTCATTGTATGTGTGTATATATGTATATCTATCTTAAAAAATTTTTTTTAATTTTTTTAATTAATTTTTTATTAGCATATAGTTGATTTACAATGTTGTATTAGTTTCTGCTGTACAGCAAAGTGAATCAGTTATACATATATCCACTCTTTTTTAGATTCTGTTCCCATATAGGTCATTACAGAGTACTGAGTAGAGTTTCCTGTGCTATATAGTAGGTTCTTATTCATTATCTGTTTTATATATAGTAGTGTGTATATGTCAATCCCAATCCCCCAATTTGTCCTTCCCACCCCTTCTTTCCCCCTTGGTAACCATGTTTGTTTTCTACATCTTTGACTCTATTTCTGTTTTGTAAATAGGTTCATTTGTACTTTTTTTTTTAGATTCCACATGTAAGTGATGTCATATGATGTTTGTCTTTCTCTGTCTGACTTACTTCACATGGTCTCTAGGTCCATCCATGTTGCTGCAAATGGCATTATTTTGTTCTTTTTAATGGCTGAGTAATATTCCACTGTGTGTGTGTGTGTGTGTACCACACCTTCTGTATCCATTCATCTGCTTATGGACATTTAGGTTGTTTCCATGTAGACAAGATTTAAAAAAATGAAGTATATGTGTATATATATATATATATATATATATATATATATTTTTTTTTTTTTTTTTTTTTTTTTTTTTTTTTGCGGTACGCGGGCCTCTCACTGTTACGGCGTCTCCCGTTGCGGAGCACAGGCTCCGGACACACAGGCTCAGTGGCCATGGCTCACGGGCCCAGCCGCTCCACAGCATGTGGCATCTTCCCAGACCGGGGCACGAACCCGTGTCCCCTGCATCGGCAGGCGGACTCTCAACCACTGCGCCACCAGGGAAGCCCAAAGATGTATATTTAATTGATGAATAATGCAGCTATTCTATTATGGGCCTTGAAAAGGAAAAGTTACATTGTTTTCTTTTGTTTATTCTCTATTGGATAGCTGGCTATTGTCCAATTAAGGGCTCTTTTTTCCACCAGAACCTATGAGTATGAGCCAGAATTCTATTTCTGTTGTTTGTGAACATGTTAAAACTTTCAACTTTAATTATACACTAATAAACTAGGGAAAGTGGTTCTTATTTTTTTTACATAATGTAACTGTATTACGATCACTTGATAACTCGCTTTGGTTCTATTACCTTGGTACCCAAGATGACAACTGACTTGAAATATGGCAGCCTGTGGACAATTATAGTGATGCTTTAGGAAAGTAGTAATGTCCCACAATACAGTGTTCTATTTTTCTAAAATGTTTGCTGGTTGGTTGCCTAATTTCACATCTGGAAATTATAATATTAACAATAAATTATGACCCTCAACAGATTCAAATTTTTATACCATTTTCCTCTTTAATAGTCAGACCTCATCTACGACACAGATGTTCCATTCTGATGCAGAACTTTAAAAGGGACATTGACATGTCCAGAGAAAACAACTGTGAAAGTAAATATATAACATAAGAAACAAACCTGGAAAAGAAACAGACTCACAGATACAGAAAACGAACTAGTAGTTACCAGTGGGGAGAGGGGAAGGGGGCGGGGCAAGATAGGGTAGAGGATTGAGGTACAAACTACTATGTATAAAATAAATAAGCTACAAGGATACATTGTACAGTACAGAGAATATAGCCAATATTTTATAATAACTATAAGTGGAATATAACCTTTAAAAACTGTCACTATGTTGTACACCTGAAACTTATATAATATTGTACATCAACTATACCTCAGTTTAAAAGAAAAAAGAAACAAATCTGGGAGCTAGCATGTTCAGTAGGAGAAAAAAAGATGACAAGTGAGTTCCCTCACTCTAGAAGTATTCAAACAGTAGAGAACTAACTGACCAGTGGTAAGAGATTTCTGTAGAAGAATACCTTGAATTAATGGGGCTTTGTGTTGGATCATCCCTAATAGGAAATAACAGCTATAATGTCAACTCCCTGAAAATAAGGACTTTGTTCACCGATATGTGCACAGTGTCTTGAACAGTCAGTCATTCACTGAATGACTATATAATTGATTCAGTATATCAGTGGTTCTCAAAGTATGGTCCATGGACCTCCTTGAAGGTCCATAAAACCCTTCATGAGGTGAAAACTAGTGTCATTGTAACACTGAGTTATCTTCTGCCTTTTTCATTCTCATTCTGATATGATTTTTCTTGAAGCTACATGGTATGGGATATTGCAACAGATTGAATTCAAAAGCAAATGAAAATCCAGCTCTATTCTATTAAAGCAAACATTAAAGAGATTTGTAAAAATGTGAAACTGCGTGTACTTTTCACTATTTGTTTTGTTTTAGAAAATGTAGTTATTTTTCAGAAAAACTATGTTAAATATATAATGAGCTTATTAATGTTTAAGTGAATTAACAAATACATATTTTAAATAATTTCAGTTTTCCAATGCAATAAATAACAATAGATATAATCCATATAAACAAAAGCTCTTCGGAGTTCTCAATAATTTTTAAGAGTATAAAGGGGTTTTGAGATAAAATTGAGAACCTCTGCTATATACTTTGTTCAATTTGGTTCCAGTTCAGTAGTTTTAGAAAACATGAATTTATGATTCAAGTTAGTTCATGATTTTTTTGTTTTGTTTTGTTTTTTGTTTTTTTGTGGTACGTGGGCCTCTCACTGTTGTGGCCCCTCCCATTGCGGAGCACAGGCTCCGGATGCGCAGGCTCAGCGGCCATGGCTCACGGGCCCAGCCGCTCTGCAGCATGTGGGATCTTCCCAGACTGGGATACGAACCCGTGTCCCCTGCATCGGCAGGCGGACTCTCAACCACTGCGCCACCAGGGAAGCCCCTAGTTCATGATTTAAATAAGAAATTGTTATTGAATTAATGATTCAGTGAAAAATTGGTGTGTGATATTGGTTTGGGTTTAATAAATTACAATGGTTTGTTAATGTTTTAGATTCCTAATTTTAGTACTTTCTAAAAATAGGTAATTGAAAGAAATAAAGTCATGTTGGCTAAAAGACTTTACCTCAATGAAAAAGGCTGGAATAAATATACTAAGCATTTCATCATACTGCTGTCAACTAAGGTAAAGCTCAATTCACTTAAGTCATGGGAAAAGAGACTTCAACTGTTGAGGGTTGAAACTACAAGAAGCCTTTGTTAATTTATAGATTTTTAAAAATTTTAATTAATTTATTTACTTTTGGCTGTGTTGGGTCTTCATTGCTGTGCACAGGCTTTCTCTAGCTGTGGCCAGCAGGGGCTACTCTTCTTTGCCGTGTGTGGACTTCTCACTGCGGTGGCTTCTCTTGTTGTGGAGCATGGGCTCTGGAGCACAGGCTCAGTAGTTGTGGCGCACGGGCTTAGTTGCTCTGCGGCATGTGGGATCTTCCCCCCCGCCGAACCCGTGTCCCCTGCATTGACAGGTGGATTCTTAACCACTGCGCCACCAGGGAAGTCCCTAATTTATAGACTAAATTTTACATATAGTTTTATATTTGTACTTTATTGGGGGCAAAATGAAAAATCTAAGGAAAAGTGAATAAAGGCCCTTCTTTACATTTGTCTGTAATAATTAGAGCAATTTAAGCAATTTGTCTAAGTTAATAACACTGCAGATGTTACTTATAGAGTTATAGTGCTTAAGCAAAAATGTAACTGTGTTCATTGAAATAATTGCATTATTGATGCATTCTGTGCAATATTATGGGACAATTCAATGAGCACACTAGGTTGAAAAGGAAGGAAGTGGCATTTAGTATGTTTCTAGAGCCAAACCATTTACACTACTCATTTCATTTAATTCTTGTAACAGTCCTGTGAGATATATATTAGAGTCTTTATTTTATAGATAAGAAAAATTAATTTCAAGTTAAATAATATCCCCCAACATTATACAGCCAGTCAATGGCTAGGATTTACATTTGGTTCTGTCTGGCTTTGAATTTCCTGTTCTTTCCAATGTACTGCACTGCCTGCCAAATCCTATGAGGAAACTGGGCTCATGTTGCAAAGGAAAAAAATCTTGTTCCTAATGCTTTTTTTATTGTGGAAAAATTCACCACCAAAGGGACTGTGTAATAGTGTCACTGATATTTTGAAAAAGGAATATCTTTTCAATTTTTGGATCCATTTCCTACATATGACTCTAGTATTGCAATATTAATAATGGCCTGGTGTACGCTAATAAGTATTTGTTACATGAATAAATGAATAAGTGGTTTAATTCCATGCATTTTATCTAGGACACTGCAGACGTTGCACTGTTGCAGAAGTTGACGGAGAAATGGAGAAACTTACTGAATAAATTTAAACAGGAAGTGGAAGAAAATGAAGAGTCTACAAGAGAAAAATTGCAAAGTGTTAAGGATGGCCTTGTCAAATGGCAGCAGTTCTTCAGAAATAATACGTGGGTCTCCAAGAATCTTGTTTTTCTGATTATATGACGTCATGTTTGATAACTCAGTCCAATTCTTCCTCTCTTTTTATCTTGTTTCTCTTTTACCTTGTAATTACTCTAACATTGATTTTGGTGAGGTAACCAGCTGCCCTTACACGGGCACAATCCTGCTAGGAGCTTGAATGGTCTTGCAGTTTCTGGTGCAAATCATCTCTGATCATCTTGATCCCTGTACCCAACTGCTGCTGCTTCCACTTAAGTCCAACTCTTTCTTTTCTTCTCTTTACTCTCTTTTTAAAATCAAGTCAACTTATGTCATTACTCTTGGCAGACTTGAATATCTGGATCCATCTGCAAATTCTGTAGCATAGTGTATGTGCCGAGAAGTGGAATCAATGACTGGCAGTTATAAGGAGGGTGATTCTGATTGGATATCATATCTTGTAACAATTAGAGAAATTTGATAATGGAAGAAGCTGCCTTCCTTTGTTAATTAACAAAGTAGTTTATTGGAGGCTGGATGACTACATCACAGCCAAGGTTAGTGGGAATCCGTACTTTGAATGCAGGCTGGACTCAGTGATTTCTAAAGTTTTGTTTTTTTTTTTTAACTTTAAGATGCTTTGTCTGTTGAGGAAACACATTTAGGTACCATTTCCATTTCGAATTGAGAAGAGCGGTTTCAGTTTTTCATATCCTCTAAGACAGCTGTCTGCAACCTTTTTGGCACCAGGGACCAGTTTCATGGAAGACAGTTTTTCCACGGACTGGTTGGGAGGGATGATTTCGGGATGATTCAAGAGCATTACATTTATTGTGCACTTTATTTCTATTATTATTACATCCGCTCCAGCTGAGATCATCAGGTATTAGATCCTGGAGGCTGGGATTTAAACCCAACCTGCCTGGATCGAAACCTGCTCTAAGAGGTTTCCCAGTGAGTAGATTTGGAAGTTGTGGAAGCTGAAGCTGGTACATATCCAAGCTGGTTGCTGCTGCCATTGTCCGCTTCTACTGTGTGTTGACGTTCAGCTGGGAGAGGAGCACAGGTGGCAGTGGTTCCCTTCTCCCTTTCTCCTCAGGAACTTCTTTATCAAGAGCTTTCTCCTTGTGAGGCTTCAAAAGATGTTAAAGGAAACTCTTAACAGAAGTTGGGGCTCCTGACCTAAATGTTGAGTTTTAATTGTTCTTTAGGCTTCCTTTCTATTTTTATATTGTTTTGGCTGCTGTGTTCAGCAGGAATCATTCTTATGATGACCTAATTTTGGGTGCTGAGGACCCAGAGACCACTCTTTAATACTGTCATGGCCTCTGACCCTGTAAGTTGCTTACTCAGGTCTGATTAGTGTCTGAATTTATATTTATATTTGTAAATTTAAAAATAAATGCCTATGAGGGAGAGGCTGAACCTGAAAGGCATTTGGGAAAATCATCAGGGAGAAACATTATTAATTGTTATAAATGTGTGGGTTCATGATTTTCTTTGTTTATATATTGTTATGAGACCATGCTCTTGCTCTTTTTCCTTCTTTCAGTGGAAAAGGCATTCTATCCCCTAGTAAAGAAAATAGATTTGAATCAGTTGTTCAAGACTTCAAGCAGTGGCAAAAGGTAAGACTTTCTAGTAAACAGCTTGGTAATCAAAATGCTGTTTGTAAACTTGTCACTCTTCACCTACAACTGGGTCACATCTCATCCTTTAAAAATGCCGTACTAGGTTTTACGAAAGATAAGGAAAGCATCAAGACTACAGGGGCTTTTAAAAATACTCTTAAAGATTCTATTTTCTGTTCTATTTTAGATTTTCGAGTCAAAGTTAGGCTGCCAGAAAAAAATTGGGAAAAGACACTTGGGTGGCAGTTAGGGTAGTTCTGATTCTCTCATCTAATTGTCGGACATAAGTAACATCTGTGCCTCTCATGTACCTGGCTTTTTTCTTTCTTTTTTTTAAATAAATTTATTTATTTATTTATTTATTTTTGGCTGCTTTGGGTCTTCGTTGCTGCATGCAGGCTTTCTCTAGTTGTGGCGAGCGGGGGTTACTCTTCATTGTGGTGCATGGGCTTCTCATTGCGGTGGCTTCACTTGTTGTGGAGCACGGGCTCTAGGCACAAGGGCTTAAGTAGTAGTGGCCCGCGGGCTCTAGAGCACAGGCTCAGGAGTTGTGGCACATGGGCTTAGTTGCTCCGTGGCATGTGGGATCTTCCCGGACCAGGGATCGAACCCGTGACCCATGCATTGTCAGGCAGATTCCCAGCCATCAGGGAAGTCCCTACCTGGCTTTTTTCTTTAGGACAAATTGGACTTTTAAAATTAATAACATCTTTTAAAAAAATTGTGGTAAAATATACATAACATAAAATTTATCATTTTAATCATTTTTAAGAGTACAGTTCAGTGGCATTAAGTACATTCACATTGTTGTGCAACCATCACCACCATTCATGTCCAGAACTTTTTTATCTTCCTGAACTGAAACTCTACCCATTAAACAAACAATAACTCCCCATTTCCTCCTCCTCCCAGCCCCTGGCAACCACGATTCTACTTTCTGTCTTTATAAATTTGACTACTCCAGGCAACCTCATATGAATGAAATCATACAGAATTAGTCCTTTTGTGACTGACTTATTCCCTTCAGCATAATATCCATAAGGTTCATCCATGTTGCAGCATATATCGGAATTTCCTTCCTTCTTAAGGTAGAATCATATCCCATTGTATGTATATATCACACTTTGTTTATTAATAACATCTTTTTAAAAGGGTTCAAACTTTGAAAATAGGTTTCATTAATCAAATTACTATCATGTCATAGTAGTCTGACAAGGGAAAATATATGATACTGAAATCCTCCAATGTGAACATCAAACTCATGACCTAATGAAATCACATCCAGATCCCAGGAAACCATTTTCTTTTCTTTTGGAATGATTTGAGCAGAATATTCTAAGAATTGAAGATGTTTGTTGTCATATATAAAACATAGCTAGTTTAGTGACTTTTTTTTTTTTTACTGTTTATCTGTTTGACATTGCATAGATAAAATTGAAAAAAATCATGCTTCTTTTTTTAGTAGGAATAATAATAATTCTCATTCATTAACTTGTCAGGCTGAAGGTGCTTTCCACATGTTGCTTTACATATTCTTCATAGCATCCACATGAGGCAGGTTTTATAGTCCCCATCTCACAGATGTGGAAATTGAGGGTTAGAAATGTTAACTTGCCTTAGTTATCTGTAAATGGTAAATGGCTGAGTCAGAATTTGAGTCCATGTCTCTCCAATTCCAAAATTCTTACCCTTAATTGCTCTGCTACAGTGCTTCCCTATACTGATTACTGATAAGTGTGGGTGATTTGTTTCCATTATCTGAGTCATAAATAATGGCAGTCTTTATATATAGGTTGCCCTTTATTTTTTCCACAAATATTTATTGATATGTCAGATATAGCACTTGGGCTTGGGATTAAAAAGATAAATGAAAACCTATACATTCTATGAACTTTCCCAGTTTAGTGGGGATCATGTAAACAGAAATATTACATCCTTACCAAAGCAAATAGTAATTAAAAATGCTCAGCTCTGTGAGACTTAATTGCCTATCACTAATTCTTTTACCTATATAGGATTTAATATAATTATTTTCATCCCTGGTAAACTATGGGTTATCTTACAGAGTATCAAAATTGATTAAATTTAACTTTGAAAATAAAATATATGTCATATGAAGAAATGGTATGACAAATAATAATAAGATATGTAATTCCAAAATATTTAGGAGTCACCTGAGTAGACTTTGATGAAATCAGTGAATAATGTGCTTATTTCTTCATCCCCCTTTCACTCTCTAGATGTTGACTGAAGAAAAAGACAAATTTTCTGGGGATCTTCTAATGTCAAAATATGATTGTCTCAAGATAATTAAACATTTACAGGAAAGCTGGGCAGATATTGGGCTTGGGATATTTAGTCGCCATAAAAGTATGGAGGGAAAGTTACCACCAGAGCAGAAGCACATGGAGGAAATTGTGAAAAGTACAGGAAGACTCTACAGAGAATTTGAAATAAGAATAAATGGGGATAATGGTAAGGAAAAAAAAACAATGATAATGATAATGAGATGGCTTGACAATAGAAAGCATTTTAATAGTAATTATTATTTTCAATACAATTAATATTAAAAACAAAATAATACATATAGTTTTTAAAATCAAGGAAAATAAAGCATGGAGCATCACTTTATTGAGATATAAGTCATATACAGTACAATTCATCTATTTATACAGTTCGATGATTTTTAGTATATTCACAGACATATGCAACCAGGTGGTAAATGATTTAAAATAAAAGAGGAGGTCAAAATGATGAATGAGAGTGAAATTAACAAATCATTTTGAATACTCCTGAAAGACTGAAGTTTACTGATGAAGGTAGTGAGAATATTTTCATCAAGGACAAGAAAAAGTTTGTTTTTAAATTATTTCTCTTTATATATCTCTGAGATGGGAGCATTTTCATTTCTTACTTTGCAAATGAGTTTAGACAAAAGTATAGAGAGGGTATTTTGCCATGATCTCACAGTGAATCAGTCAAAAATTAGAATCCAAACTTGATAGTTATTCAGACCAAAACTATAAACTTCATGTAAACCTGAACAATGACCGAAAAAATGACTCAAGAACTATATCTGTTCTAGTTTCTGTTATTAACTATCTTATAATCATGAAGAAGCTGTTTTTCATCATTGTCTTCTTAACAGGATAACTCAGTGAATTAATACCTTTAACAGAAACTGCAGTTCATGGTTTCTGGGTTTAATGCATTTCATTCTCAGCTGAGAGGAGAAGACAGAGTAAAAACTGTTATCAACGAAATAGTCCATCAGTCAGAAAAGCACTGATTACATAGTTTTTATTCACTAAATATTTATTTAGGAACTACTCTTTGCAAGATTCTCTGCTAGGCAAGCTGTAGGATAATAAGAAAATGGAAAAAGATATGCCCCTGCCCATGAGTATTTCATAATTTATTATTGATAGTAGACTTACAAATACTTCTAAAAGTTAATGCTTTTCTCACTTTTCCAGGTATCTCTAAAATTCTTCCAAGTTTGGTTAGTTCTCTTGAATTCTGTTCTTTCAAGTTGAAAAGGCTGCTGGAGTTTCCTGAACTGCTTCTTGAAGAATGGGAGGGACTTAATGAAAAAATTAATGAAATGAAATCTCAGTTGGATGCATCGTTAAACGTTATTGGTACTGTTCCGCAGTACAGAGATGTGGATTCTGGCTCGTAAGTTCCCATAGCTCTCTGCTGGGTAGAAGGGAATCCCCACGTCTCAACTGCATTTTCTCAGTACTTCGCCTCAGCAATGGGTATTTGGGGTCAGATAAAAAACTCTGACATCCTCTTCCTCCAAGTAAGAAAGCCATCTGACTGGGAGCTGGAGGGTGAGGGAGTCCTGGGTTCTTAACTACAGCAGTCTAGGGTGGAGTTTCTGCCTCCCTGAGCTGAAAAGGGGAAGAGCGAGAGTAGTTTCGGTTCAAATACCATAGACTCTTGCCTTTCCTACTGAATCTTCATAAATTGTCTTGAATATAAGTTTCTTCAGTTGCTGTTTGTCCTTAGAACCATTTCCAGAAGCTTTCAATGGTTTTTGTTTTGTTTTAGTAATTTTCACTAATTTCACTGGAGAGCGGGTCACCTTTTCTCCTCCCACTGTCATGTTGGAAGTTGATCTCTTGAGAGGATTTTAAAACTCATTCTTCTCATTTTGTGGCCTCAGTGGTCTAGAAGTAAATGTAAAGGGAGTGAGTGTAATAAGTCTTTACAGTAGAGGTCTAACACTGAAAGTAAGGTCTGCATTGTCCAGAGTGCATTACACCTAACCCTCGTGAGGTTAGGAAGGCTGTCAGTGAGTAGCCATTCTACAAGATAATTCAGGGATTTGATTCACCTTTCTCTGAGCTCTCAAACAGTTGTACACACTGAAGTTTACTAGCCCCAGCCAAATAAAACCCTTTCTTTTATCCAATAGTTACTTTCATACTCTTAAGTAAGTCACTTATCTTTATTTTACTTGCTTTTTCCTTCAGGGTACTCCAAGCACATATATTTAACATGATTCAGCAATGGCTTTTGAAGATAGGCAATGAAGTTAACAATGGTAACATGGAACTTCAGCGCCAAGTATGTACTTGTAGGAATTTGTTAGATTATTTTTTGCCTTGGCTGGGAGTTTTCTTCAAGGAAAAACCAAGTCATGCCTATCCAATTGAAGCAGGAGGTTGGGAGGGAAAAATGGGAACTTATATAATATAATTACTGAAATGATTTTCAGTGGATTTTTTTAATGAATTTATTCATTTTATTTATTTATTTTTGGCTGCGTTGGGTCTTTGTTGCTATGCGCAGGCTTTCTCTAGTTGTGGTGAGCGGGGGCTACTCTCCCCTGTGTGGGCTTCTCACTGCCGTGGCCTCTCCTGCTGTGGAGCACAGGCTCCAGGCATGCAGGCTTCAGCAGTTGTGGCACGCAGGCTCACTAGTTGTGGCACATGGGCCCAGTCGCTCCGCAGTACGTGGGATCTTCCCGGACCAGGGCTCGAACCTGTGTCTCCTACATTGGCAGGCAGATTCTCAACCACTGCACCACCAGGGAAACCTCAGTGGATTTTTAACTGCAGTATGTTCCTGCCTTTGGAATGAAGCTTCACAGATGATCAAAAGTTTTTGAGATCTAATTATTATCTTTACTCTTTACTCGGTATACCAAAAAAATTTTCCCTCAATAGCATTAATCATTTTAAGAATTTATGTTGGTGCCCTTGACTGGCTGAAGGAATGACAGAAACATGTTTCTAAGAAGAAAGACAAGATGCTACAATACTACTGGTCTACAGTTATTTGAACAAATAGGGAATTGTCCTGCAATTCTGAAGAACTAAACCTGTGGAATTCTTAACTAGCACATCATGAAATAATAATTTCCAAAGGATGTCTTAGTTTTTTACGTTTACTTCCACTTCCTAGTCTTAATTATAATCTAAATTTATACAGGAATCTCTTATTATAAGTAAACTTAATATGCAAATATTTGACCTTACAAAATTGATAAAATGAATTTAATTAATTTTAATATTGCTTAAATTGGGAATTTGAAAGGCAGAGATCAGCATGTTGTATGGGAATACTACTTATGAAGCATTATATCACAGTCTATGAGCATGTTGTGAACATAGAGACATCAAGAGTTGAGGAGCAAATATGTTAAGACTGGAAGTATGGATCCAGGGGATCCCCAGGCTTGGGAGAAATTTCTATGACTTAGAACACAACCAAAATTAAGAAGAAAAAGGGTAGGAGAGTGCCTCTCACATAGTGGAACTCAATAAATATTTCTCGAATGAAGTAACAAAGAACATTCCAGCATTGTTGATGTTTTATGGTGTTGCTACATTAACCCCTTCTTTGGTAAGTTTACCATTGGATACTCAGCTAACCATTGGGGATTATCTCCGGGGAATCATATTCTCAATTTTTAATATTGTGGAATTCAATTTTTATAATATAGAATTATTTAGAAAGTACCTTTATATACTTCTCATTTTTATATTTTATATACTTCCGTATTTTAACACTACAGCATTATAATATAGTTAAACTGCCTAGAAAACTTGCAAGATTATACATTCCTTGAGGAACTGTGTGTATCCATATTAACTGGTATAAGTATTTAAAAATGGAAAAGTTTATCTTTTTTTAACCCACCATTCATTTTCCTGTCTGATCCATTTTCTTCCAGATTTTTTGGTTTTGTTTTGTTTTTTTCTTTATACCTTTACTCCATCTAATCTGTGCTGCTTGGCAGTCTGAAATAGTGATCTTCAAATATTTTTTTTATCATGTATCTCTATCAGCAAAAAATCTTTGAACAAGTTATTTCTAAATTACTTATGAGAATTTCTCTGTTAACCTTTTTGGTACATGATAAAATAAAAACAAATAGTCAAAAGAGATGAAATGAATAATATTTAAAATAATTTTTAGTAATGGTTTTAAAAAAACTGATGTGATTGAACAGGCTTCATAATTGTTTTACAATCACAGGTTAATACTTAGTGATAAAGCCATTTGAAGTTCTGCTCCTAAGTTCAGTTTACTTTGTTACTTGTTTTTAAGGACTGTCATTGCTGAAATAATAGCTCACAAAAGAACAATGCAAATTGAAGAAGTTTATTATTGGCTGTATTTATTAAATAATGCTCATTTTTCAATTCCATCAATCAGTTATGTAGAGATTTAAAACAAATTGTTTAGTAAAATTTTCCATCTACCATAATGTCAATCAGTTGTTCTTATAAACATTAGGCAATGTAGCATTTCTTTTTTCTAACAAAAGATCCCCAACCAGTTGATACACTTTATTTGTAAGATTTTAAAAGAATTAGAAACATATTTCCAGATTTTCAAGTATATAAATCTGAGAGTTTTTAAAAGTGAGCTATATATCATTTTCAGCAACAAAATCATACCAAGATGGAAATCCTTCCAACTCTCCATTTTCAAAATGACTGCTCCATAATGTAAATTTCTTTTACTCATTGTTAAACATCAATTGTATTTTGAAGGGAAAAATTAAGTGTGATTTTTTTTTTTATATCAGCTAGGAGATGGCTGTGTTGCCACTTGCCATCCCTGAAAAGATTAGTAAATTTGAAACAAGCCGTTTTATAAAAAAACACTTAATCTTAAAGTTTCTCTTAAGAATTTTATATCAGAATCACAGTAAATCTCTGGTTTATAAATTATCATTTTCACTCTCCATCTAATTAAAGAGAATGATTCCATATCTTAGTGAAAGTGTGTTTATTTTGATTCTAATTTTAAATTCACCTATGACCTGTTGCATGACCTTGACTCTACCATTTAATCTCTAATATAACTATGAAATGAAGATAACACATATTTGTGTTTATTTCACAGGGGTGGTTTAAGGATTTATTAATATTTTTTGTAAGCGAAAATGAGAGTTATTTCAATGACAGTATCATCCAGGCCATTGGTATATGAAAGAACAGTTTAGAGAATTAATTAATTCTCTAAGAAGAATAAATGTAATTGAGTAGCAGCAGGGGCTTAGTGGGGAAAATATCTTTGGCTTGTGGAAAGAAGGTAGTGGTTTTTTAAACTCTTTCTCAGGAAGAGTTGCCCTTTTCCTGATGTGTTAATTCAGGTGTAAAAATACACTAATCAAGATTACTTAGGGACTTCCCTGGTGGCACAGTGGTTAAGAATCTACCTGCCAATGCAGCGGACACGAGTTCAATCCCTGGGCCGGGAAGATCCCACATGCCACAGAGCAGCTAAGCCCATGAGTCACAACTACTGAAACTTGCACGCCTAGAGCCCGTGCTTCTCAACAGAGAAGCCACCGCAATGAGAAGCCCGTGCAACGTAGCGAAGAGTAACCCCCACTCGCTGCAACTGGAGAAAGCCCGTGCACAGCAATGAAGACCCAACGCAGCCAAAAATTAATAAATAAAATAAATTTATTTTTATAAAAAGATTGCTTTAGGTCGTTTATGGCCTTTTCTTTTGAGGCAGGAAGTTTGGGTTTTAGTACAAGGATAGACTACCAAGCTTCATTTTTATTCATTAATTTAACAAACATTTATTAAGCACTTTCTCCCTGCTAAGTACTGTGTGTGGTATTGAGGGATAAAATGATGGTCCATGCCTTAAAAAGACTCACAGACTAAATGAGGAGACAGATATGCAAACAATTATAATAGAGATATGTACAAAGTACTATAGCAACATAGGATAAGGAGCAAATTAAGTCCGGTGAAAGTTAAAAATTCTTCTCAAAGTAGATTATATTTAAGCCAAGAAGAACACTTAGAAACTCACCAGAGAAAGGGACTACATAGGGCATTGAAGAGAATGGTTGACGTTTGCATTTCATAAAGTTTTTTACATCTTATTTCTGGGACCCAGCCTCAGCAAAAGCCGTTTGCGAAGGTTCCCAAACTTTCTCTCTTCTCAGTGCCTAAGGGTGCCCCAGTATTTTCACACTCCTAAGCCAAAAAAATTACCACACAGTCCAATTTATTATTACATAGGGAGGTTCAAACAGCTTACTAAATAGTTATGTCCTAAATATGAGTATAACTTTTGGAAAAATATTATAATACGTGTTAAAATAGGTAAACAAGGAGACCATTGGACATGGCTTTAGTGCTTTTAGTAGCCTGTGTAAACAAACCAAAGCCAGAGTCGATGCACTTGAATCCAAGAAAACGAAACTCAAGGAAAACTAATTCTAAAACAGTCAGCTAGATCCTCTCGAATATGAAAAAATGAAACTCAAGAACAACTCTCATAACAGCCAGATAACTAAATTTTCCTAAATAAGGCAAACATTGAAGTTACAGCCAATTAAATAATTGCTTTGCTTTGCTTAGTGTCTTCTCTGTAGAAATCTCTGTCCTAGCTCCTACGTACAGAGTGCCTCTAACCATTTTTGGGGTTTGGCACTGCCTAATTGGAATTGTTGTTTGCCCAAAGATACTTTGTAAAATTTAATGTGTCTCAGTTTAACTTTATTGAAATAAAAAACCCTTTTATTAATTAATTAAACTTTAATTGAGGTATATTGACTTAAAATATTAGTTTCAGGTGTACAACATAGTGATTTGATATTTTTTTTTTGGGGGGTTTTTTTTTTTTGCGGTACGCGGGCCTCTCATCGCTATGGCCTCTCCCCCTGCGGAGCACAGGCTCCGGACGCGCAGGCCCAGCGGCCATGCCCCACAGGCCCAGCCGCTCCACGGCATATGGGATCTTCCCAGACCGGGGCACGAACCCGTGTCCTCTGCATCGGCAGGCGGACCCTCAACCACTGTGCCACCAGGGAAGCCCTGATATTTTTATACATTACAAAATGATCACCATGATAAATTCAGTTACCATTTGTCAAAATACAAAGTATTACAATATTATTGACTATATTCTCTATGCTACACATTATATCCCCGTGACTTATTTATTTCATGAGTGGAAGTTTTTACTTCTTAATCTTCCTCATGTATTTCACTCATCTCCCCGCCTCCACGTAAAAAATCCTTTTATTCTCATTTAATCAAAATTACTTACTAATGGAATGTATATACTTTTGCACTGTAAAACCTCTCTAACCTTGAAATCAGATTGGACATTGCCATCCTCACTTCCTGTCCCACCTTGATTTTCACACAGTAATTGTTTTTAATCACACAACCACCAATAAAACCAGCTTTCAAAGATACGGTGTCATCAAAAGTGATATAGTGTATCTAAGGTTGAAACTGAATCATGTCAAATTCATGCTATGTCTGACAGGTGTCACATATCATTATTATCTCCCTCAAGAATTTAAAATCCCATGGCATCCTTGAGAGCTCACTGTGAAGCCCTGGGATGCCTTGGTGCACACTGGTGGGAACTGTGGCCTTAACTGGTTAATATGCTTCACCAAGCTAAAGAAGAGGGTAGTTTAATGTAGTATAGTGAGCAAAAGAAAGTAAGGTTACAGTAGTTGAGTAGTGATGATTTGATTTCATTAAGAATAATAGTGTTGTTGAAAATTGGACAGGTATGATCAGTTCTGTTTTTATATGGTTTTTACTGTTCGATTTATTTTAAATGGGTCATTTGTATTATAATCGTTTTTTTAAACAGATGGATGAATTGCATATACCCATGGTTCAATGGATGGTAAATTTTCTGATTTTAATGGTACCTGACTTTCCTGATCCAGATACTCTCATAAAGTTGGAGGAGGAAAGTGCTGAAAAACGTGACCTAGGAATTGCCAAGTTGGAGCTAGATGCGATTGCCCTGGCAAAAATGTTGTCCCGATATTCCATCTATTTGAGCAGGTGAAACTATCTGGTTATTTTATTACTTTCCTTTTGAAGATTAAATGTGACATAAAACGGAGGAGAAACTAAAGCAACATTGTAAATCAACTATAATAAAAATTAAGGAAAAAAAAAGCAGAGGAAAGAAGGTCAGTTAAGTAGCAGCAATAAAAGATTGTTTTAAAACCTTGAAAGAAATGCTAGTTCGGTTTTTAAACTAGCTTCAACACTGCCATGTTGGAATATGAGATTTTGGTGTTTTCTTAATGGCTTTAGAATTCCTTTGAAAACAATGTTAGCATAGGCAGGATGGGAAGTGTATATGTATGTGGGAGTGAGAATTAGTAAACAAAACAAAACAAATCACTTACTTGCATAAATAAGTTGCATCTTGCGTTTTTGCACCTACGGTGGGGGAGTAGGTATAACTTGCATGTGTAATTCCATGCAAAGTTAAAGGTATACTTTTACATATTTCACTAAACACCAACCAAAACATCTCTTAAAAAAACAAAAACTGAAAAAAGTCTTATATCTGAAAAGCTAGAAGATTCCTGTCAAATAAAGATGTCTATAAAAATTGTAATTCATTAACTAGGAAGCATACTGTCACTATGATTACTTCAAATTTGGGAAGTAGCTTTTACAATCTAGCCAGTTTCCCCTTCATTTCCATTCAGTGTTACCAGTGGTCAAGAGTGACGGGAAGGGAGGGGAGGAAGAGGACAAGAGTGAGAAACAGAGCAAGAAACAAATTATTCTCTGGTCAGTCAGTAGCTTAATTATTATGGTAAACTTCCACTGTATCTGGACTTAGGAGAGGAACCAACAATAAAATGTATGTGTGCTCTTTTTTTTTTTTCCAGTTGTTGCAAAGAGATGGTAACAGCTATGGCTCTGAGTAAAGCAGATCACTTAGGAAAAAATCCTACTAAGGAACTTAATGAACTGGATAAGATGAAGGTAATAACTCTGTATTCCCCTTACTTTTGTTTTGTTTGTTTTAAGTAGACTTTTTAGGTTTAATTGATTTGCAACAAACTGCGCGTACACCTGTAAAATAATCACTATGATTAAAAAAAGTACATATCCAACAAACTCAAAGTTTCCTTGTACCCCTTTTTAATCTCTCCTTGCAGCCTCGTCCTGTCCCGAGGCAATGTCTGATCCACTTTCTAACACCAAAGATTAGTTTTCATTTTATAAATGGAATCATATGGAATGTAAACTTTATTTGTCTGACTTCTTTGACTAAGCATAATTATTTTGAGATTCACACATATTGTTGCTTTTATCAAAAGTTCATGCTTTTCAGTGCTGAGCAGTATTTCATTCTATGGATATACACAGTTTATTTATCAACCATTCTCTGTTGATGAACGTTTGAATTGTTTCAATTTTTTTATTATTACAAGCAAAACTTCAATGCTTATCCTTGTACATGTGCATTGCTTTCATTTGTCTTAAGTAAGTATCTAGAAATGGAATGGCTAAGTCATATGGCATGTATTTTTAGCTTCTTAAGAAACTCAAACTGTCTTCCAAAGTGGTTAAACCATTTTACATTCCTGCCAGAAGTGTATGAGAGTTCCAGTTGCTTCACATCCTCACCAACACTTGATATGGTCAGTGATTTCAATTGTAGACATTCCAATAAGTGGGTAGCGATATGCCATTGTGGTTTTAATTTGCATTTCCTTCATGATCAATGATGTTAAACATCTTTTCATGGGCTTATTTGTCATTACATCTCCTGTGGTGAAAGTTATATTTGAAAGTTGCTAAGAGGGTAGATCTTAAAAGTTCTCATCACAAGAAAAAAAATTATAACTATGTGAGGTAATGGATGTAACTATGTGAGGTAATGGATGTTACCACAACAACTGAATTTGTTGTAGTAATCATTTTGCAATACGTACATATATCAAATCATTATGTTGTACATCTTAAACTTATGCAATGTTATACATCAATAATATCGCAATAAAACTGGAAAAATGCTAGAAAAAGAAATGCAATTGTTTTATAATTTGGGTAGTGGATAATTGAGATATTTAAACCATTACAAGTGAAATAAAATTAACAAACTATCTATGGAAAGAAGGTGAAATGTCTGCTCAAATCTTTGGCCATTTATTATTGGTTTGCTTGTTTTCTTATTATTGAATTTAAGAGTTCTTTATATATTCTTGATACAAGTCCTTTATCAGATATGTGATTTAGAAATATTTTCTCTCAGTCTGTGACTTGCCTTTTCTTCTCTTAACATCTTTCAAAGAGGGGAACTTCTTAACTCTGATGAAGTTCAATCTATCATTTTTTTTCTTTTATGGGTCTTGCTTTTGATGTTGTAGATAAGAAAAATTTTGTATAGTAACACCATGAAGATTTTCTCCTAGAAATATTACAGTTTTAGGTTTTGTATATTCAGATCTGTGACCCATTTTGAGTGACCCATTTTTTTTCTTATCTGGTGACAGGTATGGGTTGAAGTTCAGTTTTGGGCATTTGGATATCCAATTGTTTTAGCACCGTTTGTTGAAAAGACTATCCTTTCTCTATTAAGATGTCTTTTCATCTTTGTTGAAAATCTATTGACCGTATACATGTGCATATTATTCTGGACATTCTGTTATGTTCTGTTGATCTTTGTGTCAACATTGTCACCATTATCAAACTGTCTTGATTACTGTAGTTTTAAAATAAGTTTTGAGATTAGGTAATGTAAATCCTCCAAATTTGTTCTTTTTCAAGTTTGACCAAGTTTGAAGAACTAAGATTTTTAAAATATAATTACTATTTGCAAAATTAACAAATGCTTTTGTTCTACACACGATAAAGTTAAAATATGCATCAGATTTTGTAGTTGGAAGGATCTTTAGGAGCAGTGGTATGATGCAGGCGCATGCTGGCTCACAAGAGCTGACCGTGCAGACCTCTTCCCAATTCCACATTCAGTGATAACATACTGAATTAATGAATACCATTGAGATTGCCATAGTGGGAGTACATACTATAGAAATCAACAAATGCTACAAATTAGGGAATCCCCCCCCACTGCCAGTGAATGTTTTAACCAGCTACCCAGTGCATAGGGGTCATCTAGAGTAAACCAACAACCTCATTTGTTTTTAATAGATGAAGACTATTAAGAGTTTACTCAAGAAGTCACAACCAATTAGTTGAACTTAGGACTAGAACCTAACACTTTCATCTCCCTTGTTTGACCCTCTTTTCTGATATGCAGTAAGACATCAACCTAACCCTTTGAATGCAGAATTTAAACTTATCAGTGACATTAACAGAGCTGTGGTAAACTTATTTTACCTATAGAGGCTTCCATTCCTTATCCATAACACAAGGGTTTGGATTTGATTTTTAAAATTTTTTGGCTCTGACATTTCACAATAATTCCACAATTAAAAATAAGTCTAGGGTTTCCCTGGTGGCGCAGTGGTTGGGAGTCCGCCTGCCAATGCAGGGGACACGGGTTCGGGCCCTGGCCTGGGAGGATCCACATGCCGCGGAGCAACTAGGCCCGTGAGCCATGGCTGCTGAGCCTGCGCTCTGGAGCCCACGAGCCACAAATTCTGAGCCCGCGTGCCACAACTACTGAAGCCCGTGTGCCTAGAGCCTGTGCTCCGCAACAAGGGAGGCTGCTGCAATGAGAGGCCCGCGCACCGCAATAAGGAGTAGCCTCCGCTCTCCGCAACTAGAGAAAGCCGACGCGCAGCAACAAAGACCCAAACACAGCCAAAAATAAATCAATAAAATAAATAAATAAATAAATACGTCTAATCATGGGAAAAATGTGACGTACTACTGCTTTTTATGGGTTATTTCAAGGACCTAAAGTGGGTGATTATTTCACCACATGGTACAGTTTTTTTGATGGTGTGAGTGAACAGATCACCTTCCCCAGAGGAAATAATGTTTCCTAGTTCCCTCTGCTTTTTCTCACTAATAAGGAATAATGCATCTTTTAAACATTGAAACCAGATCTTAGCTGTTAGAAGATCTTGGTAAAGTAAATGTAGTTTTTCTATTCTCTTTGCAGGGATGAGACCTGCTATGGTGAAATCCTGTATCTCAATAGATAAGGGGTGAGCACCTTTTCCAAAAACGTGCTTCAGCTCTTTACTCATTCACTTTATTGGGGCAGGGGAAATAATATTTTTGTTGTGGTTAAGAGCCCTGGCCACCTGGATTAGAATTGAAGCACAGCGCATAAATGTAATATATGTGACCTTGAGCGAGATATTTAATTGCTCTATTCCTCAGTTTCCTCATCTTAAAAAATGAGGAGGGCTTCCCTGGTGGCGCAGTGTTTGAGAGTCCGCCTGCCAATGCAGGGGACACGGGTTCGTGCCCCGGTCTGGGAATATCCCACATGCCGCGGAGCGGCTGGGCCCGTGAGCCATGGCCACTGAGCCTGCGCGTCCGGAGCCTGTGCTCCACAACGGGAGAGGCCACAACAGTGAGAGGCCCGTGTACCGCAAAAAAAAAAAAATGAGGATAGTAATAGTCTCATAATGAGGATCAAATGAGTTGGTAATGCACAATACTTAGACCAGAGTCTGGCATATAATAAAGTGCCATGTAAGTGTTTGCTGTTGTTATACAATTATAGTTGACCCTGGTCAGTTGCATAACATTTATTGAGGCAAACCGTTAGGCCTTAGTAAATCCAACAATCTTTCTGCATCTAGTTCTATAGCACTTCACTACTTGTCCCATTTCAACCCAGATCCCAAACGCTGTCAATAAGAGATGATATGATTTAGGTCTATATTAATAGAAAATCACTTCTGCACAAATCTTTGAACTGAACTGATACAAAGTTAATTGAATGGAGTTATATTTAGAGGAATTGTTCTTAGCAGTTCCTTAGTAGGAGTGAGTGAATAAATGAGTTGGTGTAATCTGATTTTTTCTGCTTAGTGATTATCTTTTATCTCTTTTCAGAGAGAATGTTATGAGTGGATCACCACATGCTCTCACCTCCTTTCTGGTCTCAAAGGCAGGAAAATAAAGTTACTGACACGTGAAGAAAAATGGCACCTACTTGGAGAAGAGGTATTTGCCATGTGTTAGCACTGGTCATTATTCATGCTCTTTCTGTATTTCAATAGATAAGGGTACTGCGACTTTTTCCAGTCAATGTTTTGAATCCTCATTCATTTGCTCTATGAGAAGAGAATTTTGGTTGTGACCAAGAGCATTGGCAACTCTTTTCCCTTCTAAAGGAGAGAATCATCACCCAAACGTCTCTGCTTACTTTCTTGGAGGGTGACTTTGCCTCCTACTTTACTGAGGAAAGGATGGCTTTCAGAGGGGAGTTACCTGCCACTTCCTGAGTCATAGCCTCAGACTTCTCTGCTTCTGCACGCACCCTCCCTCCTCCCTTCACACTGAAGTCTCAGTCTTCCCATCCAAGGTTATTTCTTCCTTTGAGTACTTAATCCCATGCACATTGTCTTCTTTCTTTTGTATCTTTAATGCCTTCCTCTCTATAAACATGGTCTCTCTCCCATCTGAAAAAATATGCCCCTTGATATTGTCTTCTTCTTTACTACTACTTTCCCTCCTTCCTATCACAATCACTTTTCTTAAAACTCTAAAACTACTATAAGGTCCCTAGTGACCTTATTGCCAGATCTAAGTATCTCCAATCCCATATTTAACGTGACTTCTCTATAGCATTTGATCCTGTTAACCATTCACTTTTTTGGTAATCTCTCCTTGCAAGACCAAAATTCCGTCTTTCTCCTACTTCTTTATTCCTTTTCACACTCCTTCTTTTAGTCTTTGACCTCTGCCTGCCTCTTAAATGTTGATATTCTGTCCTTGGCTTGTTTTCCCTTCTCATTCTACACTCTTCATATTACTATGTTAATCCTGTAGTTTTAACTACCTGTTTACTGAGGATCCCAAGTCAATGAATATCATGTACTTAATGGCAGTCACAAATCTTTATTTTTACTTCAGTCTCTTTGAGGAAGTTCACCTCCAGCAAAGTCTGAAGAAGCTCCCGTTGCTATCAGAGACATAAACTATACAGGTATGATCTGATGGCATATATGTCAATGCTCCTGGGTCTAAGAAGGAAGGTTCTATCTACACACTTGCAGTACTTTTATTTTACCTTTATTTAATTGATTTATTTAAAAAAAATTTTTTTTTGAATTTTGGCTGCACTGCATGGCTTGTGAGAGTTCCCCAACCAGGGATTGAACCCGGGCCATAGCAGTGAAAGCTCCGTATCCAAACCACTAGACCACCAGGGAACTCCCTTATTTTACATTTAAACACTGGAGAAACACCACCTTTCTAAATTATACACCTTTAACAAATTCTCATTTTTCTTTGCTGCCCACGTCTTGGCCAGAATTATTTTGAATTAACCACTGAATCATCTCAACAACATTATACATCTTAATTACAGTACAGTTTTAGAAACTTAGTGAAGTACCATAGACATGATCTTGGCTGCACATCAGATCTAGGAAAAAATTCAAAACCTATACGGAATCACAGAGACTAAGAACAAAAAGGATTTTAAAGGTGGTTGATTTGAATTCAACCAGCCATCTGATGCGTCAGTCTTAGTATAACACCTATGCTTGATCATTATGCCTATGTTTGAGTATCTGAAGTGATGGAGATCTACTTTCAGAGTTAGTCCCTTCGTTTTTGGTGAACAGTGACTATTAGAACATTATTCTTTTATTGAACTAAATGATACCTGTTTCCCTGTAGCTTTTTTTCTACCTACTGGTCCTAGTTCAGTCTTCTGGGTTGATATGAAAGGGCTGATTTGTCTCCCACGTTATAGTATTTCCATCTATTCTGTTACAGAATAGATGGAAATATTTTTTTTTAATATTTGAAAATAGCTATATTCAACCTAAGTCTATTTCTGGGTTTTCTATTATTTTATATTTAATCTGTCTATTCACAAGTCATCACCACAATCTTTTAATTATTGAGGCTTTATGATACATTTTTAGATCTGGTAGGGCCAGCCCTTCCTCACTGATCTTTTTCAGGTGTTTTATGGCTATTCTCTCTTACTTATTCTTCTATATAATCTACCTCTAGAAAATATATGATTCTTAAAAACTGGGATGATATTAAATTTATATATTAACTTAGAACAGACATGTTTATGCTGTTGAGCTGTTCTATGAAGTATATGAGATATAGGATGTCTACTTTTATGCCTTTCAGTACTGTTTTATAGTTTGCTCATTTTGCTTATAAGGTAGGCCTGAGTATTTTATTTTATTTTTTGGTATTTTAAATAAGATCTTCTTTTCCATTATATCTTCTAATTGGTAACTGTGTATGTATTACTGATTCCTGTATTTTAATTTTATGTATGGTGACTCTACTAAATTATTTTATTGTTTCAGTAGTTTTTCAATAGATTCTTTCAGGTTCTCCAGATATTCAATCAAATCACCTATAAATAGAGATAGTTTTACCTCTTTCTTTCAATTATTATGTCTTTAATTGCTTTTTCTTGTCTGATTGCATTGAATAATTCTTCTCCTCTTTCATTCTGCCTTAACCTTTAGAGTTTTCATGAGTGAACATCTGTTGGAGGTAAACTCAATTTTTGTTTGTCTGAAAATATCTTTATTTCACCCTCATTCTTAAATTTTTTTTTTCTGGGTATACAATTCTAGGATGATTTTTCTCTCAGCACGTATTATGATACTATTTCCACTGTTTTCTGGATTGTATTGTTACCAAATTGACAACTGAAAATCCAGCTGTCAGTTCTTTTTTTTTTTTGTGGTACGCAGGCCTCTCACTGTTGTGGCCTCGGAGCACAGGCTCAGCGACCATGGCTCACAGACCCAGCCGCTCCGTGGCATGTGGGATCTTCCCGGACCGGGGCACGAACCCGTGTCCCCTGCATCGGCAGGAGGACTCTCAACCACTTCGCCACCAGGGAAGCCCTGTCAGTTCTTTTGAAGTTAATCCATCTCTTCCCTCTGGCTACTTTTAAGATATTCTTTTTGTCTTTGGCATTTTGTAGTTTCACTCTGATACATGTGGGTGAAGATTTTCTTTTCAAAGTTTGCTTGGGATTCTCTTGGTTTTCTAACTCTTTGGCTGGGTATCTTTCATTAGATTTAGAAAATTTTCAGTCATCATCTCTTCAATTATTGTCTCTACTATATTTGCTCTCTCCTTTCTTTCTGGAACTTTGAATGGATATATATTGGAATCTGTCCCCCATGTCTTTTAACCTTCTTTCATATTTTCTATCTCCTTGTCTCTCTGCATTGCATCCTGGATGATTTCTTCTGACTTACTTTCCAATTTACTAATTTGCTCTTCAGCTGAGTTTAATCTGCTATTAAAGCTTTCTGTTGAGTTTTAAATTTAATTGTTGAAGTTCTGTTTGGTTCTTTTTCAAGTCTGATTATTTTTGTAATCTTTCACAGTTTCGATCTCTTATTTCTTTAAAAGTGTAAGTATAACTATGTAGTCTATCTGATAATTCTAACATATATCTGTATAAGAATATTAATTACAACATTATTTATAATTGCAAAATACAATATACAATACAAATACAATACAAAATACAATACAGAAACAATATAAATATTGATCAATAGGGAATTGGTTTCATAAATTATGGTACATTCAAATAATAGGATTCTGTACAGATAAAATAGATGATTATGTAGTGAAATAAGAATCACCCATGATATGTTATTGAGAAAAGTAGATTAGGGAACATAACGTATATTATTATTTCATTTGTATGAACACGTTTATATGTATATAAAGCAGAGTAGAAGAATATTCAGCAAAGTGATAGAAGTTGTTACCTGTGAGGGTTCAGATTATTAATTTCTCTGTAGCTTTCAAATATTTTACATCAGTAGTATGTTATCATGAAAACAAGGTATTTTCACTTTGGAAAAATATCCTAATATATTGTGAATATTTTTCTATACCATGTATATAATTTCTACAGCATATTTTTAAATTGCTATAAAATAACTTGTTGTATGGTTTATACCATAATTTTTAAGTGCATTTTCCTATCTTGGGCATTGAGCTTATATCTAGCTTTGCTTTATAAACACTGCTGCAATAAACTTCTGTAGGATGGTCTTCAGTCAATATTTGTGCAGACTCCATTGAGATATTCAACACTGTTTACTCCTTCTCTCTTCTCTTTTGGCTTTCTTGGTGGCCCTCTCACATTTCTGAGGCAACTTTTACCCTCCTTTGCAGGCTCCTCTTTCTTCCCTGACCCTTTATGTGACTAGGTTCCTGTCCTAAGGCCTCATCCTCTAGTCATTTCACAAGTTCTTCTTTGGCGATATAATTTCTTTTCTTGGCTTTAACTGTAGATAAAGCCTTTATAAAGCCTTCTTTAACTGTAGATAAACCCTTTATAAAGGCTTCTTTTCTTGGCTTTAACTTTAAATGTAGATAACTGTTAAATCTTTACCTTTAGCCAAAATCCCTCCAATCTAAACTTCAGATCCACAAATTCAGCTACTTACTTATTTCCACTTGGCTATCCTAGTGGTGCCTCAAACTCACACAGCCTAATCTGAATTCATCTATGTTCCCAAACTTGCTTATCTAACTTTGTTCACTATCTCTGTGAATGGCATTATCATCTATGCAGTGGCCTATGTAGTGGTATATAGTGTATATACCAGGTGACATTCAAGATGCTTCCTTTCCCTAACCATTCCATATCCATTCAATCAATCACCCCACCTTCCCTTCCTTCCTCCTCTTTAAATCTACTCGCCTGTTGCTAGAGTGATTGCTTTAAAATGCAAAACAGGTCAATCGATTTATAGGTATCTCACTGCCTTCAGGATAAAATCCAATCTCCCTGGCATAATATTCTAGCCCTTCCTCTGTGATTGTGCCCCTGCCCATCTGCCTCTAAGTTTCTGTCCTCTTGAACTGCTTTTGTTCTCAGAGCCAATCATGTACAAATAACATTCTCTGCCTGGAACTCCCTTGTGCCATCTTTTTTCTCCTCACTCATCCTTCAAGAAGAAACTCAGACATTATGTCCTCCAGGAAACCTTCCTGATTAACCCTCTCTTTCACCCCTGCCCAATACCAGATCTGGATTAAGTGCTCCTACTCTGTGACTATATGTAGCCATAGCATTTTCTTGTCCACTGAATTCTAAGCTGCTTAAGGCACGGATTATTATTAACCTTTGTATCCTTATCACTAGCACAGTGCCCAGTTGCAAAATTAATGCTCATTAAATACTTTTGAATGGAAACATTGCTAGTATTCTGCTAAAATATTTATATCCACTAAGCTATAATATAATATTGTTTTGTCTCACAGGATACTGTAAAAGAAGTAACTACGCCTGAAACAGGCAAACTTCTTAAAAAGGATGAAGAAAATATGGAGGATAAGAAACTTGAGGAGGAAAAGAAAGAAGAGAAAGCAGAAGAGGTAAGATTAGTATTTTTTTCCTTTTCCTTTATATTTTTAAAGAATGAATATATATATATATATATATATATATATATATATATACCATTGAAAATAGAAATAGCGCATCTGGAGTGAACTCTTCAACTTCTTTCCTTTCCTCATATAGGTTTAATCATACCTGCAGACACACTTATCTCTTTATTTTCCAAGGATAGGGTGTTCCTCTTCCTTTCTAAATTCAGCCATTTCTCACTAGCCTCATTCACCTATAGTACTGTTAACTACACAGTCTACCTCTCACCCTGATGCTGTTTCTTTATCCCTTCATTGCCATATTTTTCAAATAGTTGTTTAAACTCCTTGTCTCCACTTCTTCAGCTCCCATTCTGAGCTGCCTTTTCTCACTCCCCCCAGGCCATCCACACCTCTCTTCTCCTTATCCTGTCTCCACCCCTGCTGTGGCATTAGTAGTAAAAACAACCCTTCTTGGGGCATCTGTAATAATAATAGTAATGAAAATACAATGGTAACTACTGTTAATGGTGTGCCTACCATGACCTATATGCTTTGCACATGTTAACTCTTATCTATACAACACAACCTCAAGGTAAATATTATTGCCCCCATTTTACAGATAAGAAAACTGAAGCTCAGAAAGGTTGACTGACTTACTGAAAATCATATAGCTATAAATTGCAGAACCAGCATTCAAACCTAGTTCAGTCTGGCATAAGAGCCCTTGCTAATTCCTGGGTGGACTACTATTGTCTTTAGCTTTCAGAACTCATGATCACTCTCCATTTTGTCTTAACTTACTTCCCTGGGGTGTTTCTTCTGTGAGTAGTTTAAATGTTGGCATGACCCCAGGCTGTGACATAGATCCTCTACTCACTCTACATGCAGTACAACAGAACAAAAATATTCTATAACACCGAAGCCTCTTTTCACCAGCATCTTCTGTTTTACTTCTGGTACAGTGCTTGGCATATAAAAGGCAAAATAAATGGAAAACATTATTTTTTGGCCACTAAATCTGTCATACCTTTCAAATCCCCTCCTTCCCTTCTTCTGTGGCCTTAGTTCAGGCCCTTTTCTCTCTATTTTACAAACTCCTATTCAAATATCATTTTCTCTGTAAAAAAATCCCTGAGTGTCTAGACAATGCAGGGCCCTTTTCTGGGTGCACATAGCTCTCGGAATATGCTATGCTAAAAGTAATCATGTAGACCATAATTATTTTATTGCTTATCTCTCCCACTGTTCTGTGAGTTCCTGAGATCCGGAAGAAATCCTTTTTGTTTTTCTGTTATCTCTCCTTGTCCCCATTTCCCCATCCCCACTAATTTCTCCCACAGTGTTTCCTGTAAGTCTTCAAAAATGCTTGTTGAATGATTAAAGCAAATGGAAAACGAAAGCTTCAGACATGGTGCCAGGCAACTTGCCAGGCCACTGTGTCACACACCAGCTCACTAACACGTCTGTGGTATTTCTGTGCCCTAGAAACCTTCAACATCTACAGAGAAGGAAAAACTCATTCGAGTCATTGGAGTAGACGGAAATGTCCATTCCCAACCTCTGTTTGGAACAGATGTATTGCCTTCTTGGGTATGTAGCTGAAACTCAACTAGGAAATTCAAAACTAGAGAAAAAAATAACTAGGAGGGCTTCCCTGGTGGTGCAGTGGTTGGGAGTCCGCCTGCCGATGCGGGGGATGCGGGTTCGCGTCCCGGTCCAGGAGGATCCCGCGTGCCGCGGAGCGGCTGGGCCCGTGGGCCGTGGCCGCTGGGCCTGCGCGTCCGGAGCCTGTGCTCCGCGGCGGGAGAGGCCACAGCGGTGAGAGGCCCGCATAGTGCAAAAAAAAAAAAAAAAAAAAAAAAAAAAAACTAGGAAATTTAACATTTGTAAAAATGATACGGATCTAACATAACTTTTAGCTTTTCCAAGGGAACTCCTGAATAATATATTTTCCAGATATTTTTTTCTCCCAGCATCATCCTTGGAAAAACTCATTTGTTCACCTTAGCTTTATAAAAACTTTTCATTCTCTTCTTTAAACCTCATTTTATTTTATTTTTTAAATTAATTAATTATTTATTTTATTTTTTGCTGTGTTGGGTCTTCGTTGCTGCTCGCAGATTTTCTCTAGTTGCGGTGAGCAGGGCCAACTCTTCCTTGCGGTGTGTGGGATTCTCATTGCGGTGGCTTCTCTTGTTGCAGAGCACAGGTTCTAGGTGCTCGGGCTTCAGTAGTTGTGGCTCGTGGGCCCTAGAGCACAGGCTCAGTAGTTGTGACGCTCGGGCTTAGTTGCTCTGTGGCATGTGGGATCTTCTTGGACCAGGGCTTGAACCCGTGTCCCCTGCATTGGCAGGCGGATTCTTAACCACTGTGCCACCAGGGAAGTCCTAAACCTCACTTTAAAATCAGCATTTCATCCCTTTCCTTAACTTAACAATGTCTTGGTCAGTATTTGACCAAGTTTTAAATATATTCATTCAGCAGGCTCTGTTGATAACTGTGATGAGAGGATACCACAAGAATTATTGGGAAATTGGAAACCTTTAGACAGTAGCTATGGAAACTCAGTAGGAAAGCAGATTTAAAATTCCTTCACAAATGTTCTAAGACCATTCACACTGAAGTCAGCTCTAGATTGGTATCTCTCTGTACAGGATGCCATGACTTTAGGAGTCTCTGGTGGGCTTCATCCCACTAATCCCCTGAAATGGTATGCACCATTTTGTATGTGTTTTCATACTGTGCATTTTCTTGGGGAAGAGGGGTATGTGCCAGAAATCCATAGACATCATCAAATTTCTCAACCCCAAAGTTAAGAACCATTTCATTGCTAGGAGTCTGACGCATCTGAATAGGCACTGGTGCATGTCGGGGTGAGGAGCTGTGGTGAGGGTCCTGGTGGATGGCAGCTAGATCACTAAAGTGGCAGCATGGTCCAAAGTAGAGGCAGATTGCAGGGATGTATGTCCAGGGAGGTTGTAGGAAATAGACTCCAACTCTGGGAGGAAGAACTGGGAGATACCATGTGGAGAGTCAGGCAGGAGCTGCCAACATTGGAGTTAGAGTGGTACATGGGGGTGGGGGGAGGCTACGATCACATTCTCCCAAAATAATGCGTTTTCAACAAGTTTCTAAAATGATATGTTAATATGTCAGTCGTTAAGACTCTGAGGCAAAGAGGTAAGGGTAAGCAATGCAAATGCAATGTCATGAGACATATTAAAAAAAGGCAGGTAAAGGGTAGCACTTTACTATTTGAGAACCCCCCAGGAGTCCCACCCAAAGCCCTCCTGCCCCAGATTTGCTCCCCTGAGGTGAAAACCCTGCTATGCTATCCTGGCAAGGCATCAGGGTCAGGTCCAGAGTGAGTCAGGAAGCTGACAGGAAAATAGGAACCTGTAGCCTGGGGCAAAACGGAGGGTGTGGTGCTTGTCTTTGGTGGTGTGGGACTTCTGCTCCAGGATGCCAGAATTCCATCTGGAACAGTGTGGTGCTATGTGGCTAGCTCACCTGAGGACGATGGGGCCCAGAAAGTCTATCTCTAGGCTTTGAAAAGTTGCTAATGTTCTACTATAGATCACTGAAGACCAAACTGTCCAGGTTCTCATTGACCATAAGACCTGGGGAGTAGACTAAGATGCCATCCAGATGTACTTGCAAGTTCCTGGAGGTAAAGAAGAATCACATTCATCCTATGGGATGGTGGCCGGACCACTGGACAGGTAGAAAGGGATCACGAGGTACTCAAACAGAGGGCCCCTAATTGTGCTAGGCAAGTGAAGACAAGGTTGATCTTTGGAGATGTTGGTACCCAGAGAATGGAGAGTCCTTGACCTGGCTTGTGAGGTCATAGATTCGGGGCAGGAAGCGGAGCTGGGGGAAGTGCTATCTTGATTTGGACTGTACTGCAGGCTTCATGGGGCAGGAAGGGCCTTGGCTCTGTGCTTCTTCCATTCACAAAGACATTGGGGCTCCCTGAGGGCAGTTTAAAGTTTCACTGTAAAATTTTCTTTTGCTTTTGTTTGCTTGTTTGTTTTTCCTTTATTTAAAAAAAAAAATTATTTATTTTTTTGACAGACACTTAGCCTCTGGCCCTAAGAACATAAGCAACCATTTAGCAAGGATACAGATCCAAGGCACCAGTCCTACTGGGCAGTGGCACTCTCTCTTTCTGGTCTGAAAACAACTCCCAAGAGGCAGTATGTTTGATTGACACTGGGGGAGGAAAGAGAAAAGGAAGGAAGGGATAGGGAAGCAGAAACCTTGTGGTTTGCAGGTATAACTTGTCTTGTCTCTGGGAGCTGAGTTATAGAGCAGGAGAGCGCCAAGAGATAGCTGGGTCCTGGGTTTCTAGTGAGAAGTAGCTCCAGACCACTGGGAGGCTAGGGACCTGAGCATGGAGAATTCCAGTTGCTCCTCGTATCTCCTCCTTCAAATGACTCCAGCACAGGATTTTCTGGGGGTTGAGATATGAGTGATAACAGGAGTAGTGGTGGTAAGTCACCACCACCTTGGACAGGCTAATTGCTTGGCCTGCTAAACCAGGGCCTCATTCATATCGTTACCTGATGCCCTAGTGTCCCCCATAACTAGGAGGAGAAGGGGTGAACTATCAATTATTCCAAACTCTCCTCAATTCGCTGGAAATTAGGACTTTGTGGGAATTCCTGAAGACCATACTTAAAGCAGGAACCGTGTACAAAGCTTGGCCTGCTGTGCCTGTTTCAGGCAATACCCAATTTGACACTTGCCTGATTCACTGGTGAATCAAGTGACCCCAGTAAGCAGCATTGACTCTGCCTCTGCTCATCCTGGGGAAAGGCCGCTCTGCCTTCAGGTGCAGCCCAGTTTAATCAGGTCTGAGATCCTGTTGCAGGGCACCCCTTGTGGCCCTCTCTGAACTGGACTCATTCCAAAGTTGTCCCTGGAGGAGAAGCAGCTGAGCTCTAACACTGCAACCGAATGGTGGAGGTATGGGGTGACTAAATTCACCAGGCTCTCCCTGAGGCTACCCAAAGTGCTCAGAGCTACCGTGGACCCTAAGCACTGCCGCCTGGCTGCATGAGTTGGGTTGCCTACAGCTCAGCTACTTTAACAAGCAAGATGTTAGAAACCATCTCTTTTAGGCCTGTCTTCAAACCATAGGTCCTGGCTGTCTGTAAAGAGTTGTAAGTATGAGGAAAATGGGAGATTTTGCTGGATCACCTATGAACTCCTTTGGAAGGGAGAGTAGGGGCCAGACTTGGGGGATCAGCAGTATTTTTTCACCAAGCTGAAGGAGGCCCTTAGAAGCCTGTGTTTTCCTCCCACAATACCATGTACCCCAGGCATAGGTATTAAGAGCAGTAACTAACTTACCCATCTTATAACAGCAACAGGGAAGAGTCCTTGGAATTGGTGGTTCCAGAAAATATGTCCAAAGGTGACAGGGCCACTGTGGCTGGCTAGGAGTTCAGTACTGAGTGTTGGATTCCAAGCAACTGGGTCTACAGCCAGATCCTCCCTGCGATAGGCTCAAGCCAGAGCTATTAGTCCAATCTAAAGTCCATTAATAGAGTCAAACCTCAGGAAGACCAAGCCAAAAAGGCCAAAGGCATAATTAGAGTCAGAGAGAGAGACTAGCTCCAAGCTACAGCAGGTTGGCACGAACAAGAAAGGTCTAATGCGATTGCTTCCAAGAGCCGTGCGGCCCACGTTTGTCTCTATTATACAGCAGGTAAAAGAGCATAAAAGCCAGAGGAAGCTTCAAAATATGAGAAGAGGGCCCAAGGCAGTATCTGTGATAAGCCTTGAGGCATCTGTATCGGTACATGGGTGATGCAGGGAAGCTTGTCACCTGGCATACATAGAGGAGGCCATAATTCTAGAAACCCAACGTCCAGCATTTTGGACCATGGGAATTTCCTGCTGGAGGGTTTGAAATGGACCACAGAACATTAATCTGTACTTGCTGGTGTCAAAACAGAGGGATGTTTTCCTCGCACACTGTAACTAAATATCTATCTGTTGAATTAGTAGAGAGTCGGAAGGCTCAAATGTATACAGTTAGCAGAGTACAGTCCTGGTTTACTTTGGTTTCCACCTACAGTTAAAACTGTTTCATGCAGCTATATAAATCATGTGTGGAACTGCATTTCCAGATGCCTCTGCTCTGAAAGCCTTTCTTTTGGATTCAAAGAACAAATAAATTAGTAGTATGTGCTGTATAGGCACAGCCACATCACAGGTTGCTGGTCCAGGCTGAACAATGACAGCATTTACTTCCCAAACAAACTGCCCAAAGGGGAAGCAAAACAGAAAGAGGAAAATATGTGACTGGGAAAATAAGAAGAGAGTAAAAGAGCTAGAGTAAAAGTGAAAATGTTTGATACAGTTTCTTTTCGCTGGTTCGCTTTTAGAAACAGCGAGCATAGTGCAACGGAATGTGTGATTGAGGATGGAGAGGCCTAGATGAGGGTTTTGCTTTAATCAGCTAGATCATTCTGTGATTATGGCAGGCTGCCTATCCTCTTAGATCTCCCTTTCCATCTGTAAGGTGGGGTTTAACTTTTACTTGCCTCTGTTTGGGAAACATGAATAAATGAGATTTTTAAAAGTACACGGTTCTAGGAAAATATCTCATAATATTCATTTTAAAATATGCTTATAGTTTTTGTCTTCTAAATTTTCTCTTTTGTCTTCCTCTTATTTTGTTTTCTGGAATATAGAGTCAAAATAAGTAAAAGAGGTTTTGTTTTATTTTTTTCATATTTTCTCTGCCTTGATATTTATGAAGTTCCCTAAGGAACTGAAAGATCTTATTGAATTTTGCAATTTGCAATTTGTTATGTGCTTAATGAAGTAAATTATTAATAAGATAAATATAGTTATTTTCCTTGATCTTTAACTTAAAGAAACATGTTTACCCTTCTCTTTATTTTTTAAACCTTTTCTTCTTTCCCTGCTTCTTTCTGTTGATGTTGTTCTCCCTGCTTCTTCTTTACAACTCTAATCAAATTTATGTCCACCAGAGTGTGAATAATTTGCAAGCTGGTATGGTATTTGGCCACAGGAAATCCCTATTCTTCTTTGGTATTAAGAGTGTGCTTAGGGCTTCCCTGGTGGCGCAGTGGTTGAGAGTCCGCCTGCCGATGCAGGGGACACGGGTTCGTGCCCCGGTCCGGGAGGATCCCACATGCCACGGAGCGGCTGGGCCCGTGAGCCATGGCCGCTGAGCCTGCACGTCCGGAGCCTGTGCTCCACAACGGGAGAGGCCACAACAGTGAGAGGCCCACATACCGCAAAAAAAAAGAAAAAAAGAGTGTGCTTAATCATGTGCTATATAAACATGAATAGTAGAAAAAGAAGGCTTGGTCCAGAACATACTGAAGAAAGAGGCTATTTATCTTTGGGACCCTCAGTTCATTCATAGCACTACTTTCTTTGTCAGAGAGAATCAGCTAATGAAGGTACATTGGCCCCAAGGTATCTTGAAACAATGGCTGTAATTGAACGCATGCAGGAGAAGTTAATGTAAGTATGAGACACCACAATGGTAAGAAGACAAAGATTGCTGACCAGGAGGTCTAGCTGAGAAATGCACGCTTCTTGGCTTACCTTTGGTTCTCCTGCTTCCTTTTTCCTTACAAGTGGGATGGGTATCTTCAAATCTTCTGCTAGAGGCAGTGAACTACACTGCTCCAGGAGGGACATCTGTCCTCAGCCACCGTGAAGATGGAGGAAGTCAAGTGTGTATGTGTATATCTGGGGTGGGAGTAGAGTGTTAGGAGGGATCCAACTCAGTATGTTTCTAAGAGATGAACTAGAGAAATATATGAAACTGGGAGAAGCTATTGTGTGCAGGAAAGAAGGTTACATAACCCAAATTGTAGGAATGACAACAGAGTTAAATAGCTAAGAAAGCTACGAGAAGAGAATATAGACATATAACTTGTGCCCTAGTAATTAAGAAACACACTTCAAACTGGTTTTCTTGATTGTAAGATCTGGTTTTAAAGGTGCTGGAAAAGAAGGGACACTATTTTATTTGTTTGTTGGATCACATCAATAAAGAGAAGCCAAGATTAACCACTGAAAAGGGGTTCCTTGGCTATTGATGGAGAATTCCAAATACCCAAAAGTCAGATTTCACTAAGAAATGATAAATATATTGTATTCTTAAATCACACCATGTCTGCACTCTGACATTACCATCCAGAGTAGCCCCTAGGCCCCCAATTCTTGGCTAAACATTGATGCTGCTGCTTCCCTTATTTGTACTGTTCAGATATATTCTTCTAATCCCACTGCCTTTTTTGGATAATGAGTTTCTAGATATGAAAGGCACTTTTCCAAACCTTTCCATTTTATTATGTTTCTCTGGATTTTGTCCACATCAGAGAGGTTGAAAGCAGAGCCAGACAAGCAGAGGAGAAGTTTGATGATGTGAATGAAAAACTTCATTATACCCTTATAAGAAATAAAGAACTGGAGAAAGAACTAGAGGAAATACTGATGAAGTATAAAGAGAAGGAATCTGAAGAAGAAGAAAATGAAGAAGAAGAAATCAGGCCAGTAGAAAGAGCCTCAAAATCTCCAAAGAAAGGTGAGGATTGCTTTCTCATTTTGCTTTATTTAGGTTGTATTTATGAGCAAAAATTTGATTGGGTCATAAATATTTTAGAAGAGTATCAATATCTTTAGTGATGATCTACTAGTTCGTACTTCTCCTAGGAATGCACACACATATAATTATGTAATTATCTTGTTCAGACAAGTCACAAAAAGGAAAACCAAATGACTAACAATGGTAACTAATAAACTAACATGAGATACAATTTTTATTTATAAAACTGGCAAAGATTTTTTTTTTTTTTTTTGCGTTATGCGGGCCTCTCGCTGTTGTGGCCTCTCCCGTTGCAGAGCACAGGCTTCGGACGCGCAGGCTCAGCGGCCATGGCTCACGGGCCCAGCCGCTCTGTGGCATGTGGGATCTTCCCGGACCGGGGCATGAACCCGCGTTCCCTGCATCGGCAGGTGGACTCTCAACCACTGCGCCGCCAGGGAAGCCCTGGCAAAGCTTTTTAAAAGCAAAGAATACAATGCTGGCCAGAGGGGGCAAAGTAATTAGTTTTACAAATAATACTTGTGGGTGGACAGACAAATATAGCTCTTTCAGAAAATAATTTGAGTGTATGTATGGATATGCCTTAAAAATACACATATACTTTGACTTAATAATTTCACTCTTGAGAATCTAGTCTAAGGAAATAATCCTAAATACAGAAACAAAAATTAATGCACAAAGATGTTCAGTGTATCATTGTATCTAAGAAGAAAAAATGAAAACAACCTACCTTTCCAATCATGGAAGAAAGATTAAATAAATTATGCTACGTTAAAATACCTGAATATTATACAACCATTAAAATGGTATTTACAAGGAATTTGTAATGACATGAGAAATTCTTATGTTAAAATATCAAATGCAGGAAACAGGATATGATACAATATTTTAAAGCTAGAAAAAAAACCAGAACAAAATATGCCCAAACATTGGTATATATTGTCTCTGGTTGATAGAGGTTTGTGGGGAATTTTGTCTTTAGTTTTTAGTACTTAGTGGATTGTCTATGATGAAAATAATCTTCTTTATTCTATAGGAAAAGGAATTTAACTCTTCATTTTCTTACCTATAATTAATCTATAATCTGCCCTCAAGCAGTTCTTAATATCCCCAATATTGGAGGCTATTTTTTGATTTTTGCTTTCATCTTCAACCTGCGTCAGTTCCTAGGACAAGTCCTGGTGCCAGGGGTAGTACTGGGCAGATATCTACTTTCTGTTTTCTCTGTCACCCCTGTCTCTACCTATGCCCCCCCAGCAAAAGCAGTAAGTTAGCCAACCCCTCACAGTCTCTGGCCCAGCTATGGTATATCATATCAGTGTTGGAGGAGGAGTGTGAGCCCATTTTCTCCCCTTCTGTTAACTCTGAACTGGTAAAATGTTAATCATTACAGGTGTGAAAATCCTTTAGCTTTACGTCTGAATATATGTGAGGGAGTTTTCATGAATTAAAAAAAAAAATTGTATCTTCTCCTATTGTGGTGTAATTTTATCCTGATAATCTGGAGACTAGACTTTTTCCAGTTTACAGAAAACTAAATACTGTATGCAAACCACACAAAAGGTCTATGTGTTAAACTAGAGCGGTTACCTCAACATGGAATGAGTGACTTTAGTTTTGTCCATTTCCATAAAAGTCTTGGGGATTAGTTTAAATCCAGAATTTAAAGGTTTTAATAATTTTAAGTAGAGGATAACGATATACAGTTAGGCCCCAACCTGCAAACAATAACCTACACAAGGTTAGGTTACTGCCACTCTTCCCCTCCTCCACACCCTCATCAAAGTCATTGCCAGGGGCTCAAAAGTAGAGGATGAGAAGCCTTCCAAAGCTTAGGGAAACTGGCTGCTAAGCAAGGCAGTCCCCATGCCATGCGGTGACCTGAACATTTCTCCGAAAAACCCACAAGTTAGACATTTCTTAGAATTAGCAGGCAGCTCCTTTAAAAAATGCAGACACCCCTGGAGCAATCTGACATGCATATGGCATATACTGGGTCATATTTATATGAGTTAGTGCGGGGAGATCACTTCTCTCCTGATAGTTGTGCAGTGAAGGAATGGAAAATCATATGGCAAAGGTAGGAGCCTTGTGAATGCTGAGTAAAGAGATTTGGATAGAGTAGGAAGACATTTATTTTTGTTTTATGTCATTTTTAACAATTAGTAAATCACTGTGTTCTGAGTTATTAATGAAGAAACGAATCAAGAGGGAAGTTTACACAGATGAATATGGCTTAGTCTCTGATCAAAGTGAGGCTTATGATTTAGGAATGGGGGCAAGACAGGGTATGAACAAGGTGACTGTCAAATGTGGGATGAAGGTGGCAGCACCAGTTGGAAGGATTCCAGTTGAGAACCTTGGTGTCATGGAGCAGCCAGGGAGAGCAGGCTTGACAGCAGAAGTCCTCCTGCACCCATCCCAAGGGTGGGGCTTGTGTAGGGTCTGTGCACGGGACACTGGAGGGAGGGACCAGGAGATACAAAAGGGCTACAGTGATGGATTTGGGAGGATTCTGGATACTAGCTCTATTTGAATTTTTTTTTTTCCCACCAAGCTTGGGGTATGTACTGGAAGGAAGAAATATTCTTCTTCTTTCTCTTCTCTCCTTGACCACATACTGCTCTTTTCCAGGACCCACTAACTGACTACATTGAAACTTTGAGAAAATGCATTCTCAATCCCAATAACCAATGTAGAGTCAAGTTTTGGGCAAATAGTTTGTAGCTTGGGGCTTACTCATGCAGAACAGAATTTTTTAAATGCTTTATAAAGTTAAAAGTCCTCAGTAAATATATTGTTACTACAATAATTGTTTTTGTCTTTTCAGAGGTACAGCGCAAGGAGAGTTCTAAATCCAGAACTCGGACTAAAACCACTTACAGGATGAAATCCAAATAGCAAACATAGGACACTAGGCTTCACCATGGCTTCTGTCACTGTACCCACCCCAGATATCTCTGCACTTTTGAGTGGACATTGTGGCTTGATTGAAGGGACTCCCTTTGCAACAGCTACCAGAAAAGCCTTGACAGACAACTCAGGGACATCTTCTCTTTAAAAGTCACAGTGATGGCTGTAAGGAATCGGTGTATTAGCTTATTTCCAAGATTAAAAATAGGCTGTGCAAAGGTTTTCTAGCCTCTTCAATTGATTTCCCAGCAGAAGTCTATGAAAAGTGTCAGTTTCTGTCAAGAAAATAATGCTTTTTGAGGACTTTGAACTCTGCAGAGAAGAGTGGCAAATAAAAAGCATTATTTTTTCAATTTAAAGAGAGGATCCTGGGCTTCCCTGTTGGTGCAGTGGTTAGGAGTCTGCCTGCCCAATGCCGGAGACATGGGTTCGAGGTCTGGTCCAGGAAGATCCCACATGCCACGGAGCAGCTGGGCCCGTGCGCCACAACTACTGAGCCTATGCTCTAGAGCCGGCGAGGCACAACTACTGAGCCCACGTTCTACAATTACTGAAGCCCGCGTGCTTAGAGCCCGTGCTCCACAATGAAGAGAGTAGCCCCCACCTGCTGCAACTAGAGAAAGCCCATGTGCAGCAACGCAGACCTAATGCAGCCAAAAATAAATAGATAAAATAAATAAACTAAAAAAAAAGGGAGAGAGAGAGGATCCTGATAATGCCCTTAGGTTTCTGCAGCATTTTCAGATTTCTTATTTCAGGCATTCTTAAGATTTATCTGGTCTTCACAATAACCCTGCAAAGTAGGTGGAGGAGACACTGTTATCCCCATTTCTCAGAATGAAATAGAGGCCCCAAATGGGTATAAGACTCCCCAGGGTCACAGAGCTGATTGGTGCCAGAGCCCCCAGCTTGCTGGACCTGTGTCTGGATTGTTTGACAATGGCGATGGGCCACCAGGCCATTGCTCAGACGGCTTCCTTCACAGGGGCTAAGTGTTGCTGAAGATTCACCCAGAATCTCCATTTTTAACTTTTGTTGCCTCATTTGTCTGCTCTGTTCGTGACCCTGGATGCATCTAGGCTTAGAGATGGACTAAGCTGCAAAAATATGTTGCAAATGACAAATGGACATCTGGGCAGTCGCTCAGCAGGGGCCCGTCCTACTTCACTGCTCCTGGCTCACTTGCATTTGCTTTATCTCCCCCTGGCTCCAAACACCTCCGAGCTTTCTGCACCTGCTTTGGCTCTGCATACTTGGTGTTCCTTTGGATTTATCTCCTGGAACTGTAGGCCTTTGCCTGCTCCTTGAACCTCAGAAACCCTCTGACTCCAGAGTCCTCAGCCCTGTTGAAGCCCAACCACTGGTCAGGCCTGCCTTTGCCCACACATATCAAAGTGTTTGTGAGGTGGGTCTCAAAAATGTTTGGGGTCAGTCTAAGCCTACTGGATGACTTCTTAATTCTGGGGAAAGAAAACATGAAATTCTTCAGACAGCTGACTAGGCTCATGGCCCAGCTGAAAGCCACAGCTCAGGCTACTGGCTCGTGCTTCCAGTTACCACTTGCTGGGGCAGAGCCAGCCCTACCCTTTTCACTTTCCTGAAGAGATTCTTGAATGATTCTAGCAAATTTGGGGCTTTTTAGTGGGATTTCAGCCTACTTTTTAAAAAATTAATTTCCTACTTTGTAGGAATGAGTCATCATTTCCATACAAACCAGCAGCCCCCATCCCTGAACATGAGCGTCTTGCCCCTCAGAATGTGTCCGCTCCATCGGGTGGAAGTCTGTCTTAAAGGTCAGAGTTATGCCTGGTGCCACTACGATTAGAATGAGATGTTTGGTACCATAGACCTGGTTGGGGTGGTTTGGTTGTGAGCCACAAAAAGCCATTCTTACCACAAGCGAAAGGATAATTTATTGAAAGCATGTTGGGGAGCTCAGGAGATTGAAGGAAAGTCTTAAAGAATCAGGCTAGGAACAGATAGGATGAGGTAGTTTTAGATTTCAGAAGCAAGAACTGCTTCACCATCTCACCCAGTTGCTACCACCAAATGAACACCAGTCATCTCTTCCATCCTTACATTATTCTTAAAGTCCCATGAGGGAGAAAGGCTACCTCGTAGTCACAGACCACCCCATGGATGTACCAGGGATGGTGAGAAGACTTCAGGGATCTCTTTAGCTTCCTTAAAGGGAAGCAAGGACACCTTGCTCTGCTGTTCCACCAAGACAGAACACAGTCTGGGGGAAGGAAATGCCCAAAGAGAATCAGGAGGCTGGTAGGAAGGCATCATGAATGTTAGGTGGTTAAAAAAAAAAAAAAGTATGCTACAGAGAAGACCTCTGCACTGCTGCTCCCTGAAAGTTATCATGGGCAGCCTCCACTTTCCCAAGTAGCTGATGTGTGGGAAGTTTTAGACAGTCCTTGAGTCCTGCCACATCTCAAGGTCACCCTGAGGTGGTCTCCTGAGCAGAGTGGAGAGAGGAGCTCTTGCTACACTTCTCTGTCCGTGAGGCTGCCAGGTGAGGCTGTTGTGCTTGTGTTGAAGGAGAGCAGCCACCCTGTGTTCAGATGTCCAGACAGCCGTGCTGACTGGAGGTGCCTCATCACACTCCACTGGGTCCCAGTCCCCAGTCTCAGTGGTGATGTGGTCCACGTCCCTGGGAAGCCAAGGTGGTAGTGTCTTAGGAATCCTAGAACTTGGAGCAAGTCCCCAGTCCACCAGGCCTGGTTCTTCATCACACACCCAGACCAACTCCATGCATGTGGGCACTGTGTGATTCTCTCCCAAGAGTTCTGGTCCTCTGCTATGGTCCTACTGACTTGACTGTGGTCAGGTCACTTGTCAGGTGCTTTCTGGCACACATTGACTGGGCTTTCCTCTTGTTCTTGGCCTTTCCTAGCTGGAGATCAGTGACTCTGATATTGCCTGGGGAACCTACATTTTGCATTTCACTTTCAAAGACTGCTGAGAATTCTGCTTGTAGGCCCCAAATCTCTAGAGCACTATTTGCCCACTTCTGGAATTTTAAATAAGTGTGCCACCTACCAGCAAACATTTCCCCACAGGAAGCAGAGGAGCTGCTCTAAAATTAGGAGTCTAACTGCTGTAGCCCTGTTGCCTAGGGCCTGCCTACCTCCAAAACAGGAGTGCTTGCTATCTGTGCCTGAGGCTGAGGTCCTCTGTAGCCATATTGATGGGAAGCAGTGTCTAGAATTCATCAGGACTTCTACCTCTGCCTCAGGAGAATGGAGAGTTCATTCCAGCCAGGTCTGCCACAGCCTCAAGACAATCTCCTATTCAGGACTGTTGAGCAAGTCCACCAATCCCCCTGACCTCAAAAATGGGCTCTGCCACGTACAGCTTTTCAGAAAGCAGGACTTCTTAGGTGGTGCATCTGAGAGCAAGACCAGTGAAGGCAGCCTTCCAGACGCTCCCTAGACAATCCCAGTACACAGCAATGTCATTTGGCCTGGGCAGTGTTCCTGTTGTTCTGGAATGGCTGATGAAAGGGCTCCTGCATGCCTTTCTGGATTGCAGTGGCTTTTGTTTGGAGGGCATCCTCTTGTACTCGCAGGGGTTGGGTTCCATGAGCCCCTGATCTGACAGAGGCATACTTCAGGCTATCTCTAGGCCAGCTGTGAGAAACAATTTTGAAAGTCTGAAGATAAGATTAACAGTTCCCATCATCTGTCTCACCAAGGCAAACTGCTCTTTGGCAGACAAGATATTTCCATCCCAGATGTCCAGCAGATCCTGAAGTTCACAAGGTACAGCTGGTAATCCATTCCCATTTTCCACTCTGGCCACCCAAACAGTCAAACCCAGGTAAGAAAGAAGAGTGTATCTGATTTCTGGCCGGAACTATTGCTCATCAAGAGAAGAAACTCTTCTCTTCTGTCTAGATTTTGCTTTACTATCATGCTAAAGAGCTCTACACCTTTGAAACAAATGCTTGAAATATTGTGGGGAGGATTCTAATACAGGAGACCTCATATACAAACTCTTAAGCTGGTTCTGTCCAAGAACAACAACCCTGGGGACAGGAGCTCCTAGCCATTGGGACTACCTTTGAAGCATGGGGACAACAACCTGTATACGAGGCCAGGCTCCCATTTGGATGAGCCCAATTACTGTCATTTAGAGCTACTGGGCTAAAACCAGAAATATAGTAATAGTCATGGTTTATTGAGCATTTACCTCATGTAAGCACTGTGCTAAGCACTTCACGTGTATTATCGCATTTAGTCACAACAACTCTGTGAGGTGGGTTCTACTTTTATCCCCATTTATGTCAGGATAAGTTGCATGTCCAAGGTTAAACATCTAATAAGTTACAGAGTCTGGATCAAATCTGGTATATCTGACAGCAGAGTCCAAGCTCTCAGTTACAGTGCTACTTTTCCTCCCCAAGTTCAGGAAAAGCTAGAAGCGCAGTTGATGAACCCTCTTTGAAGGAATTTGACTTCTACATTCTCTACTTATTGCTCAGCTCAAATACTCAGCAATGGCATTGACACACAAGCCAAAATTCTAGAGGACATCAGAACCTGCACAGTCCTGATAGACTCTGCCAAAGAACATTGTAGCAGCCAGGAGCAATCTAATAAGGAGGAACATACTTTATCATCCAGACATGATCTCCAAGAATATGGAACACAGAGGCATTGGCAGAATGACCTGCTAGGCCTCCCAGATATAGGGGAGTCCAAACTGCAGAGCTCCAGCATTACCCTGATATGCTGGTGAGCTGGGGTTGCCCTTGAAGTTCTAAGGTAGGCCTGCTAAGCCCCCTTAGGATGACCCTCTCTGTTTTTTTGAGTTGTATGAGCTGTTTCAATGTTTTGGTTATTAACCCCTTGTTGGTCTCATCATTTGTAGATATTTTCTCCCATTCCATAGGTTGTCTCTTCAGTTTGTTGATGGTTTCATTGGCTATGCAAAAGCTTTTAAATTCGATTAGGTCCCATTTGTTTATTTTTGCTTTTATTTCTTTTGCCTTGGGAGACTGATCTAAGAAAATATTGCTATGATTTATGTCAAATAACTTTTTGCCTATATTCTCTTATAGGAGTTTTATGGTGTCATGTCTTACGTTTAGGTCTTTAAACCATTTTGAGTTTATTTTTGTATGTGGTGTGAGGGAGTATTCTAATTTCATTGATTTACATGTAGCTGTCCAGCTTTCCCAACACCGCTTGTTGAAGAGACTGTCTTTTCCCCATTGTATATTCTTGCCTCTCTTGTTGAAGGTTAATTGACCATAGGTGCATGGGTTTATTTCTGGGCTTTCTATCCTGTTCCATTGATCTATGTGTCTATTTTTGTGTCAGTACCACACTGTTTTGATTACTGGAGCTTGATAGTATAGTCTGAAGTCTGGGAGGGTTATGCCACCAGCGTTGTTCTTTTTTCTCAGGGTTGCTTTGGCAATTCTGGGTCTTTTGTGGTTCCATGTAAATTTTAGGATTATTTGTTCTAGTCCTGTCAAAAAGGATGACCTCTTTCTGGTGATTTGGAGTCCAACAACCTGCAGTACACCAGCCCTTAAGTCACATGCCTGCGCAATAAATGCAGGTCTAGACCAGAGTCACTGTCAATCCCCAAATGCCCTGGAATACCATTGTCATAGACTTGTTCCACTCTTACAACCATGTTGTTTGGTTGTGGTGTACTCCAATACCAAGTTAGAATATGTTATCCTTTTTATCAGCTTACAGCCTGCAATAGACTGGATGTTTGTGCCCTCCCCCCACCCACCCCCCAAATTCATATGTTGAAATCCTAACCTTCAGTGTGATGGTATTAGGAGGTGATGGTATTAGTGTTTGGTAGGTGATTAGGTCATGATGGTGGAGCCCTCGTGAATGGGACTAGTGCCTTTATAAAAGAGACCCCCAAGGACTCTCTTCCCTTTTATGCCATGTGAGGATATAGTGAGAAGACGGCTGGCTATGAACCAGGAAGTGAGCCCTCACAAGATGCCAAATCTGCTGGCATCTTGATCTTATACTTTCCAGGCTCCAGAGCTGTAAGAAATAAATTTCTGTGGTTTATAAACCACCCAGTCTATGGAATTCTGTTATAGCAGCCTGAACTGACTCAGACACTGCCACTCTGTAAATTTCCAGCGAAAAACTGTATGTATCCCTAGTATGTATCCTAGATTTGGATAATACTGTTCAGTTTGTCCTCTACCTATCATTTCAAGATCAGTAACCAGTTGGAATACAGCACCTGGTTCTCAAGAGAAGATTTCTGCTGCTAGGACCTTGTGGACAACACTATCAACTCACCTAACTGGTCTCTGAAGAATTTGCCTTTGACTATTCATTATACCCTTTCACCTAGCACACAGTTTCATAGCAGCTTATCCCCATTATTCTTTCCCATTAAGCCCTCCTACCTTAACAGCTGGGAAGTACCTAAAGCTACTGTAGACTACTCAAGCAGATCTGGAAGGTGCCTCTGCAAGGTAATGAGCAATTTAAATGTTGACTAGAGACAGACATCAGAGGAGACCAACCAATGGGTGATACCACAGACACTCAGATATATAGGCAAATCTGCCTTTGACAAAAAGAACCTTGCTAAAAGGAATTATTAAGGGTCATAAAGGCCCTTGTTGCATTACTACCCTGGCATTCACTTATTGTTCTGTTCCTGCCTCTGGTTATGCCTGAACCAGCATGGCCCTACCTCCTCCTTCATTGCTCTTGCCAACATTTGCCAACCTGAAATCAGGAACCATCCATGTGGGGGTGAAAAGTGACCAGCAACCCTTGATGCCACCTTAACTCCAATAAACCAGTACACTGGGATGGGTATGGGCCAACCCTGAAAATACATCAGCCCCATATTTATAGTGATGCTTCCTCAGATTTTAAGCCACATATACCAGATAAATGTTTTTGTCCTTTTATTTGTCTATTTAAAAAAAAGAGTCTCTATAAAAATAATTCCTTTTAAATTCTTTAATTAGGTGTAAATTTTATATCCAGCCCAAATACATCTCTTTTTCTTTCATTCACTCAGAAACACGGAAGTGTCACTTGCATGGAGAGTTGGAGAGAAGCCTGCATCTCAAGATTACAACAGAGTGTGATAAGCATAATGATAGGGACATGTAGAAAGGGCTGTGGGAGCAACAAAGACCTTGCCAAAGGGGCCAGAGGGCATACAGAGAAAAGGACGTTTGAACTACATCTTCAGAAGTCAAAATTTAGCCACATATAGACTCAAAATTCTTTCCAAAGTAGAATGCTGGCTAAAGGTCTTTCCCATAATTACTCTGATTAGATGATCCACCTAAGCATGTTATATGGCTTCTCTGTCATTACATGATTTCACTGTCTTCTCGTGTGTTGCTGCATTGTGACTTCATACATTCCAAGGGCATTCCACATGGCAACCAAAGGGCAGGAAGTGAGGACAGAGGGCCTTGCTTAGGGCTGTAGCTGTTATATGGCAGCCCTCTTTGCAGTCACATTATCCTTGTTTCCTCCTATAACATGGGAGAGTCTTTCTTTTTAGGGTTCAGTGGCTCAACAGGTTTGGAAGGATTTGGTAAAGGGATGCTTCCTTGAGTTCTACTGCTTGGAGAAGACAGGAAATTTAGCAAGTCAAATGGCAAAGGTAAAACCACTGTGGAAGGTTTCTCTGTGGACAAGGATTGCAGGGTGTGGAGGTACCGAAGCTGAACAGCAGCTGGAGTGCCTGATAGAATCTCGGCTGCCATCCTCAGGGACTCGGATGCAGCCTTCTCCCCTTCCGCAGCGATCATCTAGACAAGGGATGTGAAGAAAAGCAAAGTGATTTTTCTTCTTCGCTCCATGAAGGTTTTAATCCTACTTAGCGTGACTCAACAAACAAGCACTAGTATCTACTGTGTGACAGGTGAGCAGACTATCTTTTGTTCTTAAGGATCTTGATTTAGGCAGAGAGATTACACTGTTAATTGTAATTTAGGGTAGAAGTTTTTAAGGGCCATGACAAGTATAGAGGAAGTGTTAGGGGAGTTACTATGTCTGGTGGGCCTTGGAAGAGTAGTAGGATTTTGCCATTTAGAGGAAAGGTGTCGCCTTAAAGTGGGCAAAGGGCACTGGACTCAGAGATCCAGAAGCAACTCTGTCCAGAGGACTGCCTTCCTCCTCCACCAAAGCTCCAAAGTTATCCACCCTCTTACATAGTTAGGGGTTTTTCTTTACCTACGTTCTGTTCTTTAAGGGAAATCCACCTCCCCTCCAGTCCTCATTTTCTCTTCCCAACACCCTTCCCGCCCACACCTCAATCCTCAGGAGCTGCCGGCAGCCACACCTTCTCCCTGGCATGCCTGAGTAGAGGCTATGAGTAGCACAGCCTTCTCTCAGCTCTGGCGTTGAGGGAATTGGGCCCTGATCGTGGTTGTCCCTCCAGAGCTTGGGCAGGGCTAGGGATACAGGTCGGGGTGTCATTAACCTAGAGGTGACAGGTGACTGATATTACCCAGGGAAAAATGCCAGTGCTAGAGAAGAGGGATGGAGCACGGGGCGATGCCTTTAGGGAGAGAGGGAGAAGGCAAGATTCAAGGAGCAGGTCACTGTCATCAATAACTTCAGAGAGAGGGAGTAACAGGAAAAGAGACCTTACGTTGGTCAGTTAGGAGGCTGTTAACACACTTGAGGAGAGCAATTTTAATAGAGTGGTGTGGGTACGAGCCAGATTCCCCCCAGCGCCTGGATGAATAGGTGAGGAGCGAAGGGGAAATGTTCTCCACGAGGAGGCCTTCTTTTGGATTCTCTGGGGATCCTCAAGGAACAGCCATGCAGGAGGACGGCCTGCTCAGGGCTGGCTCACCCGCACTCTGGCCTGTCTCTGTGCTTCGGCCTCCACCGCCAGCGAGTGCTGCAGCCCGGCTGGCAGCCTCACATCCTTACTGAAAGAGAAAGGGCATGGGTAGGTAGGTGTGCAGCACTGCTTTTAGCAGCCGGAGCTTTCGTACAGACCTGCCACCTTCTCTGCTGTCATTTCATGACGCACAGCGAATCCTGATTTAGCAGCGTGTGTGGCCCCCGACCTCTGCGCAGACAGTGGGCAGGGAAGAGCAGCTTCAGGGCAGTGCCTCAAAGGCTGATTTTTCTTATCACTGACGCTATAGTAGAGTTATGGTTTTCTCTTTACAAGTGAAACAAATTTTGTGTTGATATACTACGAACATTTTCCCACTTAAAGTTTAATCTAAATCCCGGCTGTTAAATTTCAATAATGAAGAGCAGCCTCGAAGAGCCATACTATTAATAATGAGGGAAGTCATCTAAGTTTATAAAAGGGAACTGATTTTGAAAAGGGTAGAACTGACCAAATGAGAACAATACTTAATGTATTGCATGAAAGATACAAAATTGTATTTTCCCCCTGATTGTAACTATTAAAAAATACATAGACAGAAAAATGGGCAGTTCCTCAGAAAGTTAAATATGGAGTTACCATATGATCCAGTAATTCCACCCCTGGGTATATACCCAAGGGAAGTGAAAACACGTTCACACAAAAACTTGCACATGAATGTTCATTGCAGCATGATTCATAATGGTCCCAAAGTGGAAACAACCCAAATGTCCATCAACTGATGAGTAGATAAACAACATGTGGTATAGCCAGCTGCACAATAGAATAGTATTCGACCATAGAAAGGAATGAAGTACTGATTCATGCTACACCATGGTTGGATGCTGAAAACATTAAGGTAAGTGAAGGAAGCCAGACTCAGAAGGCCACAGATTGTGTGATTATAATATTTATATTAAATTCCTGGAATAGCCAAATCCAGAGAGACAGAGAGTAGATTAGTGGTTGTCAGGGGCTAGGGGTTGAGGAGGCAATGAAGAATTCCTGCCTAGTGGATGCAGACTTTCTTTTGTAGATGATAAAAATATTCTGAAATTAGATGGTAGTGGTGGTTGCATCACTCTGTGAATATACTAAAAACCACTGAGTTGTAATTTAAAATGGTTAAAAATGGTGAGTTTTATGTTATGTGAATCTTATCTTTTAAAAATGTTTAAATCCATAGAAATATGAAAGTAATTTGCCCAGATGTTACAGTGGTTATGTTATGGCTATGAGATAATAGGTAAATTTTTTTCTTTCCTCCAAATTTATGCTAATATGGCTACAGTACTCATTCAATGAAAGTAATTTTTCAAATAGAAGTTTTGAATAAAACCTAAATATCTCCCTTTATCATATTGTTCTTCCTGGTTAATTTCCTACCCACATTTCTGTTCTCTCCACTTTGATTCCCCAAATACAGGTCACTGCATCCAAGGCAACCTGTGGAGGGAAGAGTTTAGATGTCAGTAAGAACCTCCAGGTGGGAGGATAGCACCCCTATGCACCGATGGCCATTGCACTGAGAAAGCACATTTCTCATTATGTACTTCCCTGTTTTGTTTTAACATTATAGGGCCTTGCAAAAGTTGTTTAATTTGCACAGTGCCACTCAACAAATATTTGTGGAATTAAAGATGGTGTGGTAGGCTGACTAATGGCTCCTAAAGACATCCATGCCCTAATCCCTGGAACCTGTGAGTGTTACCCCAAAAGAGACTTTGCAGATGCAATTAAGTTCCAGGCTGTTAAAATGGGGAGTTTATCCTGGATCTTGCTGGTGGGCCCTAAAAGCAACTGCAAGTGTCCTTATAAGAGGGAAGTGGAGGGACATCTGGCTACAGAAGAGGAGAAGGTGGTGTGATGATGGAAGCAGAGGTTGGAGTGCTGTGCTTTTAAGATGGAGGAAGGGACCATGATCTAAAGAATGCAGGTGGTCACCTGAAGCTGAAAAAGGCAAGGAAATGAATTCTCCTCTCAAAACCTCCAGAAGGAACCAGTCCTGCTGACTGACACCTTGACTCTGGCCCAGTAAAACTTCTTTTGGACTTCTGGCCTTCAAAGCTGTAAGGTTGGGACTTCCCTGGTGGTCCAGTGGTAAAGAATCCGCCTTCCAATGCAGGGGACGCGGGTTCAGAGTACTAGGATCCCATGTGCCGCAGGGCAACTAAGCCCGTGCGCCACAACCAAGAGCCTGCGCACCGCTACTAAGACCCGATGCAGCCAATAAATAAATAGATATTTTTTTTAAAAAGCTGTAAGGTTAAATTGGTGGTGGTTTAAGCCGTCAAGTTTGTGGTAATTTGTTACAGAAGCAATGGGAAATAATAGAGATGGTATATTTGTTAAATTTGTTCTAAAATGCATTTATTAGAGAACCAAAATCTTTAGTCTCTCTCTCATATGATATTCTCTTCCATATGATATTCATTTACAGGTGCTTTCACTTCCTGTTGGTGGCACGCATCTTCCCCACCTCCCCATCCCAGGAGTGGGAAGAAAATGAATTGTGTGTTCTGGAAAGGCGGGCAGGGCATGGAGCAATATGCGGGCCATACTCTTTTTCCTTTTTAACTTATTTCTGATGATTTCTTGGTGGCTAGATAAATAGTGCATTGGGAACCCTGATAAGACTAATTTAGGGGGTTGATGGGAGGAAGGAATGTTGAAAAAGACTTCATAGAGGAGGTGACATCTTAAAGAACAATATGATTTTGCCTGTAGGGAAAAGGGAAATATTTGGTACAGAGGAACAGCCTAAGAGCAGGCATGGAAGCCTAGACTCACCGAACACTGGAGAAACACTAAGTCCGCTGGAGGATTAGATACACTGGGGGAAGGACAGCAAGAGGTGAGGCTACAACAGTTGGGTCATTTATCCGCTCATCCAAAAACCCAGTATCTGGCTGCTGTGTAACAGCCCCATGCCAGGTACTGAGGACAAAAGATGAATAAAATATGACCCCTGACATTATGGAGTTCATGGCATGGGAAGAAAAATGTGTAAATACATAAATTATAATTCAACATAACAAGGGCAAGCTTGAATGTCAAGTGTCTGGACCTTATCCTTTATCCTTTGGAGGGGAGGGATGAACAGGAAGAGAGGCTGAAGGGAAGGCAGAGGGGAGCAACGTGAGTGGTTTTTAAATTCCAGAGCAGCAACTCCCCTGTTTCTTCTTGTTCTAACTTCTTCTCCTTTCAGCTTCTCTTATTTCCTGAATTCTTCCTTTTTCCACTAGGATGCTAGTCCCAGTTTTATCAGTGATGAATTGGACATGTCACAAACATTTGGATACTTCATCTTCTCAGCTGTGTCTGCTCAGGCCCCATCAGGCACAATCATTATCAATGCCTTCGGTCCTTAGTTCCTTCTATTGAGGTCTTCCTTCAGCCAGACTCGAGTCATAGCCTCCGAACTCAGTTCTGGGCTTGGGTGCCTCATGGCCTCAATGACAGGCTCCGTCACTGGTGGTAATTGCCACCCGACTGGCCAGCTGCCTAGAATGCTGCTTTGTTCTCATCTCTCTTCTGAATACCTTTGCCAGCTTGTCTTGGTAAGAAGTGAAGATGCCTACCCTGGTTGTGGGCAAGGTCGCTGAGCTTGCTGCCTGCAGCCTAGACGCTGCTGCTTGTGAGGCAGCTCTTGCTTTTCTCTCCCTCCTATCATTCCAACTCAATCAAATCTAGGTGATGGATTGGGTAATGAATCACATAAGGGTCTGTGACATCTTACCTCTTTTCATCTGAAAGTCTTATTTGAACTTATCATTATCTAACTTTGCTTGTTTCCCCAACTAGACTGTAAGGTCCCAAGATGCATTCCTTATCATCTCTGTGTCCCAGCAACCCACCCTGTCCAGCCCCACCACCCCTGCCAGCTGCCACCCCCACCACCTTGTGCTATGTGGGCACTTTACAATGAGTCTAAAGCCACTTTTTGTTTTGAGAACAAAAACTGTGGCAATGACTGACTAATCAGCACAGATTGGTGCCTATGATTGGCTCAGGGTCAATTTGGCAACCTCTTAACTGTCAGCTCCTTACAGAACGGTACCTTTGAATGCATGGCACATGGAAGATTCAGTAAATGGCCAATGAAGAAAGGAATAAAAGATAAAGGGATACTTCAGCATACTTGGTGTTAAATTCATCTAAGTACCTTTACATCTTGTGCAATGCTCTTCCTCTCTAGAAGAATTTCAGTGAGGGATCGATGTGCTAGGAGACGCTTCATGGTGGTTTGCACAAGGAATTGGACCGCTTTGGACACATGAGCAAGACTGCTTAGGAGAAGAGAGGCATTTTCCATTCGGTAGTAGCAGATGGCGTCTATCTCCATTACAAACATGTCTTTGGTTACAACCTAGGCAGAAAAAAAATTTGGATGACAACCCTGATTCTTGGGTTCCTTTCCCACATGAGGATAGAGGAGCTAAATATGTTCAAAGGGTATTTTCTCAGCGTAAGATGATGGTAAGAAGAAAGAGTAGTTGGCTCACCCTTTAATCAAAATAGACGTGTTTTTTTTTTTTAAATTATGGAGTTTGTATTAAATACACTAAAGAACTCACAATTTCAAGGAATCTTATAAATCCTTTTGTAAAAAAAAAAATCAGGAATAATTTTCTTACATGATAACATTCAGTTGATTGTATATCAGGTCTTTTAAAACCGATGCCAAAAAAATCTCCTAAAAGAGCAACATGTTCTGGGAAACAAGCGCTCAAATGTATTGAGTGTGCATCTAGAGGGCAGTTTGGTGATACATATCAAAAGCCCTAAAAGATGTGCACAACATTTCCATTTTTAGACATTAATCACAAGGATATATTTCAAGGGTTTAGCTGCAAGGATATGATTCATAGTATTGCTTATTGTAATAAAAAAAAGTAGAAGTAATATCAACAATAGGGAATTAGTTAAGTAAATTCCAGTTACTCAATTAGTTGAGTAAAATCCATACAATGAAATGCTGTGTGTCTGTTTAAAACAAAGAGGTAGAAACATAGGTAATATATGAAAAGGTGATAACAATAGATTGTGAAAAAAGACATGTTGCAAAATAGTATGTATGGTGTGATATATATATATACAAACAAATGCACACACATATATATGTCTGAAACTACAACCACATATATAGAAAACTCTGAAAGGATACATTCTAAAATATCAACTCTATGGGTGATAGGGTTAGGTATAAGTTTTACTCCTTTTTATATTTTATTATATAAAATAAGCCTTTTAAAAGTATATTATTTTTATTCACATTTCCATTTACCAAAAGAAAGAATGAGAAAGAACCTCAGACTGAAAGTGGGAGACAGTTTAGGAAAGGCTTATAAATCTGAATCAGTAACAGGAAAGTCTAGATGTTATCTCTACATTTAACTTTTAATTGTGGTAAAATACACAAAACATCAAATTCACCATCTTAACCATTTTTAAGTGCCAATTCAGTAGTGTTAAGTACATTCACATTGTTGGGCAACCAGTGTCCAGAACTCTTTACATCTTGCAAAACTGAAAACTGGTGAACAATTCCCCATTCTCTCCTCCCGGCAGTCCCCTCAACCATCGTTCACTTTCTGTTGCTCTGAATTTCACTACTCTATGTTCCTCATATAAATGGAATCATACAGTATTTGTCTTTTTGTGACTGGCTTATTTCACTTGGCATACTTTTCTCAAGGTTCAGCCATGTTGTAGTATATGCCAGAATTTCTTTCCTTTTTAAGGCTGATTATTATTCCATTGTCGGCATATACATTTTGTTTATCTATTCAGCCATCAATGGGCATGTGGATTGCTTCCACCTTTTGGCCATTGTGAAAAAAAATGATGCTATGAGCATAGGTATACAAACATCTCTTCAGTACCCTGCTTTCAATTCTTTGGCATTTATACCCAAAAGTAGAATTGGTGGATTATATGGTAATTGTATTTTTAATTTTTTGAGGAACTGTCATACTGTTTCTACAGTAGCTGCACCATTTTACCTTCCCACCTACAGTATACAAGGGTTCCAATTTCTCTACATCTTTGCCAACACTTATTATTTTCTGTTTTTTTCTTAATAAGAGCCATCCTGATAGATGTGAGGTGGTATCTCATTGTGTTTTTGATTTGCATTTCTCTGATGATTAGTGATGTGGAGCATCTTTTCATGTGTTTTTTGGCCATTTGTATATCTGCTTTGGAGAAATGTCTATTCAAGTCTGTATTGAAATGTCTATTCAAGTCAAGTATATATACTATCTACCATATATGGAGGACAATCTGCTTTACTCAAAGTCATCTGATTTAAATATTAATCTTATCTAAAAAAAATACCTTAATAGCAACATCTAGATGTATTTGACCAAATATTTGGGTACCATGGTTTAGCCAGGTTGACACATGAAATTAACCATCACAAAGGCCTTTGTCCATTTTTAATTGGATTGTTTGCTTTCTTGTTGTTGAGTTATAAGATTTTATATATTCTGGATATTAACCTCTTATCAGATATAGTATTTGCAGTTTTTTTCCCATTCTGTAAGTTGCCTTTTCATTCTGTTGATTGTGTCCTTTGTTGTAAAGGAGTTTTAAATTTTGATGTAGCCCATATCTCTTTTTCTTTTCTACTTTTGAGCAAAAATAGTCATTTTCCTCTGGGCCAGAAGTGGTAGCTCGGCCAGGGAAAATGTAGAAAGAAAGCAAAATCCACCACTTGGCTTACCTCATGAAAGGGTATCTCCAAGGTTTGGAGGCGAAGGTCAACCTTGTGGTAGGTATCCAGGCAGGGCAAAAAGAAGAAAAGGCCTAGAAGAGGGGGCAGGGGAAGTGACAGGTGAATGGCTAGCATGGAGGCCATTTGGGGTTCACTCTTTTGGCGTCAAGTTGCATGTTGCATTGCTTTTCTTAGCCTCCAACTGCCCATAGACCTCCCCATATCCCACCTCCACCCATGGTGTGTTTGTTGTTACTAAGGCTACCAAATAATTTGTTGTTCAAGCTGGGACACTTTTGAGGGTGAAAGGAGAGCACTATTATGACTTACACCAGGACAACAGGCATAAATAAACAGGGATTATCCCCAGCAAAATGGGCTGTATGGTCACCTTGGTCATGGTGCTGACCTGTCCAGATATTGGGTTACACATCTGTCTCCTTCACTAGATTTAAACTCTATAACAAGAGCATCTTATGCATTCCTGTTAGCCTTAGTGCCTTTTAGGTGCTTTGTAAAACTATTTCTTGAATCCATGTGTGTAAGAATTTTAGAGCCAGCAACCTCCATGTGGTATTTCTTAAAATGTGAGCCCCAAAGGAATCAGAATAGCAACATCATGATACCAGCCTTCTGGTTGGCTAGTTAGTCCTCACCCACCCAATATAATGTATAGGGTCAATGTGCAATCAATATTTTAGATTGATTTATTGAGATTTTCTGAGAGACCATTGGACACTGTAGGCTTGTACAAGAGCCAAAGCTTTGTTGGAATCAGCAGTACCTCAAGCACCCATGATCTCTCTGAGGAGCCACCCAGTTACTAGCCCTTCTCAGACCCAGTCGAGAAGGATACCAAAAACTAGAACCAGAACAAGGCAGTCCCTGTTCTGGAACTACAGGGTCTGGTTCTATTTTTGTGTGAACCAATCTGTTGCCTCTGAATCTTCAAACTGATTTGTGTCTCCTAGTCTGGTGTCTATTCTCTATCTGTTTCTGTAAAGCTGGCTTGGAACTTGGACCCTTTCCAATCTGTGCACAGTGAGAGTTTGCTTCTTCTCATGTCTTCCTGGATTAGCTCTTCAAACCCCAACTATTAGACTTTTCAGACTAACGATACTTCTATCTGTGCCCCATAATCAGCTTGGACTTCTGGATACAAACTCTGTAAGACTTTAAGGTCCTAGAGACTAGAGACCATGTCTAATTCATCCATCTTCATATCCTTTGTAGTTAAACAATGAAACACGGGAAGTGCTTAATCTATGTTTCTTAAATTTCCATGAACTGAAGGCCAATTTGTTACTTGGATGCTGAACTTTGCCTATCTAGCCTGGTGTGTTCTGATTCCCTGGATCCTGAACTAGCTCAGTTTTGCTCTGAGAATTCACAGGACTCAGACCACTTACATGTTCTACTCAAACCAGTGCCTGGTCTTAGGTCCTAGCCTACTTGCTACTCCAGCCAGCCTGGCCCTGGCATTCAGCTTTTTGCATCCACTCTCTCTTTTGGTCACTGTGACCTGGTAGTAATGCTCTCTGAAGAATTTCTTAATAACCTGTGTTACAAGTAACAGATTGAAAAATGAAGATATCATGAATCAAGTTACTTCATGTAATCTGAGGGCTGTATTACAAACATGCATGGATTGAAGAAATTGGCAAGTCTCTGGAGGGGTAAAAAAGATCATTCTTACCAGGGCCTTTGGCTCTTCCAGGAAGCAGATGTCCCAGTCGGAATATAATTACTCTCTCATACTCCTGTATAACCTAAAGGAAAATTTAATACTTTTGAATCACTCCAAGAGATTAAAATGAAGTCTTCAGAAGACCCTGGTGTGAGAGTGATCCTAGGTATCAGAAATCTTTGGCTTTGAGAACCAAGAAAAAATTTCTGTTAATACTTACATTTCTAAAATATATACTTAGTAAATGAAGAATTTCAGAAACCAATGAAAAAGTATAAAATTTTTGAGACTGTGGACAGAATTTTGATCAGAGAGTCATGGTTATCTAAAAAATAATTGGTTCCACCAATCAAAGTAGTCACAGCATATTTCATCTTATATATTGCTGTGACTGATGCATTATGAGCTTTTACATGCATCACTCATTAGCTATTTACAGACCTTACGGCAGCCATGCAGGTGCTCAGATCACCCTTCAGGAAGAGCCTGTAGCCAACTATATGTTGTCTGTAGGAGATACACTTTCTATTTACATATACAAATAGGTTGAAAGTAAAAAGAGAAAAAACTATACCACACAAAGAGTAACCAAAAGAGAGTAGGAGTGACTATACCGATATCAGACAAAATGAAGTTTAAAACAAACACGCAAAAATGTTATTAGTGATAAAGAGGGACATTGTGTAACGATAAAATGGCCAATGTGTTAGGAAAGTATAACAATGGTAAACATATATGTACCTAAAAATAGAGTTCCAACATATATAAAACAAAAACCAAAAGAACTGAAGGTAGATATAGACAATTCAATGATAAAAGTTGGAGACTTTACTATCCCACTTTCAATCATGGATAAAACAACTAAACAGAAGGTCAACAAGGAAAGAAAAGACTTGAACAACACTATAAACAAACTAAACCTAACAGATAGCTATGCATAACTCCACCCAACAATAGGAGAATACATATTCTTCTCAAGCACACATGAAACATCTCCAGGACAGACCATATGCTGGGCCATAAAAAAAACTCAATAAATTTAAAAGGATTGAAACCACACTAAGTATATTCTCTGATTACAATGGAATGAAATTAGAAATTGATAACAGAAGGAAATTTGGGAAATTCACATATATATGGAAATCAAATCACACACTCTAAAATAACTGATAGGTCAAAGAAGATATCACAAAAGAAATTAAAAAACACTTTGAGGGACTTCGCTGGTGGCGCAGTGGTCAAGAATCTGCCTGCTAATGCAGGGGACATGGGTTCGAGCCTGGTCCAGGAAGATCCCACATGCCGTGGAGCAAATAAGCCTGTGTGCCACAACTACTGAACCTGCGCCCTAGAGCCTGCGAGCCACAACTATTGAAGCCTGCGTGCCTAGAGCCTATGCTCCACAACAAGAGAAGCCACCACAATGAGAAGCCTGTGCACTGCAACAAAGAGTAGCCCTGGCTCACTGCAACTACAGAAAGCCCGCACACAGCAACAAAGACCCAATGCAGCCAAAAATAAATAAAAAGTAAATAAATTTTTAAAATGCTGTAAATTCAGAACACAATGATAAATAAAGTTTATTAAAAAAAAAAACACTTTGAGATGAATGAAAACAAAACCTCAAGGTACCAAAACATATGGAATGTAACTAAAGTAGTGCTTAAAGGAAAATTTATAGCTGTAAATGCCTATAACAAAAGAGAAGAAATATCTCAAAATAATACCCTAATTTTCTACCTTAATGTACTGGAAATAGAAGCACAAAGTAAACCCAAAGTAAACAGGAAGAAGAAAATAAAGATTAGAGTGGAAATAAATGCAATAGAAAATAGAAAAGCATCAGAGAAAATCAACTGACCCAAAAGTGGGTTCTTTGACAAGATCAACAAAATTGACAAATACTTAGCGAGACTGACCAAGAGAAAAGAGAGGAGATTCAAATTGCTGAAATCAGGAGTCAAAGAGGAATGACAGAGACATCACTACTGTCCTTACAGAAATAAAAAAGATTATAAAAGAAAATATTGTGAACAACTATATACCAATTAGTAACAGGTGAAATGGACAAATTCCTACAGAGTCATAAACTATCAAAACTGACTCGAGAAGAAAAAGAAAAATGAAAAAGACCCAGAATTAAAAGATTGAATTAGTAGTTTAAAATTTTCCCACAAAGAGAAGTCCAGGACCAGATGGCTTCACTGGTAAATTCTGCCAAATATTTAAAGAGGAATTAATACCAGTTCTTCACAAATTCTCCCAAATAATAGAAGAGGAGGGAAATCTTTCCAACTCATTCTCTGAGGCCAGTATTACCCTGATACCAAAACAAGACAGTGATATCACAAGACAAGAAAACTACAGACCAGTATCTCTCATGAATATAAATGCAAAAATCCTCAACAAACAACCAGCAACTTGACTCCAGTAATATATAAAAAGGATTATACATCATAACCAAGTGGGACTTATTCTAGGAATACACAGTTGATTTAACATCCAAAATTCAATGAATAAAGGGCAGAATAAAGGGCAAATACCATGTAATCATCTCAATGGGGGAAGAAAAGGCATTTGACAAAATCCAACACCCTTTCACAAAGACGAAGGAGAAGAGGAAGGAGAGCTTGTGTGGGGAGTGAAATCGGCCACAGCCCTGGCAGCATCTGTAGCGTTCCAGCCAAGGACATGCTCTTCCCTGACAGCTCTGGCCAATGACTAAGAATGGCAGGGATACAAGGGCTTGGCCATTTCTGCCCATTGTGAGACTCATCTATGAGGCAAACTTTGCTCTGGAGCTCCCTTTCAGTCTGGCCAAGACTTTCTTGGAGGTATCCCACAGTCTGAGGCACTCTGTCCAATCCTTCCTTCCCCTTCTCATATCAGAGGTGTCAGATCTGCATCATCCTCTGAAGGTTTTCCCTGCCTACTCTTATTCTCTCTCCCCTTAATCTTTCACAGACAATGCCACCCCATAAATCTCTTGCACTTCTAATTCCATCTTGGTATGTGCTTCCCAAACTGACACAGGTCTTCATTTACTTCAGGGACAGCCGTGTGTAACCACCTGTGGGCCCAAGGTAATTATCATCTGTGGTCTATAGAAGCTGCCTGAGAAGTTTCCTGGAGGTGTCAGGAGTAGGCATCATGACCTCTTCTGGGCTGATCTTTGTGTTATAGAGTGTCGATGAACTAGACATAGCTCCTGTCCTGAAGGGGCTCTCAGTCTAATGGCAGCGATTGTGTATCCACAAATATTATACATGTGGTAATTGCTAGAATTGATGTGAAAGTAGGATGACACGAGAGCACAAGGAAGGGAATGACAGTCTGGAGGAGTCAAGGAAGGCTTCACAGTTATCTCTGAGCAGGTATAAAGAGTAAGAGCTCTCCTGGAAGGTGAGTGGGAGTGAGGGCATTCCATGCAGAGCAGACAGCACGTACCAAAACACAGAAATGAGAGTGGACATGGTGCGGTCAGTGAGAGGCACCAGGAAATTACTTATTGGGTCCTCATGGAATCTCACCTTTATGCAGAACCAGATAGAAAAAGGGAAGGTCACAATGATGAAGAGCAGGGATGTGAGGACAAGAAGCCACTCACAAGCCCCTAAACTGGAAGACTTGGTACCTTAAAAAAAAAAAAAAGCAAAAGAATAATTATATTGGAACTTCACCATATTCACTGACTAGCACCTCTAGTCCAGTCCTTGGTATTAGGGTCAGAGCAGTCAGCCGACTTTGCTGGAAATAATGGAACGAACTGGATATCAGTGTGGTCAGTTCCCAGAGCCGGGGGCGCGGTCTGTGTGAAGGGCTTTGTGGGCAGATGGAAGGTGGAGCAGGCTCCTGGAAAGGCAGTGGAGGGTACACTGGAACAACCACAGAATCTGGGCAGAAGGTCTGGGTTCTGGTTCTGGCTCCACCATTTTCTGTCCAAATGACCTTAAGCAAGGTACACAACCTCTCAGTTGCCTCATCTATTCAAGGAAATGCTATTGCATAACTATTTCATAATAACTATCTCGTGGAATAGCTCACATCTCTGGCATAAGAATGAAATGACGTATAAACATAAAAGCACCAAACTGTGTTTTTTTACATGTCTGGTGTTGTCATTTAAAACTCATGTTTACCTAGTGGTAACTGCTACAAAAGTACTTTTTCTACCTGAGCCCCTCTTAAAGAGGTACCTTAAAAATACACGATCAATAAAATTGCTACAAAATAGATTTATGTTCCAAAGGCTCTTAGCATTACAGAGGTTCCATTTAAGTCTTTATGTTTCAGTGTGAAAAGCAGATTGCTGTCAAGTTTGTTAGACACGATTGGCTTTACTTTTGAGCTATCCATTTCCAACTAGACGACAGAAGCTGTGCTCCTTTTATATGCATGTGCCAAAAAGGCATATACACATACACACACACACACACACACACACACACACACACACACACACACACAGCCATTCTTAGGTGATATTTCCTTAGTATCCTCTAGAAGTATAATTTTGAGAAAAAACAGGACCCTTTGTCCCTCTCTGCATAGTTTCTTCTATTTGAAGTGGTTCAAACCACATGTGTCCAGAGGTTCATCTTCCCTGAAATTACAGCTCCATCTACCACTTGCCCCAATATCTGAAATTCCTCCATGAGAGCCCCTTTGGCTTCAGGTGTGGATCTTTAGACAGTCTTTGAAAATCACCTATATGGCGTGATATTAGCCCATTTGTGCCTATAAAAAAGTGATATGGAACTGGAGTTCAGGCCATCCAGGTTGCTTGGGTGATAAATGAAATGGTATCAGGGAAAATTCAGTCTCAAGGGCATAAGCTTCTTGGGGCCTTGTCTTGTTTAAACCGTGTCCCAGGACTGGAATAGTGCCTGACACATACAGGTGCTCAATAAATACTTGTTGAATGTAGGAAGGAAGGAGAAGTGGATACTGAAAATGATTTAAATGTAATGGTTATAGAAATCTCAAGAATTTTAATCCACAGGTACTAGAAAACTGGCCAAAGGGATACTATTTGTCAGTTTAAAAATCTTATAGAGGAATAGAAGGTGACTAAAGATTAGAAATGGTGAAAAGTCTATTTTTAAGGGATAGGAAGGAAATGGATAACTAATTAGTAGGCCTGAAAATTTGATTTCCATGCTTGCAAAATAACTGGAAAGGTCATCACCAAATTGATGTGCAGATTACTCAAAGAGGGCAGATACACAAGCTGCACCAGCACAAAACCAAATTCGGTGCTAAATGCCAATGTATGGCAGTTCCTAAATGGTGTCCCACGGAACACTAATCCTCCAGGGTGCTCCACAAAGCAAGTGTTCCTGGAGCAAACAAGTTTAGGAAATATTGTGTACTGTATCCCACTCCTGGAGCTTCCCAATAGTCACTGGCATATTGAAGCTAGGAGAATCCCTGCAGCAAAGAAGCATTCTTTGCTGTGTTTAACCTAGTATTTCCCAAACATTTGACCAGGCGATGTCTTCTCCAAGCAATTTCATGTTCTATGGAATTTATTTCTCATGCAACCTACTCTGGGAGATGCAGTTTTGGGAGAGGTGTTTCTATCAACATCATATTAGTTTTTGCAATATTCTTCCCTAAGAGCAATAACAGTGTTATTGCCATGTTTGCTAGCTTATAAATATATTTCACTTGCCAGTGGTAACCACGGTAAGTAAAAATAAATAAATGCACATACCAACAAAATTTATATTTTATAAGTGAAGAAAGTCCTCAAAATTCCTTCATACCATAGTTAGGGATGTGAACAGAAAACTAATATGTATACCCAAATCTAACTTGAAGCTTTACTCACAAAATATTATTCTCTTAGAATGAGTTCCTTGAATATCCAATTTGTTTAGTGTAAGTGAATAGTGAAACACTACATGTTAAAGGAGGAAGCGCCTTGAGATACGACAGTCTGAGAATCCTCAACATTTCAGTAAAATGAAGCTTCTCTTAGTTTCTCCCAAATCTTAGGTAGCCTGGCTGTGGGAGTGTGGTACTAGTGAGGAGGAGAGGGGATGTTGATGTGTCTGTTCCCCTTTCCTCTGGGAGCCACAGAAACCTCCCAGACAAGGGCTCAGCAAGAGTGTCTCATCCTTAATGGGCTCATCCATTGCTTGGGGGGGCCTGAAGCTCTAGTCACTTTATAGCTGAACAGACTGAGTGAGGCCCACAAGGTGAAGCTACTAGCCCAAGGCCTCAGCTAGTTGGTGGCAGTGCTGGAACCATGACCAGAAAGCAGGGGCAGCACCCTGCAAGGATGGGCTTTTCAATAAGACTGTTTTATTCTGGAATGCTGGCTTCTCCACTTCCCACCTGTAGGTCTTGGGCAAGTTATTTAATTTCTCAGCATTTTTTCTCATCTGTGACACGGGAATGATAATACTCAGTAAAACACCTAGCATGTGCCTGGCACACAGTAGGAGCTCCAAAAATGGGGCTCCCTTCCTTCCCTACCCCACCGATGTGGTCTGAAGCACAATACTTACAGACCTCTAACCTCAGCACTACTGTAGCAGTAAATCCAATAACCCTTTAATGACCAGAAGTTTCTGACCCATGAAAGGGCATCAGTTAGGCAAAACAGCATTAACATGGTCAACATAAACTACATCCCAATTGCTGGAATCTTTCTCAAGTCATAGCTTTCAGTGCTACAGCATATAGGGCAGTGCTGGTAGCCAGGAGATGTTAAAATTTCATAGTCAGCAGAAAGTAGTATAACACACTATTCCTTATTTACCTTCCTTTAAACCTCCCTCACCCTGAAATTAAGGTGTAATGAGTTTTTTCTTCCACTCATTATAGAAAGGATTGGAAGCAGATAAATTTGTTCCTAAGAGTTGCTTCACCTGCAGAAGCTAAAGAGACACCTTTCCCTGTGATTCCCTCCCTTTGGTCTAACTTGCCTCTTTTAGCTTGCAAGGGTGTTTTTTTTTTTCTTTCCCTCCAGGCTTTGCGCAAGATAAGTGCTTTGAGTGTCTTATCTCATTTTATCCTCACAATTACCCTCTGAGGTGTGTACTATTGCTGTCCCCATTTGATACATGGTTAAGTCCCTGACTATGATCAAATAGTTAGCTAAGATTCAAACTGAGATCTAGCTTTCCTCTACTTGGCTCTGCTGCCTCTACTTTTTAGAAAGTATGATCACTGCAAAGTGTAAAATACTTTTAGGAAAGTCTGATGAGGAGAGGAGAATAAGCTACATAGTTGCCCTGAACCATGTTGATTGGTCCCCAACCTGGATCACACTCCCTCCCACCTCCCATCCTTGGCTGACCCCTGAGAACAGTGGTATTTAGCTGATGTTATTTGTATTTCTTCTGATGCATTTCGGTCTCCACCACTGAGGGGTCGGTGGGTCCTAGCTCGCGGCTTTCATTTCCTGGGAAGCTGAGCAGGTCCAGCAGGCTGCTCTGGCCTCGGAAGCTCTCAGTGCGGTGCCTCATTGCACCTTAATTGACATCCCTTGGGTACCACTTGGAAAGGCCGCACACCCTCCCGGGGCCTCAGCCTGACCGCTGTACCTTCCTCGGGCCGCTCGCTCTCCAGCAGCGCCACCACCTCGGTGCCCTCCTCGCCAGAGCCCCGGACCTCATCCACGTCCACCACGGTGGCTGCAGGCGCTCGGGGCTCACCCGGGCTCCCTGCCCGCCCGAGGGCCGACTGCTCCGGCCCGGCGTCCCGGCGCCCGCGGCCTCTGCCGCCCCTCTCGGCCTTCGCCCTCTTGTTCTCTTTGTGGGCGGACCCGCTGCCTCTCCCGTGGGCCTCTCTGGAGGAGCTCCGAGCCCTTTTCTCCATCCTCAGAACGACCGAATCCAGGAGCGCAGTTCCTGCAAAGTCGCTGGCAGGGATGCGGGGCACGTCCCCGGGGGACTATAATGACCTTGGGCGGGGGCGGGACCTGGGCGGTGGGCAGGCGGGGCTCTGCTCGGGGTGAAACCCGGCAGCTGTTTCTCAGGAGAGCTGTGGACGGGGCGCGCCACCCCTGAGACTTGGTGCCACCTTCAACACTGAGTTTTTGTGAAAACCCATATGCCAATTTATGGCGTTTTAAAATGTGTTTCTAGAGACGAAAATTTGAGCTGAAATACTACGGAGGCCCGCAAACCGCTGAAGGTGCGATGGCATTTTGCTTTATGATTTGTAAATATCGTATAGAATGGGGTATGTGGTCCTCGCTTAAGACTAAAGAGCTTACGGGAAAGAAAAGGTCGTCCAGTTAGGGTAACTTTAAGGTAAAATTAGAAACTTCTCCCCAAGCAACCCCGTCTTCCCCCTTAAGATCTTCCCAAGGTTACCTTTCCTCTTTCTCCTAATTTATTTTATATCCTGGCCCTACTCTTTCTGCTGAGATTTTCACTGGTAAAGGCGTTGACTGACTACTCCTGGGAACATTTAGGTTTTAAAAGGGGGAAGGAGAGGAAAATTCTCCCAGAACTCACTCTCTCTCTCTCTCTCTCTCTCTCCCTCTCCCTCTCTCTCCAGACCTCTTCTCTCTCTCTTATGTATATTTCTTTATTTTTACTAATTTATTATTATTTTTACTAATGCTTAAGCCTGTTGATGATGTTACTTCTTGAAGAATCAGAAGGGAAGGGATCTGATTTAACTTCTGTTTTAGGAAAGGAACACTTTTGTCCTTGGCTAGGCTCTGTTCCCATGCTTCTTTGATGAAGGCAGGAGTGTTGCTTTTTTAAGGTTCACTGGCCATGCTCCATCCAGCAGCAAACTGGGTTAGCTGCCCCACCTGCATCTGAGGAAATTGAAACATTGAATAGATCATTTCTTTTTTATTCTCTATTAGTAATTTCTCACCGAATGCTAGGTTGGTCTAGACAACCATTCAAAGTAGAGATTTATGACTCTACTCAGATAGCTCAGATCACATTATTGTATTGTTCACTTACTTTAAATTTTTCAGTATTTATTGAGTTCACATAGTGATAGCTTTTTCTCCTCTCAAAAAGTTTTATTAAAGAATGAGGACCTGAAGTAACTCAAGTTGGCTCTGGAAAAACCATTCCATTACTTTCTTCCATATATGCCATGCTAGGCCACTGGGAATAAAGTAATGAAAAGATTAGTAATAAAGTAACTTAAATAGATTTGTTTTTTACTCTCTAAACCTGATTATTATTATAGGGAGAACAAATGTTTCCTCTCAAGGGCCTGACTCAATTAATAGTTCCTGCCCAGAACACTATACTGAAAAAAATTCTGAAGCTGCATTTGGCCCATAGGGGGAAAAGTATCATGATTATTTAGTATTCACTCAAAATTAATAGTTGATATTTAACATAATTAGTCTTTTTATCATCCTGAAAAGATTTCTCTATTTGGAAAAGCATGAAACTGTAGCATTTATTGATTTTTTTTCTCAGCCTTTGATTCTGTTATGAATTAATTTGATCTAGAGTCCTAGCTATAAACTCTTAAACTAAAATTGTACCTCAATTTTTGATCCAAGAATTGGCAGAATAGTTGGCCAAATGACATTCTCAACGCTGTACCCTGGGGCTTCCCTGGTGGCGCAGTGCAGTGGTTGAGAGTCCGCCTGCCGATGCAGGGGATGTGGGTTCGTGCCCTGGTCCGGGAAGATCCCACATGCCGCGGAGCGGCTGGGTCCGTGAGCCATGGCCACTGGGCCTGAGCATCCGGAGCCTGTGCTCCTCAACGGGAGAGACCACAACAGTGAGAGGCCCGCGTACCGCAAAAAAAAAAAAAAAAAAAAGCTGTACCCTGTCTCCCAATAAGATAGAGGGATTTCTTGTAGGAAAAAAATTGATGAGAAAAAGCCATACTTGGTGTTGGACCCCATGTTGGGTACTTGTTCTCATCTCCTTTGCTGTTATATCATCACTACTTCATTTTCTATATCCATTTATAACAGTAACACAAGCACTTGCTTATAACGCAAGTCTGTTGGGATTATGAATGACAATGACAATATCTGATAAAATGTGTAACATTCCATGTTAAAAAAGTCAACACAGCATCTCGAAGGTGGAGGAGTTGGGGAATGCTGAGGCAGCAGCACGAGTCTCTAGCTGGCTGGCCTCATCTACTCTTAAAATGATGTTGCTGTTTTCTTTTAGATTCCTTTTTAATTGAAAGTGTTGGTCATCCCTTTGCTGAAAATATTAATGTACACATCTTTAAACTCTTAACGCTTTAGTCCTTGTTTGGGTTTGTTACGAGGCTGACATCTGTGGGAACGGAGTTACTAGGAGAGGGGGAGGACCAATTAAAGTTGCTGGCTATGAGTTTGTTTCTAAAACAAAGGTCACGATAGATTTCAAGGCTTTCTAAATTAATATACTTATTCTCATTTAGTGGTTTGAAATTTTATATCCATAATGAAGAGAGTGAATATTGATTTATATGACTTATGTAATGGAAAAACTGGAATTCATTATCACTAGATGAAATTGCAAATCTTATCATTTGAAAGCTGGAAGAGATTACAGGGAGTTATATTTGACTTTCTCAATTTGTAGATGGCAGAGAAACCAACCAGGAGGGCACAGCAGTAGTCTAGGAAAGTGATGCTGATGAGAGCTGACTTTGGCAATGGGAATGGGTTAGATTCAGGAAATATTGCTGAGGTAGAATATCAGCAGAATTTGGTGACCACGTGGGGTTATGAAGGGGCGGGGGAGGATGGTGAGGGGATAGAAGACTTAAGAGATTTTGACTTTTAGAGGTTGAGCAGTTGGTCATAACTGCAGGCATCTCTGTCAGACCCACTTCCCCTAATTATACTGCTCTCAAGCGTTTTATGTTCTGGCCTTCTTTGCCTGGAGATGCAGTTGTCCACTTGTTAGGTGCCGATAAAACTGACTTGACTCCTCTCTCATTAATTCATTCCACAGATACATAGTGAGCACTTACTATATGTTTAGCACTGCTCACCTCTGAGGATGTAAAGGTAAGACATGCCCTTGAGGAACTTAGAGTCTAACAGGAAGAAACAGATATGTAAACACATAGATGTGATAAAGTGTATGTTATGACAGAAGGACCTACAGCAGGGTCTCTCCACTTCAGCACTGTTGACATTTGGGACCAGATAATTCTTTGTTGTAGGGGGCTTTCCTATGTATTGTAAGATCTTTAGCAGCATCCCTGGCCTCTACCAACTACTGGATGCCAGGAGCACCTCCCCAACAGCTGCAGTGACCAAAAGTGTCTCCAGACATTGCCAGGTGTCCCATGGGGGCAAAACTGCTCAGGGCTGAGAACCACAGATCTGCATGTTACCACGAGGACACAGAGGAGGGGGTAAGTAATTCTACCTGGGTAGAGTCAGAGGAGACCCAGTTTGAGCCATATTAAGAGGTAGCCAGGTGATCCTCAGATGGACTTCAAGAACTAGGCCTTCTGTCAGATCAAACACCTACATGAAATTCCTAATCAAGGCTTTTTGATAAGCTTTCAATATTTTTGTTACCGTGGATGACAAACGTGTTCACAGTTTGTTTGTTTGTTTGTTTTGTGGTACGTGGGCCTCTCACTGTTGTGGCCTCTCCCGTTGCAGAGCACAGGCTCCGGACGCGCAGGCTCAGCGGCCATGGCTCACGGGCCCAGGCGCTCCGCGGCATGTGGGATCTTCCCGGACTGGGGCACGAACTGTGTACCCTGCATTGGCAGGCGGACTCTCAACCACTGAGCCACCAGGGAAGCCCCACAGTTTTGTTTTAAATTTATTTATTTAGTCATTGATTTTCAAGCTTTATCGCAGTAAGAATTGTACATATTTAAGGTGTATATATATACTGTGAAATTAAAAACTTTTAAAAAGCCATTTTTACAACACAATTTACACCAGTGGAACAAAGAATTGAATATCTTTTCTTTCATCAACAAATGTGATTTTGATATTTCCCTTGATGGTACAAGTGGATTTCAAAACCAGTCAAACTTTTTCCTAACGAGTACTTCAAAATAATGAGGAAACTTCAGGTACAGAAGCGGCTGTAGGCGCCGGAAGCGCGCCGCGCAGGAACCCGGCTCTCTGCCCCGCCCTCCCTGAGCCTCGCCTTCGGCTGCGCAGCCTCCGTGCGCATCCAGACGGGAACTTCCCCCGAAGATTCGCAGGGGCGGTCCCGGAGGCAGAAGTCGATACCTGGCAGCGCACAGCTTCCCGCAGCAAATTCAGTGAGTATCAAATGGCTCGCTGGAGGCCCGTGGGCATGCCAGCTGACTCCACTTGGCTGCCTTCTGAAAAGTGTGGGTGGAGGTTACTTTTGGCTGGAGGGTCCCCAGCACCTCCTTTTCCCCGAACCCTCAAGCTACCCTTATGGGCTAAGAAAAAAATCAGTCTATTAGACCGCACCTGTAACCTATTCATGGTAGATGAAGCAGGAGGAGCTCCGTTCTCACGTTAGAGGGCGTCAAAATCACCTGCAGGGCTTATTAAAACATATTGCTGGGTTCCTTCTACCCGCTTCCTCCCAGGTTCTGGTTGTGCAAGTCTGGCATGGGGTCTGATAATTGGTATTTCTAACTAGTTCCTAGGTTATTCTGTTGCTCTGGAACCACAAGTCGAGAATCAATCTCATAGAAGTTAAACAAAGTGTTTTCTAAATACTCCAGCCCCTTCTCACTCCCTCTTAGCCTGGTTTATTTTCCTTGAGAGCAGTTATCATTACTTGATATTATATATATTTATCTGCTTTTTGTTTGTCCTTAGTAAGGTCCAGGAGAACAGAAACTTTGTTTTGCTCTTATAGTTCCATATTTTAGAACAGTGCCTGGCACATAGTGGGAACTAAAAGGTATTTGTTGCTTGAAAGAACACGTGTTTTGGAAGGCGTCAGACAAAGCTGAAGCCATGAGAGTGAAAAAGCTTGCTCAGGAAGAGGGGAAAGAGTAAAAAGGAGAAAGGCCAAGGACAGACCTTGGTGTGCATGGACATTTAATGGAATAAGAGAAATAGGAAATAAGAGCAGAAAGCTACGTGCCAAGCTCAGTGCAGCAGCATCCGAGACACCCACAGAGGAGAGATTTTCAGAAAGGGAGGGGACACCAAGCGTAAACAGCAGAAATCATCTAAGATGAAAAGACTGAAAAGTCTTTAAGATTTGTCAGTTAGAAGATTTGTCATTGATGATTTTGGTAAGACTGACTTAAGACGTTCAGGGTAGTAGGCTGATTGCTTTGGATTGAGTAGGGAATGGTGGATGAAAAAGTGGGAAAGAATGAGTGTGGACAGTTTATTCAAGGATTTGGCCAGGAAGGAATGGCTGAAAGTATTTCTCTGTCTCTCTCCCTTTCTCTTTCTGTGTGTCTCTGGGAGTCGGAGCAAAGTCACTTTCTAGTGGTGAGGCAGGAGTGTGTAAAAGTTTAATAGGGGACTTCCCTGGTGGCACAGTGGTTAAGAATCCGCCTGCCAATGCAGGAGACACGGGTACGAGCCCTGGTCCAGGAAGATCCCACAGGCCGCGGAGCAACTAAGCCCGTGCGCCACAGCTACTGAGCCTGCATGCCTAGAGCCTGTGCTCTGCAACAAGAGAAGCCACCGCAATGAGAAGCCTGCGCACTGCAATGAAGAGTAGCCCCCACTGGCCACAACTAGAGAAAAGCCGGCGTGCAGCAACGAAAACCCAATGCAGCCAAAAATAAATAAATTAAAAAAAAAAGTTTAATAGGGATGGCAAAGGCTTAGAGTAATTGCTGTGGGAAATAGAATTGAACGGTGACATCACATGGCCCTAAATTGGGCATAATGTTAAAAAACTGTGGGAGGTAGGAATGCTGTATAAGTTCTATCAGGAGCTTCTAACTCACCTACTCCTTTGCTGTGTTTTCAAAAGATTCTCTCATACTTGTCATGAGGCATATATTAAAGCTTCAGAGGCTTAAAACACACAACACAGAAACTCGTTACTGGCTGTTCTCTAAGGCAGGAATGCTGGTAGGAGCAGCTGCAATGGAAATATACTCCCAGATACAAGCAGGGATGGGAGGAGACCAGATGGAGACAGTTAATTACCAGAAGAAAAGTGGGCTCTGGTCATCATAATAGGCTGCAGGATGGCAAACACATTGGCCTGACTCACAGAGCTCTCTGGTTGTGGTAATTAATTGTAGGATCCCAAGGAATGAACTCAACAAAGGACTCACTAAGTCTTTTTGATTTGTGTAACTACAAAAGCAAACAAACCAACAAAACAATTCTTGGTCTTTGTGAACAGAGGCCTCTCGTGAGTGAGCGACATGACTTGTCAATCCTATTCCAAGAACTAAATCAGATCCCAGACCCAGAGCATCTTGCGTGTAGCCTAAATATTCTTAAAGAAGGATGCTGCTGAAACACTGTACCTAAGGACTGCAAACCTTTTCTCCAGCCTTTCCCCAAAGGTCTTGCAGTCCCTTATGGATAACTGATCTGGAGAAAAGGAGGAACTAAACTTTTCAGTAACTATCACTAATTTCACACAAACACAAACGTCACTGTTTGCTGTCAGCATTCTGAGCTTATAGGGGTTAGGTGATAAATGAATTAAATTCTGGTCCAAGTTCACCTTTGGGCAGGGCTAGTGGGACTGTGAATTCATCCTGTGGTTAGTACCCTACTTGCCAAGTAAATAGCTGGAATAGGTAATCTTAGCAACTGACAGAATTCCTCCATGGGCACATTCACTTATTGAGTAAGGGCTATTCTGGAAGAAAATGCCAAGTGGAGTGCCAAAATAGTAGATCAAAAGCATTACCACATACCTGGAGAATTCCAGAGGTGATTGTCACCATCAAAGGCATGAAAGATGCTAGGGTGATGGTTCCCACCTCATTCCCATTTACTTCCCAGTTTAGCCATCACAGAAGTCTGACAGGTCTCAGAGAATGACAGTGCATTATTGTAAACCCAAGCAAGTGATAATTCCAGTTGTAGCTACTCTTCCAAAGGGGGTCTCCTTATTGAAGAAACTCAGCCCCTGACACTCAGCAGTTACTGATCTGGGACTTAGCTCCAGAATATCTTTGTAAAAAATCCTTTTTTTTTTTTTTTTACATTACTCACCAATAACTTTCTATATTCAATCAAAAGTTTTGTTTTTATTGCCTATCACTCTTATATCCTTGTTCATTTCTATCAGTTTCTTCTCTTTAAAGTGGGGATCATAACTGTACCTTTCTCAGAGTAATCGGGAAGAAAACTTGATAATCTATGCAAAGAGCATGTAGTAAGTGCTCCATAGGTGTTACCTATTATCTTAGATAATTGGGGATGAAAATCTGGGATGTCGTTTTTCAATCCATTGTTCATTTTGCTGGAGTCATTCTCAAGTTGTTTAGCGAGATGATAAACGTTCAGAATTTCTGCGTGTCTGAAATGTCTTTTCCTCCACTTAAATGCTGATTTGACTGGTAAAGAATTCCAGTTTCAGCTTTGAAGATATTGTTCCATTGAGAAATCCAATGGCAGTCTAATTTCCATTGCTTTATAGGTAACCTATTTCTATATAAAAGCTCTTCTTTTTCTCCTAGGTTTTGTCTAGGATGGGATCTTAGTTTCATTAGTTATCCTAAGGACTCAGATGGCCCATTTAATCTGAAAATTTGTGTTTTTCTTCAAATCTGAGACATTTTCTTCTTTTTAAACGTCCAACTCTCACCACCACTCTGTTGTTTCTGTAACATCTGTCATTCAGATGTTGGAACGTCTGGCTGGACCCATTCTTCATGTCTCATAATTTTCCTTTTTGTTAATTTGTGCTATTTAGCCCTGTCCGTTCTGCTATAAACCAGCCCATAAATCTTTTCTGTCTTTCAGAGATTAGAAAATATTCCTGGTTCATTGATGGAACATTTTGTTTTTAGAGGTTTTTTGTTTTTTTTTTAATGTCATGGGATTTTAGATGGAAGCTAAAGTAGATGTGTGTGCTCTGATTTCCTTCTTGATTCGAATTCCTTAGTTATCTTTTGGTTTGTCTTGTTCCTTTAATTAGATTGTATATTTTAAGGTAAAAGTCTTCATACTATGCCTCTCTAGTCTACACCTCTTATATACTGTTTTCTGGTTTTCTAGCACCTTATAAATCTGGCTCTTTCCACCTATCCAATAAATATACCCCCAGGTTGTTTGCTCAAATACATCCTCTTCTTTAGTTTCCCAGCTCTTTCATCTCCAGGGGCACCTGGAATGTTCTCCAGTCATTCAAGAAGCCCTCCTCGGGCTTCCCTGGTGGCGCAGTGGTGGGGGGTCCGCCTGCCGATGCAGGGGACGCGGGTTCGTGCCCCGGTCCGGTTGGATCCCGCATGCCGCGGAGCGGCTGGGCCCGTGAGCTTATGGCCGCTGGGCCTGCGCGTCCGGAGTCTGTGCTCCTCAACGGGAGAGGCCACAACAGTGAGAGGCCCACGTACCGCAAAAAAAAAAAAACAAAAAACAAAAGAAGCCCTCCTTGCCTCACCCATTCCGCTCTTCCGGGAGCCTAAGTTGCATCTATCTAGCTCAGCAGTGATTCTCCACCAAGCACCAGAATTGCCTAAAATTTCCCCCAATAGACCTAGACCTGCTGAATCAGAATTTCTGCCGATCAGACCTGGGCATCATTTTTCTTCCTTAAATAAGCTCCACGGGTGAATGAGAGGCACACCGAGGATAAGAACCTGGCAGCCTCCTTATCGGGCTGCCCGTCCGTAGGGCGGGACTGACCCTCCCTGACCCTGGCTGGGAGGTCTTTGGAGGGGTTCTTGCGCGCTGCCGCACCGCGTGTCTTCCAAGCACGTCGCAAGAGGCAGGCGCCGGATATCCCAGAAGGCCACCTACGCTGCCTGGGAGCCCGGCCAACCGGCCCCAGGACTGGGGCGGAACCCAGGCTAGACTCCGGAGCAGCCAGGACCTGCCCGACCGTCCGTCCCTGAGGGGCCGGAACGCGGCGCCAGTGGAGCGCCACGCGGGCCCTCCGGCACCAGTGCGCAGGCGCGCAACCCGCTTCGCAGCTCTTCTTACGTGGCCGCTAGTTAAGGGAGCGCCTTTGACTTTGCTAGGCCCACAACGGCAGCGCCGGCGCCAGCTCCAGGGTGAGGGGCGCTTCGCCTGCTTCCCTCCGGCCTGCCTCTTTTACCCTGGGTCGTGGGCAGTCACCGGGGCAGGCGCAAGGACAAGTCCCCATTTTGCCGGCGCCCTTGAGAGACGTTGGGAGCGGGGCAGGGGACCCCACCTCCACCCGTCGCCCGAGCGAAGTAGGGAGGGGGTGGGCAACGATGAGGTCGTTGACTCGGAAGGGGACGCGGGGATCCTCCGTATAGGTTTGGGGTGGAGAAAGTATGCCGGTGCGAGCGTCTTTACGCGGAGCCCTGTCCTCGCGCTGGGAAAGGGGTGTTGCATTTGCCTCCTTCCCAGCCCTGGTTCCCAAAGAGTGGACGAAAGATTTATCTGATACGAAGTTTGCAGTGTAGAGTGAGACCCCGAGCAATCCGAGTTAACGCTTCACCGAAAAACGAGCCAGGAAGTCGGACTTCGCACACACTAGGCCGTGGCAGGGATTTCTTGCGATGCACACGGGTTAATCAACACAGGTTGGGATAAAGACTGAATTGTATGGGGACTTTGCTAAACGAAGTTTCAGAGCACCCTCGAGGTACTGCTTCTGCCTCATCACCTGTAGAAGTCGCATCTCAGTTGTTTGTATTCCACTATTGGCCATTTTAGACTTCTTATTGTATTTATTTTTCCATCTTGGGTTTGCCTGCTTTTCCTCACGAGCAGTGTTTCTGTCTTAAGTCTTGTAGGGCGCAATGTCTGAAGAAGAGCGTATACAGGAATGCCTGAGGAAGGAAATAAGGTCACTTCTCATTTCCACCAAAGATGGTTTGACCCCAGAGCAGCTGGAAAAGGAGTACCTTTTTATGGTTGGCAACCGTTTACCACTCCGAAACCTTGGGTATCGGTCCACCATGGAGCTGGTGTTGGGTATGCCTGATGTTGTCAGTGTCTACCCCTGTGGGGACGGTACTGTAATACTGAAAGGTAGGTTTAAGATTTGAAGGTCTTTGAACTTTGCAATAATAATCACTTAGTAAAGAATTGTTCTAGCTCTGCAATTATCCTGCATCCCCAGCAGGGGATTTTACTTTTGTGAGGGAGAAGAGGGATCCTAGGCACCTTAGAGGTTGTGGACAGAGTTAGAGCTTTAGCACAACCAAGAAACCTTCCCCAGAATACTGTGCATTCACAAAAACTACACTGTGCATGTGATTTAATATTATTGCACCTTAAGTCAGGAGAAACTTAACGATGGGACTTCAAATTATGAAATCACGTTTAAAATTTCAAAAAGCACAGAAACATAATTGTAGGGAAGTTTATTGTTCATCTCCAGGGTTTCGGATCTTTCAGGAGTTAATTAGCAGCAGTGATAATAAATTGGGTTTTACTGTTCATTCTTCATCCTGTAGTAGAGAAGCTAACAAGCTGTTGTCTAAAATGCAAGAAATGGAGCAAGCAAGGGTTCGTGTTTATCATGTCACCTATATACACAGCTCCTTGGAGAGTTACAAATTATATAACCACAGATGCAAAGAATAAAGAAGGAAGTAAGTTTTCATCTAAATTTCTTTTTTCACACCTCCTTAGCCATTCCAGATGAATCCACCAAAGGAATAGCAAGTTTAGTTGCAAAACAGAGGGGCAGCCATAAGGTTCGAAACTCCATGCAGAAGGGAAGGGCCAGTGTTCGCTTTGGGCCCAGATCTCAACGGCGAGTACCTTACCGAGGAAGGGTGCCCCCTATTCTTCCAGCTGTCGTGAAGAGTGAGTTGAAAGACCTCTTGACGTTATCTCCTATTCTCCTTTCTGATTTTGAGAACGCATTTGCCAAGCGATTTGGACGATCATTCCAGTATGTGCAGTATGGCTTCTTCTCTATGTTTGAGGCGCTGAATGCCGCTGCAGATGTCATTTCTGTAGAACAGACCAGAGCAGGTTCTTTGTTGATGCTGAAGAAGAGCCTATCTGAGGAAAAGCAGAGAGGATGGCCAGCAGGTAAGCATATTAGCACTGGTAACTATTGCAGATCAGCAGACTTTGGAGCAGTTGTAGTACATATGTACGTATGTACGTAATGGCTAAGCTTCAACAGTTTGTTGAAGTTGCATCCTGGCTCTACCACTTGGTAGCTATATGATCTCAGGCGAGTTACTTAAAATGTCTAAGTCTTAGTTCCCTCATCTCTAGAATAGGAATAATAATACCTCTTGGAGTCAGGCTGAGATGGGGGTCTGTAAAGTGCCTGGCATTTAGTAAGCTCATAATAAGTGGTAGCTATTATTATGAAAACACAAGATCAGCTCTCTCTAGAGTACTGAAAAAGAACATTAGTTATATGTGTTCAGGTAAAGAAGATATAACATGGAAAATGAAAAGTTTTAAAAATAATACTAGGGCTTCCCTGGTGGCACAGTGGTTGAGAGTCCGCCTGCTGATGCAGGGGACGTGGGTTTGTGCCCCCGTCTGGGAAGATCCCACATGCCGCGGAGAGGCTAGGCCCGTGAGCCATGGCCACTGAGCCTGTGCGTCCGGAGCCTGTGCTCCACAATGGGAGAGACCACAAGAGTGAGAGGCCTGCGTACCGCAAAATAATAATACTAGTTTGTAGCATTTGCCATCTGATCTTTGCTAACACTGATCTTTGATATCCTAGCAGGCATTGTAGTAATTGATGTAGTGTAATGATAACCACCTTATTTGTATAGCAAATTACCTTGGATTCTCATACCATAGACGAGTTGGGTGAGTAATCCAATCTTATCCTTGTAGTTAAGGAAGCCAAAGCTCAAGAAAGTTAAATGACTTTCTGAAAATTTCATGACTTGAAAAGTGGTACAGCTAGAGTTAGATACTGAACTCTTACTACTGCTCATTCAGTGAGCTTTTCCTACCCAATCACTGTCTCCCTTAAGGGCTCAGAAAACTGATGTGATCATTTGTATAGTGTCCCTCTAGACCCTTGACTGTATAGAATCTATACACTGCCTATTTGGGGAATTCTGTGCCTGTTTCAATGATTTTCTTTTTTTCTCAAAATTTGTATTTAGATTAATATAGGTGAACCATGAGAATATCATGAATTTACAAACCAATATTTAAATTGTGGTGGGAAGTGTAATTTGACAAGAATATGCTAGGGGGTTTACAGACTCTGGTCAGGGAAGGCTGTAGGGGCCACTGAGTGTTTTGAGTCTAAACCTCAACCGTATCATTTGTTTTAAAAATTTGTTTTAAAAATTAAAAACAATTTTTTTTGGCCCTGCTGCGCGACTTGTGGGATCTCAGTTCTCTGACCCCCAGCTGTTGAACCGAGGCCACGGCCGTGAAAGCCCGGAATCCTAATCACTAGGCCACCTGGGAACTCCCTGTATCAGTATTCTTACGCTGCTCAAACTTTGGGAGAGTAACTCATGCTATTAAACTTACGTGAGATTGAGTTGTATAAAGCAGTTTGCCAACTTATTGACTTGTGGGGGGTGGATATTCCTTCCCAGTGATTGAATTGTTCGTTTTCCCCATACACGGTACCTTATTCCTCATCAGGATATCTTGGAAGTAATTTTTTTGTGTGTGTGAGCTTGATCTTAGGGTAAAGAGCTAGGCCATGGTGGGGTCCGGTGATCTGTCTTTCATGTTGTGTAACAGAATATACCTCTCCTGTAGTATTCCCCTCCATACAAATCTTGAAGAAAAAAAATCTATACTCTAGAAGAATATCCTTTATTCTGTAGCTTTTCATTCCCCACCCCTCCCCCCATACCACTAGATGGTTATCCAGTTTGAAAAGCATAATTCAAGCAGATTCCTTATTTGAAGACTTTTTGGTCTCCTAAACAGGATACAGCTTTTTAGGTTTATACCTATTGAATCCTGCCTCTTTGTAATTATATTCAGGTGTCCTTAAGTGGAGTTTTAGATAGCCCCAACCTTTCAGTAACACACTTACGATGTTTTGGTTTTCTTCTGTAGGTGACTAATCATTCCCTTGTATGTAAATTTTATTGGCTTAATATAAAAATGTAAGCTTACTTAATTTTTAGTTCTAAGTTGAGGGCCTAGCCTCTATATATAAATACCAGAAAACTAGAAATTGTTAGTGATAATTTTTCTCTCCTCTTCTTTTATTCGCAAAAGGTAAAATTTTTACCCAGCCTTTTAGAAGGAAGCAACAAGGGTCATATCCCACAGGCTCCCCAGTAGCAATGGCACGCTTTTCACAACCCACTTCAAACATGGAACCACCGAAGCAAATACTGGACGTGGAGAATACTTCTAGGTCAAATGTGGAGACTTCAAGGCTGAATCACACTGAAAAATTAAACCAGGTGAGATATCCGACTTTGGAGTTATAAATACACCAAAAATGTGTTTAAATTCAGTGGCTATTACTTAGCTCTCATGGAAAAGCTGACCTTTTAAAATTCAAGTCGTTCACTTATTTCACATTTAACTTAAGCATTTTCTATGGTTCTGTGGATTAGTTAAGAAGTGAGAGGTGGCAGTGAAAAAAGAGTACAATTTTGTCAACTCCATGGTTTCAACTGTTTTCTGCACATGACTCCCAAATCTGTATCTCTAGTTGCAGCTTCTCACCAAAGTTATAGGAGCATATTTGCAACTTAACTCATGAATATCTTCACCTGAATGGCTGGCCCTGAGCACTGCAATCCTGGTATTTTTCTGTGACTATGATGCTGAAGGACTTTGAGTAAAACCTACTAGAATAAAGCCAACAAAAGCCTGATTATGTTAGCAAGATAACAACCTAAGTAGAGCTCCAAATAAGCACATGGAAATTAAAGACATAAAAGTGCTTCATTTCTATAACTTAAAAAAATTAGCTTTAGTAACATAATTTACATATAGTAAAATTTGCCCATTGAAAATGTACACTTTGAGTTTTAACATATGTATCTAGTTGTGTAATCACCATCAAAATCAAGAAACAGCATTTCCATCATCTCCCCAAAGTTCCTTCATGCCACTTTGTAGTTGATATCTTTCCCCAACTACAGCTACAGGCAACCACTGCTTTCTATAAGTATAATTTTGACTTTCCAAGAGTTTCATATAAGTGGGATTAACTAATGCTTAGCTTTTTGTGTCTGGCTTCTTTAACAGGATGCTTTTGAGATTCATCCAGTATGTATCAGTGGTTTGTTCCTTTTTCTTGTTGAGTATCATTCCACTGTACTAATATACCTCAATTTGTTATCCATTCACCATTAGATAATATTTGTTTCCTGTTTGGGGTATTATGAATAAAGCTGCTATGAACATTTGCTTACACTTTGCATGAACATTGACTTCATTTCTCTTGGGTCAATACCTAGGAGTAGGATTGTTGGGTCAGACAGTAAGTTTAACTTTTTAAGAAATTGCCAAACTGTTTCCAAAGTGGCTGTACAGTTTTACTTTCTCATGAGCTATGTATAAGAGTTCCATTTGCATCTTTGTTAACATTTGATGTTATCAGTTTAAAAAACAGTAGCCATTTGAGTGCGTGTATAGTAGTATCTCATTATGGCTTTAACTGAAATTTCTCTAATGATAAATAATATTGGGTATCCTTTCGTAAGTATATTTGCCATTTGTATATCTTCTTTGAAGTGTCTAATAATATCTTTTGCTCATTATTAAAAATCGAGTTTTCTTTGTATTGAGTTGGAAGAGTTATTTATGTATGCTGGTTACAAGTCCTTTATTTTATTTATTTTATTTATTTTTATTTTTTTGGCAGTACGCAGGCCTTTCACGGCTGTGGCCTCTCCTGCCGCGGAGCACAGGCTCCGGACGTGCAGGTCCAGCGGCCATGGCCCACGGGCCCAGCCGCTCCGCGGCATGCGGGATCCTCCCAAACCAGGGCTCGAACCCGTGTCCCCTGCGTCGGCAGGCAGACTCCCAACCACTGCGCCACCAGGGAAGCCCACAAGTCCTTTATTGAGACATGTTTTGCAAATATTTTCTCCTGGTCTTGCTTACCTCTTCATTTCCTGAATCCTGTCTTTTGTGGGGAAGTCTTTAATTTTGACGAAATCTAATTTATTTATTTTTTTCTTTTGGTTCTTGCCTACCTAATAGATTTTTGGTTAATCCAGAGTCACAAAAATATTTTTCTATGTTTTATTCTGTAAGTTTTTTGATTTTAGTTCTTAGGTCTATTTCAAGTTAATTTTTGTGTAAGGTTCCATGTATGGATCAAAGTTTTCTGCATATGGATAGCCAATTATTCCAGCACTATTTTTAAATTTTTTATTATTTTTAAATTTAATTTTATTTATTTATTTTTGGCCATGGGGCATGGCATGTGAGAGCTTAGTTCCCCAACCAGGGATCCAGCATACACCTCCTGCATTGGAAGCTTGGAGTCTTCACCACTGGACTGCCAGGGGAATCCCCAGCACTATTTTTGAAAAACATTCTTTCCTCACTGGACTACCTTATTACTTTGGCACTTCTGTAAAATCTGTTGACCTCATCTATGTGTAGGTCTCTTTCAGGACTCTCTGTCTCTCTCTCTATTCTGGTCCACTGATCTACATTGATCTGTCTTTTTGCAAGTATCACACTGTCTTGATGACTGTAGTTTTATAATATGCTGAAATTATATGGTTAGGTCCTACAGCTTTGTTCTTTTAAAATTGCTTTGGCGGGCTTCCCTGGTGGTGCAGCGGTTGAGAATCTGCCTGCCGATGCAGGGAACGTGGGTTTGTGCCCCGGTCCGGGAAGATCCCACATGCCACAGAGCGGCTGGGCCCGTGAGCCATGGCCGCTGAGCCTGCATGTCCGGAGCCTGTGCTCCGCAACGGGAGAGGCCACAACTGTGAGAGGCCTGTGTACCGCAAAAAAAAAAAAAAAAAAAAAAAAATTGCTTTGGCTATTCTAGGTTCTTTGAATTTCCATATAAACTTAACTTGATATAAATCAGCTTGTCAATTTCTACCAAAAATAATTATGCTCTCTGTGATTTTGATGAGAATTGCATTGGATCTATAGATAAGTTTGGGTGGAATTGACATCTTGACAATATTGAATCTGCTGATTCCTGAGCACAGTATAGCTCTCCATTGATTTAGATCTGTAAATTCTCTCAGCACTGTTTTATAGTTTTCAGTAAACAAGACTTGCATATATTTTGTTAAACTTACAGCTACATTTTTCATATTTCTGATACTATTATAAAGGGTATTGTCAATTTATTTTCTAGTTAATTATTGCTTGTATGTAGAAAATAAATTTTTTTTGTATATTGACCTTGTATCCTGTGATCTTGAATCAAGGTACTCAATAAACTCAACTCTAGTTTATACTGGGAGTAAAGACAGTTTTACTTCCATTTCAATCTATGAATTTTTTTCTTACCTTGTGACAAAGGCTAGTTTCTCTAGTTTAATAATGAATAGAAGTGGTGAGAGTAAAATTTCTTGCCTGGTTCCTAACTATAGGGGAAAAGCATTCATTTTTTCATCATTAACTATTATGTTAACTGTAGCATTTTTATAAATGCCCTATATTAGATTGAGGAAATACTTTTCTATTCCTAGATTCTGAGAATTTTTTCCATGAACATATATTGAATTTTTCTCCATCCATTGAGATGATTATAGGATGTGATACTATGATTTATAATAAGAAATATATATTTGGTCTTCATCCTTTTCTGGCACGGAGCTCCTAAAACCTATGGAAATTCCTAAGTAAAGAGAGCAATAGAGGTATCTTTTGTTATTTTAATGAGGTAACTTTTGGAAATCACCTAAGGATGGGTTGCTGTTGGAGTCAGCCATGTAATTAGAGGGTTGGAGATTAAGTTCAGTCATAGCCAATGATTAATCAGTCATGCTGATATAATGACGCCTCCATGAAAACCCCAGAAGTCTGGGTTTAGAGAGCTACCAGGTTGGTGAACACCTAGAGATTTGGGGAGAATGGCATGCCAGGAGAAGGCATGGAAGTTCTTTGCCCCTTCCCATACTTTGCCCTATGTATCTCTTCCATTTGACTTTTCCTGAGTTATATCTTTTTATTTATTTTTCATTCATTAAAAAAATCGAGATATAATTGACATATAGCATTATATTAGTTTCAGTACAATGGGATTACAACAGGATTAGATATATGTATGTATTGTGAAATGATCACCACAGTAAGTGTAGTTAACATCCATCACCACACATCGTTACAAATTGTTTTTCTTGTCATGAGAACTTTTAAGATTTACTGTCTTAGCAACTTTTAATTATAGAATACATATTGTTATTAACATAGAATATATATTATTATTAATATACAATTAATATGTATATAAATAATAATTGCCATGCTGTACATTACATTCCCAGGACTGATAATAACTGGACGTTTGTACTTTTTGACCACCTTTACCCATTTTGCCCGCCCCCAGCATGCTGCCTCTGGCAACCACCCATCTGTTCTCTGTTTCTAAGAGTTTGGGTTTTTGTTGTTGTTATTTTTGTTTAACAGATTTTGCATGTAAGGGAGATCATACAGTATTTGTCTGTCTGACTTATTTTCCTTAGCATAATGCCCTCAAGTTTCATCCATTGTTACTACAAATTGTGGGATTTCCTTCTGGTTTTATGGCTGATATACATATTCCACAACTTCTTTATCTATTTATCGTTCGATGGACACTTAGGTTGTTTCCATGTCTTGGCTATTGTAAATAATGCTGCAACATGGGAGTGCAGATATCTTTTTGAGTTAGTGTTTTTGTTTCCTTCGGATAAATACCCAGTGGTGGAGTTGCTGGATGATATGGTGTTTCTCTGTACTGTTGTCCACAGTAGCTGCACCAATTTATATTCCCCCCAACAGTGCACAAGGGTTCCCTTTTCTCCACACCTTCGCCAACATTTGTTATTTCTAGTCTTTTTGATAATAGTCATTCTAACAGGTGTTAGGTGATATTTCATTGTGGTTTGGTTTGCATTTCCCTGATGATTACTGATATCAAGCCACTTTTCATTTACCTATTGGACATCTGTATGTTTTGGGGAAAATGTTCAGATCCTCTGCTCATTTTTTAATTGAATTATTTAGTTGTTTTTGATGTTGAGTTGTGAGAATCCTTTATATATTTTGGATATTAACCCCTTATCAAATATAAGATTTGCAAATATTTTCTCCCATTCATTTTATTGAGGTCTTCTTTTCTGTGCCGTAGATTTTTAGTTTGATGTAGTCCCACTTGTTTATTTTTGCTTTTGCTGCCTTTACTTTCAGTGTCAAATTCAAAATATCATTTCCAAGACCGAGGTCAAGGAGCTCACCATCTAAGTTTTCTTCTAGGATTTTTATGTTTTCTGGTCTTACGTTCAGGTTTTTAATCCATTTTGAGTTACTTTTTGTGTATGGTGTAGAGTTATATCCTTTTATGATAAACCCATAATCTAGTAATTAAAATGTTTCTCTGAGTTCTTTGAGCCATTATAGCAAATTAAATTGAACCCAAGGAGAGGGTTGTGGAAACCTGATTTGTAGCCACTGGATCAGAAGCTCAGGTAACAACCTGGACTTGCAATTGTCATCTGAAGTCAGAGGATGGGGTGGGGGTTCAGTCTTGTAGAACTTGGCCCTTAACCTTGGAATCTGAATGCAATCGCCAATGTCAGAATTGAGTTGAATTGTAGGACACCCAGCTTGTGTTGAAGAATTGCTTGGATATGGGGAAACACCCTCACACTCATTGTAATTGGAGTCAGAATTCTGTAGAGCTTTTTCTTTTTTAATCTCTTTGTATGATAAATTACATTGATTTAGTTTTTTTTTTTTAGCATTAAAGGAACCTTATGTTGCTGAATGAATCCAGCATGTTGGTCATCATGTCTTTTTATATATTGCCGGATGTGATTTGCTGTTTTCTTGTTAAGGACCTTAGTGTTAATGTTCATAAGGTATATTTTTCTGTAGTTTTCTTGTAATGTTTTATCGGGTTTTGGAATCATGGTAATACAGGCCTTTTGAACTGAGTTGGGACGTTTTCCTTCTTTTTTTTGGCAAGAGTTTGTATTAGGTTTCCCTAAACATTCCACTGAATTCATCAGTGAAGCAGTCTGGACCTGGGGATTTTTTGGGTAATGATTTTAAATTACAGACCCAGTTTCTTTAACAGATAAAGAACTATTCAGATTATCCATTTCTTTGTTTGTTAAATAAATTTATTTATTTATGGCTGCGTTCTGCCTTCCTTGCTGCACGCGGGCTTTCTCTGGTTGCGGCAAGCGGGGGCTACTCTTCGTTGTGGTGCACAGGGTTCTCATTGCAGTGGCTTCTCTTTGTTGCAGAGCATGGGCTGTAGGTGTGTGGTCTTCAGTAGTTGTGGCATGCAGGCTCAGTAGTTGTGGCACATGGGCCTAGTTGCTCCATGGCATGTGGGATATTCCTGGACCAGGGCTTGAACCCATGTCCTCTGCATTGGCAGGCAGATTCTCAACCACTGTGCCACCAGGGAGGTCCCAGATTATCCATTTCTTTTTGAATGAGCTTTGATACTTTGTCTTTCAAGAAGATGTCCATTTCATCTCAGTTGTCAAATTTGTTGAAATAAATTTGTTTATAATATTCACTCATTGTCTTTTTAAGATCTGTAGGATTTGTGGTGAAGCACCTTCTTTCATTCCTAATATTGATAATTTCTCTTTTCTTCATGATCAGTCTGGCTAAAGATTTATTCAGTGATTTTTCAAAGAACCAGCTTTTGGTTTTATTGATTTTTCCCACCTGTTTTCTATTTCATTTATTTCTATGCTTATCTGTATTATTTCCTTCTTTCTGTTTATTTTGGGTTAATATTTACCTTAAGAGCAAGAAAAGAAAATTTGGTCATTGATTTTGGTCCTTCTTTTCTAATATAAACATTTAAGGCTATGGATTTTCCCTAAGTACTACTTTAGCTGTATCTCACAAATTTTGATGTGATGTATTTTCATTTAGTTCAAAATATTTTCTAATTTCCTTTGTGATTTCTTTTGTCTTACGGGTTATTTAACAGCATGTTGTTTAATTTCCAATACTTGGGGACTTTTCAGAGATGTTGTTGAGTTATAATTTAACTTGATTGTGTTAAGAAAACATAGTCTGATTTCATTCCTTGTAAATATATTGAGACTTATGTGGCCCAAAATATATATATGTGGGTGAATGTTTCATATCTGCTTTGAAGGAATGTTTGGGTAGAGTGTTCTCTGCTATATTTGGGTAGAATGTTCTATAAATGTCAATTAGTAAAGTTGGTTATAGTGTCATTCAGGAATTCTATATTTTTACTGATGTTTTCCTACTTTTTCCATTAATTACCACAGGATCAGTGTTGAAATCTTCAAATATAATTGTGGATTTGTCTATTTTACCTTTCAGCTTCAGATATTATAAATCTCTGTTAGGTGCATACATATTTAGGATTGATATGTGTTCCTGATGAATTGCCCTATTTATCATTATGAAGTGTCCCTCTTTATGGCTCATAATGTTCCTTGTTTTGGAGTCTACTTTGTTTGATATTACCATAGTGATGCTAGCTTTCTTTAGATGTTAGCACTGTGTATCTTTTTATATACTTTTCTTTTTAACATACCTGTTTTGTATTTAAAATGTGTTTCCTTTAGACAGTATTTGGTTGTCTTGCTTCTTTATTTAATCTGTCAATCTCTGTCATTTAATGGGGGTGTGTATACCATTTATATTTAGTGTAATTACTGGTATGGTTTGATTTAAGTCTAATTTTTGTGGGGTTTTTTCCTATTTTTTTCTTTTGGATTAATTTTTTTTTTTTTTTTTTTTTTGTGGTATGTGGGTCTCTCACTGTTGTGGCCTCTCCTGTTGCGGAGCACAGGCTCCGGATGTGCAGGCTCAGTGGCCATGGCCACGGGCCCAGCCGCTCTGTGGCGTGTGGGATCCTCCTGGACCAGGACACGAACCCGTGTCCCCTGCATCAGCAGGCGGACTCTCAACCACTGCGCCACCAGGGAAGCCCTGGATTAATTTTTAAAAATAAAATTTTTAGACCAATTTTAGGTTCACAGCAAAGTTGAACAGAAAGTAGAGAGGGTCCCCATATACTCCCTGCCCCCACATTCATGCAGCCTCTTCTACTATGAGCATCCTGCAGCAGAGTGGTACCTTTGTTACAGTTGATGAACCTCCATTGACACATCATAATCACCCAAAGTCTACAGTTTACATTAGGGTTCACTCTTGGTATTGTAAATTCTGTGGGTTTTGACAAATGTGTAATGGCATATATCCACCATTGTGGTATCACACAGAATAGTTTCACTGCCCTTCAGATCCTTTGTGCTCCATCTGCTCTTCTCTCCCTCCTCCCTAGCCCCTAGCAACCACTGATCTTTTTACTGTTTCTATAGTTCTGTGTTTTCTAGAATGTCATATAGTTGGAATCATACAAATGTTGCCTTTTAAATTGCCTTCTTTCACTTAATGATATGCATTTAAGGTTCCTTCGTGTCTTTTCATGGCTTGATAGCTCATTTCTTTTTCGTGCTGAGTAATATTCCATAGTGTGCATATATTGCAGTTTATCCATTTACCTACTAAAGGACATCTTGGTTGCTTCCAGGTTTTGATTATGAGTAAAGCTGCTATAAACATCTGTGTGCAGTTTTTTGTGTAGACATAAGTTTTCAGCTCCTTTGGGTAAATACCAAGGAGCATGATAGCTCTATCGTATGATAAGCGTTTAGTTTAGTTTTTCAAGAAACTGCCAAACTCTCTTCCAAAGTGACTGTATCATTTTGCATTCCCACCAGCAGTGAATGAGAGTTCCTGTTGCTCCACATCCTCATTAGCATTTGGTGTTGTCAGTGTTTTGGATTTTGGCCATTCTACTAAGTATATAGTGGTATCTCACTGTTGTTTTAATTTACAATTCTCTAATGACATATGATGTAAAACATCTTTTACTTTGCTATCTGTATATCTTCTTTGGTGAGATGTCTGTTCAGATCTTTGCCCAGTTTTTAATTAGGTTGTTTGTTTCCTTACTGTTGAGTTTTAAGGGTTCTTTGTATATTTTGTATGACAACTCTTTATCAGATATGTCTTTTGCAGGTTTTTTTTTTTTTGGCAGTTTTTGGCTTGTCTTTTCATTCTTTTGACATTGTCTTTCACAGAGCAGAAGTTTTTAATTTTAATGAAGTCCTGCTTGTCACTTATTTCTTTTATAGATCATATCTTTGGTGTTGTATCTAAAACGTCATCACCATACCCAAGGTCATCTATGTATTCTCCTATGTTGTCTTCTAGGAGTTTTAATAGTCTGTTTTACACTTAGGTCTGTGATCCATGTTAAGTTAATTTTTGTGAAGGGTGTAAGGTCTGTGTCTAGATTCAGGTTTTTGCACGTGGATGTCTAGTTTTTCCAGCACTACTGTTGAAGATTCTCTTCTCTCCATTGTATTGCCTTTTCTCTTTGTCAAAGATCAGTTGGCTATATTTTTGTGGATCTATATCAGCATTCTTTGTTCTGTTCCATTGGTCTATTTGTCTGTTCTTTTGCCAATACCACACTGCCTTGATTACTGTAGCTTTATATTGATAGTAAATCTTGAAGTCGGATGGTGTCAGTCCTCCAAATTTGTTCTTCTCTTTCAATATCGAGGTAGCTATTCAGGGTCTTTTGTCTCTCCATATAAACTTTAGAATTGATTTCTTGATATCCTCCCGTTGTAGTTTCTTAGGACAGGGCCGAAAGTAAGCTCATCACACAAGATGAATTGTGCCAAAGCACAGCAGTAGAGGGCTGCCGCTCGCTCAGGCAAAACAGCGCTGTCTGTCTTGCTGTGGTAACTTTTATTAAAGCATTATCTAGATTTACACTTTAAGACTTGTTTTCTTAACATTTCAGAAGTGCCAAAGCAGCAACCTATGTTTTTATTAATTATACAAGCAATAATTGGCTTTCATGAGCACCTGCCGTGCTTCGTCCTTGAGCGCAAGAACAGCACAAAGTTCCCACCATTATTTTGATTATACTGAAGTAGCACAAGGACATTTCCTTGCGTTCCCACCACTCTGATTATACTGAGGACATCTCATGGATCAGTGCCCAAAGCACTCAGTGCTTCTTTTGCAGGCCCCCGGTTTGCCGGGGGCGGGGGGGCGCTCGAAGCATTCAGAACTGTTCACAACTCTGGCTTATTCGCGTGCCCCCGGTTTGCCGGGGGGGGCTCAAAGCAATCAGGACTGTTTGCAGTTCTGGCTTATTCGCCAGCCCCCAGTTTGCTGGGGGGGGGGCTCATGGGTCACGTCTCCTTTCCATGTCCTCAGTTATCCCACTACATCCCCCCAAAAAAACTTGCTGGGATTTTGATTGGGATTGGATTGAATCTATAGATGAAGTTGGGAAGAACTGACATCTTGACAGTATTGAGTCTTCCTATCTGTGAACATGGAATATCTCTCCATTTATTTAGTAGTAGTTCTTTGATATCTTTCATCAGTGTTTTGTATTGTTCCTCATATAGATTGTACCTATTTTGTTAGATTTATATCTAAGTGTTTCATTTTGGGGACACTAATGTAAATGGCTATGTGTTTTTCCTTTAGAATTCCACTTGTTCCTTGCTGGTATATAGGAAAGTGATTGGCTTTTGTATTATTAACTTTGTATTCGCCAATGTTGCTATAATTGCATATTCATTCCAGTTTTTTGGTTGATTCTTTGGGATTTCTATATAGACAAATGTGTCATCTTCAAGCAAAGATAGTTGTATTTCTTCCTTCTGAATTATTATACAGTTGACCCTTGAATACTGCAGGGGTTAGGGGTGCCCACCCCTTGCACAGTCAAAAATCTGCATATATGTTTTGACTCCCCCCAAACAACTACTGATAACCTGCTGTTGACCAGAAGCCTTACTGATAACATAAGCATTTGATTAACATGTTCTATATATTATATGTTAGTATATACTGTATTCTTGTAATACGGGAAGCTAGAGAAAAAATGTTAAGAAAATCATAAGAAAAATACATTTACAGAACTCTACTATATTTATCAACAAGATGAATCATCTGTCAGTACTTATATCAATATTGTTTTATATGATACAAAACACTGTATATATTATACATATTACTAACTAGACATCAGAAATGAAAAGATAATGTGAAACAGAAAATATTAGTTACAGGTACAGTGATTCATGCATTGATGTTGTAGAAGCAGCAATGTGATTGCTTTATGATAGCCTAAAGTAATCGATATGATTCCTTCATGGTAGCCTAGCCTAACTAACGAATGACTTATAAAATTTTTATGACATTCAGTATTATATTCATAATACAGTATTGGAAGCATTGTTTCATTTTTTTAAAAAAACACTTACCTGTGATGATAGGCTGATGAGCAGTTTCTCCAGTTATGAGAGACATACTGTACAATAATATAACTCTTTAAAAGCACAGTTATAAAAAAGTAAGAAAATGAAGACATTTTTATATTAAATATCACTCATCTTATGCCTATGTAAGGATAGACCAGTATTTACATGTATTTTATGCATTCATGACATACCTTTTAAAATTTTTTTGAATATTTCTAGGCTACGCGGTTCACCTACAAGTTTGTTCAACTTGTCATAAACCTCCAAAACTTTTTAATATATTTACTGAAACAAATCTGTGTGTAAGTGGATCTGTACAGTTCAAATCCATGTTGTTCAAGGGTGAGCTGTGCTTTCTATTTCCTTTTCTTATCTTATTGAATTATCTAGGACTCCTAGAACAGTATTGAAAAGCAGAGGTGAGAGGGGGACATCCTTACCTTATTCCTGATTAAGTATTTTTTATGGTTCTGTTTTGTTGCTGTTATTTGTTTATTAGTTATAACTCTTTAAAAATATTTTTAATGGATGCCTTAGGGTTCTCAACATATGTTTTTAATTTATCACAGTTGATCCTCATGTAATATTATACTATTTCATGTAGATTAAGAACTTTAGAACAATAGATTTACATTTCTCTCTTCCCATCCTTTGTGCCATTTTTGTGATACATTTTAATTGTGTATATGTTATAAGCTCCTTAATGCATTTTTATTTTTGCTTTAAAGTATTTATTTTGAATAAGCAACATTTAAGTAATAAAAATATTAAAATAAATTACCTATTTATTTTTAAAAGTTCCAATCCTTTGCACCCAAATTTCCCTTCAGTATAATGTTCCTTCCGCCTGGAAAATTTTAACATTTCCTATAACATAAATATGTTGGCAATGAATATTCTCAGCTTTTGTTCATCTGAAAAAGTCTTTGTCTTCATTTTTGAGTGATACTTTTTCTGGGTATAGAATTCTGGGGTGATAGTTCTTTTTCTTTTAGAACTTCAGAGACAGTTTCATTGCTGTCTGGTCTGCATAGTTTCTGACAATAAATCTATAGTCATTCTTTGTTCTTCTGTATATAACGCGTTTTTTTTTTCCCCCTTTGATGCTTTCAAGATTTTCTCTTTATCATTGTTTTTCTGCAGTTTCATTCTGGTGTCCCTTGGTAGAGTTTTCTTTATTTGTTCTGGTTGAAATTTACTGAGCTTTTTGCAGATGAGTTTTATAATTTTCATGAGATCTGGAAATTTATTTCTAATTAAAAATCTTTATTGAAGTATGATTGACATACAAAAAGCTGTATATGTTTAATGTATACAACTTGATGAATTTGGAGATAATTATATACCTCTGAAACCATCACCACAGCCAATACGATAAACATATTCATCACCTGCCCTCTTTATTTTTATTTTATTTTATTTATCTTATATGTTTATTTATTTATTTTGGCCATGCCACGTGGCTTGTAGGATTTTAGTTCCTCAACCAGGGATTGAACCCAGGCCCTTGGCAGTGAGCACGCAGAACCCTAACCACTGGACCACCAGGGAATTCCCTATTTTTATTTATTTTTAAATTTTTGTGATAAGAACACTTAACATAAGATCTACCCTCCTAGAAAATTTGGAGAATTTTTGTCTTCAAGTATTTTTTCCCCTTTCTTCTTCTTCTAGGATGCCTATATTAGACTGCTTGTTATTTCCTTGTGGATTGTTGGGGCTCTGTTCTTTTTTTTTTCTCTGAGTCTCTTCCCCTCCACCTCCCCACTGTGTGCTTCATTTTAGGTACTTTCTCTTGCTGTCTTCAAATTCAGTGATCTTCTGTTGCATTTAATCCCATCCAGATTATTTTTCATTTTAGACATTATATTTTTAAGTTCTACATATTCTACTTGGATCTCTTTTATGTCCTTTATTTATTTCTTTATTATGTTCATACTTTCTTTATATACATAAGCATATTTATAAGATTTATAATAACTTTTAATGACCTTAACTGCTAATTTTATCATCTTCATCATTTCTGGGTTTTGAATTTATTTTCCTTCTTTTTTTTTTTTTTTTGACTGCACCACAGCATGTGACATCTTAGTTCCCCAACCAGGGATCGAACCTGTGCCCCCTGCAGTGGAAGCACGGAGCCCTAACCAATGGACCACCTGGGAATTCCCTATTTTCCTTCTTGATGTGGTCACATTCTCCTACCTCTTTGCATGGCTGGTAACTTTGATTAGCTGCTAGACATTATGAATTGTTGAGCTTCACTCAGTTAATTTACTTGGAATCGATCATTTTGAGTTTTGCTTTTAAGATTTGTTAGGGCGGGTAATATCAATTGAATTGTGTTCCTTTAAAATTCATATGTTGAAGCCCTAACCCACAATGTGATAGTATTTGGAGGTGGGGCCTTTGGGAAGTAGAGTTCGATGAAGTTGTGAGGGTGGAGCCCTCGTGATGGGATTAGTGCCCTTATAAGAAGAGAAACCAGAGAGCTTGCTCTCCTCCATGTGCATACACCAAGGAAAGGCCGTGAGAGCACACAGCAAGAAGGCAGCCATCTGCAAGTCAGAAAGAGAATCCTCACCAGGATCCAACTATGCTGTGTCAACCGAAAAAAATTGCACAACCTGTAAGTAGAGAGTTATGTTTTATTCAGCAGACATTCTTAGTACTCCAAGCCTGGGAGACAGCCTCTCAGATAAACGCTGACAAAACTGTTCCAAAGAGGAAGGGGGGGAAAACCAGGATATATAGGAGTTTTTATAACAATACCAGGTAGTTGGAACAAAAGACTACTCTAAATAAAACAAAACTAGATATCTCAAGTTATGGAATTTAGTTAGCACTTTTTTTTTTTTTTTTTTTAGCACTTTTTTATGTAGGGGAAGATGCAAGAGTCTGGGTTCACTGAAATAATTCCTTTGATATGCACCTCAGCTATCTGGGGCCAGTATCCTATGATTTCCCATCCTGAGTTTCCTCAGGCTGCACCGTTGGAAGTAGCTGCAGTCCGATGGCTGCTAGATGGTGGGCATTCCTTGTTTTTATCCTGAGTTCCATCAGGGCTCACCATCTGGGGTAGCTACAATTGCTGATGACTTCGACATCCTTTATTTACTGATATGGCAAGCGATATTTTATTTCTTAGCTGGAACCCTGATCTTGGGCTTCCAGCCTCCAGAACTGTGAGAAAATACATTTCTGTTGTTTAAAGCTACCTAATCTAAGTTATTTTGCTATAGAACCCTTAGCAGGCTAAGACTGCTAGTCCAGAGAAACCTTCAGTCTAGAGCTAATTCGGCTCCACCACTGAGGCATTACCTTTCTGAGGATTCACCTGGATGTGTTAAGAGGTCCTTCCATTCTGCCTTAGTGGGAGCACTTAATGTTTCTCAGCTCTCTGTGAGCTCTGGGTATTGTTTGGCCTCTTGCTTCTTATCGTTTGTTTCCCCAGCCTCAGAGAACATCCCCTTCCCCCACCTTATGCACACATCAGTACTCATCCAGAAACTTGAGGGGTCCCTCTGCAGACCTGCAGAGCTATATCTCTCTGTGCCAATCCCTACTCTCCATACCTACCTGTGTATTAGCATCCTTTTCCTCCCCAAACTGGAATCTGTCTCCTCAGTTCATCTGTTTCTATTACCTCTTTCTCTGCTACAGACTGAACTCTCCAGGCTGTCAGGTGAGGCAGTTTAAGACTCACCGCTCAGTTGCAGCACTGTTATTTAACATCTGTAACTCATTATTTTCGACCTGTTTATGGCAGGACAGTGGGAGCCATAACTTTGTTTTGAATGATGAAGTTTTCTTAATACAGAAAACTCAGCCTAAGAAAGTTACTCACAGTCCTACTGCCAAAAGATAGTTTTCACTCCTGTTCCTTTCATAGTGATTTCCCCGTTGTTTAGATTTCTTTTGTTTTTCCTGACATTTCCTGTGCTGGAGAGACCTGACACCAGCATGGTCATCTTCCTTGGTAGATAAACTGACTGTATGTTTGTCAATTCCTGTCTTTATCTTTGAAATTCAGAAGGTTACAATGAACTAACTGTTGGACTCTTTTTCATTAATTTTTTTTTTTTTTTTTTTTGCGGTACGCTGGCCTCTCACTGTTGCGGCCTCTCCCATTGTGGAGCACAGGCTCCGGACGCGCAGGCTCAGCGGCCATGGCTCATGGACCTAGCCGCTCCGCGGCATGTGGCATCTTCCCAGACTGGGGCACGAACCCGTGTCCCCTGCATCGGCAGGCAGACTCCCAACCACTGTGCCACCAGGGAAGCCCCATTAATTTTATCAAAAAATATTTTCATTTTTAAAAATGATTTTTTTCCAAACTGATATCCAGAAAAGTTGTACAACTAATGGTATGTTAGTGTCTGTTTTCTCCATACCTTTTGGTTATATAACCCATGGGATTTCATGTGGTTGTTAAAAACTCAAATGTTAATTCTTGAAACAGGGTTAAATACAAAAATATTTTTTCTGACCGAAAGCTGTACATAGTCTAATTGTTTCATATCCATTTTTGGTTACTGACAAAGTCGAGCTTTTAAAATGGTTTATTAGCCACTTTAATTTATTTTGATGAATTATCTGTTCTCTGCCTATTTTTCTCTTGAGATATGCTCATCTTAATGAGTGGAAGAAAGTTTGCTTAGTCAATTTTTGCTTAGTGAAGTGAAGGAATTTTGGCTGTCATAGGCTAGAAATGTATTTTTCTAAATTGTCATTTTCCTTTTTTGAAATAGAAGTTCACAAGTTAGGAATATCAAATCTGTTAGTCTTTTTCTTTTACTTCTGCCTCTGATCTCATACCTACAAAGCTCTTCCCCGCTTGAAGGTTTAAAATTGATTTCTCACTCATCATAATCTGCAGTATATTATAGACAAAAAGGGAACTGTTATTTGTTTGAGAGACCATGATATGCCCTGCACTTTCTTATATTGTCTCATTTTAAGTTACTCATAAAACAGGATATCTGGGATATTAGACTTATAATTCTTATTTTACAGACTAAGCAACTGAGGTGTGAGAGGTTAAATAATTTCTTAATTAGAAAGTTTCACTGCAAAAACTTAAACTCAGATTTGTCTGTTCGCATTGTTCTTCATGGTTCTGCATATGCATAAGCATCTAGAGGGAGACAACTCATATCTTTTTCAGCTTAAATGACCTACTATGCTAAGCAGATGCTCAATAAGTCTTAGGAAATTTAACTCTAGTGAACACATGGCAACTAGATGTGTCATTTTTCCAGCTGAAGTCTCAAATAATAGCCTTTAGAAGCTTTATTCAAATTGCAATGCAGCAATGAACTTTAAATTAGGATCAGCTCACTTTTTTTTTGTATAGAAAAAATTCTGAAAGTTCACAAGAGAAATAATTATTCAGAATAGGCATTATCTGTTTTCTAGTCGTTCTGATGAGTTTTGAAATATTTATCTGTCTCAAATTCCCTTCGTCTAAGACCCTAACAGCAATGGAATGCCTAACCTTTCCACTGTTGGTGCTAATGCCTTACGCAAAATTATAGTCATCCAAAGACTTCAATTAAACTGCTCATCTGCACTAAGAATAAATAAAACATAAACCTCCATTTTATAGTAACACACGCATATACACAAATCAAAAGATTAATTTACCTTAAAGAAGATCCAAGGATCATGGGAATTCTACATGCTGATTTGGAGGGGAGAGAAGTGACAAGGTTAGACACCAAAGAGAAACTTGCCAAGCTCGTGATGTTGCCCAAGGCGAAATTCTGAGTTAGAAGCACATTTACCATGTCTAAATGACGTAACTAAGTAGAATCTAAATCAATGTGACTTTAATATAAATGGTGTTCTGTGCCTCCTGTGTAATGCTCTCGGAGTGCTAGGCCAGGCAAGTCTCCAGGGCCAGAAGACCTGTTGGGTTCCTGAGTCATCTTTGGGCTGGGGGTCCGTTGGGAAATAAAGCTTTGGAGGTTAATAAAGACTGGGACCCTGAATGTTTCAGTATTCAGCAAGTCTGCTTAGCAACCAACGTCCTAGCAAAGGTCATAAGCAAAGAAAAATTGTGAAAGCTGTGAGAGAAAAAAGGAAGAGACAAGAATTGCCCTGAATTTGAGACATAATCTAATTAGGTACAGACTAAGAGAGAAAGAGAATGAGAGGCATGAAAAATATTGGGACAGTGCCTTAAAATTACAAAGTTCTTTTATGTTTCTTTATTGGACCTTCATGAGAACTTCAAGAGAAAAATATTGTTATGGCAGAAAACTAGACCCAGAGAAGTTAAGTTGACCCAAGACAAACAGCTAGAACAGGGCAGCCCAAAATACATTTTCCACCCCTGGGTCCACATCTCATGTTTTCTGGTGCCTTATGCTTTCTGCTGCATAGGAATGAAGAATATAGAACATTCTGTAATGTAGGTGCTAATTCTGTCATGTGGGATATAGAAAGGACTAAAGTAGTCAAGACTGTCTTCCAGGGGAAAGTGAGATTTGAGTTGACCTGTGTGGGAATTGGTGAGGGGGAATGGTTGACAGTGAAGTTTTGAACTAGATTGACTGAGTCGAACTTCACCACTGCCACTTTTCAGCCATGTAAACTTGGCAAATTGATTAACTTCTTTGTAACTCAGATTTCTCATCTGTAAAGTGTGGATAACTTTTGTATCATAAATGGGTTAAGATTTGTAAAGTGTCTAGAATAGTTCTTGACAGTTGTACACCCTCAATAAATGATAGCATGATAGTTAATCTCTAAAAAAAAATTGGTTTCTTTTTGATTCATGGCTAAAAAGAAAACTTAAAGTTTTAATCTAGCTGGATTATAATTTGGGGTGTGTAATTTTGTGTTTCTGTGCCAGTTCTACACTGTGTCAACTGAAAAAAAATGCACAACCTAAAAGTTGTATGTGAGTTATGTTTTATTTGGGGACCTTACTGAGGACTGTAGCCTGGGAGACAGCCTCTCATCTGATCATCTGTATTTTATGGTTTTTTTCAGTGAACGTATATTATTTTTGTCATAGAAAAAACATTTAGAAAACAGTCAGTTTCTCCTTTGTAAAATGAGGACTGGAGCTTCTTTTTCACCTGCAGGAGGAACAGGCAGGCTTGTTCATTAGTATCCTACCTTTTCCCATTTTCCTGCTTTATTTCACAAAAGCAAATGGTTAGAAAAATTTAAACCCTGTTTTTGCAAGACATGAATAATCTACTTACCACATTCTATTCAATTTCCTTTATTTTGACCTCTTCAGAGGAAGTTTAGATGAGGGATGAAAATGTGAATGGGCAAGTATGGATTAGCTGTTATCATTCTAATGAATGAAGCCTCAGACACTGTCCAGCCCAGCTCTTCAGAATTCTCTGCCTTAGTGTATAGACCTAGACTACAGCTAACAGTGATGTTACTTCACTTCCCATTAACAGGTTATTGCCCATAAGAGTGTTTGGTCAAAGTAACAGGGATCTGACATTTCTTTGTTCTCCAGCCTTACAACTAAGAGTACTGTCAATGAAAAAAATTAATAGTCGATCTAAGAAAGAAATGGGAAATTTTATTCGAGCCAGCCTGAGAATTATAACCCAGGAATTATAACCTTGTCTTTCAGAAAGCTCTGAAAACTGTTCCACCTGTTAGAGGTCAAGGCACAGTTACATCAGTGTTTGAGACAAAGGGTTATACATCAAAGTAACATACTGACAGTTTACATAGTTCAACAAGGCAATTAGTAGGTTGTTGTGACCCCCCTACAGGATTGAGAAAGGAATTTTATCTCCTAAGGAGTTACTTTGCTGGAGCCAGGAGGAAATTGGTTTTTTTTGCTTTTATTTTTGTTTTTTGGCAAGTAGGCATTCCTGTGTCTTTCAAGGGGATCTAGTTAATGTATACTGCAGATGTACAATACACAGTAAAGCAGGTAGTGGCTCAAATGCACAGAGAGAGAATTTTATGTTTAATTTTTCTTGTCCTGTCTTAACATTATTTCATCAGCACCCCATCCTGCCCTACTTTTAGAAAATTTATTGTAATATTCAGCATGAGATTTAAAGTAGGTAAACCTGGAATTATAAAAGAAGTTCTGATCTTAAATGAATTAAAAATCAGGGCTGGGTCTTAGTTTGCAACTAACTTTTTCACTCAAATAATTGATAGTTTTTACATGAATTAGATGCTGTGATTTGTATTGAATATAAGAAAAGAAGGATTTTAAATTTCACGTGATGACCTGGCTCCAGTGTCTGTTAAGAGTATCCTCAACAAGTAACTGGATCTATTAAGCAATTACTGTCAAAAGGAGCCCTTCAGTAGTTCTTTAGTGCAATTCTCTGGAAGTTGCATTCTCTGGCCAACTTAGAGTAGCTGTTCCCTGCCTATTTTCCCATGAGTTCAGATGAAATTTTTAGTTTGGCAAGTCAAATTTCATACTGCCTAGTTTTTAGTCAAATGAGATACTTAGCAAATATTTGAGCAGTTGAAAGCGTCACTCCTGTATGTGTGTCTGTGCCAGTTTTGTGATCTTTATCAGAAATGTATTAATGTTTTACCATATGGCCAAAAGACCTGCTGTATATCCCTCTGAGACGTAACTTCTGTTCCTTTCTGCTTTTAGCTTCATGTATTTTCCTTCCAAAATGCTTCCACCCTCATGTTTCTAAATATCACCCAGGTGTCTATGTTTTTAAATTTTTTCTCTTATTACAAAAGTAATACAGATAGATTGCAAAAGATTTGAAATACAGGAAAGCACAGAAGAAAATTAAAATCACATATTCTTTTATCACCCAGAAAAGTTGACTTTTTCTTTTTTAAAAAAATAAAATTTAGCATCATTCTGGTTCAGGTTTGTGACGTGCTTTTTTAGTCAGAATTATGAACATCCCACATTGTTAAATATTGTAATGCAACATAATTTTTAATGGCACTATGGATATGCCATAATTTTTTAACTTGGGGATTTTTTTTTAATGTTTTATTTTTTATTGGGGTATAGTTGTTTTACAATGTTGTGTTGGTTTCTACTGTATAGCAAAGTAGAAACCCTATGCTATACAGCAGGTTCTCATCAGTTATCTATTTTATACATATTAGTGTATATATGTCAATCCCAATCTCCCAATTCATCCCACCCCCTCTTTCCCCCTTGGTGTCCATACGTTTGTTCTCTACATCTGTGTCTCTATTTCTGCCTTGCAAACTGGTTCATCTGTACCATTTTTCTAGATTCCACATAAACTTGGGGATTTAGACTGTTGCTATTTTTGCAATTAAACATAACCTTATTGATGAAAATCTTGATCACATTTGCAGATATCTCTGTTACTCCCCAGGATAAAATTCTAGAGGAGCAATCACTACATCTAAAGGAATGTGTACTTTTATAGCTTATCATGTATGTAGTTAGGTTGTCCTCCATAAAAGTTGTTTCAGTTAACACTCACATGAGATGCATGTGTATGTGCTTCTTTCCTTGTACCTTTGCTAGTACTCAGTATAAATGGACACTTCTTCAGAACACCCTCCCCTGACCTCTCCCTCCTCACCAACCCTAGTCTAAGTTAGATCTCACATTGCTTTCCTAACACTTTCAGGCATAGTATTCTATCATGACACTCTGTGGGTTTTTCATAATGTTTATCATAATTGTAATTATGTAGTTATATGACTGTCTCATGTTGGTCTCCCATCACTAGACTGCAAGTTCCATGAGGGCAGTGATCATACCTAGTTTATTTACCCCGTATATTCAGTGCTGAGTACAATGTGAAGCACATAGTTTGTGTTCAGTACATATTTGTTAAATGAATAAATGAGCATTATTGTAAAAATAATATTCCAACTTGATAGGCAAATAACTATATCTGACTATTAATGTCTGTTTATTAGAGGTTGAACTTTATTGGCTAGCTAGTGTTAATTTTTAATCAATTGCCTATTCCTATCTTCATCCATTTTTCTGAGGAGTATATCTTTTTGATTCAAAGCTCTTCTCTGCCCCTTCTCTGGTTCTGTAGGCTCCTATGTGAATATGGCATATATATATATATATATAGTGGGTTCGTTTCCATCTTTATTTATGCCCCTATTTATGATCTTTTGTTCACTTGATTTATTGTCCATTTTTTCTATTTGGTATGTAGGCATCTGACAGTAAAACATCGTTGAAATCAGGGTGTCCTCTTGATTACTTTCTTCATGTCAATCACTGATTATCTCCCACTCCTACTTCTCCCCCACAACATTATAACTTTTGCCCTCTACTTATCTACTTATCTAGATAGTCCAGGATTACTTGGACTTTAAAAAATCTCCCTCACCGCATTCAGTTTAACGTCAGCTTGAGTTACTCATCTAGCTTGAGGCAAAAAACATTTTTCTCTTATCTTCTTGAGATGCATTCTGTTCCTAGCTAAGAGCCTATCATTTTGACATCTTAACCCAGGCTTGGCAAATATTGGGTTGGCTAAAAACTTCGTTCGGTTTTTTCCATAAGATGGCTCTAGTAGCACCTAGTTGTCTTTAGCTTCATTTGAAACAATTTTGTTAGGTTGTATTGTGACAGCTGTCATATCAACGTGCATTAAAAAAAAAACTTATCAGAATTGGTGAATTTTTGTGTAGCTGTGAAAAGTGACCCTTTCTTTGTCCCCTGAAACACCTAGCACAGTGGTAATTTACAGTAAGCCCCCTACATATGAACCTTCAAGTTGTGAACTTTCAAAGATGCGAACGTGCGTTCCACCAGCGTCCGGTGTGAGTGAAATTGCAGCTTGCCCTCTGTCTCCTATTGCTGACGATCCTTCAGCTCTACCGTCTCCCACCTCCTTTCCTTCCTCCAGTCAGTAACTCTTCCTGCCTGTTCACTCGATGCCAGCCCCTGTATGCCAGCTGTTGTACTGTACTACTGTACTTTTTGAGGTACTGTACTGTAAGATTAAAAATGTTTTCTTTATTTTTTTGTGTTTGTTTTTTATGTATTATTTGTGTGAAAAGTATTAAAAACCTATTACAGTACAGTACTATATAGTACCTAGGCTAACTTTGTTGGACTTAACGAACAACTTGGACTTATAAACGTGCTCTTGGAATGGAACTCGTTTGTATGTAGGGGACTTACTATAATAAGTGGTTGTATTGAATCTTCAAATGGTGGGAGCATGTTGGGATGTGAAAAATCAATTATCTTTAGGTTCTCCCATTGTTCACTGGGAGAGCTTTAGGGAATTATCTCATGGCAGATCCAGAAGAAATGTAAAGAACCTAAGACCAAGGGCTGAGGCATTTTGTGAAAGTTAGTGATATAACCTTAGGAATCTAATTCCCCCTTCTCAGATCCTACTTTCATGTCAGCCTTAGGAGATAATGAGATTGTCTTCATTTTTCAGATGAAGAAACTGAAACCTAAAAGGTCACACAGTTTGTAAGTAATGACAGGCCAAGTGGCAATATGAAGAAATAGTAAAAAATAGAAAGTTTAGAAGGAATAAATTAATAGTGATTATGTCTATGTGATAGGATTTTAGGTAATTTGTATTTTTCTTTATATCTTTGTGTTTTTTCTAATGTATATTTTTTACATTTACTTATCAGCTCTAAATATAACTCCATTCATTCTACTTTTTATAATTTTAAAAATATCCTGAATTTTATTATTTGCTTTCCTGTTAAATTTTATTCACCTGTTTGTTTTTTTAACATCTTTATTGGAGTATAATTGCTTTACAATGGTGTGTTAGTTTCTGCTTTATAACAAAGTGAATCAGCTATACATATACATATATCCCCATATCTCCTCCGTCTTGTGTCTCCCTCCCACCCTTTCATTCTACTTTAGGTTTCCACTCTGTGGCTCTTCACTGGACCTTGGTGTCTGGATATGTTCCATGATACTCTCTACTCCTAACCTCCTGTGCTTCCAGCTTATCTTTTCAGTTATTCCCATGCATCATCTTTTTACCATATTGGGGCCTCTCTATGCCATTGGCTTCTCTCTACTAAAATCCTCTGACCCCTGCTATCTTAACTCAGGCCTCACCTATTTTTACTGCCTACCTGTTGAGTTTAGATAATCATCCATTTTTTTCCTCAACTTTATTTTTCCACTTTCTCAGCTGTCTGAGCTCCCTTTCCTTTCCTTGCTTCTGAACTCACAGAGAGAATACTGAAGCTATCAGATAGTAACTCTCTCCACCTGCTGACCCCACATTTACAGAGCCTTTCTGTATCCCTACTGGTCCTTCTTCATTTCTACTACAACAGCAGAGCTCTCCTTCCTGTCTCCTTAAGGCGAGACATTCCACCGGTGCCCTGGCTCACTCATATTCCTGGCTCCCAGGGACCTTCCACCATCCCATCTCTAACCTGCATTAAATAGTGTGTTTAATAAACATTGAATAATTTTATAAACAGAAGAAAATTAGTGACAAAAATCTTTACTGGGTAAAAGTATGGGATTTGGGGGCTTCCCTGGTGGCGCCGTGGTTAAGAATCCACCTGCCAGTGCAGGGGACGTGGGTTCGAGTACTGGTCCGGGAAGATCCCACATGCCGCGGGGCAGCTAAGCCCGTGCACCACAACTACTGAGCCTGCGCTCTAGAGCCTGCGAGCCACAACTGCTGAAGCCCGCATGCCTAGAGCCTGTGCTCTGCAACAAGAGAAGCCACCACATAAGCCCGTGCGCTGCAATGAAGAGTAGCCCCCACTCACCACAGGTAGAGAGAGCCCGTGTGCAGTAGTGAAGACCCAATGCAGTCAAAAATAAATAAATAAACGCATAAAAAAAAAAGAGTATGGGATTTTGTAATTGAAGACTCAATCTAATTGTTATAGAGAATGTTAATTATCCTGGAAATTTTCAGTGTTTAGTTTTATAAAGAGTCCAACCACATAAAAAAGGACGAGGGAATTCCCTGGTGGTCCAGTGGTTAGGACTCCCCGCTTTCACTGCTGAGGGCCCAGAATCGATCCCTGGTCAGGGAACTAAGATCTCACAAGCTGCGTGGCCAAAAAAAACCCAAACAAACAAAAAACCCTCAAACCTTTCTACATTAAAAAGTCTATATGTTAAAAAAAAAGAGAGAATGAAATAATGCCATTTGCAGCAACATGGATGGACCTAGAGATTGTCATACTGAGTGAAGTAAGTCAGACAGAAAAGGACAAGTATCATATGATATTGCTTATATGTGGAATCTAAAAAAATGGTACAAATGAACTTATTTACAAAACAGAAATAGAGTCACAGATGTAGAAAACAGTCTTATGGTTACCAGGGGAGAAGTGGGGAAGGGATAATTGGGAGATTGGGATGGACATATACACACTACTCTATATAAAATGGATAACAAATAAGGGCCTACTGTATAGCACAGGGAACTCTACTCAGTACTCTGTAATGGCCTATATGGGCAAAGACTCTAAAAAAGAATGGATATATGTATATGTATAACTGACTCACTTTGCTGTACAGCAGAAAATAACACAACATTGTAAGTCAATTATAGCCCAATAAAAATTTAAAAAACTATATTAAAAAAAAGAGTCCATCAACTCTAAATGTATTTTATAGGGTATGAAATGTTACAGTGCCTCTTAGGAACACTATTCTTCCATTTGATTGACGTACGTTTCCTTTGATAGATGTTTCCTTTAATACTGTTCAGATTTATCTTTGACTATTTTTTTTTTGACTGTAACTTGAAAATTTTTTCCCCTTTTTTTCATAGTTGGAGAATACCTTCAAATCAGTTATTGCACAAACTGGACCTGGAGGGACTATCAATCCAGAGCTAAAACATAAGATAAAACTTGTAAGTGTTTGCTGTTTCTGGGAAATGGATGAGAATAATTGATTATACATTTGGGTATCATTTGTGGTTAATTTTAATTTGCCTACAAATATTTTAGTTTTATATTTATTCCTATCTTTTCAAATATATTACAAATGGAGTGGCTAATCTTTTAAGATTAGAAAAAAATAAATTTCATACTCCTAAACATTTTTAATGTTCTCAAAATCAGTTAGAAAATGTAAGTTCCTCCAAAAATTCTCTTTTCTTCCCCTCACCCCAATAAATCATTGTTAAAAGTTACAGATCTTTCCAATACCAGTTTTATATGTATGTATGTCAAGTATTATTCTAAACAGTGCATGGTATCCCATTGTGTTGGTATACCGTATTTCACTTATGAGATCCGTTATTAACATTTGGGTTATTTCTAGCCTTGGCTGTTAAAAAATGCTGCAGTTAATGTCCTTGAACATTTATCTAGAAGTAGAGTTGCCAAAGGTATTGAATATTTTTGTTTTGATAAATATTACTAAATTGCCCTCTAAAAGGTTTGAGCAAATTTACACTCCCACTGACAGTAAAATGTCACTATCCAATCATGTTGTTTTAACTTATACCTCTTGATTTTTACACTGAGCATCTTTTCATATGCTTAATAGCCATTTACATTTCTTATGTGAATTGCATGTTCATGTCCTTGGCCTAATTTATTGTTTCTCCTCATTAATTTGTGAAAGCTCTTTGGCTGTTTTGTGTTGGGCCAAAGGGTATGTATGCTTAAAATTTTGGTGGGAGCTGTTAATTCTGATTTGAATGGTCGAGAGTATCGTTACAACTCTTACTGCCTTATTTTATTGTTTCAGCTGTTGTGGTTTTACTGGGAGAAATGCAAAAACCTTGGTGCATTCAGACCCTGTTTTTTTGTTTGGACATTTGACTAAAGTGTCCAACAGTTATTTACTTATTAACAATTATTTATTTATTTAAGGATGTTCAATATGACTTTTTTTATGGTAACAAAAAACTAGACAACACTTAAGCATTCATTGAAAAAAGAATTGCTTACATTATCCACCCAAACTAGGGAGTATCATGTGGTTCATAAGAAGGTTTAGGTGTATCTCGATTAATTTACATGGAAGTATCTTCTTGGTATATTGTTGGACTTTAAAAACAGGTTTTATAGAATAGCACGTTTAGTATTGTCCTTTCATGTAAAAACTGTAATGTGAGTATGTATGTGCATAAAAAGGTTTCTGAAAGGATGTTTTCTGAAATGCAGCAACAACTGTCTCTGGGTCATAGGATTTTGGAATAAGTTTTACTTTATATTTTTCTGAAGCTTGAATTAGAATTTTTAATAAGATACAATATCTGGAAAGGTCTAGGAAAACACAAAGCTTTTTGTACCTTATTGGGATAGAACAAGTCCACTTCTAGGAATTTATCCTAAAAATATTTGCACAAGTATGCAAAATGCAAGTATGAAGATAATTGTTGCAATATTTGTGATGATGAGAAATAGGAAATAGCCATAAATAATTAAATAAACAAATTTTATTATATTGACTATTTGAAGAAACTGTAGCTAGTGATACTGAAAGCCCAGCCTCTGTACTCCTCTGTCAAATTGAATCTCGGAGACATAGAGTTTTGGGTGAAGTAGAAAAGAATAGCTTTATTGCTTTGCCAGGGAAAGGGGGACACAGCAGGCTCGTGCCTTGAAAACTATGTGTCCCAACCCAGGGGAGTTTGGTGAGGAGTTTTATGGCAACAGTTCAAGGGTGGAGTTGCTGATAAGATTAGGGTGTGTGCAGGGACTGTATTCCTTTAATCTCGTCTCAGGTAATCTTGATGAGTTTTTCTGGTTCCTTTAGTCTGGCCTCAGGTGGTCTTCTCTGGTATGAAGAATGCTGACATCTTCCATTTGTTATGTTTTAATTCTATGAAGAGCTTAAAGACATTGTTATGTATATCCTTTGAGGCAGAACCAGGACCCTGTTCCAAGGCTGTACTGTTTTTTCTTGGCTGTTTCTCCCTTGACTCTGCATCCCTTCCCTTCCTGGATTAGCAGCTGTTCATATCTGCCCTTTGGAACTCATTAAGGTCATGGAGGCTGGAGTCTGTTCCCTACAAGCAGCGGGGGACATGGAAAGGCTTCTGTGCCCAGGAGCCCAACAGGGTCCTGCTCAGTTTCACTAGGAAACATGTTGATCTATATTTACTGATATGGAAAGAAGTCTGTGATATGATACTAAAAAGCTGGAGAAGTAATGACCTTATTTTCATATTCAGTAAAGGTATTTTTATGTGCATATGGACAACAATGGCTACTATCTTTGCTTAACTATGTTTTCCAGCATTTTCTATAGTGTGCATTGCATTTCTTTTCTGCCATTTAGAATGCTTGAAATTATGCCATAGAATATTTATTTTATGTGAGCTAAAGCTAATTATGTTAGCTGAGCTAAAGAACTGTCTAGGAATTTCTGGGGAGTTGTGGCATTGCAGTATTATGCAAGAATGATTTCTCAACTCTGGAAATGTTGGAATTCACTGCCTTTTTTGGTTGTTATAACTTTTTTTAAAACTGGAAACTGGGACTTCCCTGGTGGTCCAGTGGTTAAGACTTTGCGCTCCCAGTGCAGGGGGCTTAAGTTCAGTCCCTGGTCAGAGAACTAGATCCTGCATGCCACAACTAAAAGCCCACATGCCACAACTAAAAGATCCCACATGCCACATCTAAAGATCCCTCATGACTCAACAAAAAGATCCTGCATGCCACAACTAAAGATCCCTCATGCCGCATCGAAGATCCCGCATGCCACAACTAAGACCCGGTGCAGCCAAATAAATAAATATTAAAAAAAAAAACCTGGAAACTGATTTTTAAAACAATACTGTGACTTAAATTCATTCACTCAATAATAATGTTATTTTTGCCTTGTTACTTTTTAAATTTATACTTTCTTATTTTGATATTTTGTCACCCAGGATTCCAGTGGTGTCTATTTATATTGTATTTCAATTTTCTATTTATTAGGTTGTATCCAAGTTTCCAGAGGGTTTACTTATTTCTAAACTTCTTGGAGAGTTTGAGGTGAGTGTTTTCTTTTTCACCAGCCATGTTTTTTTATGGCTTGCTTATGATTGATAAAAATTTTGTTGCTATTCCTTGGATCCTCCAAGTCTATGCTCTAGAACTTAAACATCTTGCTTTGCATTTTGGTGGCCTCTTCTTTACTAAAAGAGTTAAGAATCTGATTCTTAATAAATACTTCATTATGCATAGGAAGAATATTTTTACCACTATTATTATATTATTAGAATAAAAGTTATTTTTCATGCCTGATAATACTAAGTGTCAGTGGGGATATGGAGAAACAGAATAACTCATACACTGCTTGTGGGACAAAACCCCTTTGGAGAGCATTTTGGCAATATCACTTTACTTGAGGATGTGCACCCCTGATGGTTCAGGAGTTCTATTAATACTTCTACAGATACACTTTAGAGAAACTCTTAAACATGTGCACATGCAGACATACATGTGACACGCACATTGCAGCATAGTAAAAAACTGGAAACAAATTAAATGGCTATCAGTAGGAGAATGGATAAATAAATTGAGATTGACACTTATACAATGGAGTAATATGTAGCAGATAAAATAAATGAACTAGATTTCATCCATGCAACATGAATCATTTTTGGAACAATTATGTTTTAGTGAAAAAAAATCACATTGCAGAATGATAATTCAGATACTGCCATCTACCCAATTTTTAAAAATGGTTAGGCGTGCCAGTCTCTATTTGGAATGCCTTTCTTATAGCAGTTCATTTGTTTTCACAACAGAGTGAGGCACAGAAAGGTAACTTGCCTAAGGGTCAGGTAGCCAATAATGGGTGGAGCCAGGATTTGAAACCCTGGCAGTCTGGCTTCACTATCCTAACTCTTAACTACTATGTCATGAACACTGTCACATATTTGTACATATGAACACGGATGTTGTGAGATACTACATAGCATACTGGTTAAGATACATCACCTCTATGTGCTATTTCATAGATGATATGTAAAGTCAGAATAATATTACCTACTTTATAGAGTTTTGTCAAGTTTAAATGGCTTAAAATAAAGTAATTAGAACAGTGCCTGCCACATAGTAATTGTTCGATAACTGTTAAAACTCATAGTAGAATAAAAAAAAGAAAACTTAGAAAAGATGCATATCATCCCTCAGTGATGGAGAAAACTTAATTTCACATTGTGAATTTAAATGAATCTTTTAGAGCCAAAAAGTTTATTTCAAATAGGCCCATGAGAGAAAGCTAAAACAAAGAGTCTTGATGTGTTTTGGATTAACAAGTCAAGTCACTTATCTAAAAATGAAATTACAGAATAAAGTGTAGGGACTTCCCTGGTGGCTCAGTGGTTAAGAATCTGCCTGCCAATTCAGGGGACATGGGTTTGAGCCCCGGGCCGGGAAGATCCCACATGCGTTGGCGCAACTAAGCCCATGCGCCACAGCTACTGAGCCTGTGCTCTAGAGCTCGCGAGCCACAACTACTGAGCCTGTGTGCCACAACTACTGAAGCCTCTGCGCCTAGAGCCCATGCAGTGCAACAAGAGAAGCCACCACAATGAGAAGGCCGCATACCGCAACGAAGAGTAGCCCCCACTCGCCACAACTAGAGAAAGCCCACACGTAGCAATGAAGACCCAACACGGCCAAAAATAAATAAAAAGAATAAAGTGTAAAATAGAGTACTAAAGTAATAGAATATGACTTAATTGTCACAAAATTTATGGGTAAAAATAAACTTCCTATGCTAGATTCACAACTCAAAGTGAATAGTTTTCTACAACTAACATTTTAGCAAAAGTAGCTTCCTGTAATAAAAATTCATGGAGTTAAGATTAAAAGTCAACAACCTTGGAGAAATTAAAATAAACCTTTTTTTTAAAATAGGATTTGTTTTTATATTGGAGTATAGTTGATTAACAATGTTGTGTTAGTTTCCAGTGTACAGCAATGTGATTCAGTTATACATATACATGTATCTGTTCTTTTTCAAATTCTTTTCCCATTTAGGTTTTTACAGAATATTGAGCAGAGTTCCTTGTGCTATACAGTAGGTCCTTGTTGGTTATCTGTTTTAAGTGTAGCAGTGTGTACATGTCAATCCCAAACTCCCAATCTATCCTTCCCCCACCCCACCTTCCCCCTTGCTAACCATAAGTTCATTCTCTAAGTCTGTGAATCAACAAAGCTTTTAATGTTATAGGGAAGCTCTTTGCCCTTCTTAGTAAAAAGACTTCGGCAGAAATTCAACGTTATTATTAGAAATATATAATAATTATAGATTTAATTTAACCTTTATTCTAACTTGTAGTAACACTTACTAACCCTTTATTTATCCAACATGTTATAAAAGCTACCTGTGTGATTTGTCCTCTTGAAATACCTGGGCACCCGCCTGCCATTCTTTCAAGATCCTTTGTTAAATTGCTAATTGAAGGGAAGATAGTGCAGTGGCAGCATAGTTTTTGGATCTTCCTGAAGTGCCACGTAACAACAGTCAGAGAAACTAGATAGCAAAACAAAAAATCCACAGACAATATTTATAACAAAATTGGGTAATATGTCTCCCATGAAGAATTGCTGGAGAGTAAGCAGCAGCAGCCACAAGAGCCTCATAATATGTCTGTGCCAGGAGAAAACAGGGAAGCAAGAGAGCCAATGTCTGATGGACCTAGGGACAAAAGAATTGCAAAATAGCCATCAGGTATTCACTAGAATGTACAGCAAGCCATTCTGAAAACAGCAGCTGAAACTGGATGATAATTTGACTTATCTAATAGCAGAGAATGTTTCATGGTAAGAGTTGAATAGGGCTGGAGCATCATAGCTCCTGTGAATTCTTGAAACTGACCAGCCAGAGCTCCCTTACAGACACTAATGAAAAATTGAGCAGGATACGGACAGTAGAAAAAGAGAAGTCTTAGATGTGGACGCGCAGGCTCAGCGGCCATGGCTCACGGGCCCAGCCGCTCTGCGGCATGTGGGATCCTCCCGGACCGAGGCACGACCCATTTCCCCTGCATTGGCAGGCGGACTCTCAACCACTGCGCCACCAGGGAAGCCCCCTACTGTATTTTTAAACAGTATATGAAAACAATGGAAGGAGGAGCTCTGTGAAGCAGAAAGCAATCCAGAATGATGTCCTGTAAGTCAGGAAAATGAATTTCACAATTCCGTGAATTTCAACAGAAGAGGATCAGGGTCAAATTGCATCATTGTCTTAAGAAAAAAAGAGAATAAGGAGCAGAATAACGTATCTACTGACAATAAAGGCATGTCAGAAAGACATGTCCCTAATAAAGATCAAAATTGAAACCTACTTTTTCAAAAAAATATATTAAGAAAGTGATACAAAACATGAAAGAACAACATAAATCTGAATTACACGAATTTGGAAATAAGGTGAACAGTACTCAGGGAAGAATTATAAATAAAAGGAAAAATCATTTCAGAAATGAAGATTAAACTTCAAAGATTACAAGAGCAAAAAATATAACAGCTAATTCCTTAAGAAAAACGGTAGGTAAAAACGAGGAGCATTTTGAAAGTCAAACTAAATGAGGGAGGCACTGGGGATCTAGGCATAAAAGGCTGTGTCACTAAGGTTTTTGAAATCTAGTGAGAAACCCAGGCATGCCAACAAATTAAGGTAATATTATGTCTGAGTAGCCTATTTTGGAACAATTGTGAAGATAATTATTATAAGTTCTGGACAAAATATGCAAAATCACTCTCTGAAGGTACTAGAAATTGTCCAAAAGCAGGCAGAAACTGGAAAGGAGTCAGCACCTGGAGGAGGGAATGGCACCTTTTTGTTTGCCTGGATTTTGGCCTGATGGCAGGCCCCATACATTGTTTGGAATTGGAGATTGGATAGAAATCAGAAGTTTTACCGGCTTCTGATTTGGAGCTACATAAGCAGCTGAAAAATGAGGGGAGAAATCATAGGATGGAGATAGCTACAGAGAGGGAGCATCAAATTCTGCACATAAATTCTGCTGAAATCTCTGACTGTTGAACTACACATGCCTGGGGCAGACTCAAAGCAGCCTAGTAAGGCTAAAAGAACTGAATCTATTTCAGCTGTTGCCCACCACAGGGAGTCAGAACTTAAGATTAGTCAAGTTAACTCCCAGCTAAAACTAAGCGAAAAGCAGTACTCTTAGAAGGCCTGTAAAAGATTCCACAGTCTCTACAGCTTACCTATTATGATGTCCAGGATACAAACCAAAATTACTGGATAGATTAAGAAACAAGAACCCACGTTTTTGTTGTGACCCTTGGTGAAGAGAAAATGTGACCCTTGGTGAAGAGAAAAATAATGGAAACGGATCCTGAGATGATGCAGATGTTGAAGTTAGCAAAAAGGTTTTAAAGAATTCTTAAAACCACATTAAAAAGAGTGTAAAGCAATATATGTTCACACTAAGTGAACAGATAAGAAACCTCAGTGGAGAAAAAGAAATTATAAAGTCAAATGATTTTCTAGAGTTGAAAATAAAATATCTGAAGTAAATTCACTGCAGTGTCTTAAGAACAAATTGGAAATGGCAGAAGAAAACATCGGTGAACCCCAGAACAGATTGGTAGAAATGATCCAATCTGAAGAACAGAGAGAGAAAATAAATGAAAAAAAATTTTTTTAAAAGCAGAATCTGGGAGTTCCCTGGTGGTATAGTGGTTAGGATTCGGTGCTTTGAATGCCGTGGCCCAGGTTCAGTCCCTGGTTGGGGAACTGAGAGGTACTGTGAGCCGTGTGGCGTGGCCAAAAAAAAAAAAAAAAAAAAAAACAGAGTCTGAGAGACCTGTGGGTTGATACCAAGTGGCCTGACATATATGTAATTGTGATGAGAGAAAGATGGTAAGGAGAAAAAATGAAAAGAGAAAAAATTCTTGAGAAAATAATGGTTGAAAATTTTGTAAATTTTATGAAAGAGTTTACAGATTTAAGAAGCCCAGAAAAAAAAAAAAAAAAGCCCAGAAAAGCCCACAAAATGAATACAAAGAAAATCTTACACAGGCACATTGTAGTCAAACTGCAGAAAACTCAAAGTAATTAGAAAATCATTCAACTAAAGAAAAATGACACATTGCCATAGAGGGGAACAATGTTAAATATGATGGCTGACCTCTCATTAGGAACAGTAAAGGCTAGAAGACAGTGGAATGACATCTTTAAAGTTTTCAAAAAAACTCCACTCTGCCCAATTTTTTATTTCCAGTAGTATAGTATCTTGGTAGTATCTTTCAAGAACTTTGAAGAATGAAGGTAAAGTAGAGGTATTTTCAGATAATCAAAAATGGGTAATTAATTGTAAGCAGCCCTGCATTATAGGAAATTCTAAAGAATATTCTTCCAGCTGAAGGAAATGATGCCAGATTGTATTTGAATCTACAGGAAGGATTGAAGAGCACAGGAAATGGTAAATGTGTGGGTATATATCAAAGACTTTTTAAAAAATCAATTAAGTATATGACTGTTTAAAACAAAAATTATAACACTGTATAATTGGGTTTGTAACATGTAGACGTAATATTTGTGAAAACCATAGCATAATGAGTGGAGGGGCAGTACATGCAACTATAGTTTGCAAGGTTCTTGTGTTTTATGTGAAGTAGTACAGTAAGACTGAAAAGTTAAGGATGTATAGAACAATAAATAATGTAGAGTTAGCTATAAAGCCAATAGATAAATTAAAATGGAATTGTATAAAAATACTCAGTAAAAAAAAAAATAGTAAACTCAAAGGAAGACGGGGTTTACTGTTCAGCTGTTTTGCTTGAAGGACAACAAAGGAACAGAGTTTGAGAGAAACAAAATACAAATGGGATTAGCAGAAATTAAATAGCAAAAATGTTAGCTGTATAGGAGAAAATACTTGCAAACAATGTGAACAACAAGAGCTCAGTTTCCAAAATATACAAACAGCTCATATAGCTCATTATAAAAAAAACAAACAACCCAATCAAAAAATGGGCAGCAAACCTAAATAAACATTTCTCCAAAGAAGACATACAGAGGGCCAACAGACACATGAAAAGATGCTCAACATTGCTAATTATTAGAGAAATGCAAATGCAATAAGGGATCACCTCACACCAGTCAGAATGGCAGTCATCAAAAAGTCTACAAATAATAAATGCTGGAGAGGATGTGGAGAAAAGGTAACACTCCTGCACTGTTGGTGGGAATGTAAATTGGTGCAGCCACTATTGAGAAACAGTATGGAGGTTCCTTAAAAAATGAAAAATGGAGCTACCATATGACCCAGCAATCCCACTCCTGGGCATATATCTGGAGAAAATCATAATTCAAAAAGATAGATGCACCCCAGTGTTCATTGTAGCACTGTTTACAATAGCCAAGACATGGAAGCAACCTAAGTGTCCATCAACAGATGAATAAAAAAGATGTGGTATGTATATACAATGGAATATTACTCAGCCATAAAAAAGAACGAAATAATGCCATTTGCAGTAACATGGATGGACCTGGAGGTTATCATACCAAGTGAAGTAAGTCAGAGAAAGACAAATATCGTATGATAACACTTATATGTGGAATCTAAAGAATGATACAAATGAACTTATTTACAAATCAGAAACAGACTCACAGACATAGATTATATAGGTTACCAAAGGGGAAAGGGAGGGAGGGATAAATTAGGGATTTGGGATTAACAGACACACACTAATATATATAAAATAGGTAAACAACAAGGACCTACTGTATAGCACAGGAAACTATATTCAATATCTTGTAATAACCTATAAGGAAAAGAATCTGAAAAATATATGTGTATAAACAATCATTTTGCTGTACACCTGAAACTAACACAACATTGTAAACCAACTATACTTCAATTTAAAAAATGGTACCTGTAAGTCCAATTATATTAATAATTTCACAAATGTAGTGGAGTATATATTACAATTAATGAAGTTATGAGATGGAACTAAATGCTGTCCACATGAAATACATTGTTAGTAAAAAGATACAGATTGGTTGAAAGTAAAAGATGAAAAAGATATATCATACATAACAGTAAGCATAAAAGAATCGAAGTGACTAAAAAAAATCAGGTAAAGTCAGAATTCTAGGCAAAGTGTATCATCAGAGATAGAGGGACATTTCATAAGGATAAATGGTTAATTAGGAAGACACAACAGTCAAATGTGTATTCACCCAATAATGCTTTAAGATAAATGATCTAAAAGTTGACAGAATTAATTATGAGTTAACTCCACAATTATAGGGGTTTTCTCTTTCTGGCATTTAATAAAATAGTCAAAAAAAATGAATAAGGACATAGAAAATCTGAACCACACTCTCTACCATCATGATCTGTTTGACTTCTATAGAACACTGTACCCAACAACTGCAGAATACACATTCTGTTCAGGTACACATGGAACATTCGCCAAGATGGACCATGTAGTTGGCCATGGAATAAGTCTCAACAAATTTCAAAATACTGAAATCTTACAGAGTATGTTCTTTAAGATGGAATTAAATTAAAAATCAATACAATGAATTACCTAAGCATTAACCCTCTAGATAATTTGGAAATTAAACAGTTCTCTACTAAATAACTTATTTTTAAAAATTGAAGTATAGTTGATTTACAATGTTGTGTTAGTGTCTGGTGTACAGCAAAGTCATTCAGTTATACATATATATGTGTACTTTTTCATACTCTTTTGCATTATGGTTTATTACAGGATATTGAATGTAGCTAAATAACTTATTAAAGACAGAATCACAAGGGAAATTTGAAAATACTTCCAATTGAAAATGAAAATATAACATGTCAAAAATTGTGAGATGCAGCTAAAACAGTGCTCAAAGAGAAATTTATAGCTCTAAAATGCCTAAATTAGAAGAAAAGAAAGGTATAAAATCATCATTGACCTGAAGGTCTACCTTAAGAAGTCTAGAAAAGGGAGGAGCGAAGTAAAGTCAAAATAGTAGGAGAAAAGAAATAAGAAAATCAAGAATAGACATTAATAAAATAGCAACAATTAACAAAGCCAAATATTGATTCTTTGTAAGATCACCAAAATTGATAAACCATTAACTAGTTAAATTAGAAAAAAAGAGAGGACACAAACACCAATATCAGGAAAGAGATTATATCATTATAAATTCTACAGATACTGAAAGGACAATAAGGAAATATTATGAACAACTGTACCTATCATTTGACAACTTAGATGGAATGGACAAATTCCTCAAAAGACACAAATTACCCAACTGAGGCAAGATGAAATAGAAAATCTTAATATCCCTGTAAGTATCAAGAAATGGATTTTTGTTATTTAAAAAAAACAAAAGAAAGAAAAACACCTCTCCACAAAAGAAGGGAGAAGGAGAAAAAACTGCAGGCCCATATGGTTTTATTGGTGAATTCTGTCAAACTTTTAAGGAGGAAATTATATTAATCATACATTGTTTCTTTCATAAAATAGAATGAGTTGGGGAGTATTTTCTATGAATACATTATCCTGCTACCAAAACTTGCCATAGACATTACAAAAAAACCCAATTAGATCATGTTTATCATAACATAGCATAAAAAATATTACAAAATAATAGTAAATTGGATCCAGCAATATGTGAACAAGAGGGTATTTTCCCCCAGCAATACAAGGTTGGAGTAACATTTCAAAAGGAATTAACATAATTCACCGTGTTAACAGAATAAGGAAGAAAACCATATGATCATTGTAGTAGATGCAGAAAAAGAATTACCAAAATTTAATACCCATTTGTAATCAAAACTCTCAGAAAAATAGGAATAGAATAGAACTTCCTCAACCTGGTAAAGGATAGCTATGAAAAACCTATGCTTGTCATACTTAATAGTAAGACACTGGACACTTTCCCCCTAAAATCAGGGCTACCATGTCCATTCGCATGGCTTTAATTCAGTGTTTTACTGGAGGTCCTAGACAGTGTAATAAAATAAGAAAAAAATAGGCACAAAAACTTGAAGTAGTGACACTGTCATTATTTGTAGAAAACATGATTGTCTACATAGAATGTACTAAGGAATCCATGAAAAGCTATTAGAACTAATAAGTGAATTTATTAAGGCCAAAGTTAAGAATATAAAAAAGTTGTATATTAATTATATAGATTAATAATAAAAATAATATATAGATGAATATAAAAATCTTATATTTCCATATGGAGGCAGCAAACAATTGGAAAATGAAATTTTTAAAATTCTATTTACAATAGTGTGAAATTACTTGAAAATAAGTCTAACAAAGAAACATAAGACATCTGTACTGAAAAATACTAACATTGCTGAGAGAAATTAAAGAAGACTAAATGGAGAGCTGTAACACTCATGGGTAAGAAGCTTAGTATTGTTATTAATCTATAGATTCAGTATTGTCTCCATCATAATTCTTGTAGGCTATTTGTAAATACTGGCAAATCCATAAGTTTGTCATATATGAGAGTACATAAGGAGTTCAGTTCTTATGCACTCAAGTGATTTTTGATGGAGATGCCAAAGGAATTCAGTGGGGACAGGAAAATTTTTTCAACAAATGATGCTGGAACAACTACTTACGTGGGAAAAAAAAAGAATCTCAACCCCAACCTCACACCATGTACAAAAATTAGAGATATATCATAGGCATAAATGGGAAAAATTCAAAATTAAAGCTTCTAGAAGAAAACTTTATTTACGATCTGGGGATATTTAAGAGTTTCTTAGAACATAGAAAGCAATAATCATTTAAAAGAAAATTGATAATGAGACTTTATCAAAATTTTACTATTTAGGAGACTCCATTTAAAAATTAAAAGGCAGACCACAGACTGGGAAGAAATATATACAATCATACATTTGAAAAAGGACTCATATCCAGAATACATAGAGAACCTTCTATATCTCCATTACAGAAAGCCAAACAGCTCCGTTAAAGAAAGATTTGAACAGACACTTCACAAATGTAGATGTATGAGTGATTAATAAACACAAATGCTAGTAAACTCATACGTTTTTGGTTCAAGTATAAAATGGTACTACTTTGGAAAATGTTCTGACAGTTTGTTATAAAATAAATGTATATTTACTCTTTGATCCAGAATTATACTCTTTGATCCAGAATTATTTATTCAAGAGAAATCAAAGCCTCTGTTCCCCCAAAAGACTTGTACAGTAATATTTGTAACAGCTTTATGCTTAATAGCCACAACTGGAGACAACTCTATTATTTATTAGTACGAAAATGAATAAAGAAATTGTGGTATATTCTTCTTCTTTTTTTTTTTTTGGCGGTACGCAGGCCTCTCACTGTTGTGGCCTCTCCCGTTGCGGAGCACAGGCTCCGGACGCACAGGCCCAGCGGCCATGGCTCACGGGCCCAGCCGCTCTGCGGCATGTGGGATCTTCCCGGACCAGGGCACGAACCCGTGTCCCCTGCATCGGCAGGCGGACTCTCAACCACTGCGCCACCAGGGAAGCCCTGTGGTATATTCTTACAATGAAGTACTATTCAGCATTAAGAATAAATCAACTACTGATAGATGAACCAACATGGATGAATTTGAGAAACGCTTGCTGCTGAACAGAAGAGTACACAGTGTAGGATACCTTCTATTTGAGTTGCTAGGATAGCCAAAGCTAATTTATGGTGGAAAAAGAGAGTTGGTTTTATCTGGGAAAGAAAGAACTTGCTGAGTGATGAAAATGTTTTATATCTTAAATGTGAGTTTGCGGCACACAGTGTGCATTTATCAAAGCTAATTGAATGATAAACTTAAGTTTTATACATTTCAGTGTATGTAAATTTTATGTTTAAAAACTAACAGATATTGAACTCAGTTAATTATGTGCATACTGACATATTTTGGGGTAAAGGGTACTGATGTCTGCAGCTCGTGTTGAAATGCATAAAAAAGGTAAGATGGTTTGGTAGGTAGATGGCTATATAGATGATAAAGGAAATATAGCAGAATACTAATAATTATATAACCTAGGTGGCGGATGTTCACTGTCCGAGTCTTTCACCTTTTCCTGTGTTTAAAAATTTTCATAAGAAAATACTAGGAAAAAATGAACAGGAAAGATTGAAGCGAAAGTAACAGGCATTGAAAACAGGCAGAGAAGAGCCAACGTATGAAATAAAACCAATGATGGAACAGAACAAATGTTGAAAACTATAATTTGAGTGAACTTTACTGAAATGGAAGACTTGAAATTATATATTGAGAGAACACACTGCATACCTGAGAATATCAACCCAGAATGACAAACACCAAATTATTGGACTTAAAGAAAAAAATAATCCTTTGAACAAATGAACCAGTGACTTAAAGAAAAAAATAGTCCTTTGAACAAATGAACAAGTGACCTATAAAGGAGACAAAATTAGGTTATAGAACATTTTCAGTGTTTTTTTTTTTTGCGGTACGCGGGCCTCTCACTGTTGTGGCCTCTCCCGTTGCGGAGCACAGGCTCCGGACGCGCAGACTCAGCGGCCATGGCTCACGGGCCCAGCCGCTCCGCGGCATGCGGGATCCTCCCGGACCGGGGCACGAACCCATGCCCCCCGCATCGGTAGGCAGACTCTCAACCACTGCACCAGCAGGGAAGCCCCCTTCAGTGTTCTTCTAAACGTTCTCATGTTTAGAAGAAAAGGGATTTTAAAAAATAACATATTTTAAACACTCAAGGAAAAAATATGTGAGCCAAGGATTTTATGGCTAGCAAAATTGACTTTCAGCTATACAGAACTAGACAAGCTATTGCCGCCATGCAAGAATTGAAGAACCATTGTTCCCATGAGACCTCAAGGGGTCTACTGAAGAATGAACTTCAGGTAACCAAAATCACTTGAGGGACAGCAACAAAAGAACTGAACATGAGCACCACTTATAAAACTAAGACCAAATGAGGGTTAGAAAGAAGAGAATATAGTATATAATGGCTATATACTCTGACAATATAAAGGACAGTTACACAAAATGGTAGAAAGAGAAGGGGTGAGCATAGGAAAAAAATGTAAACTGCTTTTATTAATTATACTGGTGATGGTAATGTGAGTACTGTTTTTCTGAGACTACTGAGTAATGTGATATAGAGCAGCAGTCCCCAACCTTTTTGGCACCAAGGACCAGTTTTGTAGAAGACAGTTTTTCCACAGATCGGGGGTGGGCATGGTTCAGGCGGTAATGCGATCAGTGGGGAGCAGCAGATGAAGCTTCGCTGGCTCGCCGGCCGCTAACCTCCTGCTGTGCGGCCCTGTTCCTAACAGGCCGCAGACCAGTACCAGTATGCCACCCGGGGGTTGGGCACCCCGATATAGAGCATATTAACAATTATGGGAGGGCTTCCCTGGTGGCGCAGTGGTTGAGAGTCCTCCTGCCGATGCAAGGGACATGGGTTCGTGCCCCGGTCCGGGAAGATCCCACATGCCGCGGAGCGGCTAGGCCCGTGAGCCATGGCTGCTGAGCCTGCGTGTCCGGAGCTTGTGCTCTGCAACGGGAGAGGCCACAACAGTGAGAGGCCCGTGAACCGCAAAAAATAAAAAAAAAAAAAATTATTATTATTATGGGATATATGGGGGTAATTATGAGATAATTTTAATTGTATGTACAAGGATTTCTAATTGCATAAATTGAACCTGGAACATCTTACAATTCCAGACCAGCAAGAACTATTAAAGACTAGGTTCACATTAGAAGGGCTTAGGAATCCATGTGAAGTGTTATTTCAGGTTTCAATAAGGATAATAATTGCAGTGGTTTGAAGCCCATCAAATATGTTTAATTCTATGAGTTCATATGATATTAAAAACGAATTGGTGGGCTTCCCTGGTGGCGCAGTGGTTAAGAATCCACCTGCCAATGCAGGGGACATGGGTTCGAGCCCTGGTCCGGGAAGATCCCACATGCTGCAGAGCAACTAAGCCTGTGTGCCACAACGACTGAGCCTGCGCTCTAGAGCCTGCGAGCCACACCTACTGAGCCCACATGCTGCAACTGCTGGGCCCGCGTGCCTAGAGCCCATGCTCCTCAGCAAGAGAAGCCACTGCAATGAGAAGCCCGCGCACCGCAACAAAGAGTAGCCCCTGCTAAATAAATTAATTAATTAATTAAAAAAGAAAAATGCTAATTGGTTATCATGGAAGATGATAGAGAACCAATGCATTACCTTAGAAAATGGTAAATAAAGAGAAAGAGCCAGTCACTTACCTCACTTTCCTGAATGAACTGGTAGGACTGGTTAACCAAATAGCAGATGAGGGGAGCATATCTCTATAAAATATTCCAACTAAATAACAAAAAAGAATTTATAGAATTAGAATATCACTATGTTAAGCCTGTCAATAAAATAGTAGATCACACATCGACCAGTAGTGGCTCCTAACAACACCAAGAAGAAAAAAAAAAGACAACCAGACATTATATGTGCCTCTTTTTAGAACATGGCATCACCAATAGTCTTGTCATAGGGGTGGAGCATGAGTCTGATCAAGCCACTGGGTCCAGCTGCCAATTTGCAGAAAATAAAGTGTTTGCACTATGAGTGTATCATCTACAAAATCTACTCCATGAGGAAATGAAATCATGTAATAGGATATATACATATATTTGAAGGCATAAATATAAACTCTAAGGAAAAAATAAAACAACCAGAATGGATTGGAGATGGAAGAGAAGTAAGAGAGTGGGAGTAGAAATACACACCAATTACTTTCTTGCTTATGGTTGGGAGTATATTAAGAAGATAGCATAACAAAGGACCTAGGGCAGTGTATTTGACATATCAATGGATGGACCAAACTAACTTACTAAAAGAAACTGCTTCTGAGATAAGATTACTCAACTGTGTTTCATATAAGGATTTGGAATTACCTCCGTATTAATTCATAAAAAATACAACAGGTGTAATCTATTATGTTGAAGCATGATGCATGTTCAAGTTTTGACAGTTTCTGGAAAGTTTCACAAGAATCTGCTGGTGATGGTTTGCATAAGAAACTAGTAGTAATGGTTACCTCCAAGGAGGTGATCTCCTGGTCAACTGAGGGATGGGAGTGGGCTGGAGACTAAGTTTTTGCTGTGTACCTTTTCAAAACTTCTGAATATCACTTATTCAAAAAATTGATAACTTACATTAAAAAGAATCCTTCCCAACCTAGTCATGTGTTCAGCTGAATTGCACATTCATAGTACTGGGCACTTACTGAGAAGGTAAAGAAACCATTAGACTAATGAACATAAAAAGAAAAGAAGCCATAATGTGTAATGTACAAGGAAGTAAGTAGAAGTACCAAATCTAACTCACCACCACCCTTCTTCTGTCCTCTACCAGTTCTTTCTCTCTTGGGATATCTGTGATTGGCTATAGATGTGATACTAATGACCCTTTAAACCGTGACTTGACTGACGCTGGGCCCCATTTTTACAAGTGTCCTGGGAGAAGTCAATAAAGAGTTGAGTTGGGTCTCAGAACATTACTACACCAACAAGAAGTATGCACTGCAGAAATCCCACCCTTTGTCAAGGGTCAATCCTTTAGAACTGTTTGCCCTCTGTGTTCCTGTTGGTCTTCCCCAAGGTGATTAAGTCAGAGCAGGGATTTATTTCCTACTAACACCTAGTCAAGAGGAAGAGAGCAAGAACTACGGTTAGCTCTGCTGCTTTACCTTGGTTATGGAGACAAAAGTTTAAGAATTCAGACATTTTAATGGGACGTCTTTATTAACAAGGGCAAACTTACCAATTCACTGTGCAGTTTAAACCAAACATACTTGTTATCTATCTTATATATATTCTCTTCTATCTGTATTTGGTATAGTTCTTCTTTTCCAAGGCGAGAAAATCAGACAGTTATAGGAAATACATAGACACCTGCCTATTTATCCCAACTTCCAGGGTGAAATAATAAACAAAAATTTTAAGGAAATGTTTAAAAATAGTATTTTATTGCATGTGGAAAGTGGTAGTGAATACTCTTTCTCTGAAAATAGAGAAATATCAAGTTTTATTATGATTTTTGTATTTTGTGTGTTCCCCTCTTTTTTAAAAAAGACTTTTTGCTTTATAATCAGACATTGTGTAAAATGAGAGGTAAAAATGTCCCTTAATTTTCTTTTCAATTTAACATATGCTGTAAAAGGAACTTGAAGTTGGCCTAGAAGTTTATGGTGAGGGATTATAGGTCTCTTGGTTTGTATTATACTTGCATGGAAGCAAGGGTTTGTTGTAATGCCTGAGTTAACTCACCCTTACAAATTTAGTTTGGTTAAGTCCAAATTAAAGCATTGTCCATGGGCATCTGTATATGTTATATTCTTGTTTTGTTTTTTTTTTTTGGTTTTTGGTTTTGCTTTGGTGACAGGTAATTTTTAAAGAGCAACTTTCACCCAAAAATCTGGGCTTCTTAAATGTGACCGAGCTTGTTGGAGCTCTTAGTGACATTCTCCATGTTGAGTTCAGGGAAGGAGAACAAGACTTGCTGGTGTTTGATGCTGATATGAAGCCTCTACCACCTGGTGAGTTGAATTACAATATGATGCAAACCTGATTTTTAATTGTCTCTGTAAGAACAAGGAAAAAGAAAGCACTGGTTATGTAAATAGGCGTTATTGTAACCACATCAACCAAACAGATCACACATTAGCCTTGGAAATGTTTTGTATATAATGACCTCCTTTCTGGTGATATATGTTGCAATGAGGTTACTGTGTTAAAATCTGAGTTTTTTAAGTTTACTTTCTTCATTGTCCAGATTTTTTAATAATTCTGAAGAAATAAATTTTCTGAAATGGTGTTCTGAGGGGGAAGCTCTAGATAGTTCAGTGGTTCTTAACTCTTTTTAGAAATATATGGAGGTTCTTAGAAATATATGGACGTTCAGAATAAATGGGTGTGCCCTGAGACTCAGCAGTTGTAATTTAAAAAAAACAACATTTTATTTTGAGATAATTTTAGGTTTATAGAAAAGTTGCAAAGATAGTACAGAGTTCTCATATGCACTTCATCCAGTTTCCCCCTAATTTTAACATCTTACGTTACCATGATATGTTTATCAAAACTAAGAAATTAACATTGGTACACTGCTATTTACTAAACTCCAGAGTCTATTCCGATTTTATCAGTTTTGTTCTTTTTCTGTTTCTGGATCTACTCCAGGATATCACATTGCATTTAGGGCACTTGACTTTTGTTTTTGTTTGGCTTAGTGGTTTTTTTCTTTTGAAATTTTTATTGAGGTTATTGTAGGTTCACTTGCAGTTATTAAGAACGAACACAGAGAGATCCCATATACTCTTTCCTCAGTTCCCATAATGGTAATGTCTTGCCATCTATAGTACAGTATGATACTTATATTTTTATAAGTTTCTACAAGTGGCTAAAGTGGACAGCTGTGGGTTTTTTTTTTACAAAATGTAAATGTATCTTTGTTGATTTTTCTGATTAAAATAACTTACATTCATTCTAAAAAATTCAGATAGCACAGATGAGTAAAAAGTTGAAAGTGAATATTTCTCTACATTTTACTCCCACCAAAACTGCCATTAGAATTTTTATATAGCCTTCCAGACTTTTTAAAATGTATATGTGAGCCTAACTGCACTTAGAAAAAAATTACAAAAGCAGTATTTGCTTGTTTAAACAATTCCAGCAATGCAGAGGTAGTAACTAGCAGTGATAGTTTTAGTGTTTTTTTCTGGACCTCTTCTCTATAATTATTTATCATATGTATAATTTTCTTCCACAAAACAGTATTGTATAAACATTATATAAGTCCTTGCTTTTTATACTTCATAGAGGTAATTTTCTATAACAGCATATACAAGTTTATTTCTTCCTTTTTGACTACATATAATTATTTTATGTAACGTATTATAGTTTATTTAACCAGTCTCCTGTCAATGGACATGTAGAGAGTATCCATTTTTTTATCATTATAAAAAATACAGTGATAAATATTCTTGTACCTACATCTTTGTACAGTTACTAGTTTATTTCTTTAGGAGCCACTATGGTTTTATGTCTATCTGGGGTCTGTTTTAATGTGTCAGCCTCCTATAATCATCATACACGTGTAAATTTGTATGATTGTATGGTCAAAATATGTGATTGGTTTGGGAATTCCCTAAAAATTAAGGCATTGTATTATGGACTATTAAGTAGTCACATACGTTGTACATTAAGCAACAAATGAATGTTCACAGCTAAAGCTGAACAAGAAATAAATTGAAATCAGGATGTTGTAAAATAAAACCTTTCACCAAAGTTAAAAAAAACCTTATCAGACTTGCCCCCCCCAACATAAATAACGTAAGATTTGTTCCCATCTGGAACTTCTGTTACATCTCTCCATACTGAAAGGTCTGCAAAGACAGGTTCATATCTCTCATCTCTCATTATCTGTCCAGTGCCTGGCACATAGAATGTGCTTATTAACAGTTTCCAAATTATTTTAATAGATATACATAGGCTCCTCTATTGGTCATTTCAGATGGAGCTGTGTCATCAGTCAGAAATTCATGTTTCGTTCAATCAGATAAGAAAATAGAAGCCAAAGCTTGTGTGTCCAGTCCCCCTAGAAATTCACTGTCTACTACTGTTATCAAGGAGACTACACAGGATTGCCCTTCAGAAAACCACAAAGAGCCAGAAGAGAAGATTTGCAAGAAGCCTAATCTGGTGGTAAAGCCTTTACAGCTGGTGAGTAAGGTTTGATGGCTGTGTGCCCTGGAGATTCAGCATTATGGAAAGTAACTGAATGAATGTTTCTTTAGACAAAAATGCTGTTTGAGAAAGGTCTTATTTCTAGATGTATGATTTCTTAGGCTAGACCAGAACTTTGGTCTGAAGTCACCTTATGCAGCATTTATTCTGGTTTTCAGCCTTTTGTATAACTAGCTTTCCTTGAGTCTCATTTCAGGCTTTTCAGTTGTCTTCGAAGATTTAACAGTTGTTTCAGGATAACATTGCTGATTCTCTGTCCATGTGTTTCAGTAGGCTTCACAACCCTCCAGGACTTTTGAGGGAAGAATTGAGGAGCTCTATTGTAGCTGGATGCCTCAGCACTGCTGCAGGTTGCCCCTGCACCTAGCCTCAGTTAGAGGGTGCTTTTATTGTTTTTCTCCTTTATTATATCTCCACACACACTTCTCCCTTTTTGTATTCTCATCTCCTATTACTTATTTTGTAGTTACTAAGGAATTAATTGCTTACTCTTCTTGCCTTCTGCCCTTTACACCTGGCTTCTTTCATGGAAGGAAAACATTTTGTTTGGAGAGCCTGTTATATTTTCTAGAGGACAGTAGAAAGGCCTGAAGGAAAATAATATATTTGAGAATGAGAGTGTTTGAGAAACCGTATTTTTGATCGGAAGACTAGTCTGAAATTTAATCCATTCTTTTTTTAAAATAAATTTATTTATTTTTGGCTGTGTTGGGTCTTCGTCACTGCGTGCGGGCTTTCTCTAGTTGCGGCGAGTGGGGGCTACTTTTCGTTGCAGTGCGCGGGCTTCTCCTTGCAGTGGCTTTTCTTGTTGCGGAGCACGGGCTCTAGGCACGCGGGCTTCAGTAGTTGTGGCACCGTGGGCTCAGTAGTTGTGGCTCACAGGCTCTAGAGCGCAGGTTCAGTATTAAGCCTTAAAAGTATAAAGTACTTAAAAATTTTGAGTATTAGTTGTGGCACAAGGGCTTAGTTGCTCCATGGCATGTTAGATCTTCCCAGACCAGGGCTCGAACCCGTGTCCCCTGCAATGGCAGGCAAATTCTTAACCACTGTGCCACCAGGGAAGCCCTGAAATTTAATCCATTCTTTAAAGTTGCCTTTGTTGGTAGAACTGGGTAGGATGAGACTCTTAGTTCAGCCTAAGTATTTGAAGTACGATGTTTTCAATTTTATATATGGCAGTTGTGTGACACACTTTTCACTCTTCACCTAATATCGTAAGACAGTACTTTTAATATTTTAATGTAGGTAAGGATCACCTAGGGAATTTTTTTAAAGGCATAATTTTGGGCCTCACTTCTAGTGAGTGAGTCTGGGCTAAAGCCTAAGAATTTTCATTTTTATTATTTGCCAGGTGATTCTGATAAAGGTGACTCATGAAATATATTTTAAGAAACGTTGTCATAGAGTTTGAAATGTTACTCAAAGATTTATAGTGGTTTCTTTGATTTTTTTTAACTTGTAGCAAGTAGAAATTAAGAAATCACAGCTCAACTTGGCAATGGCAAATCATGATATCCCACCTGATGCTGTACGGGACAAGAAATTATGCAAACTACCCCCATTAGGTACCAGTACCCTCGTGGGGGTCTTTGTGGAGTGTATCATCTCTCCTAGTCAATTCTACATCCGAATCTATAGCAGGGATTCATCAGAGTTACTTGAAGACATGATGATTGAAATGCGGTAGGAATCTGTTGTTTTCAATGTATTTTTCATGTATCTCATTCTAAGTCAGTTCTCAAACATTTTGGTCTCAGGGCTCTTAAAAATTAAGGACCAAAGAGAACTTTTGTTTATCAATATTTATCATATAGAAATTAAAACTGTAAAAAATATTGTTTAAAAATAACGATAAATTCATTTTTCTGAATATAAATAACATTTTATGAAAAATAACTTTTATGAAAATTACAATAGTGCACTCTTTTACATTTTTGCAGATCTCTAATATCTGGCATACTAGAAGAAAGTTGGATTTCAGTATCTGCTTCTGTCTTTAATTCCTTGAAATACTTTATTTTGGTGGAAGTACATGAAAACATCTGGCCTCTGACAGATACATAATTGGGAAAAGGAGTATTTTAATAGCCTTTTCAGAAAATTGTGAATACTCTTTGATAGTGCACTGAAACTTGACAAGTGGTAGTTTCTTGAAGTTAGTTTCAGTGTGGAATTTGAACTTTTCAAACTCTACTATGTTAAAATACATTTTCTGCCTTTGCACTTTGAATGGATCCAGGACTAGCTAGGTAATTGCAGGCTCCAGTCCAAAATTAAAATGTAAGACTCCTTGTTTAAAAAGTATTAAGAATTTCAAGACAGCAGTAGCTTAACATTAGAGTAAGCATAGGGAACTTCTCAGTGTGGACTCAATGGAACTGGTCCTGAATTTTACCACCATCTACGATTTTAAAACATCATGTGTTGGTCTTTTGGAAAATACTGGTTCACTGAGTTATATAGATCTTCCGGATGTTGACATGTTTCATCACACAATATATCTTTAAAAAATCACATTCATTAATAGTATCACTGATTGCATCAGAAAAGTATTAAGTATTAGGAAGCTGTCATGTTTATGGTGGTGGATGCAGCGTTGCCAAAGTCCTAATTTTCATTTGAAAGCTTTTGAATTTTATCATTGACAATAAATACTGTCAATGTTTTCCTTGAAGTGGCAAGCTTGCTTCATTTTTGAGAAAATGTGTGGCAAATATGCAAGTCTGAATAAACATAGTTTGTGAGTGACCTTTCAAGCAAAAATGGTATTCCATGAAAATAGTGTCTAGTTCATCTTCCAAGTAAAAATAAATCTATACACACACACAAAAAGCAGCTCATTCAGTTCACAACTGAAATGCAAAAGTGCTTTTCATTAAGACAACTTGGGAAGTATTTTACTTGTACTTGCATTTTGTTACAGAGAATATTGAAAAGATAGTCAGTGGTTGAGATTTAATAAACTTAATAATTTTTATTGCTTTATCAAGGACATTCTTATTTTTTTTATTTTTATTTTTTTTCGGCACGCGGGCCTCTCACCGCTGCGGCCCCTCCCGCCATGGCACACAGGCTCCGGACGTGCAGGCCCAGTGGCCATGGCCCACGGGCCCAGCCGCTCCATGGCACGTGGGATCCTCCTGGACCGGGGCACGAACCCACGTCCCCTGCATTGGCAGGCGGACTCCCAACCACTGTGCCACGAGGGAAGCCCTATCAAGGATATTCTTAAGTGAAAGTAGCCTCTTTTTTCTTTCTTTTTTATTTAATGTGAATGCATGGCAGTGAAAAATAAATGTTTACAAGTATAGTTGGATGCCACTGCCTTGATTTAGCAAAGGCACCGGGAATTTTACCCACCCTTGCTTTTACAGCATCATTGCAAATATTAACATAGTGAAAAGGGCAAATAACTATTTTCATAATAATACTAAAATATTAAAATAGCTTTGATCTTAGGAACTTTTTGAAAGGGTATCAGGGTCCCAGGGATTTGTGAACTACACTTAGAGAGCTACTGCTCTAAATTATCTTTTCTCTAGTGAAAAATCATGTCCTTTGTTAGTAAACACTATGTAAAATGTTTACATTTTCAGTTACTTTAGATTTATTCATGTACAACAAATGTCTGATTTTTACATTGGTGCCACATACAAGAATAATTTACTTTGTATCTCTCCAAAAGTTTTTTTCTAACTTTACCACATTATATACTCACCTACCACCCAAGAACACCTGGCATAATGTTACATAATAATCACTTAGTAAGTTTCTATTGGAAGAAGTTTGTTGATAAAGAGAAGGGATTTGGACAAGAAAAAGAAAATTAATTGGTATTAATAATAAGCATTACCAAATCAGAAAAAGTGAGGGTTTTTTTCTTTGCTTTTTGCCAAGACATTGCTGCTCTTGATACATCAATAAAAATGATCTTTAATTTTTTCTTTCCCTATGGGTTTCTGTGTATTATGGAATTCCGCAGGCGCTGTTATTCTAATCAGCTGGTTTCTGATCGATATGCCATGCCAGAGTATTTTATCCAACCGGGACGTCTCTGTTGTGTAAGGATTTCTGAGGATAAGTGGTGGTATCGGGTCATTATCCATCGAATTCTTGGGAAACAGGAAGTTGAAGTGTTCTATCCAGACTTTGGAAATATTGGAACTGTTCAGAAGTCCTCCCTGAGGTTCCTCAAGTGAGTTAATAAACTGAATAAGGACAACTTAAGTTTTGAGCTGTAATGCTGAAACTCTGTGGGCTTAGGATCTCTCTTCCTTTTCTCCTGCCTCTCTCCCTCCATCCTACCCTCCATTCCACCCCCTTTCATCTTAGTGCAGGTTTGGCAAATGGTCATTTGGTCATTATAATCACAGTTGGATTATAATCTCTCACGTCTTCTTTCACATGACCGTGAATCTGAATGAACCATGAGACTAAATTTCAATCTTATATTAAGAAAATCATTCTTTGGGTCATGCGAAGAGTTGCATTTATATAGCATGAAGGTTGAACTGTTCCTACCTATATTTTATTTATTTTCAGTTATACATATCCTACCTATATTTTAATTGCATGGTTTTCAAGGACTATTATGTTTTTACAAGTGTATTTCTTAGGTTACTTTAAAATGTAAGACATTAATTTTAAAATGCATGAGTAAAATACTCTGAAATGGTGTGAAAAGCTTAAATCAAGGAGTGGATAAGAGATTCCATAAAATGCAGTTTTGAAATATGATTAACTATTCATATATTTGATTATCTGTTGCAGGTGCTGCTACACCAGGCTTCCAGCTCAGGCTATCCCCTGTTCTTTGGCTTGGGTGAGACCAGTAGAGGTATGTTTGCTTGTTTCCTGTTTAATCAGCAAACATTTGATGCCAAGAACAATTCTAGGTTCTCAGAATACAAAAATAAAACATAGAATGAGCCCTCAAAGAAATCATTGTAGACAGTATGAAAGATAGGCACGTAGACAAAAATAATAGTGCTGTGTCATATTTGCTAGAAAATTTTGCAGCGTGTGGTAGAAATGCAAAAGGAAGAGCGCTCATCTCTGTTCGGGGTAATCAGAGAAGGCCCCATACTAGAGGTGGCATTTGCATGAAACTTTGAAGGAAGATTAGTTCTACAACTGGACAGACAAGAAAAGAAAGGCGTTTCAGGCAAAGGGAGAGCAGCATGAAATATCTCAAATATGAGGAATTTTAAGTGGTTCTGTTTGGCTGCATAATAGAGGATGTGCTGGAATTGGTGCATGGCAAATGATGTCAGAGAAGTAGACAGTAAACTAAGGAGGAGACCCATAGCCATGTGCAGGAGTCTGGACGCAATGTCCAGACTGGGGAGCGACTAAAGGGAACTGCCACAATCAGATATATGTTTTTTAAAGAATTCTCTAGTGGTGGGAGATGATTGGAGTGGGATGGAGCAGGAGGCATTTTCATCCATATAGATGCATTGGTTTATGTAGCTATAGTTATGCACCTAATTTTATGTTTTTTCCTCAGAACTCTTAATTATACATGCCATACACATTTATTACACCATATTTGTCTGTTTAACCTAAATAACTTATCAGTTGCTAACATATACGTGGATTATTCCTTACTTTTTTTTAATCTGAAAAACACGATAAAGAGAAAAGAAGAAGAAAAAACATTATCTGTAATGCCACCATTCAAATGCATTCAATTTAGAAATTTGATATGAGTTTTTCAGTTTAGTTTATTGGATGTTGGGGATGAGGGTTTTGTAGGGTTTTTAGGCTTATATAAAATAGTAATCATATTATTTTATATTCCATTTTCCACTCAACATTATAGCATAAATACATTTACATGTTATCGTTCTCAATTTTAATAGGTACGTAAGTAATCTAGCTAAACGTGCATTGTAGCCTGTTTAACTGTCCCTTTATTGTTAGACTAATTCAGTCCACTTCTGATTTTTGAGTATTATAAATAATTATGCAAAGTATGGTTTTTGTGCGAGTCACTACTCAGCATTGTTTTCTAGGGTGCATTTTAGCCCTGACTAGGTTTCTTTTTAGTACTTCCATCAGGGAGGTCAGGGCTAAATTTGTGATGCCAATGTCCGTTACTCTCATATCAGCCAGGTGGCTTCCATTTTTCGTTTTCTTTGCAATTTCCTTCCTAAACTGCTTCTGGCCTTAGGGCTTTTGTGCATGCTGGTCACTGAAATAACTGATTCAAAGAATTCTCATGGTTGGCTCCTTCTTGTCGTTCAAATTTAAGCCCAAATGTTATTTCCCCAAGAAGGACTTCCTTGACCAGTCAATTTAAAGTGCACTCTTCCTCTTCAGTCATTCATCATCATTTTGTTTTATCTTTTTTTTTAAAAAAAAAGTTTATTTATTTTAATTTGAGTATAATTGCTTTACACTGTTGTGCTAGTTTCTGTCGCACAGTGAAGTGAATCAGCCATAAGAATACACACATCCCCTCCCTCGTGGACCTCCCTCCTCCACCCATCCCACCCAGCTAGGCCATCACAGAGCACTGGGCTGAGCTCCCTGTGTTATACAGCAGGTTCCCACTAGCTATCTTTTACACATAGTAGTGTATGTATGTCAAAATTAATATCCCAATTCATCCCACCCTCCCCTTCGCCCACTGTGTCCACCCGTGCATTCTCTATGTCTGCCCTGCAAATAGGTTCATCTGTACCATTAATATTTCTTTCTTTCTTTCTTTATTGGCTGCATCAGGTCTTAATTGTGGCATGCGCGATCTTTAGTTGAGGCACACGGACTCTTCGTTGCAGTGTGTGGGGTTCTCTCTAGTGGTGGCGTGCGGGCACCAGAGTGTGCAGGCTCATTAGTTGCAGTATGCGGGCTCTCTAGTTGTGGTGCATGGGCTCCAGAATGTGCGGGCTCAGTAGTTGTGGCACATGGGCTCTCTAGTTTTGGCTCACGGACTCCAGAGCACATAGACTCAGTAGTTGTGGTGCACGGACTTTCTGCCCCATGGCATGTGGGATCTTAGTGCCCCAACCAGGGATCAAACTGGCATCCCCTGCCTTGCAAGACAGATTCTTAACCACTAGACCACCAGGGAAGTCCCTTGTTTTATCTTTGTAACACTATCTGGTATTATTTTAATTGTTTGTTCACATACAACATTGTAATTCCTGAGATCAGGGATATTGTCTGTCATATTTACCACTGTATCTCCAGTGCCTAGATCAATGTTTGGTGCATGGTAGGTGCTCAATAAATTTTTTTAACTGAATGTAGCTCATTCATGTCTTTATTTCTATATCTTTTTTCTGGTTTGGTGAGCTAATACTCTCATATACAAAATCTAAAGCAGGCAGAAAAGTAGAAGTCTACCCTTGGAAGTCAAACCGCAATAGGTGAGTCAGGAATTTTTCAGCTTCTTTCCTGAGGTCACTCCCCAGTCTACAGCCTTGCTGGCTTGCAGGATTAGAGGACATTGTTTGGGAATAGCAAAACAGCTAGAAGTTAGGGTGTAATACTTAAAGGGAGGGAGCCATAGAATGGGTGCATTCCAAAATCATTGTACGGATATAAAATCCGCCCAAATCCTTAGATGACAACTAAACTTTGCAAGCACTGGAGAGAACCCAGTGGCCCTAGTGAAAAGTCACTGGCTTACCTATTACTTTTCTCACCTTGTACGCCTTATTTTGAAGAGGTTTTTAATCATTCCACTATGTTATTTCAGTGATTACTCTAGGAAGTACAGCATATGTGTGTAGCAATACAAGGACATTAGGACACGAATTTCTTTAATGTCCTCTTCTGATCTATTTTTGTTTTGTAATTAACGTTATTGTTTTTAACCCCTCAAGAAAATAACTGCATATAATAATAACAAATCCATTTAGATTTAGTCACGTATTCCTCAGTCTCTTAGCTCTTCAGTCTTGCTGCTCAAACCCTCTGGGAACATTTTCTTTCTATTTGAACTGTATCTTTTAGGATTTCATTTTGTAAGGGTTTATTGATGGCAAGCTCAGTTATGTTCACCTGAAAATATCATTTTGTGCTTATTCTTGAAAGATATGTTCAGTAGGTATAGAATTCTAGGTTGGTAGTTACTATCTTCATTACGTGGAAGGTATCATTACACTGGCTTCTGGTTTCCCTTATGATATTTAAGCCAGCTGTCCATCTAATGGATGTTCCTTTGAAGGCAATATCCTTTTTGTCTGTAGCTATTTTTAAAATTTTGTATTTGTTACTTGTGTTCTTCAGCTTTTTTAAAAAGCAGGATAGATTTTTATTTTATAGATATTTGCTATCCGTATAGAAGAAAGACCTCAATAATCCAGGATATTTCTTCTTTCTTTCTTTTTTATAAATTTATATATTTATTTATTTATTTTTGGCTGCTTTGGGTCTTTGTTGCTGTGCACGGGTTTTCTCTAGCTGTGGCGAGCAGGGGCTACTCTTTGTTGCGGTGCGCAGGCTTCTCATTGCGGTGGCTTCTCTTGTTACAGAGCACAGGCTCTAGGCGCGCGGGCTTCAGTAGCTGTGGCACGCAACCTCAGTAGTTGTGGCTCACGGGCTCTCAAGCGCAGGATCAGTAGTTGTGGTACACAGGCTTAGTTGCTCCGTGTCATGTGGGATCTTAAAGGACCAGAGCTTGAACCCGTGTCCCCTGCATTGGCAGGCACATTCTTAACCACTGTGCCACCAGGGAAGCCCTAGGATATTTTTTCAAAGGACACTATGCTTTTAACAATTTCAGGATGGCATTAAAACTATCTGCTAATGAAATTGAAACTTGTAAATTTACTCTTTAGGAAACAAAATTATTTATTTGTAATTGAGGTAATGTTGATTTATAACATTATATAAGTTTCATGTGTACAACGTTATATTTCTACTTCTGGATACCCTACCACGTGTTCACTACCAAAAATTTATTTTCCATCTGTAACCGTAGTTGGCCTGACCCCCTTTACCCATTTTGCCCTCCCCGCTTCCCCTTCCCCTCTGGTAATCACTACTCTGTTCTCCATATATATGTATTTGTTTTTGTTTGGTTTGGTTTGTACATTATTTTATTTTTGTTTGTTTGTTTATTCGGGTTTTTTTGATACTCCACATCAGTGGCATCATGTGGTAGTTCTCTTTCTCTATCTGACTTATTTTACTTAGCATAAAATGCTCAAATTCCATCCATGTTGTTGCAAATGGCAAGACATTTATATATATATTTTTAAAGCTGAGCAGTATTCCATTATGTACATATATACCACATCTTCTTTACCATTCGTCTGTTGATGGGCACTTCAGTTGTTCCCATATCTTGGCTATTGTAAATAATGCCAAAGAACATGGGGGTTGAGATATCTTTTCAGATCAGTGTTTTCATATTCTTTGAATAAATACCCAGAAGTGGGATAGCTGGATCATATGATAGTTCTAATCTTAATTTTTTGAGGACTCTCCATACTGTCTTCCATAGTGGAGGTACCAATTTACATTCCCACCAACAGGTTTCCCTTTTTCTCCACATCCTTGCCACCACTTATTTCTTGCCTTTTTGATAATAGCCGTTCTGACAGGTGTGAGGTGCTATCTTATTATGGTTTTGTTTTGCATTTCCATAGTAATTAGTGATGTTGAGCATCTTTTCATGTACCTGTTGACCATACGTATGTCTTCTTTGGAAAAATGTCTATTCTGTTCCTCTGCCCTTTTTTTTTTTTTTTTTTTGCGGTACGTGGGCCTCTCGCTGTTGTGGCCTCTCCTGTTGCGGAGCACAGGCTCCGGATGCTCAGGCTCAGCGGCCATGGCCCACGGGCCCAGCCGTTCTGCAGCATGTGGGATCTTCCTGGACCAGGGATCAAACCTGTGCCCCCTGCATTCACAGGTGGATTCTTAACCACTGCACCACCAGGGAAGTCCCTATAGTTTTCAATATACAGATCTTGCACCTCTTTGGTTAAATTTATTCCTAAATGTTTTATTTTGTTGCAATTGCAAATGGGATTGTTTTCTTAATTTCTCTTTCTGCTAGGTCATTGTTAGCATACAGAAATGCAAATTTTTATATATTGATTTTGTATCCTATTACTTCACTCATTTATTATTTCTAAGAGTTTTTTGATGGAGTCTTCACTATATAAAATCATGTCATCTGCAAATAGTGACAGTTTTACCCCTTCCTTTCCAATTTGGATGCCTTTTATTTCTTTTTCTTGCCTGATTGCTCTGGCTAGGACTTCCAACACTGTGTTGAATAAAAGTGGCGAGAATGGGCATCCTGGTGTTGTTCCTGATCTTAGGGGAATAGATTTCAATTTTTTTCCTTTGAGTGTGATGTTAGCTGGGGGTTTGTTATATGTGGCCCATACTATGTTGAGGATATGTCCCTTCTGTATCCTCTTTATTGAGATTTTTTATCATAAATGGGCTTTGAATCTTGTCAAATGCCTTTTCTGCATCCCGTGAGATGATCATATGGCTTTTATCCTTCATTTTGTTAATGTGGTGTATCACATTGATTGATTTGTGAATATTGAACCATTCTTGTGTGGAATAAATCCCACTTAATCATGGAGTATGATCTTTTTGATGTACTGTTGAATTCAGTTTGCTAATATTTTGTTGAGGATTTTGCATCTATGTTCATTAGAGATAGTGGCCTGAATTTTCTTTTTTTGTGTTGTCTTTGTCTGCTTTTGGTATCAGGGTGATGTTGGCCTCTTAAAATGAGTTAGGAAATGTTCCCTTCTCTTCAGTTTTATAGAATAGTTTGAAAAGGATAGGTATTAAATCTTCTTTGACTGTTTGGTAGAATTTACCTGTGGAGCTGTCTGGTCCTGGACTTTTGTTTTTTTGGGAGCTTTTGATTACTGTTTCAGTCTCTGTGCTAGTGATCAGTCTATTCAGATTCTCTATTTCTTCCTGATTCAGTCTTGGAAGTTTGTATGATTCTAAGAATTTGTTCATTTCTTCTAGGCTGTCTAATTTGTTGGTATATAGCTGTTCATAATATTCTTTTACAATCTTGTATTTATGTGATATCTGTTGTTATTTCTGCCTTTTGTTTGATTTTATTTATCAGGACCTTCTCTCTTTTTTCTTAGTGAGTCTAGCTAACGGTTTGTCAAATTTTGTTCATGGTTTTTTTTTTTTTTTTGCGGTACGCGGGCCTCTCACTGTTGTGGCCTCTCCCACTGTGGAGCACAGGCTCCGGACGTGCAGGCTCAGCAGCCATGGCTCACGGGCCCAGCCGCTGCGCGGCATGTGGGATCTTCCCGGACCGGGGCACGAACCCGTGTCCCCTGCCTCGGCAGGCGGACTCTCAACCACTGCGTCACCAGGGAAGCCCTTGTTCATGTTTTTGAAGAACCAGCACTTAGTTCATTGATCTTTTCTACTGTCCTTTTACTCTCTATTTTATGTATTTCTGCTCTGATCTTTATTATTTCCTTCATTCTACTAACTTTGCCCTTTGTTTTTCTTTTTTTAGTTTCTTTAGCTGTAAGGTTAGATTGTTTGAGATTTTTCTTGTTTCTTAAGGGTAGGTCTATATTGCTATAAACTTCCCTCTTTGTAATGTTTTTGCTGCATCCCATAGATTTTGGTATGTTGTATTTTCATTTTCATTTGTCTTCAGGTAATTTTTTATTTCTTCTTTGATTCCTTCATTGACCCAATAGTTGTTCAGTAGCATGTTGCTCAGTTTCCATGTATTGGTGACTTTTCTAGTTTTCTTCTTGTAGTTGATTTCTAATTTCATTCCATTGTGATCAGAGAAGATACTTGATATGATTTCAGTCTTCTTAAATTTAGTGAGACTTGTTTTGCATCCCAACATACGGTTTATCCTTGAGAAAGTTTCATGTGCACTTGAGAAGAATGTATAGTCTACTGCATTTGAGTGGAATGAATGTTCTGTACAAATCTATCAAATTCATCTTGTCTGTTGTTTCATTTAAGGCCAGTGTTTCCTTGTTGACTTTCTGTCTAGATGATCTATCTATAGATGTAAGTGGGGTGTTATTAAAGTCCTCTACTATTACATGTTGCTGCCAATTTCTCTCTTTAGGTCTGTCAATAATTGTTTTATATATTTTGGTGCTCCTATATTAGGTGCAAATATATTAATCGCTGTTACGTCTCCTTGATGTGTTTTCCCCTTTATTATACTGTCCATTTTTGTCTCTTGTTACCTTTTCTGACTTGAAGTTTATTTTGCCTGATATGAGTATGGCTATATCTACTTTCTTTTGGCTGCTGTTTTCTTGGAGAATCATCTTCCATCCCTTCGCTTTGAGCCTATGTTTGTATTTAGAGCTGAGACGAGTCTCCTGGAGGGAACATTTAGTTGGGTCTTGCTTTGTAATCCATCCAGCCACTCTGTGTCTTTTGATTGGTGAATTTAGTGTATTTACATTTAGGGCAATTATTGATAGTTGGATGTTGGCTTTTTAGCTTTTGTTTTCTTGTTGCTTTAAATCTCCCATTGTTTCTTTTTTTCCCCCATTGTTTCTTTTTCCTTGTGTTTCTGTCTGCCATTTTGGTTTGGTGGTTTTCTAAAATATTTTTCTTAGCTTCCTCTTTTGCTGTTTTTTGTGTCTCTGCTCTATTTTTATGTTCTGTGTTTACCCTGAAGTTTGTATGAGACATGTCAATTAAAATAGTCCATTTTCTGCTGATAGCATCTTATATTCATTTACCTATACAAGTGCCGTCCTTTTCCTCTTCCCCTATAAAATTTGTTTTTGTTCTCTTAAATTACCCCTTTTTATGTTGTGAGTTGTTATCAGACTAAGAGAGCTATATTTGTTTTTCTGCTTTATTTTTTTTTCTCCCTTTAGATTTTATACTATTTATTATTAAAGTGTTTAAAAATCTATTCTGATAGAGAGTTGCAGTTTTCCAGTTCTGTCTTGTTATTACTTTGCTCAAAATTTTTTGTATTTTTGCCATTTTTTTTTTCTGGTTGAAGAGCTCCTTTCAACATGTTTTGTAAGGCAGGTCTAGTGTTGATGAACTCCTTCAGCTTTTGTTGGTCTGGGAAAGTCTTTGTTTCTCCTTCATATCTGAATGATAACTTTGCTGAAATAGGGTATTCATGGCTGACAGTTTTTATCTTTTAGAATTTTGAGAATGTCATTCCACTCCCTCCTGGCCTGTAGGGTTTCTGCTGAGAATCTACTGGTAGCCTAATGGGGGCTCCTTTGTAGGTCACCATCCTTTTTTCCCTGGCTGCCTTTAAAATTCTTTGTCATTGACTTTTGACAATTTTAATATTATGTCTTGGAGGAGGTCTTTTTGCATAGGGGTAATTAGATATTCTCTTAGCTTCATGGGCTTGTATATCCAGTTTCTTCCCCAGGTTTGTATTATTTCTTTAAATAATCTCTCTGCTGTCTTTTCCCTCTGTTCTCCTTCTGGGATGCTCATTATCCTAATGTTGCCTGTCCTTAAAGAGTTGGAGAGCTCTTGTAGGATTTCCTCATTTTAAATATCTTCCCTTTCCTCTTCTACTTGTATCATTTCTAGATTTCTATCTTCAAGCTCACTAATTTTCTCTTCCATATGGTCTGCTCTAGTCCCAGACTAATATATTCTTCATCTCATTTATTGAGTTCTTCAGCTCCAGAATTTCTGTTTGGTGCTTTTTTAAAGTTTCAGTCTCTTCGGTAAAGTATTCCTTCTGTTCATTCATTTTATTCCTGAGCTCATTAAACTGCCTTTCTGAGTTTTCTTTTAGCTCATTGAATTTCTTCACAACAGCTATTTTGCATTCGCTATCAGTTAAATTGGAACATTCCATAACTTTGGTTTCTGGAGAATTGTCATTGTCTTTTTGTGGTACCATGTCACTGTGGCCCTTCATGTTGTTTGATGAAGTGTTCTTGAGCCAGTGCATTTAATATTAAATGACAGGTTAGGAGTTAAATTCCCTCCGGTAGGTGGCACCATCACACAAGTTTTCGGTTTCTCTTCCTTGAGCTGCCTCTGGTCATATTTGAGAGTTAGCACTTTTCAGCCTCCACCTACCCTGTAATAGGTGTGGCTCTATGCCTTCTTTGTTGCTTTTTGTGCCACCAGGGTCGTTGCTGCCATGCTTCTGCCAGAGCCGCTGTCGTCACCAGGACGGTTGGCTCTTTCCTTGTGTCTGGGATCCCTTGAGACACAGGATCTTCTGTGGGGGAAGGGGGATGGGGAGGAGGGGTCATGGGCGCCTCAGATGCTGGAGGGACAGGGTCGCGGGCCCCACTGCCGCTGCTCCCCACTTGCCTGTGGTCATGGGTGCCGGGAGTGGTCAGGTGGCCACAGTGTGTGCACCACCTTCCCTGCTGCTACTGGGTTCTCTGAAGCTATGGGCTCCGCTGCCTCAGTTGGAGGGCCAGGATTGCAGGCACGGGCTCTGAGGTTCCCTTGCCCCCACTGTGCGTTCCAGTACACCCAGCTTTGGGTGTGTAGATGTGTGGAATTCTCCAGTGCCCTATTGTGTTGGGCGGAGACACCTTTGTTGAGTTGTGGATGTTTCATTGAATGTAGATTGAAAGGGGAAGACAAAGGTAGTTTTTCCACTCTAACATGTTTCTGAAGTCTGAAAACCGTGTTCTTCAGTTTTAATATGATTATGTGTGGATTTATTCTTATTTATCCTACTTTGTGGTACATTGGACTTTTTATCTGTGCATTGTTACTTTTCATTAAATCTGGCTAATTCCCAGCCATTATCTCTTCAATTATTGTCATTTCCCCATATTCATATTTATATTCCCTCTCTCTCTCTGTTTCTGCCTCTCTTTTTCTAGAATAATTAAAAGTATGTTAAACCTTCTCAATTTACCTTCCATATCTTTTAACCTCTCTTCTGTATGTTACATATTTCTGTCTTCTGTGTTGCATTCTGGGTAACTTTTCCAAATCACCTTCCACTTTACTGATACACTCTTTAATTCTACCTAATCTGCTATTGAATAAACCTATTAAGTTTTTAATTTTGGTTATTATATTGTTACTTTCTAAAAGTTCTCTTGGTTCTTTAATTCTGCTAGATCAATTTTAAATAGATTGCAGGTCTCCGCAGAAGCTTTCAAATTAATTTTGTTTTTTTATTTTAAGCATAGTATGTTAGTTCTTTTATAATTCATCTGGAAATTCAAATATCTAAAGTTTTTGAGGTTTCGTATTAGTTATGTTGTTTCTCGTTGTTCTTCCTTGTGATTCATTGTCTCTTTATATGCTTTTTATCTTTGTCTGTGTACTGCTCATTGACTTGTAAAAATTTTTGTAAAAATGGTTGAATACAGATTGAGATTGCCTACCTCCAGAGAGATTTACATTCGCTTCTGCCAGGTATCTAGCAGTACGACCAGTCTGGAGCCATGTTAATTTAAATGAACAACCTGAGGATTTGTGTATCACCCAGGTGATGTGAAAATTGAGCTGCAAATCCATGTGAAGGCTAGTTTATTTCTTTTCCTCCTTATCCTGAGCATGAACCCCTAGGGACTCCCTTCTCTGGGTGGTTACTGGCTTTGATTTCTGTCCTCTTTGACCTGTGAGACCATCAAAACCGAAGTGAAGATTTGCCTGGATTAGCACATACCCTGAAGGCAAAAATAGTTCCCACTTTCCCTTTAATTTTGGCCTGATAATTTGTTACACTTTTGTCAGTTCTTTGATGCTTTGGGGACATATTTAAAAAATATTTTATCTAGAATATTTAGTTTCTGTAGGAGGGTTGTTCCAATAATCTAACTCAAACATTTCCAAACATGAAAGTTTTTCATCACATTAAAATAAATTTTTTCCCATTATCCCATTTTCATCATTTTTCCTTTATTCTGACTTTTCTCATCCCCAAATCATAAATATCCTCAAATGTGTTATTTTAGTATTTTCATGCTTTGATTTTCCCACTAAAATCTCTAGTTCATTAGGAATTCATTTTTGTATATGTTTTTTATAATTCATGTTTGCATCTGTCATCTGAATCTCATATCTTGTTTGTGTTTCAGGAACATTGGACATCCGGAGCTATTTTGCAGTTCCAGAAGTTGTGTGGTTTGAAGCCATTAGTGGGGGTAGTGGATGAATATGTAGATGGAATCCTTAACATTTTTCTGTGTGATACGTCCTCACATGAAGACATCTATTTCCATCATGTCTTGAGAACAGAGGGCCATGCTATTGTATGCCAAGAAAATGTTCCTTCTAAGGTGGAGCAGTCTGGATGTATTTTGTAATGTATTGTATTTAATCTCAACAGTGTAAGGTGTAAGAGAATTTAATACTGAAGGTTATTTGATTTATTCTTTAGTGATATCTGTGAGATTCCTGCCTTCTTAATGCAGAGCACTTTCTTAATTTTCACATGATCACAAAAAACTACGTTTGCCTTATTTTCCTTTAGAATATACTTTTATTTTAAATAATTGATTGAGGATTCTGTCTTACCCCCAATTATTTAATTTTCTGAAGTTTTCTTAGAGAAGTGCAACAGTCTCTTATTTTGTAATTATTGATAGCAGTGTCTACATTTTCATTAATATTGATGTTGATAATTTTTGTGGCTAGCAAAAACTATCACTATAGAAAAAAATCTGACTTAAATTTTAGAAGATAATGCATTTCCACAACATTTGAAAATTATGAAGTGCTAACTTTTTCACTTTTTCTCTGAGAAACTAAATTTCCTTCGTATTTTTTTAATCCTAGGGTTTCAGAGACCTCAACCCTTTAACTTTATACACTAAATCCAGTGTAGGGCCAGAGGACATTGTCCTGACAGAACTGGGTTTTCCTTCCCAGCAGCACTATTTTAATGAAGATCGAGAGATAAATCCACAATCAAAAGAGAGAGAGTTATATACCATGGTAAGAGGTTTTTGCAAACATCATCATATTCTTTTTATTATTGTTAATACTTAATGAGTACTTACTATATGCCAAACACTATAAAAGGCACTTTAAATATATTATTTAATACTTATAAAATCCCTGTGATGTAGTGACTATAATTAACCTTATTTTACTGATGACAAAACTGAGGCATTCCTAACCTAGGAGAGTTTGGAAACTATGCAGTAATCTTAACAGTTATCTTGTCTCTCATCATTTGCTGGTTTAAACCTTTACTTCAGCCATGCTTTTCCTGTATGATTTCTCTCATACACTGAATTCCACTGCTGCCTTGCTGCAGTTGTGACCTTACCTGCACTGACCCAAATGCTGTTCTTCCCTGTACACTCCTTAGATTCTTCTTGAAGTATTCTCATTTCTTACTTTCTCTGTAAACCTTGTGGCAACTCCTACCCACAGTAATAATAATATTATGTATTATTCCATCCCACAGTACCAATAATAAAAAAAAATAACCGACACTTATTGAACTCATACTGCACGGCAGGCACTGTTCTAAGTACTTGCATGTACTAGTTAATTTAATCTTCACAACCACTTTACCAGATTGGTGCTTTAAGATCCCTATTTTAGATATAAGTAAAGTGAAGCACATTAGTAAGTAATAAGTTAAATGATTTTTCAACAAATGAGCAGATAAATAGACATGTCCTCTGAGTCTCATATTCCTCATGGCAACAAATACTGGGCTAAGAATATAGATTGGGTTCACTTTGAGAGCCCAAAATTTATTTTTTTGGACACAGCAAAGCTTTTGTCTTTGAATAAAATATGAAAATATTATTTTATGTAAGTATGTTTTATATATCTGACTTTTTAAATTATAGGGATGATGTTATTTTTTTAGTGGACTTTTACTATTAGAAAAGATAAAAAGGAAAGGCTACTTTGCTGTACACCTGAAACTAGCACAACATTGTAAATCAACTATATTTCAATAAAAGAATTTTTTAAAAGGCCATTTGACTACTGAGAGATTAACCTACTCTGAAAAATATGTATGAATGTTTACTGCCGCATGTTTAAAATGATGTCAACATTTTAGATTTCATTTTAGTTTAAAATTAGTGGACTTCCCTGGTGGCACAGTGGTTAGGAATCCAACTGCCAATGCAGGGGACACGGGTTTGAGCCCTGGTCCGGGAAGATCCCACATGCCACAGAGCAACTAAGCCCATGCGCCACAACTACTGAGCCTGCACTCTAGAGCCCACGAGCCACAACTACTGAGCCTGTGCGCAACAACTACTGAAGCCCGTGCGCCTGGAGCCCATGCTCCACAACAAGAGAAGCCACTGCAATGAGGAGCCCACACACTGCTACGAATGGTAGCCTCCACTTGCCACAACTAGAGAAAGCCCATGCACAGCAGTGAAGACCCAATGCAGCCAACGAAGACCCAATGCAGCCAAAAATAAATAAATTAATTTATTAAAAAATAATAATAAAATAAAATTAGTTAAAATTAATTGGGCTTGTTTGGCTTTCTGAAACCTGAATTTTTGCTAGTTGTTACTTGATTAGAACAGTTATATTTCCTGATTCTTAAATAGTGAGTTGAATTCAACCTTAAAAGTTTTTAGAATATCTTATCATCACTGTTTGATGTCTTTAAATAATCATAGTTCAGTCCTGAAAATGAAATAAGGCCATCTTTTCTGCAAAAAAGATAAGGTCCAAAGCTCCTCTATCCTATCCCAGCCTATATTTTAACATATCAAGACTCCCATATGCTACACACACAGATACACACACATACACCTACCTCTATACACCGAGTTCCCTGTAATTCCTACTCTTCTTTTAGGCATCCTAACAATTTGTGTTATCTCCTTTAATTCGCAGACATCCTCCTTCCCCAGTGATATTTTGGTCATATCTCTGTGTTGGCTGTACACTGAAGGTTGTGCTGTGATTATCTGATTGTGTGTCTTCATTGCTATATTTTGAGTTCCTTTAGAGCTGAGACCTGTTGCATTCATCTTTATATCCACAGAGCTACCATGTACACATTATGTAATCTGTACTCCATAAATGTTTTTCGGCCTGAACTAGTTTAGTAGGATGGGAAGACCTAGGGTCATGCATAAAGTTAGAAAATAATACGGCATATGCATGAACCATAGCAAAAAATTCCCCTCAGAATTTATAGGCAAGTAGATTTTAGAAATAGTATAGAAAATAAAATAATTTCTCTTTCCTATCTACTAGCAACATATTAATGATGAAAAGGCTTTCAGTCACCTTAAGTCAATCACCTCAAAGCAGCCGTTAAAGGATTCTGAATTCAGTTCTTTGAAAACCCAAGAGAAGAGCTGTGAAGACGATCCAAAGTGTTCCATCTCCGAGCTACAAGATCTGAAGGAAGAAAATGAGGTAGGAGAAGGGAAGGTAGTTTTTTTAAATGTAATTATTGTAATGTAATTAATTCATAAGTGAAGGGTACTGGAATAACATAGCTCTTTAAACCCTACTGCTCCAGTGCCATCAGAGCATCTCCCACAGATGAATTACAAATTCTTCAACAGTCACCAGGACCAAAGTTGCAGCAATATAGCCTTGATCACAAAAAAAGAAACGCCATTATTTGACTTCGATGTGTTTTACTATCCCATCGCTCTGGACAGTCTTCAAGAATTATGCAGTGAATGGAAACTAGTATTGAGGAACGGTATTAAGAAAACCCATCAGGAAAAATGTTGACAACTTTTTTGAAGGATATACTTTATTTTAATCAAATGTTTATGTATTCACAGCTTTAAAAAAAACAAACAAATGTTTGTGTACACACAGCTTAGAGTTCCCTATAACCCCTTCCCCTACATTTCCTATTTCACCGAGCAACCATTTTCATCTCTTTTAGCTGCTTTTTTTGGAATTTACCTCGATTTCTTTCATTAAATAGCATGCTTATGTTATTTCCTGATTCTTCAGTTTTAAGTATGTATGCCCTTCTTCCTACTAGAGATGAGGGTTTAGTTCTCTTTCATCCCTCTCCCCCACCACAAAAATATCCTTTCTGTTCCCCCACCATCATCTTACTAATATAGTTATATCAAACTTTCCATTAGATCACCATTCAATATTTTATTGCTATGACTCTGTAAATGCTATTTACAGCCAAGAGTATGTTATGGCAAGTTTTCCTTTCCTGCATAACTTTTATTTTCTCTGGTGTTAATATTTCTTTCTCTTTAAATCAACATACAGTACACAATTGACTTTGTATTCGGAGTACTGTCCTATCAATACACGTATAGATTTATGTAACCACCCCCACAATCAGGATGCAGAATGCTTCCATCATCTGAAAAAGCTCCCTGGTGCTACCCCTTTATAATTACATCTCCCCAAATCCCTAACGCCCTAGCAACCATTTATGTTTTCTGTCACTGTAGTTTTACCTTTTCAGAACTATCATATAAGTGGAATTATACGGTATGTAACTTCCCAATAGGGGTTTCTTTGATTCAGCATAGTACCTTCATCCAAATTGTTGCATGTGTCAATAGTTCGTTTCTTTTGATGATGACTAGTATTTTATTGTATGGATGTACCACAGTTTGTATATCCATTCATGCACTGAAGGACATTTTGGTTATTTCAGGTTTTGGTAATTATGAATAGAGCTTCTATAAATATTTGTGTACAGGTTTTTTATAAACATAATCAGGAGTAGGATTGCTGGTTTATGTGGTCAAACTGTTTTCCAGACTGGGTATACCATTTTGCATTCCCACCAGCAGTGTGTGAGTTCCAGTTGCTCCATATCTTATCAGCACTTGATATTGTCAGTAATTTTTATTTTTAGCCATTCTCATAGGTGTGTAGTAGTATCCCAGTGTGGTTTTACTCTGCATTTCCCTAATGACTATGATGCTGACCATCTTATCAGGTGCTTATTTGCCATCCACATGTATTTCTTGGTGAAATGCCTATTAAAGTCTTTTGCCCATTTTTTTATTGTTTCTTTTTTTTCTTACTGTTGGGTTTTTGTTCTGGATATGTTCTGGATAGCCCTTTGTCAGTTTTGCGATTTTCAAATATTTTCTCCCACTTGTAGCTTCATTCTCTTAATGGTGCCTTTCATACAGGAAAGGTTTTTAATTTTGAGAAAGTTCAGTTTATCAGGTTTTTTCTTTTATGTACAGTGTTTTCAGTGTCAAGACATCTTGACTTAATTTTACTATAAGGTGTGAGATTTAGGTTAAGTTTCATTTTATTGCATATGGATGTCCAGTTGTTCTAGTGCTATTTGTTGAGAAGACTATGCTTTGTCCATTGAATTGTCTTTGTAGACCTTCCAAAAATCAAATGTCCATATTTGTGTGAGACTATTCCTAGACTTTATTTTGCTCCATTGATCTGTCTGTTCCTTTGCCAGTAGCATACTGTCTTGATTACTGTAGATTCATACCTCTTAAAATTAGGTAGTATGATTCCTCCTACTTTACTCTTTTTCAAAATTATTTTTAATATTATGGTTCCTTTTCCTTTCCATTTAAATTTTAGAATCAACTTATCTGTATCTGGGATTTTTATTGGAATTGCATTAAATCTGTAGGTAAATTTGAGGAGAATTAACATCTTTAATCTGTGAGCACAGTATATACATTTATTTAGGTTTTCTTTTATTCCTTTATCAAGGTGTTATAGTTTTTAATATACAGAACATGTTTTGTTATCTTTAGGTATTTAAAGCTAACAAAGATTAAGCTAACTTAGGTAATACTTACCTAATTATTTAATTTACTTTGGGAGCAATTATAAATGATATCTTTTTATTCCAGTTTCTATATTTTCATTGTTAGTATGTAGAAATTGATTTTTGTGTTTTAAGCTTGTATGGTGTGAACTAGCTAAATTCATTTATTAGTTCTAGGAGGTGTTTTGTAGATTTCTTTGGGATTTTCTACATAGACAATAGTGTTGTCTGCTAATTGGGACAGCTTTATTTTTTCCTTTCCAATCTATGTGTCTTTATCTTCCTTCCTGCCTTATTATTGCACTGGCTAGAATTTCAGACACGATGTTGAACAGGAGTTGTGAGAGAGGATGTCTTTGTTATCCTGATGAAAAGTTTTATCATGTATGCATGGATGTGAATTTTGTTAAATGATTTTTTTGCATATGTTGATATCATGTTTTCTCCTTTATTGTATTAATATGGTATATTACATTAATTGATCTTTAAATATTGGATTAAACTGGCTTTCCTGGGATAAACCCCATTTGGTCATGGTGTATTATTCTTTTTATACACCATGGATTCCATTTGCTAATGTTTTGTTGAATATTGTTATGTCTATTTCCATGAAGGATATTGGTCTGTAGTTTTCTTGTACTATCTTTGTATGGTTTTAGTACCAGGGTAATGCTGGCCTCATAAAATGAGTCTAGAGGCATTTCTTCCTTTTCTGTTTTCTGGAAAAGATAATGTTGAATTAGTTTTATTTCTTTTTTTATTTTTTAATTGACATTTTTATTGTGGTTACTAAAAGATTCATGTGCAGCTATAGGGAATAATACAGAAAGATCTCATGTAATCTTTACCCACTTCCCCCAGTGGTCACATTTTACAAAATTGTAGTACAGTGTCACAATCAGGATATTGACATTGATGCAATCCACCAATCTTGTTCAGATTTCTCCAGTTTTACTTGTACTTATTTGTGTGTGTGTGTGTGTGTGTGTGTGTGTGTGTGTGTGTGTATGTATACTTAGTTCTCTACAGTATTAACACATGCAGGTTCATGTATGCAACAGCACAGTCAAGATACTGATAATTCTGTCATCACGATGGTCTCTGTGTTGCCCCTTTTTCCATCCACCCACTCCCTCCCACCACCCCTCTCCCCACTAATTGGTTCTCCATTTATAAAATTTTGTCATTTAAAAATGCTATGTAAGGGCTTCCCTGGTGGTGCAGTAGTTGAGCGTCTGCCTGCTGATGCAGGGGACGTGGGTTCGTGCCCTGGTCTGGGAGGATCCCACATACCGTGGAGCAGCTGGGCCCGTGAGCCATGGCCGCTGAGCCTGCGCGTCTGGAGCCTGTGCTCCGCAATGGGAGAGGCCACAGCAGTGGGAGGCCCGTGTACTGCAAAAAAAAAAAAATGCTATGTAAAATCATATAGTATGTAACCCTTTGAAATTGGCTATTTTCACACAGTATAATTCAAGTAATTGCATGTATCAATAGTTAGATCTTTTCATTGTTGAGTAGTATTCCATGGCATGCACGTGTCATAGTTTGTTTCATCATTGACCTGTTAAAGGACATTTGGGCTATTTCTAGTTTTTCGCTATTACAGATGAAGCTGCTATGAATGTCTGTACACAGGTTTTTGTGTGGACATAAGTTCTCTGGAATAAATGTCCAGGAGCACAATTGTTGAGTTGTATGGTAATTACAAGTTTAGTGCTTCATCAGTGATATTGGCCTGTAATTTTCTTTTTTTGTGGTGTCTTTGTCGGTTTTTGGTATCAGGGTGATGCTGACCTCATAGAATTAATTCAGAAGCATTCCTTCCTCTTCAATTTTTTGGAATAATTTGAGAAGGATAGGTTTTAATTCTTCTTTAAATGTTTGGTAAAATTCACCTGTGAAGCCATCTGGTCCTGGACTTTTATTTGTTGGGAGTTTTTTTTTAATTACCGAGTCAATTTCATTACTAGTAATAGGTCTGTTGAGATTTTCTATTTCTTCCTGATTCAGTCTTAGAAGATTGCATGTTTCTAGGAATTTATCCATTTCTTCTTGGTTGTCCAATTTGTTGGTGAATAATTGTTCTTAGTAGTCTTGTATGATTGTATTTCTGGGGTATCAGTTGTAACTTCTCCTCTTTCATTTCTTTTTTTTTTTTTTTACATCTTTATTGGGGTATAATTGCTTTACAGTGGTGTGTTAATTTCTGCTTTATAACAAAGTGAATCAGTTATACATATGTTCCCATATCTCTTCCCTCTTGCGTCTCCCTCCCTCCCACCCTCCCTATCCCACCCCTCCAGGCAGTCACAAAGCAGTCCTCTTTCATTTCTGACTCTGTTTATTTGGGCCCACTCTTTTTCTTGGTGAGTCTGGCTAAAGGTTTATCAATTTTGTTTATCTTTTCAAAGAACCAGCTCTTAGTTTCATTGATCTTTTCTATTGTTGTTTTAGTCTCCCTTTCATTTATTTCTACAATATTTTGATCTTTATTATTTCCTTCCTTCTACTAACTTTGGGTTTTGTTTGTTTCTCTTTTTCTAGTTCCTGTAGATATAAGGTTATATTGTATATTTGAGATGTTTCTTGTTTCCTTGTTTGTATTGTTATAAACTTCCCTTTTAGAACTGCTTTTGCTGCATCCCATAGATTTTTTAGAGCATTATGTTCCCATTTTCATTTCTCTCCAGGTATTTTTTAAATTTCCTCTTTGATTTCTTCAGTGACCCATTTTTGATTAGTAGCATATTGTTTAGCCTCCATGTGTTGGTGGTTTTTTTTGCAGCTTTTTCTTGTAGTTGACTTCCATAGTCTCATACCATTGTGGTCAGAAAATGCTTAATATGATGTCAGTCTTCTTAAATTTATTGAGACTTGTTTTGTGGCCTAGCATGTGATCCATCCTGCAGAATGTTCCATGTGCACATCCAAAGAATGTGATTTTGCTGCTTTTGGATGGAATAGTCTGTATATCTCTATTAAGTCCAATTGGTCTGTGTCATCTAAGGCCATTGTTTCCTTATTAATTTTTCTATCTGGATGATCTGTCCATTGATGTAAGTGGAGTGTTAAAGTCCCCTACTATTATTATTTATAATAAAATCCATTATGTTTATTAATATTTGCTTTATGTATTTATGTGCTCCAGTGTTGGGTGTGTATATATTTACAATTGTAACATCTTCTTGTTAGATTAATCTCTTTATCATTATGTAATATCCTTCTTTGTCTCTTGTTACAGTCTTTGTTTTAAGTCTATTTTGTCTGATATAAGTATTGCTAACCTAGCTTTCTTTTCATTTCCATTTGCATGGAATATCTTTTTTCCATCCCCTCCCTTTCAGTCTGTGTGTGTCTTTAGATCTGATGTGAGTCTCTTGTAGGCAGCATTTAGATGGGTCTTTTTTTTTTTTTTAAATCCATTCAGCCACTCTGCGTCTTTTGATTGGAGCATTTAGTCCATTTACATTTAAAGTGGTTATTGATAGATATATACTTATTGGCATTTTGTTGATCGGTTCTGGTAGTTCTTTTTGTTCCTTTCTTCTTTTGCTCATTTCTCTTGTGATTTGATGACTGCCTTTAGTGTTATGTTTGGATTCCTTTCTCTTTGTGTATATCTATTATAGAGTTTTGGTTTGGGGTTACCATGAGGTTTATATATAACTAACTCTCCCCCTTTTCCTCCCTCCCTATCCCCCTCTTTCTCTCTGTATATGTGTGTGTATATGTATATATATATATACACACACACATATATGTAAAGTTTTAAAAGCATATATATATAGTTATTTTAAGTTGATGATCTCAAGTTCAAACACACTGTAACAACCCTGCAGTTTTACTCCCTCCCCCTACCTCACATATAGTGTTTTTTGACATCATATTTTACATCTTTCTGTTTTATGTACCTCTTAACTACTTATTGTGGTTATAGATTATTTTACTACTTTTATCTTTTAACCTTCCTATTAGCTTTATAAGTAGTTGATCTACTACCTTTACTGTTTTTTTGCTTTTACCAATGAGATTTTCCTTTTATAATTTTTATATGTCTAGCTGTGGTCTTTTCTGCTTAGAGAAGTCCCTTTAACATTTCTTGTAAAACTGATGCTGAACTCTTTTGGCTTTTGCTTGTCTTTAAAACTCGTTATCTCTCCTTCAAATCTGAATTATAGCCTTACTGGATAGAGTATTCTTGGTTGTAGACATATATCATGCCACTCCCTTCTGGCCTGCAAAGTTTCTGCTGAGAAGTCAGCTGATAGTCTTATGGGAGTTCTCTTATATGTAACTAGTTGCTTTTCTCTCTCTGCTTTTAAGGTTCTCTCTTTATCTTTAATTTCTGTCATTTTAATTATAATGTGTGTTGATATGGACCTCTAGGTTCATCTTGTTTGGGACTCTTTGTGATTACTGGACCTGGATATCTGTTTCCTTTCCCAAATTAGGGAAGTTTTCAGCTATTTACATCTTCAGGTAAGTTCTCTGCCCCTTTCTCTCTCTTTCTTCTCTTTCTAGGACCCCTGTATAATGTGAATGTTAGCATGCTTGATGCCCCAGAGGTCTCTTATTAAACTATCCTCATTTTTAAAAATTATTTTTTCTGTTCAGTTTGTGTAATTTCCACTACTCTGTCTTCCAGTTTGCTGATATGTTCCTCTGTATCATATAATCTACCGTTGATATTCCAGTGTAGTTTTTATTTCCGTTATTGTATTCTTCAGCTCTGTTTGGGTCTTCTTTATATTTTATAATTCTTTGTTAAACTTCTCACTGTGTTCATCCATTCTTCTTCTGCATTTGTTGAGCATACTTATGATCATTACCTTAAACTCTTTATTAGGTAAATTGCTTATATCCACTTCACTTAGTTCCTTTCCTAGGGTTTTGTCTTATTCGTTCATGTGGAACATATTCCTCTTTTTCATTTTGCCTAATTCTCTGTGTTTATATCTAAGTATTGGGTTAGTTTGTTCCATATCCTGCTCTTGGAAAGTGGCCTTATATAGGAGACGTCATGTGGGGCCCAGCAGCACACTCCCCTTTGGTCACCAGAACTATATTCTATAGGGATGCCCCCATGTGGGCTACATGGGCCCTTCTGTTGTGACTGGGCCCACTACTGTGGGTGCACTGGTAGTCAAGGCTGGCTCTCAGCCTGGTTGGTCGCCAGGCTCTGCCTTGTGTGGTGGCTTGGGCCAGGTTCTGGGTCGTCTGGTTCTGCGGTGCCAGTCTGCTGGTGGTGGAGCTGGTTTCCAGCACAGCTGGCTGCATGGTTCTGGGTGTCCCAGGGCTGGTTCCAGCCTGCAGGTGGAAAGGGTTAGGTCCAGGCACAACAATCTGAATTTTAATTAGTATGTTTAGTTCATTTACATTTAATAAAATTATTAATATGTTTTGATTTTAGGTCTACCATTTTATTATTTTTCTATTCATTTCCCCAGCTTTTCATTCCTTTGCTCTTCCTTTCTTCTTTTAGTATTACTGTTTTTTGGTAGTATTCTTTTATTATTTAGCATTCTTCTTTAGTAGCCTATTTTAATTTACTTATTACATTTTCATTGTATATGTATGGTTTTGTACTGATTACTCTAGGAATTACAATATACACCTTTGACTTTTCACAGTGGACTTAGTCAATATTTACCACTTCAAGTGGAATGTAGGTATCTTACTACCATATAGGTCTTTACCCCTTCCCACCTTCTTTATTTTCTACTATGTATAATAACTATGTATATTGAGAATTTATAATGTTATATTTTTTGCTTTCCATCTTCAAACATTCTGAAAAATTCAAGAGGGGAATAGTCTATTATATTTACCCAGATATCTACTTTTTCTGTTGCTCTTCCTTTATTTCTGATATTCCAAGTTTCCTTCTGGTATCATCTCCTTTCTATTCAAAGAACTCCTTTTAGTGATTCTTTTAGGGCAAGTCTGTGGAAAACAAATTATTTTTGTTTTCTTCATTGAGAATGTATTTATTTCATCTTCATTCTTAAAGGATGCTTTTGCTGGATGTAGAATTCTAGGTTGCCAGTTCTTTTCTTTCAACCCTTTAAAAATTCCATTTCACTTCCTTCTAGCTTTCATGTTTTCTGATACAAGATGTGCAGTGTTGAAATTGTTGTTCCACTATAATAATGTGTAATTTTTCTTTGGCTTCATTCAGGATATTTGTTTGTCTTTAGTTTTCACCATGTTGATCGTAATCTATGTAGGCACGAATTTCTTTGAGTTTATCCTGTTTGAGTTTTGCTAAGCTTTTCGAATCTGTAGGTCTGTGTCTTCCCAAACCAAATTTGGGAAGTTTTCAGACACATTTCTTCAAATAACTTTTCTGCACTGCATTCTTTCTCTTCTTCTTCTTGGACTTTGACGACACAAATGTTAAACCTTTTGGTATTGTCCCATAGTTCCCTGAGACTTTATTTTTGTATGTATGTTTGTTTTCCCAGTTTTTTTCTCAGTTGTTCAGACTGGATAATCAGATTGGATCTATCTTCAAGTTTCTGCATTCTTTACTCTCATCTCTGTCCTGCTATCAAAAAGAGAGTGACAGAGCTCTATATTCAGTATAAAACAACCCTTCACTTAATTGTACTGTTTTTATTATATATTTGCACCGTCCTCAGCTTTACCCTCCAGAAGACCTCTAGTCTTCCAGCAGGAGGAAGAGGTGTAGTTTCCTGGGTTTTTTAAATAGGGGAGGGTACCTGGAGATCTAACTGCTTCTTACACAGACTTTTAATGAGAGCTCTTGTTTTCATTCCCACTTTACACCCTCAATTCCAAAAACTCTGTAGGAGCAGTTCCTGAACTTTTGCAGTATTTATGGTATACATTTGGGTTGACTCTCAGTTTTTCCTGCTCCAAGCTCAGGATTCCACTTTCTCAGGACTGCATAATAAGTTGTCAGTTGTCTGATTTCCTGTATCCAGAACATAGGTGATGTTTTCTCCTTTTACCTTTTCTTTGACCCTAAGTTTATACCTTAAATTATTTTATTTTGGTGATGTGTCAGGAGAGAGAGTAATACATTATGTACTCAAACTTCCATCTTTACCTGGAGTTAGGAAAAATTTTAAACCTAAATTTCAAAATACATACAGGAATCATAAATTAAAGTTTTATTTGTCACCTGATACATTCTAGGATGAGATTCCCACTGGAATGCCATGCCTGGAGTCAGTAACCATAGATGATGATATATGGGATGAGAACTGGATACCTTTGCAGGCTGGAATGGGAGAAGGAAGTGATGCTGCCTCCCACTTACCTACCTCAAGGCTTGATGGAAAGAAACCATATTCATCATGTAAAGAAATGCCACAGAAGGTTAGATCCTTGGGAAAACATAAAGCAAATCACTACTGCAAAAGGAAGTATTAATGTAATTGTCCAAGCCTCAAAAAAGCTATGCATTCTGCATTTCATGGGGATTAATCAGACAATAATTCAGAAGAATGTATTCCCACCCCCACCCCCCCACCAAAGATGGTAGTGTTAGGGATGGGGGCAGGATGAAGCAGGGGAGAGTAAACCATGGACTTATTGTGGCTACCTATTCTATCAATCATTATGATTTTTGTTTTACCATTGGCACCCAGTCACAGCCTTAGGATCTAGAAATAAACAGTTTTCCCTAATTTAATTTTTATTGCATTGCCTTGTAATATTATGTCTGGATCTTTGCAGTGAATATATTTACTAATATTGGGCCCTACATATTTGAATTTTAATTTATTTTCCTCCAGCTCTTAGAAGAACTATCAACACTTAAGTTGCCCCTTGTTATTTGTGCCATTTAAATACCGGATGATCATGAAAAACATCTAACCATGAAAACAGTACTGAAGAAAATACTACAAAGAGAGTTGTGTTTTTTTAATGTGATCTGTGTATTCAGAGGAATTCAGTGTATTGAGCATGGACCAGTGAAGCAAGGGGGAAAACTCACACTGATATAGAAAGTTAATAAATATCTTTTCTTGTTTAGTATACGTTGCCTCTTTGCCTTTACCTTGCCCAAGTTATCCTCCATTTGGATCATATGGCACTATGTCTCAGTTTATTGTTGCAATTTTTTTCTCTATAGGATTGGTGTTTTTCTACACCCAAAGCTATATGGGATGATTCATGGCAGCCTTCAGGCCTTGTGAGTGGGAAGGAAGTAGAAGTTGAAAAACCAGAAGGACTGGGTGCTCAAGAAAAAAATACTGGCACAACCGGAATTCAAAATGTAAATGTCTAACGAATGTTACTGTTACAAGTTTTCATGAGGAAATACTTTCACTTTTAGAAAGTAAAATTCTGGTTAATGATCCCTCTCTTAGCATTTGGTACAATACATATACATAAAAATGTATGTTTATTTAAAAATAAATTTCAGTTAACTTACTGTAGTTATTCATCTCTCCAGAAAAAAATGCTGAGACTAGAATTAAAAGATTGATTAAGCCTCTACATTAGGGATAGGGAAAACAGGTATTTTCACTTAATCATACATTTTAAGTTCTGTATCTGTCCTATCATCTAGGCCAGTTTTTTTCTTTTTGTTGCTTTGGCAGAAAACACTAACCCTGGAGCAAAATCCGTTTGTTTTGTGTTTCTCCATCCTGAAAACAGCAGGACTGTTTGTGTGAATCGTGAAATTTGGCTAACGGTCTCTGTACTTTTGTGCATTACATTGAAAATGAAGGACTCAAGTCTAGGAGAATTGTTGAAAAGCAGATTTGTGGAAGATGAACCTTCTGAGTGATATATTTTCTACAGAATATGGTTACTTTGCATGGGATCATTGATAAAAGTATGCTGCATTTCATAGAACAGTCTGTTCCAGAAATGTAGGTTACTTAAAGCACAGATTTAGCTTTAGGATAAAATAAACTTTTATATTTTGTTTCTCAGGTAGTTTTTCTTTAAGATATAATAGCTTTATTGAACTATAACTCACATACCATGTAATTCACTTAAAGTATGCAATTCAAATAACTTTTAGTATACACAGACTTGTGCAACCACCCGCATAATCCATTTTAGAACATTTTCATCACCCCTTCAGAAAAAAACCACTGTCCCTTTGGTATCTGGGTAATGCTGGCATTGTAAAATGAGTTTGGGAGTGTTCGGTTTTTTGGAAGACTTTGAGAAGAATTGGTATTAATTATTCTTTAAATGTTTGGTAGAATTTTACCAGTGAAGCCATCTTATCTTGTGTTTTTCTTTGTTGGGAGGTTTTTGATTACTGATTCAATTTCATTACTAGTAATCTGTCTGTTCAGATTTTCTATTTCTTCCTAATTCAGTCTTGCAAGACTGTATGTTTCTAAGAATTTATCCATTTCTTTCAGGTTATCCAGTTTGTTTGTGTACAGTTGTTTGTAATGGTCTCTTAAAATCCTTTTCAATTCTGTGGCATTAGTTGTAATGTTTTTTCTTTTCTGATATCATTTGAGTCTTTTTTTCTTCATTAGTCTAGCTAAAGGTTTCTCAGTTTTGTTTATATTTTCAATATATAAAACAACTCTTAGTTTCATTGATTTTTTTCTTTTCTCTATTTCATTTATTTCTGCTCTAATTTTTACTATTTCCTTCTGCTAACTTTGGTCTTAGTTTGTTCTTCTTTTCTTAGTTCCTTAAGGTGTAAAATTGAGTTGTTTGAGATCTTCCTTCCTTTTTTAATGTGTTTTTAATGTTTTATTGCTAGAAACATCCCTCTTAATTCTTCCTTTGCTGCATCCCATAAATTTTGGTATACTGTGTGTTTTCATTTTTGTCTGTCTCAGAATATTTTCTAATTACCTTTGATCTTTTTTGACCCATTGGTTGTTCGGGAGTATGATGTTTAATTTCCCATATTTCTGACTTTAATCTTCCTTTCTGATGGATATTCTCCATGAGTATTGAATAATAGGTTGGCACTGTTTTCTTTCGATGCTTTGAAGATGTCATTCCTTTATGTTCTGGCTTCTGTTGAATTGCCAGTTGTCAGTTACCATTGCTCCTTTGAAGGTATGTCTTTTTTTTCCCCCTCTGGCTTCTTTTAAGATTTTTCTGTCTTTTGCTTTCAGCATTTTGATAATTATTTATCTAGATGTGATTTCCTGTGGATTTATTCTGCATATGTATCACTGAGCTTACTAAATCAGCAGATGGATACTGTTCATCAGTTTTAGAAAATTCTGGTCCATTCATCTAATCAAACACTGCTTCTGCCTCATTATCTCTCTCCTTTCCTGCTGGCATTTCAGTTCTACGCATGTTAGAACTTTTGGCTGAGTCCCACTTGGGCTCTGTTTTCTTGTTCGCTCTCTTTTTTTCTTTTGCAATGCCTCTGTTTGGAGGTTTTATATTGATTATTCCAGTGCACTAGTCCTGTCTTCTCCAGGATCCAGTCTGCTGTTAAACCCACACGTTGAGTTCTTAATTTCAAACATATTATTTTCCAGTTCTAGAATGTCCATTTGATTCTTTATTTTATAGATTCCAGTTCTCCGTTTAAATTCTCCATATTTTCCTCAATTTTGTCTGTAACTTCCATTTTCTTGAACATGTTAATAATCATAGTTATTTTAAAGTTTTTTGCAGATAATTTCAATATCTGAATTACCTTTGAGTGTGTTCTTACTGTCTTTTTTCTCTATTTGATCTTGTCATTTGATCCTGTTTTGGGCATTCAGGGGAGGGGAAAGACAGGCGGAGCATATCTCATGGTTCTTTTTAATTGAATGTTGAACATTATGGAATTTAGAGAGGCTCTGGATGAGATAGCTTCCTCTCCAAAGAGGGTTCAGTTGTCTAGTGGCTGGCAGATTCCAGCCAGTCACCTTCACACATATTGAGGCTTGGTTTAGGTTTGGTGAGGACTGCTGTATTTCACTTTTGTCCTAGTCCTTGAATGTGGCTCTTACTCCTAAAGCATGATTCTTTGGAGATCTCAGCTGAAAGCCTGAGGAGTTTGTCAACGTTCCTCCGCATTCGTGGGGCTCAGACTCCATCCTCTGTCTCCTCAACTTAATTGAGATATAATATACATACCATACAGTTCACCCATTTAGAGTGTACAATTCAACGGCTTTTAGTATATTCACTAGTTTACTAGCATATTGTGCCTCCATCATCACCATAAGAATTTCAGAACATTTTCATTATCTCAGAAAGAAACGCATTCTTCAGCTGTCACCCCCACCCAAACTCCCCAACCCTCTTCCCCCCAGGCAACCACTCATCTTACTTTCTCTGTTGATTTACTTATTCTTCAGGACATTTCATATAATTGGAATCAATACAGTGTGTGGCCTTTTGTGTCTGGCTTCTTAGCGTAATGTTCTCAAGGTCCATCATGTTGTATCATGTATCAGTACTTTACTTCTTTTTGTGGCTGAATAATCCATTATATGGATAGGCCACGTTTTGTTTATCCATGTGTCAGCTGATGGACATTTGAGTTGTTTCTGTTTTTCTGCTATTATGAATAGTGCTGCTGTGACATTTGTGTATGTGTGTTTATGTGGACATACGTTTTCAGTTTTCTTAGGTATATACCTAAGAGTTGAATGGCTGGGTCCTATGTTAACTCTGTGTTTAGTGTTTTGAGGAATTGCCAGACTTTTCCAAGCAGTTGCAACATTTTACATTCCCACCAGCAATATAAGAGTGTTGCAATTTGTCCACATCTTTGCCAACACTTGCTATTATCTAGTTTTAAAAATTATAGGGGGCTTCCCTGGTGGCGCAGTGGTTGAGAGTCCGCCTGCCGATGCAGGGGACACAAGTTCGTGCCCCGGTCCGGGAGGATCCCACATGCCGCGGAGCGGCTGGGCCCGTGGGCCATGGCCACTGGGCCTGCGTGTCCGGAGCCTGTGCTCTGCAATGGGAGAGGCCACAACAGTGAGAGGCCCACTTACCGCAAAAAAAAAAAAAAAAAAAAAAAATTATAGCCATCCTAGTGGGCATGAAGTTGTATGTTGTGGTTTGGGGCTGTGCTTTTGATTGCATAAGTTAATGTTTCAGAAATCATGAACATGTTTCTTGAAAATCTGCCACTAACCTCTAGTTCCATAAAGGTATATTTTCAGACAACTACGAGGGAGTCAGTAGTTGATAACTACAGAGGGATAAATCTGGTAGAGCAATGCTTCTCAAACTATAATGTTCATACAGATCACCTGAGAATCTTGTGAAAATGCAGATTCTGACTGAGCAGATCTGGTACGGGGACTGAGGTTCTCCCTGTCTTACAAGCTTCCAGGTGATGCTGAAGCTGCTTGATGGTGAATCACATTTTGAGCAGCAGCACCCTAAACCACTGTTTAGAGGAAGAGACTCTTACTTTTCAATTAAGTGCTTAAGTTGCCCGCAGGTACTTGCTTTCAGTACTGGCATACACATTTAGGAGGCATTCACCTAGGTTCTTTTTTTCCAGTGTGAAAAGCTGTCAGCATGCATTTAAATATGTTTTAACAATTTGTCTTTCTTCAAAATCATATTTATCAGGAAAGAGAAAAAGATACAGCTTTTAAAAAAACTGTTTCTGATTTTGATTTTGTTAAACTCCTGAAAATAGGCAGCAGGGCTTAGTGTAAAAAACACCTGTCTGGGAGTTCTGTCATCTGTGGCTTAGTCTTTACCACAAGTTTGAACAAGTTGGCTTTTGGGGCCTTAGTTTATCCGTCTACAAGGACTGATTTGGATTAATGATCTTTCCAGTTCTAAAAGTTTGCCATATTAATATTTACTTAATTATCACTGAAGCTTTATTGAAAGAACCTCATTTTCAGTGAGAATAAACTTCAAGGGTAGCTAAAGCACATACATGAAGTTGCATAAATTAAGCAAAAAATTGAATCCAGCTCTTTGCTCTCCTGAAGTAGCATATTGTGTGGCAGGATAGCTATGTGGACTTTTAGAGTTTTCATTTTTGCTGCCAGATAAAGGGGCACAGCCATTTGTATATGACATAATTATATATCAGTCACATCCATGCCAGCCATGTTTGAAAATGAACAAGGTGTTTCGTAATGGAAGAAAAAAGGAATGCAAAGGGAATGCCAGCTAATATTAAATGTCTACTCCACAGCCTGAAGAACACACAAAGCTACATTTTCTGTTTGTATAAATTTTGTTTCAGTTTACCCTGGGCAGATCCCAGGCTGTAAGCCACTTAGGTCGGTTCATTACGGCCTGGTCCTGACGGGGCCCACTTAATCGTCAGTGCCAGTTAGTTAGCATCACAGAAGACAAATTCTCTGAGTCACTGTAAACTGTAGCTATTTCAGCAGCGGCTCTGTGGTAGGATATAGGATCTGTTGATTACAATTTGGCACTTCATTCGCTTTAGCCCAAATCGAGGCTTTGTTTGGGAAGTTCATCTTTTCCTCTCAAACCCTGATTCTTAGTACTCCATTTTGTCACTTCTTCTGAGGAGCCCTCCTTTAAGTCCTTTGTGTTCTCCTAGCATGTTTTTGATGCTGCAGAATGCAGTTAATGCCTTCTTCATGGCCACCTGCAGCACGTGTACTGTTTCCCTAGCCGAGGACTGTGAGCTCCTTAGGGACAGGGATCGTATTTACTGGGAGGCGGTGTGATAGAGCAGAGAGAACATGGGCTAGCCTGAGTTCATCTCTGCCTTGTCGCTTACTGGTTGACATTGGATAACTTGGTAAGCCTCTTGTAAAAAAGCATTATGCTAAGTAAAGGAAGCGGTAATAAAGAAGATGTAACAACACCTAACCTAGAAAAACGTTCTGATGTTTCATTGAAGAAACACATGCCAAGAACCTAACATTGTGCCTGACAATGAGTGCTCAGTGAATGTTATTTCTCTCATTTCCTGCCGTTCTTCCTTGGCAGCCCTCAGTACCATGTTTGCTCATAATATGCATTCAATACATGCTTCTTGAATTAATGGTCACTAAGTTAGAGAAGGACTTGTTTTCCAGAGAGTATCTAGATTTTTAAAAGTGGGGAGTTTTATTTATTAATTATGATATGAAAATATTCTTTTGTATATAAGTAAGGAAACAAAATAGACTTAATTCTTACTGTTGAACTAACAGTTACTTTTCATGCTTTTGCCCCGTTTTCCCCATTCTGTAGCAACCAAACTTAAAGAGTTCCTCAGATTCTCCCACATTGCCCGAATTGGAGGAGTTCTACATCTCTCTTATCCAGTCACAGCAGTCAGCAGAAGGTGGCCAGTTTGAGCCTAGCAGCATTGAGACTTGTCCAAAGCAAATTCAGCTGTCCACAGCGCTCAACTCAACTCCTGCAGTGGTCGATTCCTCACAAAAACACTCTGGTTCAGGTAGGTTGACATACAGTTGACAAATGCAATGGTTTGCCATGTTGTTAAAAACCTTCATTTATCTTTTCAGAACATGACTTGAAAAATTGCTGATGTTAGCATTTGTCTGAACTCCTCCAATTGTTCCCTTTCACTTTGCCACTCTTCTTTTTTTTCTGCAATTTGGGGGGTGGCGGGGTCAGGTTTATGCACAGTAAAACTTGCCAGTTTTTAAGTGTACAATGCTATGAGTTCTGACAAATGTGTACAGTCTTGTAATAAGCACCACAGTCATGATAATAGAATATTTCCGCCAGTCTAAAAGGCTTCCTCATATCCCTTTGCAGTCATTCCCTCCCCCTACTTTCTGGCTTCTGGCATGTTACTTTTCCTTTTCTAGAATTTCATATAAAAGGAGTCATACAGTATGTAGTTTTTATGTCTGATTTCTTTCATTTAGCGTGATTTTTAGAGATTCATTTATGTTGTTGCTGGTGTCTAAAGTTAGTTCCTATTCATTGTTGAGTAGTACCCAGTTGTATGGAAATACCACAATTTGTTTATCTGTTCACCAGATGACAGACGTCTGGATTGTTTCCAGATTTGGGCCATTATGAATAAAGCTGCTGTGAGTGTTCACATACAGCTCTTTGTGTAGACGTATGTTTTTCATTTCTATTCAGCAAGTACCTTGGAGTGGAATTGCTGGGTCATATGCTAACTGCATGTTTAACTTTTTTTTTTTTTAATAAATCTATTTATTTATTTTTGGCTGCGTTGGGTCTTTGTTGCTGTGCGTGGGCTTTCTCTAGTTGCAGCGAGTGGGAGCTACTCTTCGTTGCGGTGCACGGGCTTCTCATTGCAGTGGCTTCTCTTGTTGCGGAGCATGGTCTGTAAGTGTGCGGGCTTCAGTAGTTGTGGCACACGGGCTCAGTAGTTGTGGCTCGCGGGCTCTTGAGCTCAGGCTCAGTAGTTGTGGTGCACGGGCTTACTTACTCTGCGGCACGTGGGATCTTCCCGGACCAGGGATGGAACCTGTGTCCCCTGCATTGGCAGGCGGATTCTTAACCACTGCACCACCAGGGAGGCCCCTGTTTAACTTTTTAAGAACTGCTAAAATGTTTTCCAAAGTGGCTGAACCATTTGGTAATTCACACCAGCGATATACGTAAGTTCTGATGGCTTCATCTTCTTGGCAACATATTATATTGCCAGTCTTTTAAAATTTTACCATTCTAGTGGGTGTGTGGTGGTATCTTATTGTGGTTTTAATTTACATTTCCCTATTTGCCAGTGATGTTGACTATGTTTTCATGTGTTTATGTACCATCTGTATATTTTCTTTAGTGAATTACCTGTTCAAGTATTTGTGCATTTTTGTTGGATTATCTTTTTATTGATTTGTAAAAATTCTTTATTCTGGATACAAAACCTTTGTCAGATTCATCTGTTGCAAATATTTCAGGTATGTGGCTTGCCTTTTCATTTCCGTAACAGCATCCTTGGAAGAGCAAAAGTTTTCCTTTTGATGAAATCAGATTTGTTGTTTTTTTTTCCTTTATAGTTTGAACTTTTTGTGTCCTATTTAGAAATCTTTCTTAACTCAAGTAACTAAGACTTTCTCTTACATTTTCTTATAAAAGTTCTATAGTTTTAGGTCCTGCATTAGGTCTGTGATCCAGTTCGTTAATTTTTGTGTATGGTGTGATATAAGGATCAATGTTTATTTTGATTACATATAATTATTCAGCTGTTTCAGCATGATTTATTGAAAAGACTGTCCTTTCTCCATTAAACTGCCTTGATGTCTTTGCCAAAAGCCAATTAAGTTGTATATGTGAGGGTCTATTTCTGGACTTTCATTCTGTTCTATTACTATTACGTCTGCCTTTATACCACTGTCTTGATTTTTGTGGCTTTATAATAAGTCTTGAAATCATATAAATTTGTTCTTGTTTTTCAAATTGTTTTGGCTATTCTAGGTCATATTCCATATGAATTTTAGGATTAGTTTAATTTCTACTGAAAGCCTGCTAAAAGTTTTATTGGGATTTTTTTTTTTAATCTCTAGATCAAGTTGGGGAGAAGTGACATGTTAACAATATTGAGTCTTCTGATCTATGAGCATCATATAACCTTTTCTTGTTCAGTGTTTAATATGTTCTTTTCCCATCCAGTATATTTTTCATCTCAGAAGTTCAATTTATAATCTCTAGGGTTTGGTTTGGGTCTTTTTTCTATCTTCCATCTTTCTCTTCAGCATACTCATCATTCACTTCTTGAATACTTGGAGTGTTCTTATGACAGCTATTGTAATACCCTTGTCTTGTGATTCTAGCATATGTATCATTTCTGCATTCTGTCATCTGTCATTTCTGAATTGGCTTCTACTGATTGGTTTTTCTCCTAATTACAAGTCACATTTTTCTGCTTGTTTGTGTATCTGGTAATTTTTTATTGGATGGGAGATGCTGAATTATATATTGTTGGCTGAATCTCTTTTTCTTCCTTCCTCCCTCCCTCCCTCCCTTCCTTCTTCCTTCCTTCCCTCCCTCCCTGTTGTCTATGTATAATTTATTGGGGGGGGGTAGGAATGTAATTAAATTACCTGTAATTGCTTTGATTATTTCTGTGTTTATTTTAGGTTTCATTAGGCTGATTTAGAAAAGCCTTAAGTCTGTTGGCCCTGCTAGGCAGTACCTTTCTGAGGGTATTGATGGGACTTGATGTCCTATGTGTTAGGATGTCTTTACACTGTAGCTGGTGGGAACACAAACTATTTTGCCCCAGTATAAAATGCCTAGTGTTTGTTCTGCCTACTCCTTTCAGGTAGGTTTTCTCCCTGGCCTTGGTGGTCCCCTCACATACGTGAGCCAGATCGCTACCTAGCCTAAGACTCAAAGCGACCTCTGCAGGTCTCCGGCTTCTTCTCTCTCTGCAGCTGCCTCTTCACTTGTACTTTTCCCCCACGAATTCGGGACACCTGGCCTCCATGAATTCCAAACTCTGTCTTCTCAGCACAGGGAGACCTCCAGGCTCAATGTGGACTCTCCCTCCCTGTACTGCAGCCTGGGCTTTATTTTGACAGTGAGCTCAGGCACTTGTAGGGCTCACTTTGTTTCCCGTCTCTCAGGCAGCACTGTCCTCTGAGCTTGTTGTTCAGTGTCTGAAAGCTGTTGTTTTATATACTTTGTCCAGTTTTTCAGTTGTTTAAAGCAGGAGAGATTATTTTTCAATCCCTGTTTAATTAGCATCGTGTCTGGAAGCAGAAGTTTTGCTACTCTTTTAAATTCTTTCATCGTGTGTCCCTGCTTTCATGTTTTTATACCTTTTAAAATCTGAGCTCACCAACGACTTCCTGTAAAGCCCCATTACTTCACTAGAACTCACTGTCTCTTTTCCACTCTAGTGGGCATTAATTATAGTCTTGCGGTCAGAGTTTTACTTTTTAGAATATCCTGTAAAATTCTCCTTAATTTAATTTATCATAACTATATGGCACGTGTACCACATGCTACTGCCGCTAGATGCTAAAGATGCAAAATAAGATATTGGATTATACCTGATATTTTTCTGAATTTTTGAAATCTGTAATTTTAAGGTCTAGAGCGGTGCTTTTCAGAATGTAGTCAGCATACCGGTACTAGTCTGTGAAGCATTTGTGATGATGGACAACATAACAGCACATTGTTTAGCTCCCCTAGATTTTTTTTTTTTCCTAAAGGAGGACTTTCTTGAAGGAAGCAGTGTGTTGGTTTATATGTTGGCAAAAGCTCCTTCTCTCATTGCAGGCAGGTTCAAACAATTCATAGACCAGCTCCTTCAGTAGCCCTGGTCTAGAGTACACATGTGAGGATGCTAGTATCCACTTCCGTGGCTATTAAGAACTCTCAGCATGGAGTTCCCAGCAATTTATTCCATTGAAAAGATTATTTCTTCTTAGTTAAACTAATTCCCAAGGAATTCTTTTTGTGGCTAATAATTGGCTTTTGGAATTTCTTAACAAACACAGTTAATGTTAATTAATGTTAATTTTCATTTTTATGGTCAGTTTGGTCAGTTTTGTTTTTATGCTGGCAGACTTGGAATTGGGACCACTTTCGCAATAGAGAAGGCCCGTGGGACACCATTTTGCTCACTGCTGAGAGGAGGAAGTAAGGGAGCTTAAGAATTCTTCCCTGGAATTGGAATTATACCCAATTTATTTTTTTGATGTCCTAGAAAGAGATCTTCCCTTCCTTATTCACAAGTAGATATTTTTTCCTCTCTTCTTTGCCCTCATCCTGACAAGATTTATTTTATCTCAGTGCATGATCCCCCATCCTCATCTCCTTTCCATTTTTTGACTGGTTTCTGAGTCTCTTTCTCTCTGATTTGCCATTGGTAATTGGCACCACCTAACCAGAAGATAGTTGTAACACACGTTAGTAAAGATCTAGAATGGGAGAGTGTAAGAACCTCTTGAAAAGACCTGTGTTTTCTTTCTTTTTCAGTGGAAAGCTCTCCAGAGAGCCTAGAGAATGAAGATTTTTCTAGTAGCCATGCTATTACAGTGTTCAAAGATAAGAGTCAGGGAGCCATGGACCAGCTGTCTTTGATTTTGTCTCCTGAGCACCAGATTTCTCAGAAGCTCTACATTCCTCGAAGCACAGCCACTGCTGCCTTAGGAGCTGCTGCGCGGCTGGCCACATCCAGGAGACTCCTGCACTGGTACCCCAGTGTGAAAAGGATGGAAGCATGAGAGAGCAGGGAGGAAAAAATAAACTAGATGCTTAGGGCCTGGTGACCTCCCAGGCCAAAAGAGAAGGAGGTATTGAGACAAAGTAGTATTTTGATAGTTGATGCTTTTGTCTTTCTGTGTGACTCTGTTAGCTTTGTTATGCGAACAGTTCCCTTTGTTGTGTAAGTATTGATGTTTAATGTTAATTTTCATTTTTGTGGATGTTACTTTTTCTGTATGGTTTTGTTCACCTTTGTTCAATGTAGTAGTTTAAAGGAGTTTTTGTGTTTCTATAAATGTTTTTTTTTTTTAACATCTTTATTGGGGTATAATTGCTTTACAATGGTGTGTTAGTTTCTGTTTTATAACAGTGTATAAATGTTTTTCTTGTACATATCATGACTGATAAAGGTAAACTGAAAAACTAATGTTTTGTGATCCATATGTGGTAAGACAAAAATTCTCACATCCCTATTTCCAGAAAAAGGATGTCTGAATTTTAAGGCTGCCTTTTCTCATTTGAAAACTTCTATATCATAGAGAGAATCAAGGGCTCCAATCTTTACCATCATTATTCCTTTGAAATACTAGGATCAGTAAGAAAATCCACACCATGAAGCTTTGGTCATGTGAACCCTTTTACATTAAAAAAAAAATTAAGCTATCTTTCAATGTAGGCAATTTCTTGAAGACTGACAGCAAAATTATAGAGACCGATTGTTGAAACTTAGCTGAGCCATCTCTGTAAGTCATCATAGTTCCCTGGAGCCTTAATGTAACAATAGTTAAACAGTGGTATTGTTTAAGCATTTATATAACACGATGTTCTCTGAAGTCCAATTTATTATGTGACATTCTGTTTAGCTCCTAGTATAAACTATCAGGAGAAAAGACTGAAAGGTGAAATTAAAGAATGTGAGTGATACAAATTTCTTTGTGATAAAATACCAGACTTATACCCAAATGTAAAAAATCCAACACAGAAGCATTTCTTAGTGGTAAAATCAGAGAAAGAGGTGTGAATTACTGGCACGCTGCCTATGACTAGGTTCTCACCCTTCTAGCCCCTCTTCTAAGGCCTCCTGTTTGGGCGTTAAATGGCAGAACTGGCCCCTAGTTCCTTTCTCTCTTTCTACAGTAAGGAATGTCTCCTCTTTCCTTCTCAGTTACTTAATCAGCAAAATGTCCACTGAGGAAGGGAGTGAGATGAGAGTAAATATCAGAGTGCATTTCAATGTAGAGTATTACTGGTTGAAACTTCTTTCTTAGAATGAAGTGATCATGAAACAAAGTTTAACCCAAAGTCTCTAACTACTGAGTGTTTTGGTTCAAAAACTTTAGAGAAAACATGTTAAATGCAGTAAAATTTTAAAATCCAGATTTACCTTTAATTCCAACATATCTATAAGAATGATGGTATACTAATTGACCAAAAAACTGTAGTCTGGAAACGTCAGTGATAGTTGACCCGGAAAGAACAGGTTTCCCATTGGGGTTTTTGTGATTTTCCATCAGACATCTTTATTGGAGAAGACAGTTGGAGAGTTATATGGAGGATCAATGAACAGTTAAATATCACATGACAGTTAAATTTCGTATGTGATACTCAACCGTGATATGAACTGGAAAAGCTGTTTTTCATACAAGTTTAGATAATTATCCACAATTTGTTTCTAAAGAAGAAAATTCATTTTGGATGATGCTTCTTAGAATTCACTCTTTAGAGAAAAAACCCAGAATATTGAGTTATATTCATCACTTCTCAAGATGGACAATTATTGGGTTTCCGGCAGGGTGAATCTGGTAGAAGCAGTATTTACATATTTAGTAGGTCAAACCGTAACCCTCTCTATAATGGCACAAAACCACCAGCAGGAACTCTACCAACACCGGGTAACCTGACAGCAACTAATTTCACACTTTGCCAGTTAGATGGGAATAATGGAATCACTGCGCTAATAAGGCTCTTTCAGAATCCTATCCATTTGCAAATCGCCACACAGAGAATCATTTAGACAGACCCATGTCAGACTAATGAGTGTCAACACACTTTGACAGAACCCTGTTTAGTAATGAATAGTTAAGATCCTATTTGAATTAGCAGAGTAAAGAATGAACCTTTGGAGGCTCGTACATGTTGACTACTTGACTTTGACTAGGACAGCCAATCTGCCAATATGTTTCCCTACCTTCTCCCAGAAGGTGTGCTTTGTTTGGTAGTTAACTGAAATAGCTCAAAGCATCAAACAAATTTAATAGATCATTTGAAAATGAATAAATAGGTTTCTGTATATGGGCAGGGATAGCAATAAGAAATGTTCAAAAGATCGGGAGATGCTCGTGGTTAAGGGTTAATTATATTTTATTGACAAAAGATGGGTTGATATCTACTATACTTAGAACAGGCCCTCCCCCCACCCATATTTTTGGTGTTAAGGATCTATTAGAAGTAGTGATGGTCCCCAAGAAATGTTGACTGGGAAGTGGGGGCCTGAGGTGTGTGTTGAGGGAATGGGGGTGAGAACACACAGGAGAATCCTGGTTGTAAACTCCTTAGGGGTAGAATAGAGAGCGGCTTTACTATTAGCCACTCAGGTTTTAACTCCAGTGGCTTGTGCCAGTACCCCTTTCCCATCCAAAAACACACCATGGGATATCAAAAGAGGGCCATTCCAGCTGAGTGAGCCATGCCTTTCCCCTCTCTCTCACACACATTTGAGATGCCAGTTGTCCATTTCAAGGTATGGGGATAACTAGAGACTTCTGCCTGCAGTCAGACTATGTCTAACCTAAAGACTTAGAATTGTAGAATTTTGGTGTAGCAGGGACCTCAGATGAGGAAATTTGAAACCTGGAAGGACTGACTTGCCTATGGTCACACAGCTTAAATTCCCATTTCTGCTGACTCCTAGCTCCTCAGGGCCCTTTCCACAGGAAAAATATTGCAACATCATCTTGTGTCATGTAAATGATTTGATGCCAGAAGACACAGTTTGGGCATAAGTCCAAAAGAATGGTGGTTCTGATAGATAGCTGAGCAGCCCCTGGTGTTGGTGGGGAGAGGGATTGATTTACAAAGATCTCATATTTTTGAATGTGGATAGATTAAATAACAGTGGGCCAGTTATACAGCTGAAGAATCTGAATCAGGGTGGGGGGCATCTTCGGGGTTGAGAAACTAAAATATTACAGAGCAGTCCTTCTGAGGCTTCCTATTAACATTTATACTAGGTAGCAAGGCCTTTCTAACAAACTGTTGGTATCTTTTCAGAATTAAATTCATTTTACTTATGTATACAGTGCCACATTATTCATAGTTTTGCAGGAGCCATCACTAAGACATTTAAAAGATTTCATTTCTGATGGCTCGTTCAGATCTTGACGTTTTCCAAGATGCCAACCAAGGCGCCTGTCAGCTAAATTTGTCCGTTTGCTTTGAACGCAGCCCTGTTCCTAACAGGTGTCATTTGTCTCATTTAGTCAGTCACCAGTTGGCCTAGTAAGTTCTTGTTGTCATTAGCCTTTTGGAACCAGAATACTTTAAACTCTGCCATTCTTTTTTTTTTTTTTCTTTTTAAAATAGACTTTATTTTTTAGAACAGTTTTAGATGCACAGCAACACTGAGCAGAAGATACAGAGATTTCCCATATGCCCCCTGCCCCAACACATGCACAGCCTCCCCATTATCCACATCCCCCATCACAGTGGTGCATTTGTTACAGTCGATGAACCAACACTGACACATCATTACCACCCAAAGTCCACAGTTTACATTAGGGTTCATCCTTGGCTTTGTATATCCTATGGGTTTGGTTAAATGTATAATGACATGTATCCACCATTATAGTATCATACAGAGTAGCTTCACTGCCCTAAAACCCTCTGTGCTCTGCCTATTCATCCCTCCTTCCCCCTGGCAACCAAGTGTTAATTTTTTTTTTTTTTTTTTCCGGCAGCGGGCCTCTCCCGCAGCGGAGCACAGGCTCCGGACGCGCAGGCTCAGCAGCCATGGCTCTCGGGCCCAGCCGCTCCGCGGCATGTGGGATCTTCCCGGACCGGGGCACGAACCCGTGTCCCCTGCATCGGCAGGCGGACTCTCAACCACTGCGCCACCAGGGAAGCCCTGTTAATCTTTTTAAAACTTAAAAATGTTTATTATTTAAAGAAATAGACTAATATCTTCAGTCCCGCTGCCTGGGTTTGGATCTCCTCCCTACCATGGCTGTGTAACCAATGGCAAATGGATTAACTTGCTTAAGCCTCTGTCTTCTTATCTGTAAAGTGGAGGTGCTAATAGTATCTATGTTGTAAGACTGCTGAAAGATAATCTAAAATTTGAGAAGCGTTCAGCCGGGCACCTGGCACTTAGTAAACACAAATCCAGGTGCGTATAGTTACCATGGTTATCATCTGTCATCTTGTCATCTCTGTGGAGGCTGCCTTTCATTGTCCCAGTGTGCATCTCACATTCATCCCTCCAGAGGAAATCTGATTGGGTGACGTTGTCATTATCCAATATGGAGCATCTCTGTTAGACAGACTCTCACAGACCCATATCATGGGTGGTTGGTCATTCTGATGTCCAGCCTATCCATAGCCACTTTGGGCTTGGGTCCCACCCCCAGACTAAACCACTGGCACCAGAAGCATAGTCCAGTGATATGACACAAGACAGAACAAGAACCGCCCCCCACCATTGTAACCACTTTCCTCAGAGGAGGGCTCTGGGGGTAGCAGGCACTCAGAACTCTTTGGCTTGTGCAGTACAGTTGGTTAGGAAAGGAAAAGAATCCAGAAAGAGCCTGGAAGAAAATGAGGGGGGACTTCCCTGGCGGTCCAGTGGCTAAGACTCTGTGCTCCCAGTGCAGGGGGCCCGGGGCTCGATCCCCAGTCAGAGAACTAGGTCCCACATGCCACAACTAAAGATCCCGCATGCTGCAACTAAGACCCGGCACAGCCAAATAAATAAATATATATTTTAAGTGAGGGAACAAGGGATTAAAAACTCTATTATTATTGGTTTAGTGTTGTTGGGAGGATTAATGGAATCAATCCACATACAGTATTTCTCGAAGTGCTGGGTGAATTGTAAGCACTCAGTATGTGGTAGCCTTGAGGATGGCAATGATGATGGTGGTGATGACGATTATGACTGTTACCAGGTCTATTTGAGGCTGAAGAACAGGTACAGGTAGAATGATGGGGAGAGGGAGATAAAGGACAGATTGTACTCAAGAGAAGGGCCATTAGGGGTTTAAGGTTTCAAAGCAGGAGTAGCTCCTGGGGATGTAACAGCCCAAACCGAGGTACTAAAAGTGGCAGTGTGACATGCATACACCTGGCAGCTCCTTCCTCCCTGCACCTACAGATAGACTGAGTGTCCAAGATGTGTATTCTCCTAGGGTCTCACCCAGTGCACACTCCTCCTGCCTCGGATCCATGGGGAGTGCTCTGCCACTACCTGATGCCTTTTCAGAGGTACCCAGTTCTCTCCCCTCCTAGGACCTCAGAAAGGGGCCAGTGTTTGAGGTACTCCTGCCTCAGAGAATGAGTGTTCCTGCAGAGCCACTGGATGGCACGTACTGGCAACTGGTGCGAGCTTGGGCTGCGGGGAAGGTTGCAGAACAGGAGACTATAGCCTGGCACAGATGCCCAATTCCCAGCTAAGGGAGGGGTCGTGGTAGATGGGAAGCAGTCGTGCTTCCATCGTTTATTATTTTATTAACCATTTAGGGTACTGTATGCAGTGAGCATCACCTGGTTTCATCTCTAGTTTTCCTGTTTGCGATTCCTTCCTGCTTTTTATTTTTATTTTTTTTTACATCTTTATTGGAGTATAATTGCTTTACAATGGTGTGTTAGTTTCTGCTTTATAACAAAGTGAATCAGTTATACATATACATATGTTCCCATATCTCTTCCCTCTTGAGTCTCCCTCCCTCCCACCCTCCCTATCCCACACCTCCAGGCGGTCACAGAGCACCGAGCTGATCTCCCTGTGCTATGCGGCTGCTTCCCACTAGCTATCTACCTTACGTTTGGTAGTGTATATATGTCCACGCCACTCTCTCGCGCTTTGTCACAGCTTACCCTTCCCCCTCCCCATATCCTCAAGTCCATTCTCTAGAACGTCTGTGTCTTTATTCCTATCTTACCCCTAGGTTCTTCATGACATTTTTTTCCCTTAAATTCCATATATATGTGTTAGCATATGGTATTTGTCTTTCTTTTTCTGACTTACTTCACTCTGTATGACAGACTCTAGGTCTATCCACCTCATTACAAATAGCTCAATTTCGTTTCTTTTTATGGCTGAGTAATATTCCATTGTATATATGTGCCACATCTTCTTTATCCATTCATCTGATGATGGACACTTAGGTTGTTTCCATCTCCCGGCTGTTGTAAATAGAGCTGCAATGAACATTTTGGTACATGACTCTTTTTGAATTATGGTTTTCTCAGGGTATATGCCCAGTAGTGGGATTGCTGGGTCATATGGTAGTTCTATTTTTAGTTTTTTAAGGAACCTCCATACTGTTCTCCATAGTGGCTGTATCAATTCACATTCCCACCAGCAGTGCAAGAGGGTTCCCTTTTCTCCACACCCTCTCCAGCATTTATTGTTTCTAGATATTTTGATGATGGCCATTCTGACTGGTGTGAGATGATATCTCATTGTAGTTTTGATTTGCATTTCTCTAATGATTAATGATGTTGAGCATTCTTTCATGTGTTTGTTGGCAGTCTGTATATCTTCTTTGCAGAAATGTCTATTTAGGTCTTCTGCCCATTTTGGGATTGGGTTGTTTGTTTTTTTGTTATTGAGCTGCATGAGCTGCTTATAAATTTTGGAGATTAATCCTTTGTCAGTCGCTTCATTTGCAAGTATTTTCTCCCATTCTGAGGGTTGTCTTTTGGTCTTGTTTATGGTTTCCTTTGCTGTGCAAAAGCTTTGAAGTTTCATTAGGTCCCATTTGTTTATTTTTGTTTTTATTTCCATTTCTCTAGGAGGTGGGTCAAAAAGGATCTTGCTGTGATTTATGTCATAGAGTGTTCTGCCTATGTTTTCCTCTAAGAATTTGATAGTTTCTGGCCTTACATTTAGGTCTTTAATCATTTTGAGTTTATTGTTGTGTATGGTGTTAGGGAGTGATCTAATCTCATACTTTTGCATATACTGGTCCAGTTTTCCCAGTACCACTTATTGAAGAGGCTGTCCTTTCTCCACTGTACATTCCTGCCTCCTGTATCAAAGATAAGGTGACCATATGGGCGTGGGTTTATCTCTGGGCTTTCTATCCTGTTCCATTGATCTATCTTTCTGTTTTTGTGCCAGTACCATACTGTCTTGATTACTGTAGCTTTGTAGTATAGTCTGAAGTCAGGGAGCCTGATTCCTCCAGCTCCGTTTATTGTTCTCAAGATTGCTTTGGCTATTCGGGGTCTTTTGTGTTTCCGTACAAATTGTGAAATTTTTTGTTCTAGTTCTGTGAAAAATGCCAGTGGTGGTTTGATAGGGATTGCATTGAATCTGTAGATTGCTTTGGGTAGTAGAGTCATTTTCACAATGTTGATTCTTCCAATCCAAGAACATGGTATATCTTTCCATCTGTTTGTATCATCTTTAATTTCTTTCATCAGTGTCTTATAATTTTCTGCATACAGGTCTTTTGTCTCCTTAGGTAGGTTTATTCCTAGATATTTTATTCTTTTTGTTGCAGTAGTAAATGGGAGTGTTTTCTTGATTTCACTTTCAGATTTTTCATCATTAGTGTATAGGAATGCCAGAGATTTCTGTGCATTAATTTTGTATCCTGCTACTTTACCAAATTCATTGATTAGCTCTAGTAGTTTTCTGGTAGCATCTTTCGGATTCTCTATGTATAGTATCATGTCATCTGCAAAGAGTGACAGCTTTACTTCTCCTTTTCCGATTTGGATTCCTTTTATTTCCTTTTCTTCTCTGATTGCTGTGGCTAAAACTCCTAGAACTATGTTGAATAAGACTGGTGAGAGTGGGCAACCTTGTCTTGTTCCTGATCTTAGTGGAAATGCTTTCAGTTTTTCACCATTAAGAACGATGTTGGCTGTGGGTTTGTCATATATGGCCTTTATTATGTTGAGGAAAGTTCCCTCTATGCCTACTTTCTGTAGGGTTTTTATCATAAATGGGTGTTGAATTTCGTCAAAAGCTTTCTCTGCATCTATTGAGATGATCATATGGTTTTTCTCCTTCAGTTTGTTAATATGGTGTATCACGTTGATTGATTTGCGTATATTGACGAATCCTTGCATTCCTGGAATAAACCCCACTTGATCATGGTGTATGATCCGTTTAATGTGCCGTTGGAGTCTGTTTGCTAATATTTTGTTGAGGATTTTTGCATCTATGTTCATCAGTGATATCGGCCTGTAGTTTTCTTTCTTTGTGACATCCTTGTCTGGTTTTGGTATCAGGGTGATGGTGGCCTCGTAGAATGAGTTTTGGAGTGTTCCTCCCTCTGCTGTATTTTGGAAGAGTTTGAGAAGGACAGGTGTTAGCTCTTCTCTAAATGTTTGTTAGAAATTGCCTGTGAAGCCATCTGGTCCTGGGCTTTTGTTTTTTGGAAGATTTTTAATCACCGTTTCAATTTCAGTGCTTGTGATTGGTCTGTTCATATTTTCTATTACTTCCTGATTCAGTCTTGGCAGGTTGTGCATTTCTAAGAATTTGTCCATTTCTTCCAGGTTGTCCATTTTATTGGCATAGAGTTGCTTGTAGTAATCCCTCATGATCTTTTGTATTTCTGCAGTGTCAGTTGTTACTTCTCCTTTTTCATTTCTAATTCTATTGATTTAAGTCTTCTCCCTTTTTTTCTTGATGAGTCTGGCTAATGGTGTATCAATTTTGTTTATCTTCTGAAAGAACCAGCTTTTAGTTTTATTGATCTTTGCTATCATTTCCTTCATTTCTTTTTCATTTATTTCTGATCTGTTTTTTATGATTTCTTTCCTTCTGGTAACTTTGGGGTTTTTTTGTTCTTCTTTCTCTAATTGCTTTAGGTGCAAGGTTAGGTTGTTTGTTCGAGATGTTTCCTGTTTCTTAAGATAGGATTGTATTGCTATAAACTTCCCTCTTAGAACTGCTTTTGCTGCATCCCATAGGTTTTGGGTTGTCGTGTCTCCATTGTCATTTGTTTCTAGGTATTTTTTTATTTCCTCTTTGATTTCTTCGTGATCACTTCTTTATTAAGTAGTGTATTGTTTAGCCTCCATGTGTTTGTATTTTTTACAGATCTTTTCCTGTAATTGATATCTAGTCTCATAGTGTTGTGGTCAGAAAACATACTTGAAACAATTTCAGTTTTCTTAAATTTACCAAGGCTTGATTTGTGACCCAAGATATGATCTATCCTGGAGAATGTTCCATGAGCACTTCAGAAGAAAGTTTATTCTGTTGTTTTTGGATGGAATGTCCTATAAATATCAGTTAAGTCCATCTTGTTTAATGTATCATTTAAAGCTTCTGTTTCCTTATTTATTTTCATTTTGGATGATCTGTCCATTGGTGAAAGTGGGGTGTTAAAGTCCCCTACTAGGAATGTGTTACTGTTGATTTCCCCTTTTATGGCTGTTAGTATTTGCCTTATGTATTGAGGTGCTCCTATGTTGGGTGCATAAATATTTACAATTGTTATATCTTCTTCTTGGATCGATCTCTTGATCATTATGTAGTGTCCTTCTTTGTCTCTTGTAATAGTCTTTATTTTAAAGTCTGTTTTGTCTGATATGAGAATTGCTACTCCAGCTTTCTTTTGGTTTCCATTTGCATGAAATATCTTTTTCCATCCCCTTACTTTCAGTCTGTATCTGTCTCTAGGTCTGAAGTGGGTCTCTTGTAGACAGCATATATATGGGTCTTGTTTTTGTATCCATTCAGCCAATCTGTGTCTTTTGGTGGGAGCATTTAGTCCATTTACATTTAAGGTAATTATCGATATGTATGTTCCTATTTCCATTTTCTTAATTGTTTTGGGTTCGTTATTGTAGGTCTTTTCCTTCTCTTGTGTTTCTAGTCTAGAGAAGTTCCTTTAGCAGTTGTTGTAAAGCTGGTTTGGTGGTGCTGAACTCTCTCAGCTTGTCTGTAAAGGTTTTAATTTCTCCATCAAATCTGAATGAGATCCTTGCTGGGTAGAGTAATCTTGGTTGAAGGTTTTTCTCCTTCATCACTTTAAATATGTCCTGCCACTCCCTTCTGGCTTGCAGAGTTTCTGCTGAAAGATCAGCTGTTAACCTTATGGGGATTCCCTTGTGTGTTATTTGTTGTTTTTCCCTTGCTGCTTTTAATATATTTTCTTTGTATTTAATTTTTGACAGTTTGATTAATATGTGTCTTGGCATATTTCTCCTTGGATTTATCCTGTATGGGACTCTCTGTGCTTCCTGGACTTGATTAACTATATCCTTTCCCATATTAGGGAAGTTTTCAACTATAATCTCTTCAAATATTTTCTCAGTCCCTTTCTTTTTCTCTTCTTCTTCTGGGACCCCTATAATTCGAATGTTGGTGTGTTTAATGTTGTCCCAGAGGTCTCTGAGACTGTCCTCAATTCTTTTCATTCTTTTTTCTTTATTCTGCTCTGCAGTAGTTATTTCCACTATTTTATCTTCCAGGTCACTTATCCGTCCTCCTGCCTCAGTTATTCTGCTATTGATCCCATCTGGAGTATTTTTAATTTCATTTATTGTGTTGTTCATCATTGTTTGTTTCATCTTTAGTTCTTCTAGGTCCTTGTTAAATGTTTCTTGCATTTTGTCTATTCTATTTCCAAGATTTTGGATCATCTTTACTATCATTATTCTGAATTCTTCTTCAGGTAGACTGCCTATTTCCTCTACATTTGTTAGGTCTGGTGGGTTTTTACCTTGCTCCTTCATCTGCTGTGTTTCTTTGTCTTCTCATTTTGTTTATCTTACTGTGTTTGGGGTCTCCTTTTTGCAGGCTGCAGGTTCGTAGTTCCCGTTGTTTTTGGTGTCTGTCCCCAGTGGCTAAAGTTGGTTCCGTGGGTTGTGTAGGCTTCCTGGTGGAGGGGACTAGTGCCTGTGTTCTTGTGGATAAGGCTGGATCTTGTCTTTTTGGTGGGCAGGTCCACGTCTGGAGGTGTGTTTTGGGGTGTCTGTGGACTTATTATGATTTTAGGCAGCCTCTCTGATAATGGGTGGGGTTGGGTTCCTGTCTTGCTAGTTATTTAGCATAGGATGTCCAGCACTGTAGCTTGCTGGTCGTTGAGTGAAGCTGGGTGCTGGTGTTAAGATGGAGATCTATGGGAGATTTTCGCCATTTGATATTATGTGGAGCTGGGAGGTCTCTTGTGGACCAGTGTCCTGAAGTTGGCTCTCCCACCTCAGAGGCACAGCACTGACTCCTGGCTGCAACACCAAGAGCCTTTCATCCACACAGCTCAGAATAAAAGGGAGAAAAAGTAGAAAGAAAGAATTAGTAAAAGTAGAAAGAAAGAAAGAAAGAAAGAAAGGAGGGAGGAAGGGAGGGAGGGAGGAAGGAAGGAAGGAAGGAGGGAAGGAAGGAAAAAAAGAAAGAAGATAAAATAAAATTAAGATAAAATATAATAAAGTTACTAAAATAAAAAATAATTATTAAGAGAAAAAAAACGGACGGATAGACCCCTAGGACAAATGGTGGAAGAAAAGCTATACAGACAAAATCTCACACAGAAGCATACATATACACACTCACAAAAAGAGGAAACGGGGAAAAAATCATAAATTTTGCTCTCAACGTCCACCTCCTCAATTTGGGATGATTCGTTATGTATTCATGTATTCCACAGATGCAGGGTACATCAAGTTGATTGTGGAGCTTTAATCCGATGCTTCTGAGGCTGCTGGGAGAGATTTCCCTTTCTCTTCTTTGTTCTCACAGCTCCCAGGGGCTCAGCTTTGGATTTGGCCCCGCCTCTGCATGTAGGTCGCTGGAGGGCGTCTGTTCTTCGCTCAGACAGGACGGGGTTAAAGGAGCCGCTGATTCGGGAGCTCTGGCTCACTCAGGCCGGGGAGAGGGAGGGGCACGGAGTGTGGGGCGAGCCTGTGGCGGCAGCCGCCAGCGTGACGTTGCACCAGCCTGAAGCGCGCCGTGCGTTCTCCCGGGGGAGTTGTCCCTGGATCCCGGGACCATTGTCCCTGGATCCCGGGGCCGTGGCAGTGGCGGGCTGCACAGGCTCCCCGGAAGCGGGGTGTGGATAGTGACCTGTGCTCGCACACAGGCTTCTTGTTGGCGGCAGCAGGAGCCTTTAGCGTCTCATGCCCGTCTCTGGGGTCCGCGCTTTTAGCTGCGGCTCGCGCCCGTCTCTGGAGCTCCTTTAAGCAGCGCTCTTAATCCCCTCTCCTCCCGCACCAGGAAACAAAGAGGGAAGAAAAAGTCTCTTGCCTCTTCGGCAGCTCCAGACTCTTTCCCGGACTCCCTTCCGGCTAGCCGTGGCGTACTAACCCCCTGCAGGCTGTGTTCACGCCGCCAACGCCAGTCGGTACTCCGACTGAAGCCCAAGCCTCAACTCCCAGCCCCGCCCGCTCCGGCAGGTGAGCAGACAAGCCTCTCGGGCAGGTGAGTGCCGGTCGGCCCTGATCCTCTGTGCGGGAATCTCTCCGCTTTGCCCTCCACACCCTGTTGCTGTGCTCTCCTCCGCGGCTTCGAAGCTCCCCCCTCCGCCACCCGCAGTCTCTGCCCGCGAAGGGCCTTCCTAGTGTGAGAAAACCTTTCCTCCTTCACAGCTCCCTCCCACTGGTGTAGGTCCCGTCCCTATCCTTTTGTCTCTTTATTTTTTTGCCCTACCCAGGTACGTGGGGAGTTTCTTGCTTTGGGGAGGTCTGAGGGCTTCTGCCAGCGTTCAGTAGGTGTTCTGTAGGAGTTGTTCCACGTGTAGATGTATTTCTGGTGTATCTGTGGGGAGGAAGGTGATCTCCGCGTCTTACTCTTTCGCCATCTTCCCGGAAGCCCCAAACTCTGCCATTCTTAACCACGTAGACAGAAATTGTTTTAACTTCTCAGGCAAGGACTTCTCTAACTTTAGAAGTATCATCGTGTGCCACTTTTCACATGAAATTGAGTGTTTGACATACCCCAAAACTGAGTAGAGAATTTATTCATAGCTAAATTTTCTTGATTATAAGCATAGATATCAGGAAATGCTTTTATCTTTCTGTCTGGTGTAAAGTTTGTTTTATATTTCTGTTAAATTTTTAAAATGTTTTTTAGTTTATGGAAAAATGGTTATATAGTATGGAAACAATGTTTACTTGATTATTGCTTCTTGGTGCAATTTAGATAAATAATTTGATGAGGAAACCAAAATATTACTCTATTTCTGCCTTCTAAACTTAGGTTATGGAACTAATGGGAAGTTATTGGGCTCAAAGAATTACGATTAGCCTAATCTTTGGAGTTTGTAACAGCATTTTGTTTGATTTGTTTAAGTATTTATGAAGTTGGAATTTGTTTTGTCAAAAATGTCTAGGTTTTTTTTTTTATAGTTTTTGTTGTGATAATTCTGCAGGAACGAAAATGTCACTTAAATATGTGACCCAAAGAGCTTAGTTGAGTAAAATACAAAATCTCTTGTGTAGTTGTGAAAACAAATACTTGACATTCTTCTTGACCAAAATATATGTCTTCATTTTTGGCATGACCTCTTTATTCTTCAAGTACTTCGGCCTTTGTAAACCTTTGTTGTATTGTAAATACTTTTATTCCGTGAAATTGGAGATTCATTCACACTGGAGCCTTTTCTTAAGTACCTGGCAGCCACATTTCAAAGACTTGTTTTCTTTCTCTCCTTCATAGCAACAGATCAAACCCTTCTAAACCATCTTCCAGTTTCTTAAATATTCTTTTGAGACTATTCCACACATGAATTCCAAACCTAGGCCCGTCTTGCTGTGACTGTAATTCAGTGCTCTTTCAGTCACTTCCTTGATTTCCTGGTTCCACATTCAGAGTCTGCTGCAGTAGCTCTTCTGCCTCGAGCAGAGTATTTCCAGGTGGTTCTCAACTCCATTTAAGTAATGTTTGGTACAAACTCTTCCTTAATCTGTCATTCCACAGGACCACAGGTAGAAACCAAAGACTGAGCTCAGTTCATTTCTTACTACAATAAATGACTCCTCGACAAAAGCATCCTGTTACTACAGTGTTGTTACTCATATGTTCTGGTGAAAAATCTCTTCTCATACCACGTATATGACAATACCTGTCAATTAAATAAGACTGTGTATGAACCATTTAGAATACTGTTAGGCAAAATATATCCCCATAGGATGTTCCATATTTCCTCCTCACAATACCTTCCTCCTTAACAGATACTGGTCTTTCCTTTTGCTTAGAAGGATGAAACTTAAGGAGACATACATGATATGGGCCAGAGCCACAAGTTTATCCTTTCTTTTCTGAATTTTAAAAGTAATAACATTCCTGTATTCATCTGGAGTGGGGCAGAGGCCTGTCAAATTCTACCTCCTAAATGTCTCATTAGTCCACCTATTTCTCTGTAGAGCTGCTGCCACCACCTTAATCAAATTGAGAGGAGAGGGGTAGAACATTTGGCTATAGTTAAGTGATAGCATCCTTCTTACATCTCACATTTTAGGCAGTGGAACAACTGTTTATGATCAGGTAGACTGTGTTTTTCAACAACTTTTCCTGCAGTTGATGCAGATTTATCTTTGTTAAACTGTTTGGATTCAGAAATATAACTCCACCAAAACTTTTTGGTCTTTATTTGGTTTCTACATGGAATTGACCCAACAGTTGACTTTACCCAGATTGATGAGGCTCAGCAAAGTTGCCTCAAAACTTGCGTTAAGAGAAAAATGGTGAGTTTTACAAAAAAAGCCAAATCAGTTCTAGCAAACATGTAATTATCAATAAGCCAGCATTCTGTACTGGCTTTGCTTAGAATCTTTTCAGCTTTACAAAGTCATTCAACTTATTGTGGAAATTAGTTTTTGATATAAATTCTAGAGTTCTGCAGAATTTTTATCAAGTGTCTTGGCTAAGTTGAATGAAATTAACACTCACTGATGCTACCTTGTTCTTGTACCAGATCATAAGCATAGAATACTCTTGAGACATAGTCTTATTAAAGACCATTTGCTTGGACTTCCCTGGTGGTGCAGTGGTTAAGAATCCACCTGCCAGTGCAGGGGACACAGGTTCGATCCCTGGTTCGGGAAGATCCCACATGCCGTGGAGCAGCTAAGCCCGTGCGCCACAGCTACTGAGCCTGCACTGTAGAGCCCGTGCTCCACAACAGAGAAGCTATCACAACGAGAATCCCCTCACCACAACGAAGAGTAGCCCCCACTTGCTGCAACTAGAGAAAGCCTGTGTGCAGTAGTGAAGACCCAACACAGCCAAAAAATTAAAAAATTTTTTAAAAAAATATTCCCTGTCATTACCAAGAATGTGATTGTGGCACATGAGAAGATTTACATTAAAAAAAAAAAAAAGACGATTTGCTTGAACAACTTGGCAGAACCATCTGTTTGACCTGAATGTAATGTTTAAGAATTTCCAAGTTCTATATGGTATGCATCAGTGATCCCTAACCATTTATGGGGTCATTAACTTTATTTTAAATAAATGTCAAACACTGAGGACTGTCTCCCCAGAAAGTGCATGTTCGTACAAAATTGTTCCTTGTTTTTTAGGAGTCTGTGACTCAAACCCACCCTACACATTCTTGAACAGGAAAATTGCCCTCCTCCCTGCCCACCACTTCCATCCCTGGTGTCCCTGCCACCATCCCTTAGTTACCTCAGATATAAACCTAGGAGTAGAATCATTCTTGACTGCTCCCTGCCCTTCGTCCCACATCCAGCCCATCATAAAGGGCTGTCAAATTCTACCCCTAAATATCTCACCAGTCCTTCTATTTCTCTGTGGAGCTACTGCCACCACCTTAGGCCAAGCCACCTTCATGTCTTTTCTGTCAGGTGGTAGATGTTCAGTACATTTTATTGAGTGAATGAATAAACAGGACAGAGAATAAGATATAATTAAGGTCAATTGAAATCTTGATCTATTTTCTACAAGGTTATGTTCTGAATATCTATTAAACAGAACGCATTACTGGGAAGAGTCTAATCAAATATGAGCAAACAGCCCATTTTAACTTTGCATTTCGAATTGAATAAAGAGCAGATAAGACAGATCAGACAACTGAGTAGTAGAAGGACCAGAGATATTTTGTCCAGGTCACTCTTCTGCACAAACCGTATTCGGTTATTTTCCTGGTTTGGCTTGTGAAAGAAAGTGCCAAAATAAAATAAAAAAAAATTTAAGTTCAACATTTGCAGCTTCTCAGCAACCAGCCTCTTAGCCGTCTCTCAGAAAAATTTGATTTACCATATTGGCTCCTTTTAGTTTATCGTTCTTTATTCTTGGAGCCTCACCTCTGACTTCCCATCTTATTTTCCAGAAAATTCTTTCAGCACCACAGACTCCAGTTCAGTGTTCAAACAAAAGAAATTGATTTAAGAGTGTTCTTTAGGGTTAATATATTAATTTGGACATAAACTGCTTTTGTGGACTTTCTCGTGACCTCTTAGTTGGGGCTAAATTGAGTTGTGTAATGAGAGAGAGGGAGAGGAGGGGGCAGGCTTGTGACAGCGCTATGTATGGTGCCAAATAATGGCCTCCAGGGGCAAGAGCAAAATGAAAGACACCAGAGAATCTACTCTTCTTACCAAGAACCTCCTTTTTAGTTTTTGATGACTTTTATGCCATTAATACTTTTTAAGAATATATTGACTTGGAAGATTAATATTGTGAGGTTTTCCTGTTTTGAATTCAGTGTAGTGATTTGCACCTAAAGAAACGAGCAGGGAAACTGCCACCAGCTTTAAACTTGTTAGATGACAAAGGTTAAATTAAAGATTCACACTGAAATATAAAATGCTCGTGACTGACCGTTACCGACATTACAGAGCCCACAGGAAGGGCAGCAGTTTGCCATCCTGGCCCTGTGTTTTAATCACCTGGAGGAGTTTTCAAAAACGTCCCCAGCTTGGACCACATCATCCTCCAAAGGTTCTGGTTTTATTGGTCTCAGGTGTTCCAATGAGCAGAAAGGGCCGAGAACTACTGTGCAGGAGGATAATCCCAACTACAAGAAAAACTACACACCGTGCCCTGACCTTTCACACCATAAGCTTTCAAGTTTACAGTGATGGTTCTTCAGGGAGGGGTTAGAGGAGGCTGCTGTTCAACTTGTTCAAACTACTCCTGCTGCGCGGTCCTGCCTGCCCATCTCCTCGTCCTTTGCCTCATCTGACAGAGCCCACCATCCCCACCCCCCACTTTCCCTCCCACACACAGATACGTGAGCCACTGTGACAGACTGGAGCGTTTTATCCCTCGGAAACACTGGCCTGGGAATGAGGAGTTGAGAACCATTGTGTTAGAAAATCATTTTTATTTTAAATAAATAGGGTGCTTGGGCTTCCCTGGTGGCGCGGTGGTTGAGAGTCCGCCTGCCGATGCAGGGGACGCGGGTTCGTGCCCCGGTCCGGGAAGATCCCACATGCCGCAGAGCTGCTGGGCCCGTGAGCCATGGCCGCTGAGCCTGCGTGTCCGGAGCCTGTGCTCCGCAACGGGAGAGGCCACAGCAGTAAGAGGCCTGCATACTGCCAAAAAAAAAAAAAAAAAAAAAAAAAAAAAAAATAGGGTGCTGATTGACTACTGCAACTGAATTTAAAATTTTAATTGTAGTAAGAACACTTAACAGGAGGGCTACCCTCTAAACAGATTTTTCAAGTGGACAATACCACATTGTTAACTATAGGCACCATGTTGTACAGCAGATCCCTAGAACTTAGCTGTGTTACTGAGGTTTTAACCCCGTGGATTAGCAACTCCCTATGTCCCCGAAAATGATCTTATTTTGGTCATCTGATATCTAAATCCCAGGTTCTTTGATCTCGCATGGTGGCATTTTCCCACTAAATATTGTAAAGATTTAATGTGGGACACGGCCCCCAGATGCCATCTTGGATGAAGTGTCCTTCACCCAACTTCTGCACACGCCTGCCTGAGCTGAGGTGCTGGCGGCAGCCATTCCACACTAGGAACTCCAGTCGGAAGAGCCAGGTGCAAGGCCTCTGCACGTAGCCCGCTGTGAGCAAGTGAAATCCGACTAAGCACAAAGGAAAAAAAAACCCATCTCAGAGCTGTGACTATTTTCAAGGCTACTGTTTTTCTCTGTGGAGCACTGCCTTTGGAGCAAAACAAGGAAGAAGCACGTGATTCTAATGTTCAGCACAGAAGAACGGCTACTGCAGGCCAGCTTCTCCAACTCTGAAGGCACTCTAGCCATGTGGCTGACAGGGTCTTGGTGTTCCGGCCGGATGTAAGGCCTGAGCATCTGAGGTGGGAGAGCCGAGTTCAGGACATTAGAGCACCAGAGACCTCCTGGCCTCACATAATACCAGTCAGTGAAAGCTCTCTCAGAGATCTCCGTCTCAATGCTAAGACCCAGCTCCACTCAATGACCAGCAAGCTACAGTGCTGGACACCCCATGACAAATAGCAAGACAGGAGCACAACCCCACCCATTAGCAGAGAGGCTGCCCAAAATCATACTAAATTCACAGACACCCCCAAACACACCACCAGATGCGGTCCTGCCCACCAGAAAGACAAGGTCCAGCCTCATCCACCAGAACACAGGTACTAGTCCCCTCCACCAGGAAGCCTACACAACCCACTGAACCAACCTTACCCGCTGGGGGCAGACACCAAAAAACAACGGGAACTACAAACCTGCAGCCTCTGAAAAGGAGACCCCAAACACAGTAAGTTAAGCAAAATGAGAAGACAAAGAAATATGCAGCAGATGAAGGAGCAAGGTAAAAACCCACCTGACCAAACAAATGAAGAGGTAATAGGCAGTCTACCTGAAAAAGAATTCAGAGTAATGATAGTAAAAATGATCCAAAATCATGGAAATACAATGGAGAAAATACAAGAAACGTTTAAAAAGGACCTTGAAGAACTAAAGAGCAACAAAACAATGATGAACAACACAATAAATGAAATTAAAAATTCTCTAGAAGGAATCAGTAGCAGAATAACTGAGGCAGAAGAACGTATAAGTGACCTGGAAGATAAAATAGTGGAAATAACTACCACAGAGCAGGATAAAAAAAAAGAATGAAAAGAATTGAGGACAGTCTCAGAGACCTCTGGGACAACATTAAACACACCAACATTCGAATTATAGGGGTCCCAGAAGAAGAAGAGAAAAAGAAAGGGACTGAGAAAATATTTGAAGAGATTATATGGGAAAATCTCTTAATATGGGAAAGGAAAACTTCCTTAATATGGGAAAGGAAGTAGTCAATCAAGTCCAGGAAGTGCAGAGAGTCCCATACAGGATAAATCCAAGGAGAAACACGCCAAGACACATATTAATCAAACTATCAAAAATTAAATACAAAGAAAAAATATTAAAAGCAGCAAGGGAAAGCAACAAATAGCATACAAGGGAATCCCCATAAGGTTAACAGCTGATCTTTCAGCAGAAACTCTGCAAGCCAGAAGGGACTGGCAGGACATACTTAAAGTGATGAAAGGGAAAAACCTTCAACCAAGATTACTCTACCCAGCAAGGATCTCATTCAGATTCAACGGAGAAATTAAAATCTTTACAGAAAAGCAAAAGCTAAGAGAATTCAGAACCACCAAACCAGCTTTACAACAAATCCTAAAGGAACTTCTCTAGCAGGAAACACAAGAGAAGGAAAAGACCTACAATAACAAACCCAAAACAATTAAGAAAATGGTAATAGGAACATACATATTGATAACTACCTTAAACGTAAATGGATTAATGCTCCAACCAAAACACATAGACTGGCTGAATGGATACAAAAACAAGACCCGTGTATATGCTGTCTATAAGAGACCCACTTCAGACCTAGGGACACATACGGACTGAAAGTGAGGGGATGGAAAAAGATATTTCATGCAAATGGAAATCAAAAGAAAGCTGGAGTAGCAATTCTCATGTCAGAAAAAATAGACTTTAAAATAAAGACTATTACAAGAAACAAAGAAGGACACTACATAATGATCAAGGGATCAATCCAAGAAGAAGATATAGCAATTGTAAATACTTATGCACCCAACATAGGAGCACCTCAATACATAAAGCAAATGCTAACAGCTATAAAAGGGGAAACAAACAGTAACACAATCATAATAGGGGACTTTAACACCCCACTTTCACCAATGGACAGATCAACCAAAATGAAAATAAATAAGGAAACACAAGCTTTAAATGATACATTAAACAAGATGGACTTAATTGATATTTATAGGACATTCCATCCAAAAACAACAGAATAAACTTTCTTCTCAAGTGCTCATGGAACATTCTCCAGGATAGATCATATCTTGGGTCACAAATCAAGCCTTGGTAAATTTAAGAAAATTTCAATCATATCCAGTATCTTTTCTGACTACAATGCTATGAGACTAGATATCAGTTACAGGAAAAAAATCTGTAAAAAATACAAACACATGGAGGCTAAACAGTACACTACTAAATAACCAAGAGATCACTGAAGAAATCAAATAGGAAATCAAAAAATACCTAGAAACAGATGACAATGAAAACACGATGACCCAAAACGTATGGGATGCAGCAAAAGCAGTTCTAAGAGGGACGTTTATAGCAATACAAACCTACCTCAAGAAACAAGAAAAATCTCAAAACAACTTAAAGCAATTAGAGAAAGAAGAACAAAAAACCCTCAAAGTTAGCAGAAGGAAAGAAATCACAAAGATCAGATCAGAAATAAAAAGAAATAATGGAAACGATAGTGAAGATCAGTAAAACTAAAAGCTGGTTCTTTGAAAAGATAAACAAAATTGATACACCATTAGCCAGACTCATCAAGAAAAAAAGAGAGAAGACTCAAATCAACAGAATTAGAAATGAAAAAGGAGAAGTGACAAATGACACTGCAGATACAAAGGATCATGAGAGATTACTACAAGCAACTATAGGCCAATAAAATGGACAACCTGGAAGAAATGGACAATTTCTTAGAAAAGCACAACCTTCCGAGACTGGACCAGGAAGAAATAGAAAATATAAACAGACCAATCAGAAGCACTGAAATTGAAACTGTGATTAAAAATCTTCCAACAAACAAAAGCCAAGGACCAGATGGATTCACAGGCGAATTCTATCAAACATTTAGAGAAGAGCTAACACCTATCCTTCTCAGACTCTTCCAAAATATAGCAGAGGGAGGAACACTCTCAAACTCCTTCTACAAGGCCACCATCACCCTGATACCAAAACCAGACAAAGATGTTACAAAAAGAAAGAAAATTACAGGCCAGTATCACTGATGAACATAGATGCAAAAATCCTCAACAAAATATTAGCAAACAGAATCCAACAGCACATTAAAAGGATCATACACCATGATCAAATGGGGTTTATCTCAGGAATGCAAGGATTCTTCAATATATGCAAATCAATCAATGTGATACACCATATTAACAAACTGAAGGAGAAAAACCATATGATCATCTTAATAGATGCAGAAAAAGCTTTTGAAAAAATTCAACACCCATTTATGATAAAAACTCTCCAGAAAGTAGGCATAGAGGGAACTTACCTCAGCATAATAAAGGCCATATATGACAAACCCACAGCCAACATCGTTCTCAATGGTGAAAAACTGAAAGCATTTCCACTAAGATCAGGAACAAGACAAGGTTGCCCACTCATCACTCTTATTCAACATAATTTTGGAAGTTTTAGCCACAGCAATTAGAGAATAAAAAGAAATAAAAGGAATCCAAATTGGAAAAGAAGTAAAACTGTCACTGTTTACAGATGTCATGATACTATACATAGAGAGTCCTAAAGATGCCACCAGAAAACTACTAGAACTAATCAATGAATTTGGTAAAGTAGCAGGATACAAAATTAATGCACAGAAATCTCTTGCGTTCCTATACACTAATGACGAAAAATCTGAAAGAGAAATTAAGGAAGCACTCCCATTTACCACTGCAACAAAAAGCATAAAATATCTAGGAATAAACCTACCTAAGGAGACAAAAGACCTGTATGCAGAAAATTATAAGACACTGATGAAAGAAATTAAAGATGATACAAACAGATGGAGAGATATACCATGTTCTTGGATTGGAAGAATCAACATTGTGAAAAGGACTATACTAGCGAAAGCAATCTACAGATTCAATGCAATCCCCATCAAACTACCAATGACATTTTTCACAGAACTAGAACAAAAAAATTTCACAGTTTGTATGGAAATGCAAAAGACCCCGAATAGCCAAATCAATCTTGAGAACGAAAAACAGAGCTGGAGGAATCAGGCTCCCTGACTTCAGTCTATGCTACAAAGCTACAGTAATCAATACAGTATGGTACTGGCACAAAAACAGAAAGATAGATCAATGGAACAGGATAGAAAGCCCAGAGATAAACCCACACACATATGGTCAACTTATCTTTGATAAAGGCGGCAAGAATATACAATGGAGAAAAGACAGCCTCTTCAATAAGCGGTGCTGGGAATACTGGACAGCTATATGTAAAAGAATGAAATTAGAACACTTCCTAACACCATACACAACAATAAACTCAAAATGATTAAAGACCTAAATGTAAGACCAGACACTATAAAATCTCAGAGGAAAACATAGGCAGACACTCTATACCATAAATCACAGCAAGATCCTTTTTGACCCACCTCCTATGGGTAAAAGAAATGGAAATAAAAAAAATAAGCAATGAAACTTCAAAGCTTTTGCACAGCAAAGGAAACTATAAGCAAGTTGAAAAGACAACCCTCAGAATGGGAGAAAATATTTGCAAACGAAGCAACTGACAAAGGATTAATCTCCAAAATATACAAGCAGCTCATGCAGCTCAATATCAAAAAAACAAACAACCCAAACCAAAAGGGGCCAGAAGACCTAAATAGACATTTCTCCAAAGAAGGTATACAGACTGCCAACAAACACATGAAAGAATGCTCAACATCACTAATCATTAGAGAAATGCAAGTCAAAACTACAATGAGGTATCACCTCACACCAGTCAGAATGGCCATCATCAAAAAATCTAGAAACAATAAATGCTGGAGAGGGTGTGGAGAAAAGGGAACCCTCTTGCACTGTTGGTAGGAATGTAAATTGATACAGCCAGTATGGAGAACAGTATGGAGGTTCCTTAAAAAACTAAAAATAGAATTACCATATGACCCAGCAATCCCACTACTGGGCATATACCCTAAGAAAACTGTAATTCAAAAAGACACATGCACCCCAATGTTCATTGCATCATTATTTACAATTGCCAGGACAAGGAAGCAACCTAAGTGTCCATCGACAGATGAATGGATGAAGAAGATGTGGCACATATATACAATGGAATATTACTCAGCCATAAAAAGAAACCAAATTGAGTTATTTGTAGTGAGGTGGATGGACATAGAGTCTGTCATACAGAGTGAAGTAAGTCAGAAAGAGAAAAACAAATACCGTATGCTAACACATACATGTGGAATCTAAAAAAGAAAAAGGTTCTGAAGAACCTAGGGGCAGGACAGGAATAAAGATGCAGATGTAGAGAATGCACTTGAGGACGCGGAGAGGGGGAAGGATAAGCTGAGACGAAGTGAGAGAGTGGCATGGACATATATACACTACCAAATAGCTGGTGGGAAGCAGCTGCATAGCACAGGGAGAACAGCTCCGTGCTTTGTGACCACCTAGAGGAGTGGGATAGGGAGGGTGGGAGGGAGACGCAAGAGGGAGGGGATATGGGGATATATGTATACGTAGAGCTGATTCACTTTGTTATACAGCAGCAACTAACACAACAATATAAAGCAATTATACTCCAATAAAGATGTTAAAAAAAAATTAAGGTGGGTGGTGTTATATGCCTGAGTTGTGGTGGCTTTTCTCTCCTCTCTCAAAAAGGACCAAGTGTTACGGCAGCGTGACGAGTGTGGGAAGCACATGACCAACCATGAAGTCAGCAGTAACTCTTTTCTTTTATTCTTTGTTAACCAGTTGATTCAACAAGATAAACGGGTACAACTGGAAACTTGATATGAAACATTAAGGAAATTGAATTTCCTGCTGTCTTTGGAAGGAGTCTGTAGGAGTGTTGGGGGTGATCTGGTGTCACAAAGGGCGTTAGCTAAGAGTTTGTTGCTGATACTTCCTGGGCTTTTCTTCAAGACCAGACACAGCTGAGCTTTGAGGAGCAGCTGCTAAAACGGGTCAGAAAGCAAGAGTGGAAGTAGTGTGTGAAAACCTCGTGGGAGTTTTAACTTGGGGATTATAAACCCAGACTTTCTCTACCTGAATTACCTCTCAGAGTACATTTGGTGAAAGGAATATTTCAACAAAGCTGCATTTTAAAAAATCTGTTGTGTTCTAAATTAATTGAAGTACGTGGTTCTTCCGAGATTGGGTTTTGCTGTCTCCCCACTGCTAGGTGGCGCTCTAGGACAGGAATTCCGTTGCCAAACCTGGTGCTAAAAATCTTTTCCTTGAAATACTTTGTTTCACAGCACTGTAGAGTTTCAGTGGTGGAAATGGATGGATTCTGGAGCTCACTTCATCCAACCTTTCTTTTTACTTGAAAAAAACAAAGTGACGTAAGTGACTTCTTTGGGAAGTAAGGGTCTTGGAGTAATTCTCATAGGATGCTCTTACCACACTTTAAAATTTCTTCTAATTTGACCCTACAAGAAGCTGTCACAGAGCTCTCTCTTTACAGAACTTAGACTTTAACACTCTATGTCCATCTTTATTACGTGAAGGTGGAGGGGAAACACCAACATAACCATATTTGGAAGCTACAACTACTAATGCTACCTTGCTCCATTGAAAAAGTTCTAAGGAAAAAAAAAGTCACCTTTCCATCTTTATTTTGGACTTTCCAAGCAGATGTGTTTTTACCCTCTTTTATAAACTTCTGTTGTAAAAAAAAAAAAGCAAAATTCTTACAATTTAAGCACATTTTGAGTCTTTAAAGGGATTTTCTTATCCCAGGGCATTAAATTGTGTGTGTTTGTGTTTTCTTGGGGGAAGGTCCGTGGCTTCCTTGGATCGTCAAGAATGATTAAGAATGCCTTCAGGAATCTTGCAGCCTGTGTTAAAAGACTATAGAGGAAATGGAAATCAACTGTTAACTCTTGTGAGTTCACTCTCTGGTGAAGACAAGCAACTTCTATGGTGCAGAGAATGGGTTTGACTCACAACAAGATCTTGAATCAGTTCTAATAACCGTCACTTCATAGGGCTGTACACATCACAAAGCAGCAGAGACAGCTGCCATCAAAAGCTAATGAGTTTGGGTCACATTAGCACAAGGATCGTATATAAGTTCAGCACCCTGTTCACTTCTGGGCAACACCGCATTTACAGAAGAGGTAGACCATCATTCCCAAGAGTATTGCTTGAATAATAAGAGCTTTATCGAGTTTATGTAAGGTGCCACAAGCTGCTTGTTACAGATTATCCGCTTTATACAGATCACCTCATTTCAGCACCACTGTGGAGTAGGTACTAGTACTCCTGTTTTACAGATAAGAAAATTGAGGCACAGAAAGGTTAAGTATCTTGCCCACACTGACAGAAATTAATATTGTGTCATAAGAATGTTAATATTAACTTACTAAGTACTTATTATATGCCATACCTTCTACATCTTTTATTTAATTTTCACAGCATCCCTATTACTATTCCTGTTTTACAAGAGGAGAAACTTGAGGCTCAGAAAATTAAGTTACCCAAAGTCACATCTAGTAAGTGGCAGGAACTAAATGTCTGACTCCTCCAAAGAGTTGTCTACATTGTCTCAAACCATGCTTCCTCTATTCCCTCTTAAACCCCCTCCACTTCCACCCACACCACTGTATCGAAAGTGCTCCTGTAGAGGTCACCGGTAACCTCCACATTGCTGATGCTAGGAGTCAGCCCTCAGTCCTCATCTTGCCTGACCCATCGGTAGCATTTGACGCCCTTTCTCTCCTTCAGAATGCCACGTTCTCTAGGGTTCCCTCCTACTTGTTGGTTAATGCTTGGCATCTCCTTTCCTGGCTCCTCCTACTTCCCCCTGACCTCTTAATGCTGGAGGACACCAGCCTTCACTTTCTTGGTGAGTTCCTCCAGTCCCATGGCTTTTAATTATCATCTATATGTTCCCACATATTTATCTCCAGCCCAGACCTCTCTCCTGAACTATATACTCAAATGCCCGCTTGACCTCTACACTCAGATACCCAAACATCTGAAACTTAGCAGGTCCAAAATGGAACTCATGGTCTTTGCCCTGTCTGCAACCAAAACCATGCCTTGTACAGAGTCTTCTGTAAGCCACGTGATTGCAACTCCCTCCATCTAACTACACAGGCCAAAACCCTGGGAGTTATCACCAACTCTCCTCTTTCTCTCACATCCTGCACCCAATCAGCGGGGGAGTCCTACTGGCTTTACCTTCAAAATGTATCTGGCATCCGACCCCTTCCCCACCACGCCTGCTCCTACCACCTGGTCTGAATCACGGTGTGTAGCCCAGGTTACTTCAGCAGCCTCATCTGGCTTCCCTGCGTCCTGCGTTGCTCTTTCACTCTGTTCTCCGCAAAGCAGTCAGAGAGAAACTTTCAAACCATAAGTTGGAAGGAATCTCTCCTCTGCTTGAGACCCTCCAAGGGCTCCCAGTTCTACTCAGAGTCCTTACAGTGGCCCTCAGTGGCATTGCCAGATAAAATGCAGGATGCCCAGTGAACCTTGGATTTCAGATAAGCAGCAAATCATTTTTTAGTGTAAGTATGTCTCATGCAATATTTGGGACATAGTTATACTTAAAAATATTCATTGTTTATCTGAAATTCAAATGTAACTGGAATACATATTTTTATTTGCTAACTCTGCCAACCCTACCCGCAAGGCCCTAGCTGACGTGTGCCCCCCATTACCTTCTGCCCCCATCCCCACAACCTCCCCCTTGCTCACTCCATTCCTCCCACACTGACCTTGCTTTCCTCGAGTAAAACAGGCAGCTCCCACTATTGGCTTTGCCTTGGCTCTTCTCCCTCTAGTATCTGCATCTTCTCAAAGAGGTCATTTTGAAAATTACTACTTGACCCCGCACTCCCAGTGCCTCCTGCTTTCTTCCATAGCACCTAACATCTAACGTATGATGTAACTTCTTATTGTGTATTGTCTGTCTCCAGCAACCAGAATATGAACTCCACAAGCAGGTATTTTTACCTATTTTGTTCACTATTACATCCCAAGGGGCTAAAACAATAGCACATAGGTACCTGATAAATATTTGTTGAATGAATGAATGATTTCAAAAGACTACGCTCCTTTCCATTGCGTTATATCCCCTCTGTTTCAACTTGTCTTATGAAAAATATTTGAAGAACCGGAGAGTGTGTGGTTTGGAGAGGAGGTTATTGGCTGAGGCGGGGATTGCACGTATATCCCAGCTGTGATGGTCCTTCTGTCCTGGGACATTCTGTGTCAAGGCACGGGGACTGTCCATGTCTCTCTGCCCAGGCAATCACCAAGTCCCTCAGCACCCTATTTAACAAAAAGTTGTTTATTTTCTATATGCCAGGCCCCATGCTAAACTCCAAGGGTATGAGAATAAACAAGATACTTCCTACCTAGAAGGACCTTATAGTGGGGTTGAGGTTCCTGCTTGTCTGATAAAACAAAATTGGGAATTGGGCCTGACTGACCACATTTGCCCCCTTTCCAAAGAAAGCACCACAGCTTCCAAACACCCTCTATATCCAATCATCTCCCCCCAGGTTTTTTCCTACTCTGGTAATCCCCAGAGAAAAAGCAAAGTGAATATTAAGCAGCAGCAGTGAGAAGAACATCTGCTCTAACCTCACTGTGACCCCGATGCACTGGGCAGAGATAAATTAAAGCAAGCACAGGAAGCCTGTTGGCGTCAGTCTCGAATGACGCCAACAGGAAGTTGGAGCGGGAGAGGGAGGATGAGAGAGTGCACACATGGGCCCCGAGAAGCAGACTTGCCGCTGAAAATCATTTCCTCCTAGAATGTCCCAGTAGGAAAAATAATCGTTAACAACTAGAATAACAATGTTTACTCAATAACTTTGTGTAAATTTGCAACCCACCTTATTTCTGCACTGTTATGTTCCTGAATTACTGATTAGAGAAATCACCATCTCAGTATGCAGTTGCTAACTAGAAAACTCTACAGCGGTTTGCAGAAATGTAGTAGGAATATGGCTAAAATGCATAAACTAGAAGATGGAGCAAGAAGTAGCTTTGGGGGAGGATGGTTTTCTCTTCTCTCTCTCCCCCTTCATTCCGGGTGAACCTTCAGCTTGTACTGGTCACTCAGTGAGAGGGCTGTCATTTTCTAATTCAATGAAAAGTTACTATGGCCTATTTGACACAGGCTGTAAAACTTCCTGTTTCCATGGTACTAAATTTACCAAAAGAGCTCATCCTTTACTAAAAGAAGACAGTTCCCTAGTGCAACTGACCAGGCAGAGAGAGGGTTAAAAAAAAAAAAAAAAAAAGGAGGCCTTGGGATCAACTAAATGCCAGTAGCAAGAACTTGTTCTTTCTTTTCGTGAAAACTGACCAGATGCTAGCTGGAACTCAGAACACCTTAGATGACAGCCCAGGGCTCTAGAGGGAAATCCTACACCTGCCAGATCTTGTAAGGCAGAACTGGCCCAGCCAAACTGGGGAGGAGCCATACTGATCCTCAGCATTCTTAGATTTTCATTTTCAACTCTTCTCTCTCTGACCTTTGTTTGCTGCCCCCCATGAGGGGCCCTGCCCTGCCCTCCCCCATCACAGCACATGCAGGCCCTGTTAGGCAGCATGACCCTTGTTTCACTTTTTAGAGGCAGGATTGGGCTATCCAGTTTAAAACTTTACCCATCACTCTTAGTAACTATTAGTGTCTTATAGTGAAATCTAGTTCCCTGACTAAATCTTCCCTCTTTTTTTTTTTTAACAATTGCACATATGAAGGGGAGAGAATCTATGCTCTCTGCATATTTGCTTCAACAACTTGAAGATTTCCCCATCAGTCCTTTATCTTTGGTTTAACATCATGTTTTTCTTTTTCTTGGTATTGTCCTAGGAGGAAGTATCTTTTTTTTTTTTTTTTTTTAGGAGGAAGTATCTTAAACTTGTTTTGGCACTGGGCATTTATCCTTCCTATCACCTTGATGAGGTGGGAATCTTGGAATAAATAAGATTCAAATTGCAAAAATAATTTTTAAAATTAATTAAATAATCTTACTTGAAAAAGATTACACCTTGAGCACCAGAGTAAGAGCACTATTTTCAATCATTTTAGTAGATCATGTCCCAAGAACAAAATGCTCAGGGCAGGCCCAGCAGACTGTCCACAACCATTAGGAACATTCAGGCTGAATGTTCAGCACCATTACTTTCATGTTAAAGGTTAATAAAATTTCCGCTGCTGCAAAAACTAGGATCTGATGGGATCCATTTACAACTTTATCCCGAACCCCAATCTTCTTCCCAGGGAACTTAGCCATCTAGGAGGGGAATGTGATAAAACCAAGTCAAAAGGAATAGCTAATGACTGTAAGCATTTCGATGACCTTTCTTGGAGCGCTTGTCTTTTGGAGAAGCAGTGAATGAATCAAGAAAATGAGGCTTTAAATGTCCAGGACCAAATAGGCCCTTCTTAGCTGCTATACCTCAAAGTAATACAAGAATTAACTTAAGTTCTGCAACTATGCCAAGAAGAAACCATTCCATTGACGCTCATCATAACTGAGACCACTTTTATTTCCTAAGCAACCCTCCCCTTCTCCAGACAGACGCCAGTTTCCCTTGTTTCTAATTCCTCACCTGTGGCAACATGAAGTGGTATTATTTTAACTATGAAAAGATGTTAAATTTCTTCATCACTTTGTCCAAAAATGTGTGATCCAGTCACATACAAAATGAAAGATGGCCGTTAAAGATTTCCTCCAAGATAACTAAGTCTCCACTTCCCCCAACTCAAAGGACCCATTTTAAACTGAGGAATATGCTCTAAGAGGAAACACTAAAGCCAAGTGTGAATAAATGTCTAGCCCACTGGTCCTGGATGGCTAAAACCCAGCTTCTTCATTCAATCAACAAATACTTGCCAGGGACCTACCATGTGTCAGGCATTGTGCTAGATGCTGAAGACAGATGTCGTTCCTGTCTGTAAGGATTGATTCCACAGTTTGGTGAGAGGATGGGCAGGATGGCGGGAACTTGCCGATGAGCAGCCACTGTAGGCTTGATAAATGCTCTGTGGAGCATGTTTAGGGAGCCTCGGCAGCAGAGAAGGCCTGACCCAGCCTAGGGCTGGAGAGCAGGATACGTTGCAGGCAAGACTTCTCTGAAGTTTTCGCCTATGCTAGGTTTTGAATTTCATATTACCTGTCTCTGGTTTTAGTGCATAGAAGGTATTTAAAAACCGCTGGAAAGGTATTTCAAAAGCACAAAAGGAAGAAAGGAAGTATGGGAGACATATTCCGGTTGCGGGAGAGATGGGGAGTTTAAAAAATAAGTTTAAGGAAAATACCCAGAACCTCTAAAGAAGCTAAAAGATGATCTTATGACCTTTTATGTCAAGCTAAGGGCATTTTCTAAAGAGCCTACCTAACTTTATTTGCCCAACTGATCATGGCCCAAACATTTTACAAGTCTGTAAAATTTATAAAGTGATTCTCTTTTTTGCCAATTTAAAGAAGATAAGTCTGAGCTTTGTAGTTTATTGTCCTGTAGGACATTAACCAAATTGAAACTAACTTAGCAAATTTATTTCACCATTCTTTTTTCTTTTCTTCATTAATTATAGAAATCCCAAGTTTTCACATTGCCTTTAAAAACAACATTGCCATCCTGCTGGTTTCATCACTAGAGTTAATAAAACTTTGAAATGAGCTCACTATTTTTTGTTTAAAAATCAGGCTTGTAACATTTTGGGAATTACCCTTTGATAGATAAGTATGACCAGAAACTAATAGCTCATTATAAAAGCATATATGGTATGCAAAGTGTTTATTAAATAAAGGTTTTGAATTTAGTGGTATTACCCAACCCTTATTAGCTATGTTCTCCTCTGTTTTTCCATCATAAGAAAAATAGGGATATTCAGTAATGATCTAGCCTCAGCACTTTCATCTAGGCAGCAATCTCAACTATTGATCTGTCACCTATGTGAACTAACAGGGACCTTTTTTCACTGCTTCATCTAGGGGCCTATGGAAATGTTAATTTGTGGGGGGTTTTCCTTGTGCTTTAAAACACATATACATTTACAGAGATTAATTTGAGAACACCAGAACCATATAGTACCATGTAGAAATTAAGAAAGTGTATACCTGCTAGGAAACAAGCTTACATCCTGCTGGAAGTAGTGCAGTACTGTGATTAGGACACTTTCTTCTGAGCTTGGCCATCACAAGATCCAAAACTTCTGACATGAATTTAAACTGAGTAAGTTTTAAATAAGTTCATGGTTATTTTTAAAGAAGTTCATTTCTTCTTCACTTAATTAATTGCATATAAACTGAGAGACAAGTGTATAGATAAATAAGGTGGAGAGTGAGTATGCACCAAGCAAAGAGACCACATGTGCAGAGGTATAGAGATGTGGGGAGCAAGGGAAGAGTGTATCTGAGGAACTCCAAGTAGATCAGTACGACTGGATCACTGAGCAGATAAGGTAATGAAGAAATAAAGCTGCCCCAAATAGACAGAAGCCAAATGAAAATGGGCCTTGCAGGCCATACAAAGGAGTGGAGATTTCTGAGGGCAATAAGGAGTCATTGAAGGATTTCAAATGCACTTTGTAAAGATCACTTTGATAGCAAATATGAAGCATAGACTGAAGGAGGCAAGATTGAAAACAGGGTCACTCGTTAAGAGGTTATTGCAATAGTCCATAATTCATGTAGAAGTAGTGAAGGCCTAAAGGAGGACATAGGGGATAGGGAGGATCAGATTACCTCCCCTTGAAAAGGAAACTGTCCAAAGATCTTATCAGAAAGTATAATTCTTGGGGCTTCACTGGTGGCGCAGTGGTTGAGAGTCCGCCTGCCGATGCAGGGGACATGGGTTCGTGCCCCGTTCCGGGAAGATCCCACATGCCGCGGAGCGGCTGGGCCCGTGAGCCATGGCCGCTGAGCCTGCGCGTCCGGAGCCTGTGCTCCGCAATGGGAGAGGCCACAACAGTGAGCGGCCAGCGAACGGCAAAAAAAAAAAAAAAGAGAGAAAGTATAACTCTTTCCCATGTCTTGTCTCCACATCTATTTGTATGAAAGCGAAGAGAGAACAATAACATTCCAAGCAGGAATTTTATCTGTGTGTCTTGAATCTGTTCAGGGAATAATATTGTTTCACATTTGGCGTCTCCAGCTGTATCTTTTGCTGTACATACATTTAAGAACTCAAAGTCTATGAAACTTTCCCCATGTTCCTAAGAAGAGCACCCTGAGAGGACCTGGTCATGTGGCAGAAACCTTGAACTACAGTTATCTCCCTTCAAGACTTTTGGAAACAGAAATTTTTCATTTTTACCATTCCAATGAATCACTTATAACTAATCAAAGCTCCTTTTCTTAAAAAAATGCATCATTTTCTTTTGCTAAAGTTGGTATTTCTTTGGCATGTAGTGGAAAGATAGATAAGTCGATCTCTTAGAGGGGACTAGGATCCCAAGTGGTCATTTAAGAATGAGAAGGAGACAGCTGAGGAGTCCAGGACCTAAAGCCAACTGGGAAATTGGTGGAGTAAAGATCTCCAAAAATTCTCTCTTTCATGAAAGCAAAGAAAACGTTGGCAACATTGTGAGAATCATCTTGTTCAGAACTCTGGAAATTAACCAAAGGCTTGCAGCAATCCGAGGAAAGTTCAAGAAAAACTTGGTGAGAAGAGCACGCATTGTGGCATTTTAACTTGCCCTATTTCCATTCCCTCTTTCCCCAGCATCATGGTGGTCTTGAAACCAACAATCACAGTGAAAATCAGCAGCGTGGCAGCTACTGTAGGGGCGCAGTAGGACTGGAGCTTCTTCACAGTCCCATTACCAGAGAACTTTTATTTTTTGACCTGTCTAGCAGTTCCCTGGAAGACTCCACTAACAAGTATATCTTTATTTGACTTGAGGCAGAGTTCAACCAGTGCAAACAACTTATTCCCTGGGGATATTTATTGAAAACAATCAGAGACAATTATTTTACATCATGAATGCCTGAGGCAGTAGATAATAGTTGGGACAGTAGCTGAACCAAAAGTCTTAAAAGAAAAGTAGGGCATGAGATATACCTAGAACTTTGAAAAGCTCTGATGTACGTATTCCTGAGATTCCAGAAAGCTGTTTGAGGCTGTGCATATGCTCTGGAAAGAATGAACTTGGACCCCTACAGCACATTATATACAAAATTAACTCAAAATGGATCAAAGACCTAAGAAAATACAGGCATAAATCTCAGTGACCTTGGATTAGCAATGATTTCTTGGATATGACACCAAAAACACAGGCAACGAAAGAAAAAACAGACAAATTGGATTTCATCAAAATAATTTTGTACTTCAGAGGATACATCAGGAAAATGAAAATATAGCCCAAAGAATGGGAGAGAGTTTTTGCAAATATATAAGGGACTTGTGTCTAGAATACATAAAGAAATCTTACAACTCAGTAACAAAAAGGCAACCAGCCCAATTAAAATGGGCAAAGGATCTTAATAGATATTTCTCCAAAGAAGATAAACAAATGGCCAATAAACACACTAAAAGGTGCTAAACATCATTAGCAATTAGGGAAATGCAAAGCGAAACCACAAAGTAATACTTCACAATCACTACCATGGCTATAATAAAAAAGACAGAAAATAATAAGTGTTATGGGGATGTGGAGAAATTGGAACCCTCATACATTTCAAGCAGCTGCTTTGAAAAACAGTCTGGCTAAATACAGAATTACCATATGACCTGACAGTTCTACTCCTAGCTGTTTGCCCAAGAGTAATGAAAAGTGATGTCCTTACAAAAACTTGGACATAAATGTTCATAGAAGCATTATTCATGATAGTGAAAGAAGTGGAAACAACCCAATGACTCATGACAACAAATGGATGAATGCATAAACAAAATGTGGTATATCCATACAATGGAATATTACTCAGCCATAAAAGGATGGAGTAATGATTCATGCTACAACATAGATCAACCTTGAAAACACTACGGTGAGTGAAAGAAGCCAGACACAAAAGGCCAAATATTGTATGATTCTAGTTATATGAAATTTCTAGAATAGGCAAATCCATAGAGAGAGAAAGTAGATTAGTGATTGCCAATGGCTAGGGGGGAGGGGAGAATAGGGAATAACTGTTAATGGGTATGGAGTTTCTTTTTGGAGTGATGAAAATATTCTGAAATTAGATAATGGAAATGGTTTCTTAGCTTTATGAATAAGCCACTGAATTGTGCACTTTAAAGGGGTGAATTTTATGGCATGTGAATTATGTCTCAGTTTAAAAAAAAGTTAATTAAAAAAAGTCTTTTGATTGGAGCAAAAGCCTATATCTGATCAAGCGGGGCTGTTGACTTCACAGACGACAAAGGAGGCTCAGGACACAGTGCTGTATGGGATCTTAATCAGAGACATGGGTCAGAATCACTTGTGGAGCTTTTAGAACATACAGACAATAGGCCCACTTTTAAGTTTCTGATTTAGTGGGTCTGCAGTGGAATTAAGAGTGTTTCCATGCCCCAGTTCCCATCCTGTCTCTTAAAGTGTGGATAAGACCAAACCTACGATTTTATATATTCCTGATTTAGGTGTTGAGGACTGCCCAGTTATTAGAGGACAGCATGAGAAATTAGAATCAAGAAATCCAGATTCCTCTCATTCTAAGTCATTCTGGTTCTATACCAAGGTTTCTCTACTCTAAGAGCAGTTGCTGTCCATAACTCATGTTTCATGAAGAGTATTTACAAAGCATATTGGTCACTTACACTTATTTTCCCAAATTCATGCCAATATCTCAGCTATGTTAGGTATGTAAGAGGTACTCAATAAATGTAATTTATTTTCCCTTTTTTTAAAATGAATTTATTTATTTATTATTTATTTTTGGCTGCATTGGGTCTTCGTTGCTGCATGCGGGCTGTCTGTAGTTGTGGAGAGCGGGGGGCTACTCTTCATTGCGGTGAGTGAGCTTCTCATTGCGATGGCTTCTCTTGTTGCAGAGCATGGGCTCTAGGCACATGGCCTTCAGTAGTTGTGGCACACGGGCTCAGTAGTTGTGGCTCGCAGGCTCTAGAGCACAGGCTCAGTAGTTGTGGGTCACGGGCCTAGTTGCTCTGCGGCATGTGGAATCTCCCCAGACCAGGGCTCGAACCCCTGTCCGCCACATTGGCAGGCAGATTCTCAACCACTACGCCACCAAGGAAGTCTCTTCCCTTCTTTATATCTACTTATGTCTGAGCCCCTAAAGCCTTAGGAATGAATAGCTTTCTCTAATAGTAACTTTGAAATTTGGAATAGTAGCTTTTGTAATAATACTTGGAGTATTTTGGGAATAAAAAGAATTTAGATAAGGATTAATATTGGTTAGTCTAAAAGTAAATATGAATTCTAGTGAAGATTAGAAATCTCCTTCATCACTGAATGGCATTATGTATGTAAATCTGTTGCTCACAACCTCAGTCTTGGCAAGTATTAAAACACGAACTCTGTAGGGTTGTCCCAAACACAGTGGGTCCCAGAGAAAGAAGAGTGACTCATGAAAAGAACCCCGTGGAGTGCTTCAATCTGTTTCCATGATTTACAATCCCCTTACCTCAGTGGTGACTTCCACTATTTGGTCCAGACCTACAGAGGCCATGTCTGACATTTTGGCAGAGAGAGGGGCATGTACCATCTTGAATCTATCTTGGGCTCACAAATCACCTTTCTTTCCTGTAAAGTTATCAGCTGCTTAATTATAGATGAGAAGTTTGCATCTGTGGCCAGAAACCAGGGCCAGGTTTAATAAAGCCTGAACTGGCTCCCAGTTTCCAAGGACAATCAATATCAAGGAATCCCACTGCACACTTGCCTAGGACTATAAGGGTGATGAAAAATGCCCGTCTTCCCAAGTATAATGTTTTCTCAGATTCATAAATGGCTACTGACAATGTCTAATAAAACAACTGCTAATACATCTGGGTTTGAGTGAGATGGCAAGAAAACCAAAACTATCAAGGTGACCTATAAAAATCACTTCCCGTAGGTCTCCATTCCTCTTCCTCTAAAACAACATTCAGGGCACTTTGGTATGGCCCCAGAAAGGTAGGGGAGAGAAATGAATGATGTTTCAAGATTCTTTAACTTCTTTAACTTGAGTCTTTGTTGTTGGTTTTTTTAATATAAATTTATTTATTTTATTTGTTTATCTTTGACTGTGTTGGGTCTTCGATGCTGCGCACGGGCTTTCTCTAGTTGCGGTGAGCAGGGGCTACTCTTCGTTGGGGTGCTCAGGCTTCTCACTGAGGTGGCTTCTCTTGTTGTGGAGCACAGGTTCTAGGCGTGTGGACTTCAGTAGTTGTGGCACATGGGCTCAGTAGTTGTGGCTCACGGGCTCTAGAGCGCAGGCTCAATAGTTGTGGCGCATGGGCTTAGTTGCTCCGTGGCATATGGGATCTTCCCAGACCAAGGATTGAACCTGTGTCCCCTGCTTTGGCAGGTGGATTCTTAACCACTGCGCCACCAGGGAAGCCCTAACTTGAGTCTTTGAAAAGATTCAGAAGGGTCTACAGAAAAAAGTCTCCTATCCATTTCCCTTAATCCTCCAGTATCTTATCCCAAGGGCAATGGTGCCAGGCATCGTTTTAGGTCCTGGGGATAGAGCAGCGAACGAAACAGAGTCCCTGTTCTCAATGAGCTTACATTCTACTATGGAGAGACACAAAATAGCTTTGGGTCCTGATAAACCCTATGAGAAACATAAAATAGCCTGAGAAAGACCAGCCTTTGAGGCTCTCAAAGAGAGCTTGGTCGGCTTTGCCAAATGTTGCCAAAAGGCTGAGTGTGGAGCTACATGTAGTGTGTCTACCGGGTTTCCCAGCATGAAGATGGTTGGTGACCTTGACAGTGGAGGGTAGGGATAGGAGTTTGATTACGATGGGTGGAAGAATGAATGAGAAGTGAGACAGTGGGGACAATATTAACTCACTCCAGAGACTTGCTGTGAGTGGGCAGAGAAATGGGACAGTAGCTGGCATGTTGTTGCACAAGTGAAATGAAACAGCACATATAAAGGGCTGAAACCAACACCTGGCACAGAGTGAGCACATAGCTACTTTTAGTATTATCTTTCCTATCCCTAGTCCTTTCTATGTCTCTTCAAAGCACATTTTCTTCTAAAACTATTTTCAATCTCTGATTGTCTTGAGTCCTGGGAATGTACAGTGACTCAGAATCATCCACAGTTGTGAATGATTGTATCTCTGGCGACTATAGATGAAAGTTACTGTTCCAGGAATTGTAAAAGGAAAGGCTTTGTGCTTAAGTGGCTTGTCCGAGTGCATTTGGTGCTGGCCGGGTGAGGTCAGATGACAAATCATTTCAGCCTGAAAGAGTGCTTTGAAGGGGCTGCCAAATACCAGATTCCAGGCAGGAAGTGATTTTTCTCCTTTTTCTCTCTGCTGCTGGGTCCCACCTTCAGCTCAATCATAGTACAGATGTGAGAGCACCCACATTCATTGTCTCTAGACAGGTTTTCTGGCATTTGCATATTTTCCTATGACAGTTGTTGGGTGGTGGCGGGTTTGTGATTTGTTTGCTTTTGGTCTTTATTTTTTGAGAAATGTCTGCCACATAGACGTATTTCCCAGTTGTCACTGTCTGTGATCACATAAATGGCCATAAGGATAGAAAGACAAAGCAACTTGGACAACTTACAACCAAGGTAAACTACCCTAGCAGAAGGGGAAGAGCGCTAATGGTGTCTATCCTAAGTCACTCTAGTCCTTTTCCTTAAGGCAGTAGCTCATGTCCCAAGCAGTGGCTCCATATTCGTTTCAAAACCTGGGCATAAGTGCAGCATGTCAATCCTGTTAAAGCATCAGTTAATCCCAGGTTCTCAGTAAATGAATGTATTTGTAGCTAGCTGGATAGCTATTGTTCTGGAAAGAGAAGAACATTCCTTCTTATCTTCAAGGGGATAAAGTCAGAATGGACCCTTCTGTTTCTCCTTCTGCCAGCTGAAAGGCACCATCCTGAAGCTTCTCCTCTTGGAGTTGTAGCTTCTTAAATCGCTCCCTTGATGTCTCTTTAGTGTTGTCTCCTTTTTGAAAGCAATTTGATGGATATTCATTATATAACCCCATGTATTTGTGACTTCAGTCATTGCCTTGCATTGACATATAGTTGTTCTGTGTGTCTTATTTTTCCAGCTGTAACTGTGAGCCCCTTAAATTTCTTTGAATTCCCTTCAGCTGAGTATATAGTGTAGACACTCTGTAAATACTTTTGAATTAGTTCTAATGCATTACTTTACCCTCGAGGATCTTAGCGTTTCACTGGGGAGGCAAGGGATACTCAGGTGAAATAGTTCAATAACAAGGCAAAGCAACAATTCAATGCCAAAGTGGAAATGTAGACCCAGGAGGTACAGTGCCAAGGATGCCAGGAGAGGAAAAGTCACAAGGCTGGGCCAGTCTGAGAAGGCTCTTACTTGCCCTGGGAGAATAAGTCAATAGTTGGTTTTACAAATGAATCTACCTAGCATAATAGTATTACTGCAACTGTCATTTTGTCTTTCGTACACAGATCTCTCTGCTTCCCAAAAGGAATTTGTTCTATAGACAAGCCTAGATCCTGGCCCCTAGAAATCTCCCAGCAAAGTTTACTTCTGTCCTCTTTTCCCACTTTCCAAAGCCCTTTCATCACTATTTTTTTTAAACCTCTGTTTCTATGAAAAGATTTATCTTATGGTTCAGCTCTCTAAAAGAAAGAGCCCATAGCAGGAGCATGGGCATAGAAAGGATGCATACGCTTTCCTGTGCTGTTTTCTGGGTGCTGCACTTGTGCTTTTAATCCTGCTGCTGTCAAGCTCCATTAGGAGATTTGAGCATCAGCCTCCTACCTTTGGGGCCTGGCCTCCCATCAGCCCTGGCTGAAATGAGGACAGTGTTTGAGAATGGTAATCAAGAAGAAAGACAGGCTGGGTATTTGCAAGGAGCCCCTACCATCCTTACAGCCCAATCACCTTTCATATCACACGGGGGCATTTATCCTCCCAGTTATAAGCACTGACTGCCATTAGGGAAGCCATCAAGATGCCATGTGCTGGCTTCCATAAAGTGATTTTAAAACAGTAGTAGAGGGCTTCCCTGGTGGCGCAGTGGTTGAGAGTCCGTCTGCCGATGCAGGCGACACGGGTTCGTGCCCCGGTCCGGGAAGATACCACAAGCCGCGGAGCGGCTGGGACCGTGAGCCATGGCCGCTGAGCCTGCGCGTCCGGAGCCTGTGCTCTGCAATGGGAGAGGCCACAACAGTGAGAGGCCCGCGTACCGCAAAAAAACAAAAACAAAAACAGTAGTAGAGAATCAAGGCTAAGCTTCTGTAACCCTCGTATACTTTTGAAAAGGAATGGATTTCCTCTTTCTAGGAACATGGAGCAGTGCTGGAGGAGCAGGGCCTCCTTTTCCTCCAAAGTAGGCAAAACAATCCTGGTAATCACGGGGTGACAGATGGTACAGCCAGACAGCCTTCACATCTGGCCTCTGATGTGATTTTAGTGGGTCAAAGCAATACTTGGACTCTTGCCTCAGACCACTGGCAGCAAGTTTCTGGGAAGGAAAAGGTCCCCTGGTTTCCCTTTCTTTGCATTTGATATAAAATAGGAACCAGTGCCATAGAAAGAATCCATGGGAATGTTTGTTTTTCAAGCTGAAATTAACACCTTTGTTGACATCAGCAGAAAATATTAAGAGCCCGTCTATGCAGGTTATTATGCTGGATCTCAAACCAGAATCTGTATATTTTTTGTGAGCCCTTAGTGTAAAAAAGCACTGATTTGCACTCAGAAAATATATGAAAAAAATAGATGGAATATAAAGCTCAAGATCATTGTTAGTAGGGAAAATAAATGGAAAGATTATGAGTGTTTATCCCTATCTTGTTTCCACAGCTGATTATTGAAATAACTGCCTCTTCTTTTGAGGAAAGCTCAAAAGTTTACATAGAAATTTATTTGCTGAGCCAGGCATTTAATTTGGAATTTTAATTTATTTGTTAAAACTTAACTTGGAATTAAAATTTGCAAAATTTGAATTTGCAAAAGAAAAGGTTGTATATTAATGCCTACAATTAGTTTTAGTGATACAAGTCCAACACACTCGTGTTTTTGTTTGTTTGTTTGTTTGTTTGTTTTTTGTGGTACGCGGGCCTCTCACTGTTGTGGCTTCTCCCGTTGCGGAGCACAGGCTCCGGACGCGCAGGCTCAGCAGCCATGGCTCACGGGCCTAGCTGCTCCGCGGCATGTGGGATCTTCCCGGGCTGGGGCGCGAACCCGTGTCCCCTGCATCGGCAGGCGGACTCTCAACCACTGCGCCACCAGGGAAGCCCCAACACACTCGTTTTTTGAAATGGTTATGTATCCTTCATTAGGTTGAAGCAAAAATTTTTCTAGTATAATCAGTGAGACAAATATATTTAGTATTGGAGGGTTAAGGTAAGTTCAGACAGAATGGCCTCAGAAGAAAGAGGAATATAGATTTATGAGGTGATATGCCATGAAAAACTATAAATGTGAGTTTGGATGTGAAGTAGCAGCAAATGTCCAGATGACAATAGCAAATCACTTCTGATGTGAGAGCCTGGGAGACCAATACTGAGCTAAATACAAAGATTTAGGGCTCTCCTTTGGACAGCAATGATAATAGTAGGAGAGTGGTTTCAAAGAAATTTCCACAGGAAATAGGACAGTTTGTTCTATGAGACGTGACATATGAGAAAACAATTTATATGGTAGATTTTTAATGATAACTTCTGATATAAGAAGAAAATATTGACTTGTGGTGCTCACCTTGGCCTGAATAAATAATGCTCTGGACTTAGGCCATTCTGGCCAGACTCAGCATTGCCCAAACTGCGGTGTTTAGAATGACCTCATCATGATTCCCCTGTGTCTTCAAGCAGCTTGCTAATTAGGAGAACACCATTCTTTTCCCTTGTGCCTGGATATGCTATATAAAGTCTTTTTAGAGGGCAAATATTGCCTCCTCTTTTTGTTGTTGTGATGTTGCTGTCCTCCATTTTTTCTTTTTTTCCAGCTTTACTGAGCTATAATTGACAAATAAAATTGTAAAATTTTAAAGTGATAGTTTAATATACGTATACTTTGTGAAATGATGACCACAAATCAAGTTAATTAACACATCCATCACCTCCCATAGTTACCTTTGTGTGTGTGTGTAATAAGAACATTTAAGGTCCACCCTCACAGCAAATTCTAAGTATACAATACAGTATTATTAACTGTCTTCACTGTGCTGTACGTTAGTTCCTCAGAACTTATTCATCTTACAACTGAAGGCTTGTGCTCTTTGACCAGCGTCTCCCCATTTCCCCCACACCCCAGCCCCTGTTAACCACCGTTCTACTCTCTGTTTCTGTGAGTTCAGCTTTTGTAGATTCCACATATAAGTGATATGATGCAGCATTTGTCTCTCTCTCTGACTTACTTCACTTAGCACAATGCCCTCAAGGCCCATCCATGTTGTCACAATGGCAGAACTTCCTTCTTTCTCATGGCTGAGTCATATTTATATTCATATTATTCATATATATATATCTCACACCTTCTTTATCCATTCATCTGTCGATGGACGCTTAGGTTGTTTCCATATCTTGGATATTGTGACTAATGCTGCAGTGAACATGGGCGTGTAAATACCTTAGAGATACTGATTTTGTTTCCTTCGGCTATGTATCCGGAAGTGGGATTGCTGGATCCTACTGTGTTCTATTTTTAATTTTTTGAGGAAATTTTACACTGTTTTTGATAATGGCTGTACCAATTTACATCCCCAGCAATAGTATACAAGAATTCCCTTTTCTTCACATCCTTACCAACACTTGTTACCTCTTGTCTTTTCGATAAAAGCTGTCCTAACAGGTGTGAGGTGCTATCTGTGGTTTTGATTTGCATTTTTCTGATGATTAGTGAAGTTGAACACCTTTTAATGTTACCTGTTGTCCATTTGTATGTCTTCATTGGAAAAGTGTCTTTTCAAGTCCTTTGCCCATTTTTAATCATTATTTTGTTTTTGTTTTTGCTATTGAGTTGTATAAGTTCCTTATATATTTTATATATTAACCCCCTTAACAAATATATGGCTTGTAAATATATTCTACCATCCCATAGGTTGCCTTTTCATTATGTTTATTGTTTCCTTTGTCAGGCAGAAACTTTTTAGTTTTATGTAGTTCTACTTATGTTTGCACTTGTTGCTTATGCTTTTGATGACATATCCAAAAAATCATTGCCACGGCCAATGTCAAGGAGCTTTTTCCCTATGTGTTTTCTTCTAGGAGTTTTACAGTTTCAGGTCTTACATTTAAGTCTTTAATCCATTTCAAGTTATTTTTGTGTGTGTGTGAGCAGTGTAAGATAGGGATCCAGTTTCATTCTTTTACACGTGGATATCCAGTTTTCTCAACACCATTTATTAAAGGAACTATCCTTTCCTTCCCCATATTGTGTGTTCTTGGAGCCCTTGTCAACGATTAGTTAACCATACTTGCATGTGTTATTTCTGGGTGCTCTATTCTGTTCCATTGATCTATGTGTCTGTTTTTATGCCAATACCATACTGTTTTGATTACTACTGATTTGTAATATAGTTTGAAATCTGGGAGAGTGATGCCTCTGATTTTGTTCTTCTTTCTCAAGCTTGCTTTGACTGTTCAGGGTCTTTGGTGCTTCTATACACATTTTAGGATTGCTTGTTCTATTTCTGTGAAAAATGCCACTGGGATTTTTATAGGTATTGTATTGAATCTGTAGATCACCTTGGGTAGTTAGTATGGACATTTTAACAATTCTCATTCTTCCAATCCATAAACATGGGATATCTTTCCATTTATTTGTGTCTTCTTCAATTTATTTTATCAATGTCTTATAGTTTTCTGCATACAGATGTTTCACCTCCTTAGTTAAATTTATTTCTAATTATTTTATTGTTTCTCATGCTATTATAGATGGGATTGTTTTCTTAATTTCTCTTTATGATAATTTGTTGTTAATGAATAGAAGTACAACTGATTTTTGTATGCTGATTTTATAGCCTGCAATTTTACTAAATTTTTTAAATGAATTCTACGGTTTTTTGGTGGACTCTAGGGTTTTATATATATATACAGTTATATCATCTACAAATTGAGACAATTTTACTCCTTCCTTTCCAATTTAGATGCCTTTGTCTCTTTTTATTTTCTAATTGCTCTGGTTAGGACTTCCAGTACTATGCTGAATGAAAGTGGCAAGAGTGGGCATCCTTATCTTGTTACTGAGGCCAGCATTACCCTGATACCAAAGCCAGACAAGGATACTACAAAAGAAGAAAATTACAGACCAGCGTCCCTGATGAACATACATGCAAAATACTCAACAAAATACTAGTAAGCAGAATTCAATAGCACATTAAAAGCATCATATGTCATGATTAAGTTGGATTTATCCCCAGGATGCAAGGATGGTTCAACATATGCAAATCAATAAATGTGATATACCACATTAATAAAATGAAAGATTAAAAATTGTATGATCATCTCAATAGAGATCATTTGACAAAGTCAACATCCTTTCATGATAAAAACTTTCAGCAAATTGGGTATAGAAGGAATGTATCTCAACATAATAAAGTCCATATATGACAAGCCCACAGCTAACATCATACTTAATGATGAGAAGCTGAAAACTTTTCCTCTAGGAACAAGACAAATGCTACATCCTTGATGGCAAAGAAAGACTATAGTGCCAGCGATGTTCCTAGGTCTATTCAGATCTTTTGCATAACTTGAGTAAATCACTTATATATTCTATCTCCATGTGAAGATAGGCTAATAATCCCAGTTCTCAACCATGTGAATTAATTGCCAAATTAATTGCCAAATATATAATTGTGTTGAGAAAGATAAGTTAATATCCTGCCTATGTTTTAGGTGGCTAAAAACAGACCAAGGCAAACGAATTCTATTTTTCTTTCTTTCTTTCTTCTTATTATTTTTAAATTTTGGCTGTGTTGCATCTTCATTGCCGTGTGCAGGCTTTCTCTAGTTGTGGCGAGCGGGGGCTCCTCTTCGTTGCGGTGCATGGGCTTCTCATAGCAGTGGCTTCTGTTATTGGGGAGCACAGGCCCTAGGCGTGCGGGCTTCAGTAGTTGTGGCACACAGGCTCAGTAGTTGTGGCTCACGGGCTCTAGAGCACAGGCTCAGTAGTTGTGGCACATGGGCTTAGTTGCTCTGCGGCATGTGGGATCTTCCAGGTCTCAAACCTGTGTCCCCTGCACTGGCAGGTGGATTCTTAACTACTGCAACACCAGGGAAGTCCCTCTATTTCTTTAAATCACTCTCCTTTGATTTAAGCAACTGCAGGAACCACTTAAATAGGTTACAAGTCTGAATAAGAAATTGCTCTTTACTTATTTACTGAATTATCCCATAGCTCTTTTGTGAATTTTTATTCAGAAACGGATTCATCCTTCAATATATTCTGGTGGCCCATGCCAAATGGAGATTGGATGTCAACTTTGCTTCATATGGAAACATAGATGCCCTAAAGCTCTTTGGTGCTGGGTGGAGCTTTCAGGGTATGGGCATTAGTACTGTATTCCCATACAGCCACACACTTTTTTTACCCTCAGTTTGCTGTACCAGTTACCTTAACTCAGTGGTGAGAAAGTACTTTACTATGATTATAATACATTTCAGCACATTGTTTTAGTGAGTTATATTTGTACCACCACCACCAGCCCCCCACCCACCCAAGAAAAGAGACTGACCACATTCAACTCTAAAAGCAGCTACACTGGCTGTAAAGTGGTTGCTTAGTCTCGTGCATGGGCCTGTCCTGGCCACCAGGGCAGGTGAGAGGAGCCAGAGGAGAGGATGTGAACACAAACCTGCTCAGAGAGGCTTCCTAGAGTGTGAAAGTAAAAAGGGTTGCTCGATAGTGATATGAACATGAAGCACACAGAGACGAGTCAGGGACCCTAGCAACTCTCTATTTTTTAAAGCTGTCTTTATTGTACACTAACTCTGCATAAGCACTGGGCTAGGCAATCTCCGTATGTGTAGCCTTAAGAGGTAGAGAGTATTTATCTCCCATTTTGCAGCTGAGGAACTAAGGTTAAGAAAGATTAAATAACTTTCCCAAGGTTACTGTGGCTGTGAAAAGATCCAGACTCAGTTTGTTTGATTAAAAGTTTCATGCTGTTAATCGTTTGACTATTGACTATACTATTTGTTTTTGCAGCCTGATTATTTAAAATTCAAGCCAGTAACTCGTGATTCCTGGTCTTCCCTGGTGGTCCAGTGGTTAAGACTCCATAGTCCCAATGCAGGTGGCCTGGGTTCGATCCCTGGTCAGGGAACTAGATCCCGCAAGCTGCAACTAAGAGCCCACATGCCACAACTAAAGATCCTGCCTGCTGCAACTAAAGATCCCGCATGCCGCAACAAAGATCCTGTGTGGCACAACTAAGACCTGGCACAGCCAAATAAATAAATAAATATTTTTTAAAATTCCTGATTCCCAAGAAGCAACTATAAAATAAAAGACTTTATCTTAAGAGAGGATAGATGCTTCACTTGTGTTGGGGAGACCAAGAAAGGGAGACAGAAGAAAATGCAAAGTTGAATAAATTTAAATGCAAGATAAAATTCAGACCTTCACAGAGGTAGCACACCCCTTTTTGTTGGATAATTCATTACACCTTACCAGAGTCTCATTTCCAAGGACTTGTGAGAGAAGACCACACCCTCATTATTTCTGGGAGTTTTCAGAACTCATTTTCTCACATTTCTCTCTGTCTCATGTATATTCACACATGTTCTTCCTTCCTGACCTGCACTGCAACAGGCACAAAGCCAACCCCCTTCACTTGTTCCTACACACCCACAAATTCACTCACAGAAATGCATATTGTCAGTTTAGAAACTTTGCTGAAGATTTGGGGGACGAAGTTCACAGGAAGGGGTGACATGTGCCTGTGTCCACTGTCCTCCTCTCTTCCTCCTTGTTCTTTACATCCCAGGAGCAACAAAGTCTTCCCCTTGCCTCATGGAGAACAGTTTTTGAAAATCAATTTCCCCCCTAAATTTAGAAAGGAAATTTGGTGCATATCCTGTCTATTAACATAACATAACCCTTACAGAGACTGGAGTGGCATTCAAATACATCAGTGTTTTTGCAGAATTAATAAATACTGGCACCAACTGAGATAAATAAAGATTTTAAATAGCCTCACTGTTGCTTGAGATTTGCCACCAAATCAGGTCAGATCGGCTCAGGTTCTTTCTCAAATGAGATCTTTTCTATACTGATGTTCAGAGGTTTTTGAATTTCAAATTGTGGATAAGGGATTCTAGAACTGTATAAGAGAAAACCACTGAGCTGGGTTTTATAATCTAACCCCTTTCTAGAGACATCTGTGGTCTTAATCACTGATTAAATAGTATTTGACATCTTTAAAAAGAAAAACTTAAATCCTAGCTCTGATTTAAAATGTGGCTTGAATGTCAGACGGCAGAGTTGGTCATATGGAAGAAATTAAAACACTCCTTTTTGAAGCTTCCACCAGCAAAACCTGTCTTTAGATAAAAATAATTTTTATTTACCCAATTATACTGACAACACCAAGACAGCATTGGAAAGACAGGAACAGCCTTCTCAGCTAAGGGAGGAAGAGATGTTTCCACTGGCCAAAGAGACTAGGTTGAGGTGATGTAGTCCCTGTCTAAAGGGTCCTTTTATTTTATTATTATTTTTTAAAATAAATTTATTTATTTTTGGCTGCGTTGGGTCTTCACTGCTGCGCGCGGGCTTTCTCTAGTTGCAGCGAGCGGGGTCTACTCTTAGTTGCGGTGCGCAGGCTTCTCATTGCGGCGGCTTCTCTTGTTGCGGAGCACAGGCTCTAGGCACGCGGGCTTCAGTAGTTGTGGCAGGCGGTCTCAGTAGTTGTGGCCCGCGGGCTCTAGAGCGCAGGCTCAGTAGTTGTGGCGCACGGGCTTAGTTGCTCCGCGGCATGTGGGATCTTTCCAGACCAGGGCACGAACCTGTGTCCCCTGCATTGGCAGGTGGACTCTTTTTTTTTTTTTTTTTAAAGAAATGAAATCCTTTAGTTTATTTATTTATTTTTGCTGTGTTGGGTCTTTGTTTCTGTGCGACGGCTTTCTCTAGTTGTGGAAAGCGGGGGCCACTCTTCATCGCGGCGCGCGGGCCTCTCACTATCACGGCCTCCCTTGTTGCGGAGCACAGGCTCCAGACGCGCAGGCTCAGTAGTTGTGGCTCACGGGCCTAGTTGCTCCATGGCATGTGGGATCCTCCCAGCCCAGGGTTTGGACCCGTGTCCCCTGCACCACCACTGCGCCACCAGGGAAGCCCTATTATTTTATTTATTTATTTATTTATTTATTTATTTGCGGTACGCGGGCCTCTCACTGCTGTGGCCTCTCCCGTTGCGGAGCACAGGCTCCGGACGCGCAGGCTCAGCGGCCATGGCTCACGGGCCCAGCCGCTCCACGGCACGTGGGATCTTCCCGGACCGGGACATGAACCCGCATCCCCTGCATCTGCAGGCGCACTCCCGACCACCGCGCCACCAGGGAAGCCCTATTATTATTTTTTTAATTTGGCCGCACCACACAGTAGGTGGGATCTTAGTTCCCCGACCAGGGATCTAACCTGTGTCCCCTGCCCTGGAACACCAGGGAGGTCCTGGGTCCTTTTATTTCATAACGAAAGTCAATAGAAAAATATTATTGACGTTACAACTTACTTTACTAGAATGCATCTAAGAGAGCAAGGGATATAGGTAATTGCTTTTTTCCTTGATGTAGTCTTATAGATCTCTAGCCAAATGGCGGAATTTTTACCCAAAAATAAGTCCTCCTAGATTAAAACAAAAACAATACCTTCACACATGCAATTGGAGATCTTCTGCTTCTGATAGTGACAGACCCATACTCCTGAAGGGTAAGTTGAGGATAACTAAAAGGTTGGATAAAACATGTTTAAAATCTTAAAAGCATCAAAGAGCTAACAAGTTAATAAGGAATTACTAGCGTTAAAGCCCCAAGAGAGGATAGAAATCCAAAGAGATGAACCTTACATTTGGGACACTGGGGGGCATTTGATAATCCTGGTTAGAGGTCAAAAGTTGGAGCCCATTGTTCACCAAAGGTAGGGATGCTGCTAAAACACCCTCTGCTTTGGGTTGAGATCCTAAAGGAGTTACACTCTAGGGTAGGGTGAATGGAAGTGCACTTGTACTTGGGTGTGGGCTGGATTTAGTGACTCATTTCTCATGAATAGTATATGGCAAAAGTGATGCTTTTTCTCCACATGATCCTTCATCCTGGGTTTCTTTTTTTCAAGTTTTATTTAAATTGGTAGAATAGTTGATTTATATATTGTGTTAGCTTTAGGTGTACAGCATACTGATGCAGTATTTTTTCAGATTATATTCCATTATAGGTTATTGTAAGATAATGGGTATAATTCCCTATGCTATACAGTATGTTCTTGTTGCTTATCTATTTTACATATAGTAGTTTGTATCTGCTAATCCCATACCCCTAATTTGTCTCTCCCCTCTTTTCTCTCCCTTTTGGTAACCCCAAGTTTGTTCTGTATCTGTGAGTCTATTTCTGTTTTGTATATACATTCATTTGTATTATTTTTTAGATTCCACATATAAGTGAGTGATATTATATAGTATTTGTCTTCCTCTGTCTGACTTATTTCATTAAGCATTATATTCTCTAAACTGAAGATCAACAAGGATATGGAAGACTTGAACGAACTATAAAAGAGCTGGACATAACATACACCTATAGGATGCTTCACCCAACAACAGCATTCTTCTCTGGTGCACATGAAATGTTCTCTAGGATAGACCATATGCTAGGCCATAAAATAAGTCTCAATACATTCTAAAGATTTGACATCATAGAAACCATGTTCTCTTACCAGAATGGAATAAAATTAGATAATAATAACAAATAAATTTGGGAAATTCACAAATATGCACAAATTAAACAACATACTCCCAGATTACCAATGGGTCAAGGAAGAAATCAAATGGAAAATTAAAAAGTTGAGATGAATGAAAATGAAAACACAACACACCAAAACTTATGGAATGTAGTGAAAACAGTGCTTAGGGAGAAATGTATACCTATAAACAGCTATATTAAAAAAGAAGAAAGAAAAAAAAAAGAAAGATCTCAAGTCAATTTACTTAAACTTCTACCTTAAGAAATTAGAAAGAGCAAACTAAATTCAAAGCAAGAAGAAGGAAATAATAGAGATTAGGGTGGAAGTAAGTATGATGTAAAATAGAAAAACAATAGAGGATCAACGAAACCAAAAACTGTGTCTTGAAAAAGATCAACAAAATTGACAAACCTTTAGCTAGACTGATCAAGAAAAAAGAGAAAACTCAAGTTACTAAGCTCAAGAATAAAAGCTAATCACTACTGATATTACAGAAATAAAAAGGATTATAAAGGAGTACTATGAACAATTGTATGACAACAAATTAGATAACCTTGAAAAAAATGGACAAATTCCTTGAAAGACGCTAACTACTGAAACTGACTCCAGAAGAAACAGAAAAATCTGAATACACCTATAACAAATAAAGTGCTTTAATTAGTAATTAGAAAACTACTCACAAAGAAAAGCCTAGACTCAGATAGCCTCACTGATGAATCATATTGTTTAAAGATGAATTAACACTAATCCTTCACAAACTCTACCAAAATAGTGGGAGAGGAGGGAACACTTCTCAATTCATTCTATGAGATCAATATTACCCTGATACCAAAATCCGACAAAGACATTACAAGAAAAGAAAACTACAGACAAATATCCCTTATGAATATAGATGCAAAACTCTGCAACAAAATATTAGCAAATCAAATCCAGCAACATACAAAATGGATCATACACCAGGACCAAGTGAGATTTAGCCTAGGAATGCAAGGTTGTTTTAAATCCAAAAAATCAATGAATATAATACACCATTTGAACAGAATGAAAGCTGAAACCACTTGATCACGTCAATAGATGTAGAAAACATTTGATAAAATCCAACACCCTTTTTTAAAATAAAAAACACTCAACAAACGAGGATTAAAATGTACCTTCTTCAACCTGATAAAGGACATTTATGGAAAAACCCACAGCTAACATACTTAATGGTGAAAGACTGAATGCTTTCCCCCTTAAGATCAAGAACAAGAACACTGCTATTAAAAATTTCACTAGAGGTTCTAGCCAGGACAGAAAAAGTGGAGAGAAGAAGGCTGACCACAATGGAATCAAAGTAGAAATCAATAACAGAAAGATAACAGGAAATCTCCAAACATGTGTAAACCAAACAACACACTGCTAAATAACCATTTGATCAAAAAGGAAGTCTTAAGGGAAGTTAAAAAAAAAATATTGAATCAAATGAAACTGAAAATACAACATATCAAAATTTGTGGGACCCTGTGAAAGCTGTGCTGAGAAGAAATTCATTTCACTAAATGCATGTATTAGAAAAGAAGAAAGTCTCCAATCAATAATCTAAGTTTCCACCTCAAGAACCTAAGAAAAAAGAGCAAAATAAACCTAAAGGAAGAAGAAGGGAGACAAGATTAGAACTAAGTAAAACTGAAAACAGAAAAACAATAGAGAAAATCAGTAAATGAAGAGCTGTTTCTTTGAAAGAATCAATAAAATCAACAAACCTTTAGTAAGACTGACAAAGAAAAAACGAGATAACACAAATTACCAGTGTTTCAAGAATGAAACAGGGAATATACTACAGACCCTGCAGACATCAAAAAGATACCAAGGGAACACAATGAACAACTCTACACACATAAATTTGACAACTTTGATGAAATGTCAGTTCTTTGAAAAATGCAAAGTACCACATCTCATCCAATCTGAAGTAGACAATTTTAACAGCCCTATAAGGAAATTAAATCTGTAATTTAAAAACTTCCAAAAAAGAAATCTCCAGCCTCAGATAGTTTCACCAGAGAATTCTACAAGCATTTGAAGAAGACTCAACATCAAACCTACATCACCGCTTCCAGAAAACAGAATAGGAGGAAACACTTCCCAATTCATTTTATGAAGCCAGTATTACCCTGATACCAAAATCAGACAAAGACAGTATAAAGAAAGAAAACTACAGACCAATACCTCTCATGAATATAGACACAAATGTGCTTAAGAAAATATTAGCAAATAGAATTTAGCAACACATAAGGAGAATTATATACCATAACCAAGTGGGTTTTATTCCAGGGACACAAGGCTGGTTCAAATTTTAAAAATCAATCAATGTAAGTCACCACATTAATAGGCTAAAAAGAAAAATCACATGGTTATATAAACCAATATAAAAGTATTTGACCAAGTTCAACACCAATTTATGACAAAAACTTTCACAAAAATAGGAACAGAAGGCAAATTTGTCAAGTTGATAACTACAGCTAATTTATACTTAATGATGAAAAGACTGAATGCTCTCTCCCTAATTCTTATCAAAATATCAGCAAGGTTCTTTGTAGATATAAAGAAGATTATTCTAAAGTTTAAATGGAAAGTCAAAGGAACTAGAAGATCTAAAACGATTTTGAATAGGAAGAATAATGTGGGCACAATCAGCCTGCCCAATTTCAAGATTTATTATATAGCTACAGTAATCAAGACCCATAATAGGAAAAACTGAAAAATCAGACCTTATCAAAATTTAAAACTTCCTCTGCAAAGGAAGAAAAGAAGAAGTATTCATGTAAAGAGGATGAAAAGACAAGCTACAGACTGGGGAAAATATTTTCAAACCACACATGCACGAAAGGACTAGGAACTAGAAGATATAAAGAACTCTCAAAACTCAACAGTAAAAAAACAAACAATCCATTTAGAAAATGGCCAAACGATATAAATAGATATTTCACCAAAGAGAACATATAGATGGAAATATAGATGGCATATAAGTATGTGAAAAGATGTTCGACATCATTAGCCACTAGGGGAATGTAAATTAAAACCACCATGAGCTATCATTACAGATCTATCAAAATGGCTAAAATCTTAAAAACAGCGACAACACCAAATGTTGGCAAGGACGTGGAGAAATGGGATCACTTATACATTGCTAGTGGAATGGAAAAATGGTACAGCTACTCTGCAAAACAAGTTGGCAGTCTCTTAAAAAACTAAGCGTGACCGCCTGGAGGGGTGAGATAGGGAGGGTGGGAGGGAGGGAGACACAAGAGGGAAGAGATATGGGAACATATGTATATGTATAACTGATTCACTTTGTTATAAAGCAGAAACTAACACACCACTGTAAAGCACTTATCTCCAATAAAGATGTAAAAAAATAAAATAAAATAAGCATGCAACTACCACACAATCTAGTGATTGCTCTCCTGGGTATTTATGTCAGCAACATGAAAACTTAACATTTACACAAAAACCTGTACATCCATACCACCCAATAAATAAACCTGGATGAATCTCTAAAGAATTATGCTGAGTAGGAAAAAAATCCAAAAGGTTATACACTGTATGATTTCATTTGTATAACATTTTTGAAATTACACAATTGTAGACATGATAAACAGACAAGTGGTTTCCAGGGGTTAGGGATGGGAAGGGGTGCCAAGGGGAAGCAGGTGTGGCTATAAAAGGGAAACCTGAGGGATTCTTGTGATTCAGATAAAGTTCTGAAGAGGCATGTCACAAAACAGAAAATTCGATTAGCCTATAAACACAGGTAAAAGTGCACAGCCTCATTAGTCATTAGGGATATAAAAAGAAGATCACAATTTTGATACCATTCCACAGCCATCAGATTGACAAAAATTAAGAAGTCTAACAATATTATGTTTTGAAAAGGATGTGGAACAAGTGGAACTATCATACATCTCTGGTGGGAGTGTAAACTTTATGACCACTTTGGAGAATTATCTGGCAATATCTGATAAAGTTAAATATAAGTATACCCTATAGCTCAGCAATTCCCCTCCAAGGTATATACACTACAGAAGAGCTTGCCCTTGCACATCAGGAAATATATGTATATACAAGAATGTTGTTAGAAGTATTATTTTTAATGACCCCAACTACAACTACATGCAGCAAAAATAGATGACCTCATAAACATAACCAAGTGAAAGAAGAGGCCAGATACACAACAAAATATTCATGCTACACTACTCCATTTATAGAAAGTTCAAAAACTATAGCGTTTAGAGATGTATAACAAGATGATAAAACTATAAAGATGTATAAGGAAATAATTACCATAAAGTTAGGATAGTTGTTGCTTTAGGGGGAAGTACTTATGAAAGGGAATGGGATCTGGGTTGATGGCAATGAGCTGGGTGGTTATTACAAGGTTTAGTAAATCATGATTTCTAAGGCTGTATGTTGTCTTCATTTTCTCTGTGTATAATTGTTTATAACAAAATAACGCATCTCTTCATATTTCACTGCCTTGTCTTCAAGGAGAAATGAGGAGGGAAGAATGTAGGTGTGAGGTTTTGTGTGAGAAAAGGCAGCACAAGAAAATCTGAGGTCAAAATTTAAAACTTGTGAAGAGAGAGAGGGAAAAAAAAGTGGAGTCTTGAGGGAATGGCAAACCTGCTGGCATGATTAGGTGTGCCTATGGATGGTTGTGTTTTTTTTAAGTGCTTTAGGAATAATAAAGTTTGCTCCAAGTACTATATTTCTTACTCCCTTCCTTTACAACTAGGACCTGAGCTGAGGGACTATGTTTTTTCAGGGTTTTTTTTTTTTGTTGTTGTTTGTTTGTTTGTTTTTCAAATAGATACTTCATTCACCTTTGCTTTGAATCCTCCAGACTGTCCGGGGTATGAAGAGGAAAACATTTGATGTGGAGGAGAACCCTCCCTCCTTGAGCATTAACCTGGGTGACTCCATCCCTCCCTCCTCCCCAGTCGTCAGTCCAACCAAGACTGGAGAGCAGGGTCAGGAGAAAGGTAAACAGGCCCAAACAGGTAAAAGTTCCAAAAGTTTGCAAGTGCTAGAAAGTGACAGAAAGATGAGTTTCCACCTCATCCTGTCAAGTTTTTCGAGCAGATCTTCTGACCTACTGATGTCAGAACTATTGTTTGGGGTACAGCACATAAGCAACTTTAAAAACTTTTAAAAGACTTTACAAGAGGATGATTTAACAAGAAACCTAGAGCACCGTTAACGTTTTCTTCTTGTGTTGTGGGGTGGGGAAGAGCATTGCTTCTTCTTTCCTGCTTTTTCCTGCCAGATCTTGCCATCACAACTCTGATCTTACACTGACTCCCTGCCCCGCCACGAGGACCGGGTACCCCTCGACGGCGGGAACATCAGGTGTCACTGGACTTCCAGGGACCACTGCGGGCCGGAAACAGGAAAACAGATGAGCCTTTCAGGCTGCTCTCAAGGCAACGTCCAGTGGATAGCGACACACCCTGGTCCTTAAGACTCTCATTTTCCTGGGAGCGTCCGTGCTGGACCCAATCCGTATGTAGCAAGCCAAGTCCCCCGCGCGAGCGTTCCTAGGGCGCTCGACTCCAAGTTTACATTTCTTAGGCAAAAAGGCAGTGGAGCTAACGGAAGCCTCTTTGGAAGGCAACAGCCTGCGCTGTTTTATCCTTTCCCTTCTCCCTGGAGCAGGCAGCCTCTCTAGCAGGGGATTCTCCCAGGACTGGGGCCAGCGCCAATCAGGACGCTCGGCACCTGCCCCCAGCCCCGGCACCTGGAGGGGCGATGAGCTTCTCGGCTCGGTGCAAAGCCAGTCCTCTGAGCGTCGGGGAGGGCGGAGGAGCCTCACGTGGGCCTCCCCAACCAGGGGCGCCCGGAAGGACGCGCGCAGACCCCGTGGGAACCGAACGCGGGAGTCGCCGCCGGAGCTGAGCCGCTCAGCTGAGGTAATGTGTAACGCGCTGCTCCGCGCCGAGGTTCCTAGGGGGAGGGGGAGGGGAGAGGAGGGGAGGGGAGGGAGAGGAGGGGAGGGAGAGAAGAGGAGGGGAGGGGAGGGAGAGAAGAGGAGGGGAGGGGAGGGGAGGGGCGGGCCGAGGACCTCGCGGGGCGCCTGCCTCCGCGCTGGGACGGGGATGTGTCGGGCCAGCGTGTACTTTCGAGGGCGCCTCTGCAACCGGGTAAGCACTCCCCGGGGCCGCCGCCCTCTGCCTACCCCTATCTTGGCCGTGGCTGTGCCCGGCTGGCTCAGTGTCCGCGCTCGCCTCTTCTGCTCGGCCCCCGAGCCGTTCGCTCCGAGGGGGTGGGGGTGGACGTCTTGGGCCTCAAGGCGAGGCCGCGGGTCGCGCCGTCCCCGCCCCGGGGCGGGCCTTGCCGGGTCCCTGCCCCCGGCCGCACCGCTGCTGCTGCTGCTGCTGCCGCCGCCTCAGCCCCACTTGCCGACCTGCTCCCCGGCGCCTTCCGTCCGGCGGGACCCCACACGGACGCGGCTGCTGCGCCTCGGCGCCCGCGAGCTCCCGGGGACCATGCGGCTGCCTGGGCCCGCGACACGGCGGGCTGCGAGCGCTGGCCGGGCGCGAGTGAGTGAGCGGGGCGCCGGGCAGGGGCTGCTGACCCGGGGTGGGTGGGAGCGGTCGGACTGTGCGGCAGGGTGGATCCGAGCGCGCGGGCGCTCCCGGGCCAGCCTTGCAATCTGGGCTGGGTGTGCTGGTGGTTTTCCTGAAGTTTTATAAAATAAGGCGGGCGGAGGTGCGTTTGCGGCGCCGGGTCGGCCTCTCAGGTCCAGGACCGCCGGGGGCTGACCGTCTGCCTCAGGGACAGAGAAACCGGACTCTCACCTGGGCCGCTGTCCGCTTCCTCCTGAGACCCCGGGGCGGGCGTCCCGCACCCCATCCCCCAGGGCCGTGCGCTGACGCGCGGGCGCGGCGGGCTTGTCTCGAGGCGCCGGGCACATCGAAGCTCCGCTCAGCGGCCCGGAGGAGGGTTTGGCCGGGGTAGAGAGATCGGGAGGTGAGCGGAAAGCAGTGTCGGGGTGAAACCCGCATTCTGCTGCTCGAATCCCCTTCACTCGGAGTCTGGCTGGGATGGGCGGGTGGAGTGCCCAGCGCGGCGCCCGGGAGACCGCCTGCAGGGGGGCTTCCTCGCTGCTCTGCGCCTCCGAAGGCAGCGAAGGAGGGCAGGGCTGGAGAGCTGTCTTCTCTGTCAGTGCCCCATGGCTATTTACACCACCCGTGTTCTTGTGTCTCACGTGGGCATTGCTTTTCTCCGGTGAAACTGTGGGGCTCTGGAAGTTCGCTCTAACTGGTTTGATGTGGCGGGGATGTAGCCAGCCCGCAGGCTGGGGCCCCGCAGTCAGTTGAGGCACTTTCTCTCGTTCTTTCCAGTCTGCCCAGCTGCGGACCCTCCCCTAGCCCCAGGTCACGCTTGCGGCCTGGCTGGAGGACCCCGGTTGCGGGGAGGGTGGTTCTCACCGGCAGGGCTAGGGGTCGGACTCTGAGGAGACAGACGTGTAACTGGCAGGGATCGACGTCTACGCAGTCTGGTATCTGTGCCCTGCCCGGCCCGCCCGTGTCTGAGGTAGACCCACGTTTTGTACCTTGTGAAAGACTAACGATGGGGGACTTCAGATCCTGCATGTTCACTTTGCCTGCGATTGACTGGGATCTGGAGTCTTGGGGGGGAAAGGCCACTTTCTTTCTGTACTAATGAAGTACTTGAAATTATGTTCAGATCTTGCCCGTTTCCTTCAAACTGACAGAGGTGGACTAAGGGGAAGAAAGAGCAAAGGAACATTCTCTGAAAGCAATTATAATTTCTCAGACCTCTGCCAGGAGGTTCCAGCTCCCGTGCCTGAGAGGATCCAAACCCACATATAGAATATAGAGATGGGGGTCGTGTTGGCACTCAGGGAGGAACTGAAATGTGGCTTCCTGAGGTTCAGCCAGGGCATTCGATCAGCAGCAGTGCCCTCCCTCACTATCACAATTTCTGCCATCCTGGGGGATGAAATGAGACAGGACCATGTGTAAATGGGAAAAGCCTCAAGTTCTTTGGGAGGAGGGAGTATTACATACCTAGATAGAAGCCCTAGCACCACTGGCATTCCTGCCAAAACTAGAAATCTAAATTTAGTGACATCATCAAAAATAGTGCTTGGGAAAGGAAAGATGGGCTCTGGTGCCGATGAGAGCAAGTCCTTCATGTTTTGCCCAAGGATGTCTGTTTTGCCTCTGACTTGCCCATCTGAAATTGGAAATGAGCTCTACTTAGACCAGAGTGCCCTTAGGCTGAATACAAACATCATCTGGCAGCAGTGGAGGCTGGCACAGAAACAGCCCACCCCTCACCCAGAGGCCTTGGGTGGGATTTTAGTGAGCTCTCCTGCTAACTTTGGAAGGAGGGTGTGGTGACTTCCAGGAGTTGGGAATCCTCTGGGTGGCCACTTAACAAAAGAGCCATTCGGCCCTGGCTGGGCTGTTCCAGGTCCTGTCAATTGTGAAAAGTGCCCTGAGGTTTAGAATCTGGCCTGATGATTATTAACACTAATGAAAGCTGCTACTATTTGTTAAGTACCTTCTATGTACCAGAGATAAAGCTTTGCAAAATCAGTATTATGATCCCCATATTTCATGTGAGGAGACTGAGTTTGGGAAAGGCTAAGTAATTTGCTAAGATCATAAAGCTAGTCAGTAGCGCAGCTGTGCCTGGAACCCAGGTCTGTCTAATTCCAAAGTCTCTGCTCCTTCCACAGTGCAACACTTCTCCCACTAAGAATAGATGCACATGTGGTAGCTGAAAATCTAGAACATTGTGAATAAAGACTGTTATTTGTAGGTCCGAGAGATGTTTGTGACCCCATTAGATTTCAGAGAAAGTGCTGGCCTAGTAAAACTGGATGCTTTTTTTTCCCAGTAGGACTCAGGCATTTAATTCATACACAATGGATTAATTTCTTTAATATGTAAAGTGTAAGCTGCAGTGACATATTTATTTACCTTTCAGTTAGCAAACATCAAAAAGATTGATAAACTGTTGATGAGATTCTGGAAAAATAGGCAGTTTCGTATATTGCTGGTTGGAGAGTAAACTGGTACAACTCCTTTGGAGAGCATTTTAGAAAAGTATATCAAAATTAGAAATGCCCATGCCATCTGACTCAGTGATTTCATTTTTAGGAATCCGATTTGCCATTGTTCTTGCATGTGGCCACAAAGACGTGTATATTATAGCATTGTTTGAACTATGAAAGAACAACCTACATGCTCATCAAAGGGGGACTTGTGGTACTTCCAGATAGTTGAATACTGTTCTGTTCATCCATAAAAAAAGATTTAGGAAGCTTACTATATAACTGATATATGACAGTTTTCAAGATATAGGGCTGAGTGGAAAACATACATAGGGTGTTTATAATATGCTACTCTTCATGCTATAAAAGAGGAGGAAGAATGAGCGGTCCAAGATATTTGCTTGCATTTGCATAACCATATACACAAAACCTAATAATACCTGTTGCCTCCAGGGAGAGCGGACCTGTAAACTCTTTTGTACATTTTGTAACATCTTTATTGGAATATAATTGCTTTACAATGGTGTGTTAGTTTCTGCTGTATAACAGTGAATCAGCTATACATATACATATGTCCCCATATCTCCTCCCTCTTGCACCTCCCTCCCACCCTCCCTATCCCATCCCTCTAGGTGGACACAGAGCACCGAGCTGATCTCCCTGTGCTATACGGCTGCTTCCCACTAGCTATCTATTTTACATTTGGTAGTGTATACATGTTCATGCCAGTCTCTCACTTCGTCCCAGCTTACCCTTCCCCCTCCCTGTGTTGTCAAGTCCATTCTTTACGTCTGCGTCTTTATTCCTGTCCTGCCCCTAGGTTCTTCAGAACCTTTTTTTTTTTTTTAGATTCCATATATATATGTTAGAATACAGTATTTGTTTTTCTCTTTCTGACTTACTTCACTCTGTATGACAGAGTAATATTCCATTATGTGCCACATCTTTATCCATTCATCTGTCGGTGGACACTTAGGTTGCTTTCATGTCCTGGCTTTTGTAAATAGAGCTGCAATGAACATTGTGGTACATGACTGTTTAAGAGGGGACTGTAAGTCCCCCTATGGCTACTTTCTGGAGAGTTTTTATCATAAATAGGTGTTGAATTTTGTCGAAAGCTTTTTCTGCATCTATTGAGATCATCATATGGTTTTTCTCCTTCAATTTGTTAATATGGTGTATCACATTGACTTGCATATATTGAAGAATCCTTGCATTCCTGGAATAAACCCCACTTGATCATGGTGTATGATCCTTTTAATGTGCTGTTGGATTCTGTTTGCTAGTATTTTGTTGAGGATTTTTGCATCTGTGTTCATCAGTGATATTGGCCTGTAGTTTTCTTTTTTTGTGACGTTTTTGTCTGGTTTTGGTATCAGGGTGATGGTGGCCTTGTAGAATGACTTTGGGAGTGTTCCTCCCTCTGCTATATTTTGGAAGAGTTTGAGAAGGATAGATGTTAGCTCTGCTCTAAATGTTTGATAGAATTCACCTGTGAAGCCATCTGGTCCTGGGCTTTTGCTTGTTGGGAGACTTTTAATCACAGTTTCAATTTCAGTGCTTGTGATTGGTCTGTTTATATTTTCTATTTCTTCCTGGTTCAGTCTCCGGAGGTTGTGCTTTTCTAAGAAATTGTCCATGTCTTCCAGGTTGTCCATTTTATTGGCATATAGTTGCTTGTAGTAATCTCTCATGATCTTTTGTATTTCTGCAGTGTCAGTTGCTACTTCTTTTTCATTTCTAATTTGGTTGATTTGAGCCTTCTCCCTTTTTTTCTTGATGAGTCTGGCTAATGGTGTATCAATTTTGTTTATCTTTTCAAAGAACCAGCTTTTAGTTTTATTGATCTTAGCTATGGTTTTCTTCATTTCTTTTTCATTTATTTCTGATCTGACCTTTATGATTTCTTTCCTTCTGCTAACTTTAGGTTTTTTTTGTTCTTTTTTCTCTAATTGCTCTGGGTGTAAGGTTAGGTTGTTTATTTGAGATGTTTCTTGTTTCTTGAGGTAGGATTGTATTGCTATAAACTTCCCTCTTAGAAATGCTTTTGCTGCATCCCATAGTCTTTGGGTCGTCGTGTTTTCGTTGTCATTTGTTTCTAGGTATTTTTTGATTTCCTCTTTGATTTCTTCAGTGATCTCTTGGTTATTTAGTAGTGTATTGTTTAGCCTCCATATGTTTATATTTTTTACAGATTTTTTTCCTGTAATTGATATCTAGTCTCATAGCGTTGCTGTTGGAAAAGATGCTTGATACGATTTCAGTTTTCTTAAATTTACCAAGGCTTGATTTGTGACCCAAGATATGATTTATCCTGAAGAATGTTACATGAGCACTTCAGAAGAAAGTGTTTTCTGTTGTTTTTGGATGGACTGTCCTATAAATATCAGTTAAGTCCATCTTGTTTAATGTATCATTTAAAGCTTTTGTTTCCTTATTTATTTTCGCTTTGGATGATCTGTCCATTGGTGAAAGTGGGGTGTTAAAGTCCCCTACTATGATTATGTTACTGTCGACTTCCCCTTTTATGGCTGTTAGCATTTGCCTTATGTTTTGAGGTGCTCCTGTGTTGGGTGCATAAATATTTACAATTGTTATGTCTTCTTCTTAGACTGATCCCTTGATCATTATGTAGTGTCCTTCTTTGTCTCTTGTAATAGTCTTTATTTTAAAGTCTATTCTGTCTGCTGTGAGAATTGCTACTCCAGCTTTCTTTTGATTTCCAATTGCATGGAATATCTTTTTCCATCCCCTCACTTTCAGTCTGTACGTGTCCCTAAGTCTGAAGTGGGTCTCTTGTAGACAGCATATATACAGGTCTTGTTTTTGTATCCATTCAGCCAGTCTGTGTCTTTTGGTTGGAGCATTTAATCCATTTACAGTTAAGGTAGTTATTGATATGTGTTTTCCTGTTACCATTTTCTTAATTGTTTTGGGTTTGTTATTGTAGGTCTTTTCCTTCTCTTGTGTTTCCTGCCTAGAGAAGTTCCTTTAGGATTTGTTGTAAAGCTGGTTTGGTGGTGCTGAATTCTCTTAGCTTTTGCTTGTCTGTAAATGTTTTAATTTCTCCGTCCGATCATGTTTACTATCATTACTCTGAATTCTTTTTCAGGTAGACTGCCTATTTCCTCTTCATTTGTTTGGTCTGGTGGGTTTTTACCTTGCTCCTTCATCTGCTGTGTATTTCTCTGTCTTCTCATTTTTCGTAACTTACTGTGTTTGGGGTCTCCTTTCTGCAGGCTGCAGGTTCGTAGTTCCCGTTGTTTTTGGTGTCTGCCCCCAGTGGGTAAGGTTGGTTCAGTGGGTTGTGTAGGCTTCCTGGTGGAGGGGACTGGTGCCTGTGTTCTGGTGGATGAGGCTGGATCATGTCTTTCTGGTGGGCAGGACCACGTCCAGTGGTGTGTTTTGGGGTGTCTGTGACCTTATTATGATTTTAGGCAGCCTCTCTGCTAATGGGTGGGGTTGTGTTCCTGTTCTGCTAGTTGTTTGGCATAGGGTGTCCAGCACTGTAGCTTGCTGGTCGTTGGAGTTGGGTCCTAGTGTTGAGATGGAGATCTCTGAGAGAGCTTTCACTGTTTGATATTACGTGGGGCCGGGAGGTCTCTGGTAGTCTAATGTCCTGAACTTGGCTTTCCCACCTCAGAGGCTCAGGCCTGACACCCGGCTGGAGCACCAAGACTCTGTCAGTCACCCAGCTCAGAAGAAAAGGGAGAAAAAAGAAAGAAAGAAAGAAAAATAAAATAAAGTTATTGAAATAAAAAATTAAAAAAATATTATTAAAAATAAAAAAGTAATTAAAAAAATAAAGAGCAACCAAACCAAAGAACAAATCCACCAATGATAACAAGCGCTAAAAACTGTATTAAAAAAAAATGGACAGACAGAACCCTAGGACAAATTGTAAAAGCAAAGCTATACAGACAAAATCACACAAAGAAGCATACACATACACACTTACAAAAGGAGAAAAAGGGAAAATTATATATATATTAAAGAAAAAGGACGAGAGCAACCAAGTCAATAAACAAATCTACCAATGATAATAAGCTCTAAATACTAAACTAAGATAAACATAAAACCAGAAGCAAGTTAGATGCAGAAAGCAAACCCCAAGTCTACAGTTGATCCCAAAGTCCACCTCCTCAATTTTGTGATGATTTGTTGGCTATTCAGGTATTCCACAGATGCAGGGTACATCAGTTTGATTGTGGAGATTTAATCCACTGCTCCTGAGGCTGCATGGAGAGGTTTCCCTTTCTCTTCTTTATTCGCACAGCTCCTGGGGTTCAGCTTTGGATTTGGCCCCCGCCTCTGCATGTAGGTCGCCTGAGGGCATCTGTTCCCTGCCCAGACAGAATGGGCTTAAAGTAGCAGCTGATCAGGGGGCTCTGGCTCACTCAGGCTGGGGGTAGGGAGGGGTACGGAATGCGGGGTGAGCCTGCAGCGGCAGAGGCTGGCGTGACGTTGCACCAGCCTGAGGCGCGGCGTGTGTTCTCCCTGGGAACTTGTCCCTGGATTACGGGACCCTGGCAGTGGCGGGCTGCACAGGCTCCCGGGAGGGGAGGTGTGGATAGTGACCTGTGCTTGCACACAGGCTTCTTGGTGGCTGCAGCAGCAACCTTAGCGTCTCATGCCCGTCTCTGTGGTCCAAGCTGATAGCTGCGGCTCACGCCCATCTCTGGAGCTCATTTAGGTGGTGCTCTGAATCCCCTCTCCTCATGCACCCCGAAACAATGGTATCTTGCCTCTTAGGCAGGTCCAGACTTTTTCCCAGACTCCCTCCTGGCTAGCTGTGGCGCACTAGCCCCGTTCAGGCTGTGTTCATGCCGCCAACCCCAGTCCTCTCCCAGCGCTCTGGCTCTGACCGAAGCCCGAGCCTCAGCTCCCAGCCCCGCCGGCCCCGGCGGGTGAGCAGACAAGCCTCTCGGGCTGGTGAGTGCCGGTTGGCACCGATCCTCTGTGCGGGAATCTCTCCGCTTTGCCCTTTGCACCCCTGTTGCTGCACTCTCCTCTGTGGCTCCAAAGCTCCCCACCCCCAGTCTCTGCCAGTGAAGGGGCTTCCTAGAGTGTGGAAGCTTTTCCTCCTTCACAGCTCCCTCCCACTGGGGCAGGTCCCGTCCCTATTCTTTAGTCTCTGTTTTTCCTTTTTTCTTTTGCCCTACCCAGGTACGTGGGGAGTTTCTTGCCTTTGGGGAGGTCTGAGGTCTTCTGCCAGCGTTAGTAGGTGTTCTGTAGGAGCTGTTCCACATGTACATGTATTTTTGATGTATTTGTGGGGAGGAAGGTGATCTCCCATGTCTTAACTCCTCCGCCATCTTGAAGCTATCCCCCATTAACTATTTTTAAAAAACCCTCTTTCCTTGCCCTGTGTCTGACATATTCCCTTAAGCTCTTCTCCAGCTGAACAGTGTGGGGCAATACTGCCCCTCAGGTTGCTTGAGAGGTTCCCTTTGGGATAAAAGCCAAAGGGCTGTGAGACCACACAGGGCTCATAGGCTCTGAGCCATCTAAAATTCCTTTAAATTTAACTGTGCAAGTTTTCTTGGAAAGCTGGGGAGAGAGGTGTCTTTAGCCTCTCTGAGCTGGGTAGGCAAGATATGAACCTCTAATCTTGAAAACAACATGAAGAAATAGAAACTATCCTTATTTTTACCGCCCTGCTGTTTCCCTATACAGAATAAAGTATCAGTGCCTGGACAGCGCTAGGTGAGGGCGCAGGAGGAGCACTGGCTGGACATCAGAGAGAGCAGAGGAAGGTCTATTTCTGGCGTTGCATTTGGTCCTCAGAAAAGAGAGGAAGGGAGATACGCTTGAAAGAAAAGGTTTGAAAATTGCTCTGGGGTCTCTTGGGCTGTATTGCCCCAGAGAAGGAAGGAAGGTAGGTTATTGATGCAGTTGTCACCTGCATCAATCAGTATGTCTCCAGATGCCCCTTTGGCTGCTTCCCATCTGCACAGATGCCCAGTTCAGTTTTTTTCCCCCCATGCAGCTTGGAAGCCACCAGATGCACGAAGGGTGTGGGGACAGGTATTAGGCACTGCCTTCCCTGCTTCATGTAGGGCAGCTGTTGAATAGCAGAAGCAGTGGAAGAAAGACTTGCTTCTAATCACACGAGAAGGGGTCCTCCAGCACTGTTAGGTAGGAAGCCTTCACTGAGAGCTTACTCTGTTCCCATTACTCTGCTAAGCACTTGCCTACATTATCTCATTTAACCACTTGATCAGGTACATGTGAGAACCCAGGCTCTTTGCCAGCAAGCAACGACACCTTTATGCTCTCCTTTCAATGACTTTTCCAATCTCTGCACAGTAACCAGCAACACAGCCACAGCAGCATCACAGAGGTGCTCGCATACTCAGTTTGGGTTATAACAGCATGTGGCTGAGCTGGAATCTTTGCAGGCTGGATAGGTTTGTATAAGGCATGGTTCAGGGACAAAGCAGTCAGCGCTTTTGGCTTGGATTTCCATCTCTCTTGCTTCTGTCTCTGTGTGTGCATTAGGGCTGGGTTGAGTGGACTGCAAGTGTGATGTTCCCCAGGGACAGAGGGAGGAGGGGTTGTCTCTGCTTTGGTCCAGACGCCAGTGGTGTGGAGGGCTGTGAGGATGTGCTCGGGAGGCCCGATGTCTGCCGCCAAGGGGGAAGATGAGCAGGGTGGCCCCTGAACGCCAGGGCTGTGCTGGGAGTCCGTCTGCTGTTTGAAACAAAACATCCTGAGAACTGAGAGCCTTGCTCACTGCAAACCTTTCTTCTCCCATGCAGCTCACTGGCTAGGACTCACCTCTGACTCCCATTCCACTTCAAAAAAAAACAGCTTGAATTTTTCTCCAAATAGATTCTGGAGCACACAGGCAGCTGCTCCTTCTATATGCTCTGTTGCCAATAGGGGTGAGAGCGAGAAGCTGGACTGGGCTCTCAGCTAAGGCTGTCAGAACCTAGCCAGAAGGGGGAAAGCCAGATACCACAGCTGTTTTTTAAAAAGTCACCTTATGACACACACACAAATGGTATTTACATATATACTAGTAGTGGATGATCAGCCTAACACACTTCAATTCAGAAAATGCCTATTGTTCAAGGCACTGGAAAGACAGAAAGATGAGCAAGGCCTGGTCCCTGGGTTGGAGTTGCCTACAAGGCGGTGTGGGAGAGGAACAGTCATAACGTCAGCAGGATTCTGCAGACTAAAGAAGTAAATGCCAAGTAGAGGTACAGGCAACGTGCTGTCACATGCAGAGGGGCTAAAGTGAATCAGGCTGGCCCCAGTAATTCTGGTAGATCATGAAGGTATTTTTGGAGGAGGTGATTTTTGAACTGAGCCTTGAAGGTTAAGTATGACTTTGACAGACAAGCTCAGGAGAAAGGGCAGAGGTGGCTAAGAGAACAGCTTGGGCAAAGGCACAGGGTTACGATAGAATATGGAGTGTTTAAAGATATACTTGTATCAGTAAAATGTCATGATTTACCCAACTTCAGCTACAGACATAATACATAGCATTTTTAGCTGCAGAATAAAACTTTCTCTCCCCATTAAGTAGGCAGTCACTATGATTTTTTTTTTTGTGGTAAAATCAACAGGGCTTAATGATGGATTAGATATTAGAAGTGAAGCTCACAAGGGCTAGACCTGTAAAGTTATAATAGGTTTATATCGGATTCATTTTACTTTTAAAAATAACAGTGGATGGTATTTTCATATGTAAAATCTACGTTTCTGTTGTATCAAACCACTGTGTCACTGAGTTTTCCAGTTGGGAGGCAGCAGAGAATAGGAGGAAGAGCACTGAGGCTGAGGATTTAAGTTCTGTCTTCCTATTTTATTCGGTCTTTTATTCACTCAAGCATTTATTCCTGCATTCAACAAATGTGATCCATGTGCCTGGGCCACATGCTGGGCTCACTAGGGAGAGGGAGAGGGAGAGAAGGAAAAGCCACAGTCCCTGTACCCTCCAGGAACTTGCAGTACATGAAAGAGATCACAGGAGAAAGTGATAAATGCTATAGTAAAAATAGGGACAAAGGGCAATGGGAAAACGTAATATTTTCTCAATAAATGCTGGTTGCTAGGGAGTTACTTGGTGGCGCAGTGGTTAAGAATCCGCCTGCCAATTCAGGGGACACAGGTTCGAGCCCTGGTCTGGGAAGATCCCACATGCCTTGGAGCAACTAAGCCCATGTGCCACAGCTACTGAGCCTGCGCTCTAGAGCCCACGAGCCACAACTGCTGAGCCCGTGTGCCGCAACTACTGAAGCCCACACACCTAGAGCCCCTGCTTGCTGCAACTAGAGAAAGCCCGCGTGCAGCAATGAAGACCCAACTCAGCAAAAAAAAAGTAAAATAAATAAATAATATTAAAAATAATTTTTTAAAAATGCCAGTTGCTATGAATAACCAATATGATAAATTGTATGAGATACCACCAAGAGAACAAATCAGAAAACTAAAAAATTTTCTTTGGATTTGGCCAGTAAGTCTCAAACACTTGTTCATGTCATGAAACCCATGGGAATCATGGTGTTCTTTGGAGAACACCATGATATATTTATATATTAAAATGGATGAATTATAATTTTGAACTAAATCAGAGAGCATCCTATGCCAGATTCTACCACAGACATAGAAGAGTAGGTGTCACATATTAAGAAAACTTTCTGAAACAAAATCTTTACATTGAGAATGATCTGTCAGCTCATTTTTTCCCCTAAGAATTGGGGAAAGACTGCCAGGTGTCTATTTTAGTGCAGGAAACCCTCAGTCCAGCTGGTAGAACATCAGGACTCCACAGGAGTACAGTTTTGGCAGGTTGAAGGTTTTTGACTTCAACAAGGGCAATTTCAGAGAAGTAACGAGGCCAGAAGCTAGTTAGAGTCGGGTTGAAAAGTGAGGATCGCATTTTCAACATGTCAACAAGTACTTATTGAGTATCACAGGGGATACAACGCTGAGGGGGACAAAAACCAAAACAGTCAAAGCCGCAGCCTTCATGGAGCTTGAAGTCGCTTGCGGGAAACAAATTTGTCACAAGGGAAATGTAAAGTGACACTGTGAAAAAAAGCTCTAAAGTGGAGAACATGGTACATTATAAGAGGGTTTAATGGGAGGTCTGGGGCCATCCAGGGAGGACCTGGGAAGTCATCCTGAGGGAGTGATGATTGAGCTGAAACCTGAAGAGTGAGCAGGAGCTAAGGAGGTGAGGGGACTTGGGGAGCTGGAAGAGGATATTCCAGGGATGGGGAAAGTCCCTGGCTACAGGGAGCATGGCATTTTGAGATGCCAAAGGCCTCGCAGTGGACTGGGGTGCAGAGAGTGAGAGGGAGAAACACACGAGATGAGCAGGAGAGGTAGAAAGGAGTTAGAACGTGCAGAGTCTTATCAGCCACAGTAAGGATCTGATGTTGATTCTGAAGCAGTGGGTAGCCACTAAAGTATTAAGCAGGAGAGTGACATAGTCAAATTTTCCATTTCAAAGAGATCACTCTGGTCGTATAGTGTGGACAGTCTATTTGAGGTGGTCAAGAGTATATCCAGGGAGACCTGTTAGGAGACTCACTTGATACTTCAGGTGAGTCCAGGTGAAAGATGACAGTTGTTTAGGCTTGGACGTGTATAGTGGAGATGGAAAGAAGTAGGCAGATTTGAGAGGTTTAGAGGATAAAATGGACAGGATGTGATGGCTTGGATGTGAGAGTTGAGAAGGAAGTATTGAGGATAAGTCCTAGGCTTCCAGCTTTGTGTGGTGGATGGTGGTACCATTCCCTGAGGCAGGAAATAGTGAGGGAGAACAAGACTTTAGGGCAGGGGCTTCCCTGGTGGCGCAGTGGTTGGGGGTCCGCCTGCCGATGCAGGGGACACGGGTTTGTGCCCCGGTCTGGGAGGATCCCACATGCCACGGAGCGGTTGGGCCCGTGAGCCATGGCCACTGAGCCTGCGCGTCCGGAGCCTGTGCTCCGCAACGGGAGAGGCCACAGCAGTGAGAGGGCCGCGTACTGCAAAAAAAAAAAAAGACTTTAGGGCAAACATCACGAGTTCAACCTCAGCCATGTTGTACTTGAGGAGCCTTTGAGCCATCTGAATGGGGAGATCAGGAGGGCAGGTGGATATATAGGCAGGAGTTTTGAGAAGTCTGGGCAGGAAATATACCACTGTAAGTCATCAACATCTAGGGGTAATTGAAGCCATGACATGGATGAGGCTGCCTATGGAGCAAGGATGGGCTTAGAAGAGAAGGCCTGGCACTAACTTCAAGTAGAGGAGGATGAAAAATAACCAGAGAAGGATGATCCAGGGAGATAAGAGAAAAACCAGAAGGCGAAAACTTCATGAAAGCCAAGAGCAGAGGGTTTCCTGAAGAAGAGAAGAGAGAGCATAGGTGCTGCTGAGAGGTCAGTGAAAACAAGGACCAATAAAAGTCCATTGGCTTTCACAACATGGAGATCACAAGTGATTTAAGCAAAAGCTTCAGCGATGTGATAGGCAAAAGTCAGATTGTAGTCGGTGGAGGAGAAAGTGGAAAGTGAGGAAATGGACACTGCATGTATAAATCTTTCCAGAGGTTTGGCTGTGATAGAGAGATAGGGTGGTTTAATTGTTTTAATGGGAGACAGCTGAGCACATTTAAATGCCAATGGAAAGGATCCAGTTGAATGGAGAAGTTATAGGTTAAAGGAAGGATAATTCACAATGTGAGATTCCTAAGAAGATGGGAGAACAGCATCAAACGTGCAGGTGGAGGGACTGGCCTTAGGGTGGAGAGGGACCACTCGTGGGGCTAACTGGAGAGGAGGAGGGTAGGGTTAGGGCGGATGTCAGTATGCTTGTAAGTGATGCTTGTAAGCGGTGGTGGCAAGATGAGGGTGTTGCCATTGATGAAGAAAAGGAAGGGTGAATAGAGGGGAGACAGGAGGAAGGGCATTATCTTAGAATGGGCATGGTGAGGACAGTGAAGAGAGAGAGTGAAGAAGCTAGAGAAAGATGATACTGAAGCACTTATTAGGTGTGTGACAATGAGCCCGTTTTCTTACCTGTAAGATGAGAATAGTACCCATGATGCCTACTCTAAAGAGTTATGCCTGGCACGTAGAAAGTGATCAACAAATGCAGGCTCCTCTTTTAACTTTTATCCTCACCGTCGGTGGCTAGCTGTTGAACACATAATTGGTTTTAGTATGAAATAGTCATCAATACTCCCCGGAAGTCAGTAGCGAAGAAGTAGATGGACACCTCTCCATCTGCCACTTGTCTCATGTCCCATCTCTGAAGCACCAATCTCTTTTTTCTCCAAGCGCTTGGAAGCTTTTCTACTACTTAATGCTGAGGGATTTGTACATGGTGCTTAGCCAGGGCAGATTCTATTAGGGGATTTAATCATACGGGCAGGGCACTGGGCCAGGGTGAAAAGAGAAGAGGTTCAATTAATTCGAGAGCCCAATCTCCTCTGACCTCATTCATATACAGAGGAACTCATTTCTTCATTCCTTTCATAATGTTAGTTGAAGCCAACTTAGCACCAGGCCTGCATCCGGGGCTGAGATACAGAGATGAATAGGAATGGTTCCTACTCTCGTGGTATTAATCTGATCAGATAAATGTTGTAATGACTGTATCCCATGCTAGGTGCATGGGAGAAAGAGCTCCTGGCTGTGCCCAGACAAGGCAGGGAAGGCTTTCCGGAGCAGGTAGTGTTTGAGCTGGAACGTGAAGATGAAAGTCTTTGCAGACAAGGAGGGAAGTCTCCTGGATCTTGCAGTCAGAGGGAGGCCTAGGAGGCTCAAGAAATGGCAGGAGGAACTGGAAACTGCATATAATCAGTAATGTCAGAATAGGAAATGTTAGATTATGGAGAAGAAATGAGAGACTGGGCAGAGGGTGGCATGCTGCCTCCCTGGCTAAGGACCCTGACTCGACCCTGTAGGAGATATGGAGCCACTGCAGATTTTTGAATAGAGGCAGAGTGTTGGGTCAGAAGACAGTGGTGGTAGTCTAAGTGAGGGTTGACCAGAGCACAGTTTCAGTGATGTGGGTCGAAGCATGGCCATGGTAGTAGATGAGTAAAATGAAATTAAAAGCCATTGGTGTTAAGGAAGTCGTGGAAGTTTGAGGCTAGGCTGTTAGAGAGGTCATCTTTGTACATGTTGAAACTTTCTGGGATGATGGCAGAAGCTTAGGTGATGGGGAGACAATTGCTAAATCCTCAGTGAGCAAGGGAGCAACAGTTGTGGGGCAAGGGGTAGAGTGAAGAATACTCAAATAGCGTGGACCTCAAAGGACTAAGGATTTTTGCTAGATAATGGAAATAAAACACTCTAGACTCGACTTCTGGAAAGCAGAATAGACTCATGAAAAACTTTAACTGTTGCTTATGTCCAAGGTGAGGCAGCCACCATAAAACAGCACATATTTCCAAGATCTCAGGCCACTGAGTACTGCTTGAGGACACCCTACAACATGACAGATGGGTACCCACAGATTCAAGATTCAGCTGAGTCGTCATGATAACTCCACAAGCCATGACGTTGTCCTTGGTGGAGTCCTTTTCCCAGTCCGTCAAAGAACCATTTCCAGCTTCTTTGCTGAGGTCTTGTCCTCTCACTATGGCAAAGGAGTTGGGCACACAGCAGCCGTCATCTCAGGGCACTGGCTGTTCAGCACCTGTCTTCTCTTGGCAGATGTGTCTCATTGCCGACTCACTTCTCTGTTGGTCATCCACTCTGTACCCAGTGCTGTTCTGGGCACACTGGAGGATTCAGAAAACTACCAGACATGGTCCATGCCCTCAAGGATCGCATTGTCTAATTAGAAAAGCTGGACCAGTACACCTGGAATAGTAAGAGGCAATAGTAAGAGGCCTTGTCCAGTTTAAGGGGTAGGTGTTGGGTACAGACAGTCAGGAAAGGAGGTACGTGTATTCCTACTATCTAGTCAAGAGTTCAGGGGGTTGGAAGAGAGAGCGTAAGGAATCTGAAAAGACCTTCAGATTTTTTGGATGGGAGGAGGTGGCGTGGGAAGTGGTGGTGCCGTTTGGAGAGACAGGAAGTACAATAGAAGAGATACTTGGAGGGGAGGTGAAGACCTCCGATTTGGAAATGGAGAGTTTGTAGGCTTATTTAGGTGGATGTGGGACTCATTTTTCTATGTTGATGCAATGGAAAGTTCTGAGCGTGCATTAAGACTAAATGTCTTAACAAAAGGAAAAAAGAGTTAATGAGGAGCCAGATGAAGACAATGGTAGTAAAAGGATGGAGAAAGCACATATTCTAGAAACAGTCATGATAAGAATGGGCAAGATTTGGTAATTGATCAGATGTGAGGGGAGAGACTGGGATGACTCCAAGTTACTGGGCATGGGGACTGGGTGGACGGTGGTACCACTAATTAAGAGGAGGGAAAGCACGTTGCAGAGAAGAGCAGGTAAAATAATAAGGCCTGTTTTGGAACATTCGAATCGGAGATTACTGCAGGATAACTAAGTATACAGTGTCTAGGAGCCACTTGGTGGTGCAAGTCTGAAACTCAAGGAGTATTCAGCCCAGATACATAGCTCTGGGAATCATCTGTAAACAGGTGAGTGCCTGAGGCAGGCATGGTGGAGTAAGGAGGGAACCTTGGGAAAGACTCATGTTTATGAGGGGAATGGTCTAGAGAGAGGTCCCCAACCCCCGGGCCTCGGACCGGTAGCAGTCTGTGGCCTGCTAGGAACGGGGCCGTGCAGCAGGAGGTGAGCAGCAGGCGAGCGGGTGAAGCTTCATCTGAGGCTCCCCATCGCTCCCCATCGCTCCCCATCGCCCGCATTACCGCCCACACCATCCCTCCCGCCCCCCCACCCCCGTGGAAAAATTGTCTTCCTGAAACTGGTCCCTGGTGCTAAAAAGGTTGGGGACTGCTGGTCTAGAGGAGACAGTCAAAGAAGGAATAGTCTGGATGGTGTGAGTTGAACCAGGAGAGGTAGGATCATGATGGTTGAAGAGGAGAAAAGTTAAGGGCTAAAGAGTGAGGAGTAGGAGTACTTTCAAGTAGCAGTGAGTAGCCAACAGTAGATTGCTTGGGAGGGGCAAATGGGGTCATTGATGACCTATGTCAGAGCAATTTCAGAGTAGGGGTGGGAGTTGGGAACCAGGGAGTTCAGAAGGAAGTTGTGCGAAAGTAGAGAAACAAATATTTGAGAAGTTTTGCTGCAGACCGGCAGAGACAGGCAGCAGTAGCTGGATGAATATTATGAGGATGTGGAGACAGCAAGTGTAGATTTTTATTCCTAGTAGCTTTGTTGGGAAGAAGCAAGATTGTTGGGACAGTAACTACAGGGGGATATGAGAAGAAGCAATGGGTTGTTTTTAAGAGTGGAAGAAACTTGATCAGGCCCATGGGCTGAGGGGATAAAGCCAAGAGGAGAAAAGGGGAAAGTCCAGTCAGAGAGGGTATTCAGTGGAGCCTGGACTGGGAGGAGAGGGAGGAGGTGGGATCTAGATCACAGTAGGAGGCTGGGCTGACCAACAGGAGGAGTCTTTCAGTCTTTGTAGAGTCAGGAAAGAGGATGAGGGTTGGGGTCGGCCTGGGTAAGATTTTGTGTTAGGCTAGGGACGGGGAAAAGCAGAGCAAGTAGTTCACCCTTGATGGAGTCAGTACCCTCCATGATGGAGACAGGGTTGTGTGCTGAGAGTGAAGAGAATGGGGGTCTGGTGGGAGCATGAGAAGGAGGGTGAAGGTTTAGAACAATCCCTAAGGGGAATGGAAGTACTATGGAGTAAAGGCTTCCGGTTATTAAGCCCAGACAACTGAACAATGATGATCACGTTGACAGAAATTGGAGTTGTTCAAGGGAAAATGGGGAGGAGAATGCTAAGGGTCTTTTGAGCATGTTAAATTCAGGGTGGTGGCAGGAAATCCACAAGCACAAGTCCTACGGGTGATGAGACTATCTCAGGGTACATGACTCCTAAAAGCCAGCATCCTTTCCAGCCTCCAGGCTCTGCTAACAGAGCTGTTTAGCCCAGCCACTGCACAGAATCTCCCCTCAGACAGAGGAAGTGATGAAACCAGTGAGATGTTCAGTAACATGCTATGAGAGCGTCTCTGAACACCAAGTGATACGGGCTCATAGATGTTGGTATTGTTATTGGATTCTTGACGCCTTGTTAATTGAAAGGTCATATGGGGAAAGATAGGTTGGGCGAGAACTCTTCTTGTAGCTTTTTTTTTTTCTTCTTCTGTCTCTATTAACAAAGTCTGAATCAGAGAACATGCAGCTCTGCCTTGGGAGAAAATGCTTATCTGGTTGCCAGAGCTTTCCTCAGTCCAGATCATCTTCCCAAATGATTCCCTACTGGCAGACAAATGGTAACTGTATCTTCTGGATCTTTCAGAATCTAAAAGAAGGGATTTTACTACGTACAGTATTTGAGGACAAAAGGCTGCTGTTTCTCCAAAACAGGCTTTTAATGGTTTAGGAGAAAAACAACAGAAAAAATAAAAGCTAATGTTTCCCCTAACCCTATCACCCCTTCTCTCCACCCCGTCTTCCTGTCTGCTCATGCTTCCACCAGTCTGCATGCCTCCTCTTACTGGGTGAGCTTGAGTAAGTGTGAAGGGTACAGGAATGTATGACTATGTAGATGCTATAAATAGTTCCTCTAGTCCCTTTCCTTTCTTCAGCTCACTAGCTACTTCATTGGTGTTCCTGGCCTTTTGTCCACCCATCCATCTGACTTTTAGCAGTTATGTATTGGTAGGGCCATGCAGGTTATTACAATTTTTATATACTTTCCTGTTGGATGGTAAATGGTCACTTTCTGGAGTTCTTTGAGTCTCCTACCCCTGGGGCTGCTCTAGCCCCTCGCTTAAGACTCCCAGATTTCCCCATTGTCCAGCAACCAAAAGGGTAATTAATGCCTGGCACAGTGGGGGCCTCCTCTTCATAGCCCCAGTGCTGTGGTGGACATCAGTACTGACTGGTCATGATGGGCCCTACCAGTTATTTTTCCATCCTGAGGCTTACTGTGTATCAGATACCAGGCCAGGTGCTGGAGATACAACAGTAAACAAGGCAGGCAAGGCCCCTGCCTTTGTGAAACCCATAGTCTAGACCAATGTTTCTCAGTCTCATCACTTGACAAACTTAGGCCTGATAATCCTTTGTTGTGGGGCTGTCCTGTGCATTGTAGGTTGTTTAGCAGCATCCCTGGCCTCTACCTACTAGATGGCTCGTAGCAACCTCTCCCCGCCCCCCCGCCCCCCATCGTGACAACCAAAAATATGTCCAGACATTGCCAAATGTCCCCTTGAGGGCAAAATACCGCCCCTTCCCCATTGAAAGGATAAAAAGTATTATCAAACAATTGATCACAAAGATAAAAATACAAGGACCAAGTATAAAGATGCTCTGAAAAAAAATGAGCAGATACCATGATAGAGTGAAAGGAGACTTACTTTAGGTTTGATTATGAAGCAAGGCCTCATTGATGAAGTAACACTTAAGCAGAGGCCCAGGGGAAGAGAAGGAGCCAGTCACATGAGGAATGAGGGGCTGAACAAAGGGCTTTTGCTGTTTGAGGACAGAAAAAGAGACTTCTTTACTGGGGCCTAGGGACCAAAGGGAAAAGTGGTGCAAGATGAGTGTGGAGAGGTAGAGAGGGGCTAGATTATGCGGGGCCTTGTAAACCGTGGTATTCTAAGAGTAATCCAAATACTTGTACAGCGTTTTAAGTAGGCAAGCAATATGCATAGGTTGATGTTTGAAGAAGGTCATCTGTCTGCTGAGTGGCAGCCAGTTGGGAAATGATTACAGTGGTCCAGGCAAGAGATTGAGGGTAGCCTGGGTCAGGGCAGTGGAGATGGAGAGATGTGGATGGGTTTGGGATTTGCCTTGCTTGTTCCTGATGCCTCACACATTTTGGTCATATCCAAGGGTTGGCAGTGCTGGTTTGGGGACTACCTTTACTTTATTCAGTAGCATTTATTGAGTGCCCACTGCATGCTCAGTGAGTAAGACACTGACCCAGGCAGCTCAAAGTCTAGTAGGGGAACAAATACAATATGATGCCAGAGTGTGGAGGTGCCATGACTCTGTAAGCATGAAGTGTTGTGGAAGTCTGTAGAGGGGAAGCTAACCCAGCCTGCGGGGAGAAGAGTCAGGGGAGGACTGGAGGAGGTGGCACTTAAACTGATTTATAAAAAATAAGTTAACCAAGTGAAATGGAGGAGAACGGGCATGCCAGGCCTAGCACAACCCAGCCAAGACCCAGAGGATGCAAAGAGCATGGCAGGGCAGAAGCATAAAAACCAGGGCAGGGGCAGATGAGAGAGGAGGCTGCAGGGGTCGGCAAGGGCCAGACCATGATGGCAAATGCAACCTTTGGGTCTCAAGGGGCAACTGACAGCAAGGGGAAAACAGGAGCAGATGAGAGGTGTGGGGTCTCCAGCTCCCCCTCTTGCTACCAGAGGGTTCTCTCTAAGGTCTAGAACTACCTAAGACCTCTCAGGGTTCCCCTCATCTTGTATGTCCCACGGAGTTCCCCACAATGGCTCACAGTTGTCCTCATCGCACTCAGCTCCTGCCACACCAAGTGACATTTACCTTTACAAACCCGCCACTCTCTTCCATGCCACGTACCCTCTCTCATGCGGCTCCCTAACTCCCCCCAAAAAAAACCAGAAAGAGAAAGCACAAGATTGTCCTCACAGTTAAAATAACTAGTATCGACGGAAATGTTTACTGATCAGGGATTTCTTTAGTAAACTAGCAGCCACTTAAAATGATGTAGAAACACACTTTACATGAAAAGTTTACATGATCTGTAGCTAAATTATAAAGTGGCATGTACATAGTGTAATCCAGTAATAAGCATGTGTGTATATGTGGGTATGTGTACGAGAGTATAATAAAACGTTAACTGGGCTTATCTCCAAGTGAACAGTTACAGGTGATTTTAATTTTTATCTTTTGACTTAATGTATTTTAAAAATTTTCTAATACACAATTATTACTTTCATGATGAGAAACAAACAACGAACAAAGCTGCTCTAGAGATCTGGCTGGCAAAGTTCCCAAGAGTGACTGACCTCTGGCTGGCTACCCTGACTGCTCGTTGTAGACACAGCAGTATTTTTCTCCAGGAGGACTGCAAGCAAGACTAATTCATTAAGTTCTTTCAGTCCTGAAGATGACAGGAGCCAGGAAAGCATAAAGTCTTGTTACTACGACAGCCGGTAGCCTTGATGTCTGTGTGTTTATTTATTAACAGGACTTTATGTATCCATCCTCCCACCAGTTCCAGGAGCTTCACAGCTGACTCTGATACAGATCACATTCTCAAAATGGTACAGCCCATCCAGTCAGAAGAAAGACAAGGCCGGCTCACCAGAGAATTAAAACAACAAGAACACGGTCCTAGGAAGCAAAACGAACTTGCAAGATTTTGACTAGGGCTGGTGAGGTGTTAGGAGAATAGCATGTTGAGGAGCAGACTGGATTCTTGGGTCACTTTCTTTAAGCTAACAATTATTGAATGCCTTTATCGTGGCAGGCATCGAGTGTAGTTCTGTATACACTTCTCTCCCTTTAAACTTTGCAACAGTTCTGTGAGGAATTACTCCCATTTTAGAGCTGTTGAAACTGAGACTCAGAGAGGATGAAGAATTAGTTAATAAGAGCTTAGGTTTTAACACAGCTATCTCTTCAACGAAACATACCTCCGCACACATACCCCTCCCTACTTAATGGATGTGGCCTAAAGGAAGGGAATTTTAAGGCTTGGAAAATGCCCTATTGATTTTGGCCTAGAAGTTACTCAGCATGGAGTAGATGCCAAATGCTCTTGTTGAATGACTGGTTGGATGGATGGATGGATGAACAAAGAAAGAATGATTTTTTTTTTTTTTTTACGGTACGTGGGCCTCTCCCTGCTGTGGCCTCTCCCGCTGCGGAGCACAGGCTCTGGACGCGCAGGCTCAGCGGCCATAGCTCACGGGCCCAGCCGCTCCGCGGCACGTGGGATCTTCCCGGAACGGGGCACGAACCCGTGTCCCCTGCATCGGCAGACGGACTCCCAACCACTGCGCCACCAGGGAAGCCCAAGAATGATTTTTAAAAGGTTTTATAGGGCTCCCCTGGTGGCGCAGTGGTTAAGAATCTGCCTGTCAATGCAGGGGACACGGGTTCAAGCCCTGGTCCGGGAAGATCCCACATGCCGCGGAGCTTAGTAAGCCCGTGCGCCACAGCTACTGAGCCTGTGATCTAGAGCCTGCGCGTCACAACTACTGAAGCCCGCGTACCTAGAGCCCATGCTCTGTGACAAGAGAAGCCACCGCAGTGAGAAGCCTGTGCACCTCAACGAAGACCCAACACAGCCCCCCCCCCCCCAAAAAGGTCTTACAATCATACAAAGGCACAGAGAAATAATCACATTATAAATGTGTCTCATAGACAGTTCTACAAATGGATGTGGCCAGGATTGTTCCCTACCAAAGACTTACAAGTGTGTGCCTGTAATGGGAGTAAACATCAGGAGAGTCATTTTTCGAGTGCTGGAGAGAATTGGGATCATGCGGGGTATGTGGGTCAATCAGTTCTATCACAGTCTGGGTAGGAGAGGTGTTAGCTTGGTAGAGTTCCCATGCACAAAGCTTAGATGTCTCCTGTTCTCCTTTGCAAACTGGTTACCAAGGTCCTACCAGGTCCTACCAGTTTGCCTGCATTGCTCTATTCTCATGGTCCTGGGACACAAAGTAGCAAGGAGACCTAAACAGTGCTGCTTCCTGGGCTACTTGTGAGAGAAATGCTTTATTTCATTTTATTTTTGAAGGTTGTATGAGACTGACAGCTTTCTGTTGGCTCAAATGAAGAGCTGTTTTTCTCCGTGTGTGCTGTCAACTTTAGGAATGCAGGAGATTGGTTATTGGGTCAGCAAGTAGAAAATGAAGGAAGCGTTGGTTCACATCTGTTATCTCCTGAGTCATCTTCCTTGCTCTGCATAGAAGAGGTTCACATATTCCTTTTTCCAGCTCTGCCTTAGTCAGCCAGCAACAGGAATGAAGGCCATTGTGTCCAGACCACTGTGGGAGCCTAGAAGAGAAATACTTCAGGCGACGTGATGGTCCTTGTCTTCTAGGGGTTCATAGCTTCCTTGAAAAGAGAGTGTACACCAACTTTAGATCACAGAGCAATGCCACTGAAGCAATGATGAAAAGTCTCTGAGTGAAGGGGCTGCAGAACACTGGACTGACTAGTTTCTTCTTATGAAAAAATGAGGGCAGTTTGGATGGACTCTACTTTTTCCTATTCTCTTTCTGCTTTAAGAATGTGTACTTCTTTAATCACAAGCCTAATGAGGTTAATCAAGGAAGACCTGAAGAAGTTAACTTCTGAGAAAGGGCATAGGACACTTGGAGAACTGCATCTCATCCTGGGAGGAGACACATGGTCTCTGGTGGTAGGCTGTGGCAAGTCCCACTTTACAGATGTGGAAGCTGAAGACCAGACATCCCCCATACCCCCTGAAAGTGGCAGAGAAATCCTAATGCTTGGACTTGTGCAATGGCTGCAGAACAGATGCTTTCCCTTGTATGAGAAGAAGAGGTCCTTTCCCAGAGGCCTCAGCCAGGTGTGTGGAGGGGTCTGCATTCCTCTCCTTGATCTTCCTGCACACTTTTTCCCTGGTGCTTCCTCACCAGCCCCATCCAATTTGGATTGGGGAACAGCTTTTCAAAGTTATTTCTAAAAGATCACACACACACATACACACTGAGTGAGCTCTTTCTTTGTATTTTATTCGGGAAATCATAAATGGCTCTCAGGCTAAATAGAAACCTGAACCAATCAAATGAGTTTCCCAGGGGCTCAAAAGAAACAAGATTCACAGAACTGGCTGGCAGTACTGCAGAAAATAGAGCTGATGGAGACCCCCATGTGGGTGTGGGGTGACCTTGACAAGGAAAGTACTAGCTGGTATTTTTATCTGCCTTCTTTTTCTCAGGACATTGATGCTGTTGAATGCACCAGTAACAGACTCCTGTTTGTTCTCATAACATCTGGGCAGAAGGGATGGGGAAGACAGCGTATACTCATGTGCGGAGTAGGGAGGAGTAGCGAAACTGAGCCACAGATGGAGAACGAGCCTTGTTTAAATTCCTGTGGACAGGATTTCGGGTTCCTCAACTAGAAACAGGTTACACACACTCTGATTCAGTGCTCTAACAGCTCGAATTCTATAATCTCAAGTATTTCCTATTACATTTAATTTCCTTTCCTTCTATTTCTCTTCTGTTACTCTTCTGTGGGAGGTGAGGTATCAGGTATCGGTACGGCAACCAACTTGCCCAAGACTCCCAGTTTTAGCACTGAAAGTCTCGCATCCAGGGAACCCTCTCAGTCCCGGGCAAACCCAGATGGTTGGTCACTCTAAAGGTATGTCACTGCTTCAAAAGAAACTCCTGTGGAGTGAGATTGTTTCCCCAAGTTTTTTCTGGAGGTGGTCTCACATGGTAGCTAAAGTATGGGCTCTGGGCACATGGCCAGGGTGCACATCCTGGCTCTGGCAGGCGTCCCTGCCAGACCTGGGGCAAGTCACTTGACCTCTCTGTGCCTCAGTTGCCTCATCTGTAAAATGGGGATAATGATAATCTGTATCTCAAGACGTTGCTATGTGAAATCATGTAAATCAGTACTTGTAAAGCACTTTTCAAAGTGACTGTTAGCTATAGTTATTATTTTGTTAATAAATTACAAAGATCGCAGGATCTCAGAATTGATGGGATGCCTTCTTAGATTTCATCTGTTATTAAATGCACTTCACACATTGTAGTGAACCCATTCTGTGTCTACCTTCCGCCTTTTCTGTGTCTCCCCACAGTGGTGACAACTGCAGCTGGTGGAGGTTAGTCTGATCGGCCCCTGTGTGGATGCTACTCCACTTCACCTGGTGGCAGGGGAGTGGGGTGTGATGGCTAAGTGTGGTACCTCTCAGACGTGAACGTGCACACAGATCACCTAGGGATCTTGTTAAAGCTTGTTAAATGTGAATTCTGATTCAGCAGGTGTGGGTGAGGCACAAGATTCTGTTTTTTTTTTTTAAAGATTATTTTGATGTGGACCATTTTTAAAGTCTTTGTTGAACTTGTTACAATATTGCTTCTGTTTTATGTTTTGGTTTTTTGGCCATGAGGCATGTGGGATCTTAGCTCCCTGACCAGGGATCGAACCCGCACCCCCTGCGTTGGAAGGTGAAGTCTTAACCACCGGACTGCCAGGGAAGTCCCAAGATTCTGTATTTCTAACAAGGTCCCAGGTGATGTTGCCGGTCCAAGGCCCACACTGTGAGACCAAGGCCATATCGTATGTCAGCCTGTGTGGGTCTGAGCAAAAGCCTGTGAAATTCATGCCCAACAAGTTCCTGAGATTAGAGAATTAGTCCTGGGGGCTGGGGTAGGAATTTTTGCTTATTTTCAGCCTCAGAGCTGGTTCAAGACTATTGCTTTAATCCGACCTCCTAGCCCGCTTCTGTCCATGGCTTTGCTCTCTTGAATGGTACACAGAGGGGTGCAGTGCCCCACCAGTGCCCAGGAATCACACGTGGTGAGTAGGGCTGCAGAAAGGTTCAGAGCTACTGGCCTGAAGAGACAGGAGCCCCCAAACCTAGAACTCTGGTGTCCCACCCCATACTCCCTCAGTGACCTTGCCAGAGGGAGGCGTCTAACACTTCCTCAGCCACCTCAGAACATGAGTCCAGATCTTACACCTCTGCTCTGGATCTATGGACCCAATTCTCCCAAACAATCTGAGTACCAAAATAAGCATAAAGAGCAGACTCCTTACATTTGAGGAGTCTTTACTTCTTTTCCAAAACCTTGAACAGGAGTTCTCTTGCCATCCGTCTTCCCTCCAAGACCCTGTCAGGCACCAAGATAATATCACCGTCTAGTGCAGTGAATCTGTTCTCTGCTCTCTGGCCTGTACAGATGCGGGAGGAAACTTTGCAAGAGAGGTCAAAGAAAAGGAGCTGGAAGACCAATTCTGCCTGCTGCTTCCTGGATTCCCTGAGGCCAGACTTGTGCTAATTTGAAAAATGGCCTTATGATAATGAGCGCTAAAAGCACTCTGCAGACCCTGGAAGAGACTGGGGGACTCAGTCTTCCCAGCTCCCTTCCCTGCACAGCCGCTCTCAGCATCCGCGCACGTTTAATCTCCCACACGTCTGCCGAGTGTACGACACATTTGTATCTGTCACTTCAGATCCCCCCGCATGGCTGCTCCCGGCCAGCTGGGCTTTCTCCTTTATTCCCATAATGTTCCCCGAGGACAACCCAGCCCGTGATAAAGGCTTCCACTTTCTTTTGTTTCTCTTACTTTGCTGAACCCCAGCCCCCAACTCCAGCCATACAGGACCTGCCCAGCCCCCTGGCGCCCCCTACCGGCAGCCTGCCTCCCGATGGATTTGGCGGAAGTTGAGAAGGTTCCGAATACAGCTTCCCTCCCACCCCATTTTCATGAGTGGCCTTTCTGAGGTAGTGGTGTTCTGAGGCGCCTCCCAACACAGATCAAACTAACAGCATCCTAGAACTGTATATGGACCTCGGAAGTTGTTTTTTTTTTTTTGTTTTTTATTGTGGTAAAAAACATAACATAAACTTTACCGTCTTAGCCGGTTTTAAGTGTACAGTTCAGTAGTGTTGAGTATATTCACATTGTTGTGCAACAGATCTCTGTAGAGCTTTTTCATCTTGCAAGACTCAAATTCTATACCCACTAAACACTAATTCCCCTTCTCCCTACCCCCAGCCCTTGACGACCACCTTTCTACTTTCTATGATTTTGACGCCTTTGGATACTTCATAAGAGTGGAATCATGCAGTATTTGCCCCCTTTTGTGACTGGCTTAATTCTCTTAGCATAATTTCCTTGAGGTTCATCCATGTTGTGGTATGTGAATGATTTCCTTTCTAAGGCTACAAAATATTCCATTGGGTGTATCCACCATACTTTCTCTATCTGTTCGTCTGTTGATAGACATTTGAGCTTCTTCCTCAGGTTTTTAACCCCTTATTTTGCAACTGGTCACCCACTTAAACTAAATGACTTGTCTAAGACCACACAGCCAATCAGATGTCAGTTTTTTTAGGATTTTATTGTTGTCTCCTGGGTTCCGGCATCAGCATTTGGGGAGATCTAGTTCAACCTGAAGTTATTGGGATAGGCCCTCCAGGATTTTTGCAGGCTTCAGAGGCAAATGATGGCATCCAGGCAAGTCCTGATGACTATGAGCCTATGAGAACATCCAGCTTCGGCTTTGGTGTGGCCAGATGCCCTATGTGTATGGACACTGGATTTTTATGATATTAGGCAATTATTATTCATTTGTTTAGGGGTGCTAATGGTATTGTGTTATATGTTTTAAAAAGAACCACTTTTAGAAATACGTACCAAAATGTTTATAAATTAAATGTGTGGTGCCTTCGGGTGTGCTGCAAAATAATCAGCAGAAGGTATGGATGGAACAGGCTGGGGAATCATTATACCATTCTCTCTACTTTTGTATATGTATGTTTAAAGTTTTATCTAGTAAAAAGATTTTAGTCTTTTTTTTTTTTTTGCGGTACGTGGGCCTCTCACTGTTGTGGCCCCTCCCGTTGCAGAGCACAGGCTCCGGAGGCGCAGGCTCAGCGGCCATGGCTCACGGGCCCAGCAGCTCCCGCATGTGGGATCTTCCCGGACCGGGTCACGAACCCGTGTCCCCTGCATCAGCAGGCGGACTTTCAACCACTGCGCCACCAGGGAAGCCCAAGATTTTATTCTTTAAAAAAATTTTCTTAATCTTACATTTAGTTGGGGTGACACATGCCCACTTTCCAGGAACTTAAATTCTTGCTGAAATTGCAGCACTTTTGACAGTTATCAATGGTATATTGTAGAGAATAAAATACTGCCACCAATGGGCAAATAGTGTAAAAACAAGCAAACAAACAAAAAAACCCCTGCAGGTTGTGGGGATGACACCAGCAAATAGGTGTGTAGCCCTTTGGCAGAGGGTCAGTGGCATGAAGGGCTCGGATTTCTCTACTGGAGCATCACAGGCTCTGGGCTCAGTTCTTTCATCCTGAACCTGGGGAGCTTCTCCACCAGACCCTCCTGTCAGCAGTCACCAGCTTCCCAGCTTTCAAATATTTGGCCACAGTGCGAAGCAAATATGTCAGTTTGTTGTTCATTTGTTTACATATTCATTCATCTGCCCATCCCCAATTCATCCCATTTTCTAACCACCCACATCCAAGCAACACTATCTGTGATTGAATTCGGCTTCTAAATATCTTGTATCTGCTCACTTTAACCCATAGCCGTGGCCGCTACCCTAGTCCACCCCACTGTCATCCTTAGCTCTGTTATTCTAACACCTCCTAATTGCTGTCCTTATCACCACTCTTACTCTCTTCTACTCCTTTCCATCCATTCTTCTGATCTTTTCACTCATCCCTGCTTAATTAAAACCCAGAAGATCTTCCTACTGCCCTTGTGATGAAGTCCAAACTCTGTCAGTGCCTTACAGAGTCCTTGGGAACCTGACTCTAATTGCCTCTCCAGTCTCATTTCTCATTCCCACCCCGTCGTTCCCAGTGCCCCAGCCTCCCTGAAATTCTTTCAGTTCCTCAAAACACCATGCACGTTCTCATTTCCAGGTCTTTGCACAAACTGTTCTTTCTGCCTGAGATACTCTCCCTCCCCACCCCCTTCTCTGGGTAATTCTTTCTCATCCCACAGGTGTCAGCAAAATCTCACTGCCTCCTAGAAGTGTTCCTTGACCCAGTCACTTGGTGTTCCTGCTCTGAGCTCATCACGTAATTCTCCCATCACAGCACTTACACCCATTCGGAGGTGTTCTGTAAATATTTTTTGAATTGACAGAGTAAATTTGGTTTGAAAGAAAGGGAAAATATAAAAATGTATATTCCAACAAGCAGGTTTACAGTATCTCAGTCCCCAGATACCCCCTGATCTGTCAATCAACCCACAAATATTCCCTGGTCACTGAAAGAAGTTTTCCAATTGCTGCTGAGTCCATTGTGCCGCTCTCTGCTGTAGGAACCTGCTTGCTCATGGTGTGATCTCACCCTCTTCTGACATTCATTCTACTGAACTTGTCACTCCCCTCACTTCCACCCCACCACCATGCAGGACCAGCACAACACCCTCTGGCCATGCCCCCTTTCATCAGGGGAGCTGGGCGTTCCCAGCTAGTGGACGTTCCTGCCCAGATGCATCTCCTGTGCTTGCAGCCCTGCCACCTCTGCACCCACAGAGCCTAACCCAGCAGTGGGGTCCTCTCCTGCCCCTTAGATGCTCAGAATCCATCAGCCTTCACTCTAATCTCCTGGCCTTTCTGTGCTGCTTCTACGAGAGCTACTCTCACTGTTAATCTCCCCTTTGCAAAGTTTCTGTCCTTCCCTCCTTCTCTCATCTTGTCTCTGAAGTGTCCCTCTGACCTGTACTTCCAACCCCATCTTCCCCTTCCTCATTCAGGACCTTGTGCCATCATTGCCCCCTTTTTTCTAGTATCTAATCTGTCCCCCTCTTCCCTGTGTTCTTTCCTTCTGTCTACACCTGTGCTTGGACATCCATCTCTTATAAAATCCCCCCCACCCTTCTGACCCCCATAAGTGAACATCCTGGCTCTCTGCTCCCTCTTCTCACCAGAGGCATCTCGCCACCTCTGTCATCACAGCTCCTCACCCCACATTGCCCCACCACTGTCACCAAAGCCACCCGTGCCCATTTAGTCTCAAATCCTAAGTGGTCTCCGTGACCTCTCTGCGGCCTTGGATGCCAATGACATCCTCTTCTCTCGGGTACTCTCTTCAGGTTCCCTGGCACAGCACAAGCCTGCCTTGGCTTCTGTCCTTGTCCACACTTTCTGACTCATCTGCTGGCACATCCCCATCTTACCAACCTCTGAATATAAGTTTTGTTGAGATTCTGACCTCTGCCTACACCAGCTACCCAGCTGCTCCGAAAGACCCCTCTAAGTGGACAGAGTATCCAGGCCAAGCATCTCTCCTGCTCTTGTTTTGCATTTCAACTTTGCTGAATAAGGCTAAACTCAAACTGCTCTCCTCTAAATGGCAACTCTTCTGGACTTTCTCTTTCTGTCAGCAGTACTGTCATTCTCTGCTCCTCCAGGCTCAAAACCCACAGCCACCTTTGGCACCTTCCTCTGGCCACATCCACTCAGCCTCTAGGTCTGTCACTTATGCTCTCCCCAAGGTTCTCACATCTATCTCCTTTGAGTTTTTCCTACCCCACCCTTAGTTTAGGTCTCACTGCCACTGGCAGAAACTGTTTGCCCTCTTTCCTTCTCGCCTAGATCCTTTTATTCTGGCCTTTATGCCTCCAGTCCATTGTACACTCTGCTGCCAAGTCCATGCATTTGAAGAAGTCGTTCTCAAGGTACGGTCCCTGGACCAGCAGCTTCAGCATCGCATACTCTCAGGCTTCAGTCCAGTTTCTACTGGTTCAGAAACTCTCTGAGTGGGGCCCAGAAATCTGTGTGGGGTGATTCTGATGTATACAAACGTTGGAGAACCACTGACCTAAAACATAGCAATAAGCAAATTTCTCCTCTGCTGAAGAACCTAAACATTTTGTTTAGTTAGGACTCAGTTCAGCTGGATATAACTTTAAAAAGTGGCTTAAACAAGATAGAAATTTATATCTCTCTCACTTAAAAAATGTCAGGCCATAGATAGTGCAGGGATATAGCAGCTCCATGGTATCACCAAGAACCTAGCTTTCTATTTCAACTCCTGGAGCATGGCTGTAGTGGTCCAAGATGGCTGCTAGAGCTCTAGCTATCACATCTATCATTTTTGCTCCAATTCCAACATTTAGGGTTTGTTTGTTTTGGTTTTTTTTTTTTTTTTTTTTTTTTTTTTTGCCACACCAAGCAATTCTCAGACACCAGCTAGGTGTCCTACAATTCGACCCAATTCTGACACTGTCTGTCCAGAGATAGCATCAGATCCCACAGGGTAAGGGCTTAGTCTCACAAGACTGCCACCACCCCCATTCTTCAGATGCCAATAGCAAGTCCAGGTTGTCACCTGTACTTCTGACTGATTGGCTCTAGGTTAGAGGTTCCAATGACCCCCTTCCTTGGGTTCGATTAATTTGCTACAGTGGCTCACAGAGCTCAGAGAAATGTTTTGCGTACTAGATCACCAGTTTATCATAAAAGAATATAACTCAGGAAAGCCAGATGTAAGAGATGCCTAAGGTAGTGTATGGGGAAAGGGCATAGAGCTTCCATGCCCTCTCCAAGTGCGCCACACTCCCCCAATCGCCACATGTTCATCAACCCAGAAGCACTCCTAACTCTCTCTTTTTGGGTTTTTATGGAGGCTTCATTTCATAGGCACGATTGATTAAATCATTGGCCATTGACGACTGAAGTCCATCTTCGGCCTCTCTCCCTTCCCAGAAAGTTGGAGGGTGGGACTGAAAGTTCCAATCCTCTAATCACAGGGTTGGTACCCCTGGCAACCAGCCCCCATCCTGGGGGTTTTTGGTTTGGTTACTTAGGGGTTTTCCAAAAGCCACCCAATTAACAGAACCAAAGACACATTTATGCTCTCATCACTTAGGAAATCCCAAGGGTTTTAGGAGCTCTGTGCCAGGAATGGGACAATTATGTATTTCTTATTATAAATACCACAGTATCTCACATCCTAATACAGACCAAGAGGTTAAGCAAAAGAGCCAAAAGATGGACTCTTCCAGATGAGTCCCTTTAAGCAGCCACCTCAAAAGACCCAAGTAACACTTCCACTTAAATCCAGTTGGTCAGAATTTGGTCACATGGCCGTATTGGATACAAAAGAAGCTGGGAAATACAGTTTTTGTTCTGGGCGGCAAAATGCCCAGGTAAAAATTGAGGTTCTCTCAAAAAGTTACATACGGTATGATTCAATTTATATAAATTCTCAAAATGGCAGAATTATAGAAGTGGATAACAGGTTAATGGTTGCCAGGGGTTGGAGAATGGGGAGGAAGGGATTTGACTCTGGCTATCAAAGGGCCACAAGAGCCCGTCCTTGTGATGGAGCAGTTCTGTGTCCTGACTGTGGTGGTGGTCACATGAATCTATACGTGTGATAAAATTGTATAGCGCTAAATATACATGTGCAGACATGCATGTGTTCATATAAAGCTGGTGAAATCTGTATCAGTGTCAATTTCCTGGAGTGATGCTTCACTATAGTTTTGCAGTGATCATTGGTGGAAACTAGGTGAAGGGCATATGGGATATCTCTTTATTATTTATTGTAAACTGTATATAAATCACAATTATCTCAAAATTAAAAATTGAAGAAACAAAAAAAATTGAGGTTCTGTTTCTGATGAGAAAGGGGAGATGTTATAAACAACTAGCAGTTTCTGCCATAAACCTCACCCATTCTCCCGTTGTAATCAGTGCAAGCTTGTTAGCATAATCAAGACCTTTATAATCTAGCAGTAAGGAACCTCCCAAGCAACCCATACCTTATCACTGTAGGGGAGGGAAAACTCCATGTACAGTCCTAGGTTCAATATCTGGGTCTATGAAATAAATTGACAATATTCAGATTAACAGGATAAAACACATACAAATTTATTAATTTTTAATATTATGTGTATGGGGGCATCCCAGGGGAAAAAAGATGACTATCCAAAAAAGCAGTGAGGGACTTCCCTGGTGGTGCAGTGGTTAAGAATCTGCCTGCCAATGCAGGGGACACGGGTTCGAGCCCTGGTCCGGGAAAATCCCACATGCCATGGAGCAACTAAGCCCGTGTGCCACAGCTACTGAGCCTGTGCTCTAGAGCCCGTGAGTCTCAACTACTGAGCCCACGTGCCTAGAGCCTGTGCTCCGCAACAAAGAGAAGCCACCGCAATGAGAAGCCCACGCACCGCAATGAAGAGCAGCCCCTGCTCACTGCAACTAGAGAAGGCCTGCATGCAGCAACAAAGACCCAACACAGCCAAAAATAAATAAATAAATAAATAAATAAATTAGAAGAAAAAAAGGTCATGAGATTTAAGAGCTTGTATATGGTCTTAACAGGGGAAGGGGAGAGGGAATGTAGGAACTTAGGGGAGAGTAAATGATTTTTAGGAAGGATGAATGGGCCCTTAGGAGAATAGATGGAAGATATGACAGTTTGTGACAAAGTTTGTCTGCATGTGGTATTGACTTCTAGTATCCTCTCTTGTGATAGGAGTCAGTCTCTGTGAAGAAACTCTCTGGGGATTTATGACCATTGAGTTCCTTTTGGAGGAACTGTCCTTAGGCAGATAAGGGAAGTTAAGAGAAAGTCTCTGCATGCATTTACTGCTTTTCAAGTGCCTTCAACTCAAAATAATCAATATGCCAAAGTGGCATTTTTTTAAATGGCATTTTAAAAAATTATAGTTGATTTACAATATATCAGTTTCAGGTTTACAACATAGTGATTCAATATTTTTATAGATTGTATTCCATTTAAAGTTATTATAAAATATTGGCTATGGTTCCTGTGATGTACAACATATCCTTGTAGCTTATTTATTTTATGCATGGTAGTTTCTACCTGTTAATTCCCTATCCCTACCTTGCCCTTCCCTCCTTCCCTCTCCCCTCTGATAACCACTAGTTTGTTCTTGATGTCTGTGAGTCTCTTTCTTTTTTGTTATATTTATTCCTTTGTTTTATTTTTTAGATTCCACATATAAGTGAAAACATACAGTATTTGTCTTTGTCTTATTTCAGTAAGCATAATACCCTCCAGGTTCATCTATATTGTTGCAAATGGCAAAATTTCATTCTTTTTTATGGCTAATATTCCATTGTATATATACACCACATCTCTATCGATTTATCTCTTGATGGACACTTAGGTTGCTTCCATATCTTGGCTGTTGTAAATAATGCTGCTATGAACATTGGGTTGCATGTACCTTTTCAAATTAGTGTTTTTTTTTCTTCTTCAGATATATGCCCAGGGGTGGAATTGCTGGATCACATGTTAGTTCTATTTTTAGTTTTTTGAGGAACCTTCATAATGTTTTCCATAGTTTACATTCCCACCAACAGTGTACTTGGGTTCTGTTTTCTCTGCATCCTCGCCAGCATTTGTTATTTGTGGTCTTTTTGACAGTAGCCATTCTGACAGGACAGGTGTGAGGTGGTAACTCATTGGGTTTTGATTTCCATTTCCCTAATGATTAGTGATGTGATGTTGAGCAACTTTTCATGTGCCTATTGGCCATCTGTATGTCTTCTTTGGAAAATTGTCTGTTTGGGTCTTCTGCCTATAATATAGCCAGGTTGTTTGGTTTGGGTTTTTTTTTCATATTGAATTGTATGAGCTGTTTATATATTTTGGATATTAAACCTTCATTGGACATACCATTTGCAAACATTTTCTCCCATTCAGTAGCTTGTCTTCTCATTTTGTTCATGGTTTCTTTTGCTGTGCAAAAGCTTTTAAGTTTAATTAAGTTCCATTTGTTTATTTTTGCTTTTGTTTCCTTTGCCTGAGGAGACCAAGCCTAAATAATACTGCTACAATTTATGTCAAAGAGTGTTCCACCTATGTTTTCTTTTAGGAGTTTTATGGTTTCTGACCTTGCATTTAAGTTTTTAATCCATTTTGAGTTTATTTTTGTATATGGTGTGAGGAAATGTCCTAATTTCATTCTTTTACATGTAGCTGTCCATTTTTCCCAGCACCACTATTGAAGAGACTGTCTTTTCTCCCTTGTATATTCTTGCCTCCTTTGTCATAGTTTCATTGACTGTAAGTGCTTGGATTTATTTCTGAGTTCTCTATTCTGTTCCGTTGATCTATGTGTCTGTTTTGGGGCCAGTACCATACTGTTTTGATGACTGTAGCTTTGCAAAGTGGCATATTTTGGGGTGACATGTCCTGAACTCTGTCACCATGTCTGTGTTGTTTGTGTTAAAGCATAAACCTCTAGAAGGCAGGCTCCAAGGGCATTTATGAAGCATTTATCTTTTCACTTACAAGGTCCTGAATAGAGCCAATGAAACAAATATTTTTCTCCCCTTCAGGAGCTTCCATTCTGAGAAAGTACCAAGATTCCTAGGTGTGTTGCCAACCTAAAAGAGAATGAAAATGGCTGTTCTCCAATCAAAAGGGGCAGTGAGCAAAGAGGGACTTTTTTTTTTAGATCCATATGTTGCTGTAGTGACTATAGTGAGAGCAGGAAGAACTGAAGCATATTTTGAAATGACTTTTAAAGAATTCCATCCTGTCATCTTTCTCCCTGTTCTGATGCTATTTCCTGAAGGCATTACCCAGCACCAGCTGCTTTCTCACCTCTGGGCAGCTTTGCTGAACTTGACTGTGCCCCCACGGGAAGGAATTAAGCTGCTTGTTAGGAGCTTCTGCTCAACCAGAATCCTGCCCAGAGGCTTCTCCCAACAGCTTTCTGAGCTGCTCCAAAAGGGGCAAAGAAGGTGCTGAGGAGGGAGTGAAGGAGGAGGGTACAGGACCTGGAATGGAGCCACACCATGGAAGAATGGTGCCTTGGTGGCAGAAAGATGCTGAAGAGAGAGAAGGGACAGACATCTGAAGAAAGAATAAAGGGATGTAGGCACAGACCTGGGAGAACGAGGAGGAAGGATGGAGTCAGGCAGAGCCAGCATTAAGGGGCCCGGAATGAGAACCTGGAGGCCTGCCTGGCGGAGCTGTCCTCGCACCTGAGGGGCAAGCACAGTATGTGGCAGAGGCTGCCCGCTATGGAGAGGCCTACTGGGCTGTAGGTCAGGGCTTCCCAACCCTGAGCCACGGACTCCCCAGGGGGTTCAGGGATGGGCTTTGGCTGTCCCATGAATTCCCTGAACTGGTAGGCAGAATTCTGTGAGTATGTGCTTTTTCCTTTAGAAAGAGTGTCCATGGCTTACATCAGACTCTCAGAAAGCTCCATATACCCCTCAAAGCTGAGAATACTACTCAGTAATGTAAAGGGAGGGCGCTTTGGAGGGAGGAGTGGTGAGGGAGCTGTAGGTAAGGGCCAGGTGGAACAGGGAAGTAGAAAAGCCTGTGAGAAAGTACTAAGCTGTGGCTTGTAGGCCAAGCTGGTACAGGCAACATCCAGTTCCCTGTGAGGACAGATGTCCTGACCTGTGCTCATTCCAGGCAGAAGTCATGGCCAGGGCAGCAGGACAGCCTGCTTCCACTCCCAGGCCCTGGGAAGCCCCTCTCTATGCTGGCTCCTCCTGATCTAATCCTTTGTCTCAGCTTAGTGAAGCCCTCAGGCTCAGGGAGAACTTCCCTGATCCCCCAGACCCGTCTGTTCCACTGAAAGACACTCCCTAACCCCCACTGCGTTTCCCTGTCCAAGCCCCAGCACTTGTCACTGTGGCCAGTGTCTGTCGTTCCATCTGTATGGAGCCCTCCTCTCTTATTCACAGCTGTAGCCTCCGCAATAGCTTGGCCCAGTGCCTGGCATATGATAGACATTCAATATTCAATAAATATTAATTGAATGGATGGATGGATAAAAATATAAAAGAGTATGTTGCCTTATGGGTGAGGACATGACACCCAGGGAATAGTTTGAGGCCCCTCAGAGAAACAGCAGAGGCTGACCTTTAATCCAGCAGGGAAGAATGGGAGAAAGATGAGTCTGACTTTGTGAAGTAACTCCATTGAGGTAAAGCCTAATTCTACCTACAAGATACACCCCATGGTGTCCTTGGCAGGAAAGATTTATTTTCATTAATTCTTTGCTATAAATTCAAAAGCAGATGAGGCTGAATGAATTGATGGGGTGGGGAGACATTAGGGAAATAGTTACATTTGAGGGTGAGTGGAATAGGTGAGTCACGGATTCAAAACAAAAGCCTACTTATTTGTGGTCTAGTTAAGCAGTCTGCATTTTAGGAGTACTCATTGTGGGCCGGGTGCTGAAGAGATAAAAGCAGTATAAACCTGAGGCAGGACTCAACGTGGAAGAGAAGGAACCTACAACTTTACCACCCTCACATTCACTATCACCTCAGCTCTGCCCCATAAGGAGGTGAGTGTTGGCCTTGGTGAAGCTCTCTCATTTCCACAAGGATGTCAGCCCTGCCCTCTGCTCAGTCAATTGTCAGGTTGTGAAATGGCCTTTAATTGGCAATGCTGATGATCTGCCCTTCAAGTTTTTCTGTTTAATTTACTGGAGTGAAATTCACATAACATAAAATAACCATTTTGCAGTACAAAATTCAGTGGCATCTAGTACATTCACAGTATTGTGCAATCGCCACTTCTATCTACTTCCACATTTCCGTCAAGCAAGTAATACCCAATAACCCACTAAGCAGTTTCTCCCCGGTCTGCACCCCGTCTCTATGGATCTGCCTAGTTTGGAAATTTGATCTAAATGGAATCACGCACTATGTGAACTTTTGTGTCGGGCTTCGTTCACTTTACAGTGTTTTTGAGGTTCACCCATATTGTAGCATGTATCAGAATGTCATTCCTTTTTATGGCTGAATAATATTCCATGTTATGTATATACCACGGTTTTTTATCCATTCATCTGTTGATGAACATTTGGGCTGTTTCCACTTTTTGGCCGTTGTGAGTAGTGCTGCTATGAACACATGTGCACTTGTATTTGTTTGAGTACCTGCTTTTATTTCTTCTGGGTATGTACCTAGTAAAGGAAACCCTCTACGTTTTTACCCCAAAATTTAAAAATGAATTTAAATTCTGCTGGCAATTGCTTATCAAAAGCTCAGTGAAGAGAAATGTTACTCGTGACGGGTTTTTAAGCCTCAGTTTTTTGCTGGAAAATCCTTTTGTCAAACAGCTGACCCCAACTCTAATAAAACAGAAAAGCAGAGATGCTCTGGGTGAGGCAGGTGAGGAGGTCAGAAGCCCTGTGAGATCAGCCTTCATACAACACCACCCCCCTCATCCACTGCCCAAGACCCGAGGAAGCTCCCCAAACCTCCTAGGCTCTGGGCAGCAGCTGTCAGAACCGCTGCTCCAAAAACCCTAAGCCCCAGATCAAGCTGCCCTGTCAGAGAGCTGCAGATTTAAACACTGCCACCTTCAGGTACACCCCCTTTCAGAGAGTTGTCCCTGGGTGTTAGGCCCTTAGACTACCCTGGGAGATAGAGTAAGAAGCTGCTTTTTTATATATGTAATGATGTAGTAACAAGTTTCCCCTATAGATCTCGTCCTCCCCTTTAAGAGGGTCCTTGGAAGCAACTCCTCTTAAGGCTTAGTGGAAACAAAAGCTGAACTCCTCCTAAACTCTGATTTGTTTTAACTGACCCTATTTCCCTTTTTGCTTTGGTTGCTCAGAAGCTTAGAGTTAAATTTGCAGCCCACACATACCCAGCAATTCTGTGTATCAGCTTTATGACTGGCTGGGCATTGTTATGCTACCCTCCTTGCTGTCTTTATTCAATTTTTATTCTACTGGATGGTATGCATTTCTGAAGCACCAGTCCTTTTTGGGTTAAGGTAAGATGTAAGGAATCATTTTTTTCGTCTTGGTAGTCATGAGTATAAATGTCCTCCCATCATTAGAACCCCAGGTGGCCTAGGTTAGATCATGAGGTGGCCAGAGCAGCCCCCTCACACCCTGCTGGCCCTGACTCCAAGGAGGAGACGTCCCCTGGGACAAATCAGGTGAAGGTGGGTGGGCCCAAGGCCTTATATCATCAGTTTCAGTTCAACCACCCCTGTGCACCTGCTTGTGAGCAGCACTTTATGGAATAAAAGACAACATAAGGATGATCTCAGGCCACTAGGGATTCTAGAGGGCAAGACAGTGTGGGCATTAATGACCGTGATAAGTACATAGAAGTGGAGTGCATGCCCCAGGAGCAAGGGGAGAAAGAGACTTTTCTGACCATGGGATCTGAAAAAATGAAGATTTATTCTGAGTTTTCGGACAAGTGGTGGTAGGAAGAATAATAGCATTTCAGACAGCAGGAGTCACTTGAGCAAAGACTTATAGGCAGATGTGGGGGGAGGTACATAGATTAGTGTAGCTAGACACACAGGCTATAAACTCAAAGGCCTGCATGGGGTGTGCAGTTAACATACATGTATAAGGGGTGTGCGTGTGCGTGTGCATGTGCGTGTGCGTGTGTGTGTGTGGTAGTAAGTGCCAAGAGGCTTGTAGTGGAGCCAGGTACCACCCACCCCACCTGTAACACTGTCCTTTCAAACGCTATGGGGAATAATGAACCAGCCCGTCAGACACATGTCTGATGGCTGCGTGACTCAGGCTGCAGGCTAGGATCACAGGGTTTAGGAAGGAGGTTCATAAGGAGAGATTAGATAGACCCAGGAATTCAGGGAATGTTTAGGTTTTATCTTAGAAGCAGGAGGAGCCTTCAAAATATTTAGGCAGGAGAACGATATAGTTGTATTTTAGAAAGTAACTCACACTCAGCCATAAAAAGGAACGAAATTGGGTCATTTGTAGAGACGGGGATGGACCTCGAGACTGTCATACAGAGTGAAGTAAATCATAAAGAAAGAAAACAAATATTGTATGTTAACACATATATGTGGAATCTAGAAAAATGGTATAGATGAACCAGTTTGCAGGGCATAAATAGAGACACAGGTGTAGAGAACAAACGTATGGACACCAAGGGGGGAACGCAGCAGGGGGCGGGGGTGGTGGGATGAATTGGGAGATTGGGATTGACATATATACACTAATGTGTATAAAACAGATAACTAATAAGAACCTGCTGTATAAAAATAAATAAATAAAATTTAAAAAAGAAAACAGTGCTCTCAATATACACTCATGTGTTGAAAATGATAGAAAATATTAACAGTGATTATCCTAGATATTAAGAATCTGGGTGGTTTTTATTTTCCTTATACTTTTTGTCTTTACTCATGTTTATATGATTAGAAATGGAGTCAATAAAAGTTATAGCAAAATAAACATTTAATATTTTATATGGGCAGTAATCTGCGAGGGGTCATAAGGCTCTGAACCAGGACATTGGTAACCAGGACATTGGTAGAAAGACGTGGGTGAACTTGAGCCTTTTTTGAAGTGGGAGTTAGCCTAGGCAGAGAGAGAGAGAGAGAGAGAAAAGGGTTGAACATGGGCTGGAGCAGTCAGGATCACGCTTTTCCTTTGTGGTCAAGCAGCCCCTGGAGAGCCCAAGTGCCCCCCTGGCCCATCAGTGTCCCTGCTCCCCTGCTACTTTAATGAGAATTAGTGAGGTTGAGGACTGTGGTGGCTCTTAGCTGACACAGAGAGCTGCTTCCTCCCAAAGGCCTTAAAAGCCCCAGTGGGACTTGGTTAGTGGGTCTCAGAGAAGAAGCCCAGGCAGTGAAGAGATGATGTTTCAGCTAAATGAATAGACTGAAATGTTCCAGGGAACATGGTCATTCATTCCGGGCATTTGAGACTAAAAACTGAATACTAATAGGCATTCACATTTCCTGCTTATCTGCTCCCATTGGTTTTTGCTCTTCACCTGTAGATAAACAAATTTATGTTGTTTTCAAGTGGAGGTCCCAAGGCCTTCATAATGACAGGTGGGGTTTTTAACTCTAGGAATCCATGTGAATGATAAAGTGGTAATATGTGGCCATGGCCTTGGTTAGAGGGCTGACTTCACCTCTGGCTGGGGATCTCAGGAAAATCACCTCAGTAAACTGAGTTGCAGTTTATTTGTGTGTTAAATAGAATAATAATGCCATTCCTTGTGTCATAGTGTTGCTTGAGCTTTATAGTAGATGATGTGAACATACTATATAAAGTATAAAGAGCCGTGTGTGTGTGTGTGTGTGTGTGTGTGTGTGAGTGTGTGTGTAGTCACTGTTATGAATATTACTGTTTCTTCTCAGAAGAGATATGGTTGTTTTTACAAAGAGTACATGCCCCTAAGAATGCCTGGCCATGACCCAAAGTCTCATGTTGGCTCCATCTCTGAAGCAAAACACGTGAGGGGCTGGGGCCAAGCAGGTTCATATGGATATTATGATACAAGCCATGACACACATGTTCAAAGGAGAACCCTGTAGATGATGGAACAAAAGGGCCCAGGACTACGTGAATGTATATTTATGTTATGGGTAGACATCTCAAAGGTGACCGTAACTAGTAGGAGAATATAATCTGTAAATTCACAGTCACGCTTGTGTTCAGAAAGGCAATTATTTACTATTTGATCATGCCCTTTGCAAGCACATTAAGGAGTTGCTGATCTTGGATGCCTAGTGTGAAATGGAAAACTTTGACCATAAAACACACTTATGAAGATACAAGCAATGTTATTTACCAATGACTATATTCAAGACAAGATGTCAACTTAATTAGCTTGAAGGAGTGACATCTAAATAAGCCAAATGCATGAGGTGGGTGACTCTTCTTCTTTGCTATGGCCATTAGTCAATACAGGGATGGTAACCGTGCATGTACTGTGTCAGTGGTTCTCCAAGTGTGCTCCTGCACCAGCAGCATCAGCATCACCTGGGAACTAATTAGAAATGCACGGTCTCAAGCCCCACCCCAGGCTTGCTGAATCAGACACTCGGGGGCTGGGGCCGGCAATGCATTTTAACAAGCTGTCCAGGGGATTCTCATGTTGGCTAAAGGTTGCATGATTCCTGTCCAGGTACTTGCCCCCCAAACAGTTGGCATGAATTATCTTGGTGGTTTCTCGTGTTTGCTTAAAATGCCTTATTCTAAATGCTAAAATAAGGTTCTTGACATTGGTTAAACTTCTAACGCTAACTACTTATATCAGCTGGACTAGAATTATATTCCCAGGCTTAAACCAAAGAAACAGGAGTGCAGTAGTGCGGGAACAGAGGGCACCTGTCAATCACAATGTGTGGCAGGAACCCAGGAACCTGCAGCATTTAAGTGTTTTGAGATCTCAGGAGTAAAAGCACCTGATGTGTCTCATGCAAAGGTCTCCTGGTACCCAGTTATGAAACAATGTAGAGATGGGGAGGGGAGAAGCAGGTGTGTAGGGATGGCTCTTAAATCCAGTGATTTAACTGATACAGAAAGTAGATTGGTGGTTTTCCAGGGCCTGGGGAAGAGAAGAGAATGGTATGGGGTTTCTTTTTGGGGTGACGAAAACGTTCTAGAATTAGAAAGTAGTGATGGTTGCACAACATTGTGACTATGCTAAAACACTGCTGAATTGTATAGTTTAAAATGGTTAAAATTTGAGTTTTGTTCATGGGAATTTTATCTCAAAAAGTGTTTTTTTTAATTTATTTTTGGCTGTGTTGGGTCTTTGCTGCTGCACGGGTTTTCTCTAGTTGCGGTGAGCAGGGCCTACTCTTTGTTGGGGTGCGCAGGCTTCTCATTGCGGTGGCTTCTCTTGTTGCAGAGCACAGGCTCTAGGCGCACGGGCTTCAGTAGTTGTCCCTTGAGGGGCTTATCATCTTGTGAAGGCATGCGGGCTCTAGAGCTCTCTGTTAGTTGGCTGACTGCTCTGACCCCTGAGAAGGGGGTTCAAATGAGCAGGCACCTGGGGATTAACACGGTTGGACTGCGGTCCCTGAGGCAAGCGTACCTTTTCTTGGAATAAATCTTCACCTCTGGTTCGAGAGATTCCACTGGGATCATGGAGGGGAAAAGTGAATGCAGGTTAGAGAAAGATGACTTCTTGCTTTGAGAGCAAGTTGCTTCCAGTTCCCTGTGATGAGCACAAATCTGTTTATGCCATCAGAGGCAAAGCTTGGGAGGCCAGCTGCTGATCCTTGATGTGGAGAAGGCGCCTCTCCTGGGCTGACTGCTGCCAGCCGCAGACAGCCCCAGGGAACCTGGCGGGATGATCTCACGGTTCTGGGTCGAGCGGGCATCACGGACAAGGACCAGGCCCCTCTGCTCGCAGATATAATCAGCTTTGATGGGCAGAGGCTGAGGCATTTTTCCAATTAGGGTTGTTAGAGGATTCTGGCAGGGGCAGCAGTGGGCTTAATTTAACAGACCCGCACTCATTGAATTAGCCAGTGGAGAGGGGATGAGACGGGCGCTGGTGTGAGGGATGCTGGAGCAGAGACGGGGCAGGGACGATGGGGACCTGAAGGGTGAGTCAGCAGGGACACACAAGTAAGGCCTGGCCATGTGGTCACGGGGCTGCCTTTCCATGCCTCCTCATTTGGCGAGGAAGCTTTGCAACCAGGTGTGGGGTGGAGCCTCTTCTGGTACCGATAGGGCTGCCTGGGAGCGCTCTGCTTGTGGGGAACTGGATTCTCAAAGGCCATCGGCAGGGTTCAGGACAGTGTCTTGTGCCCATCTGCCTTCCCAGGGACCTGCAGCTGCTGCCATCTCCTCCCCCTTCCAGAACCTCCAGTTCTAGGCCGCCCCGTCAGGCAGCCTCCTGTTTTGAGAACAAGGAACATGAGCACCATTCAGATCCTTAAAGATCCTGAATCCACACCTTCCTTTTGCAGAGGAGGAAACTGTTTCCTAGAGAAGTTTAGGAACTTGCCTGAGGCCACCTAGTCTATCAGAGGCAGTGGAGGGTTGCAATTCAGGCCTCCCTAAGTCTATCTTTCCTATCCCCCAACATTCCATTGAAATAATAGAAGAAATAGGAAGAGATAATCCTATTTTATATATGAGAAAAGCAGGGCACAGAAAGGTTTTAAAACTTGCCCAAGGTCACATAGGTATTAAGTATTAATATAAGTAGCAAATCTAGAATCTGATCGTAAGTCTATATGAACCCTCAACCACTGTGAGGGACTGCCACATGCTTTGTACTTTTTTATACTTTCCAGATTTTTTACAATCGAGCATATAAAAAACCTAATTGTACTTCCTGATGGGCTAGGCTAGGTGGCTGTAAGGAACATCCCTCTGATTATACCTCCCGACTCCAGAATTTGCTCAAACATTGGCCATTTTCACCCTCAAGGACACATTTGGAATAAAAGTCCCTAAGGAGAGATGTGCAAGTGAGCTTCCTTCCTCCTCTGGGCTTACTAAGGCCTGTCCATCTATGTAGGAGCCGGAGGTTGGCTCTGGTCTGCAGTGACCAGGCTGGAGGATTCCTGGAAAGCTGGGGCAGATCAGGGTTGGGCAGAGTTGGTCATAATTGAAGACAAGCCCGCTCTATACCTACGAGAACCTTGGGCCTTCCAGAACCTCCTGTCCTCTCCAAGAATGACCTGGCCACAACTACACTTACTTGTCCCTGTCCTCCTCTTGGGCCAGTGCCTCCTCTTTGAGAGCAGTGGTGGAAGAGGTGAGTGTGGGATCCAAGCCACACTGCTAAGTTCACAGCCCAGCTCGCTTCCCAGTGGAGTGACCTGGGCTAAAAGTTACTTTAATCTCTCTGAAATGCTTGTCTGAAAATAAAGACAATTTCGCATTATAGAATTTGTGGTGAGGATGAGCTAAATTTGCAGTTACCGCAGTGCCTGGCACATCGAGGCTATCCCTCTGCTGTAACCTTCCGCAGTTCCCTTCCTGTTCTGTGTCCAGCATTGCCCCAAATATCTACATACCCAAACCAGAGAAAACATGACATGGCATCATCCCTTGAGGGGCTTATCATCTTGTGAAGGCAAAAACCCTGCACATATGAAGCTTGGAAAGAAAAGTAGGCTAACATTTGCTGAATTCCTGTTATATGCAGAGAAAGAAAAAAGATACTGCATTGCTTTGATATAGAAGATAGCCCAGAATTGAGATACTCACAGTGTATGAGAGCTAGATGCTAGGGGTTTAGGACCTTCCTTCCAGTCACCTTTCCTGTGATTATTGTATTTCACTGACTTAAGTGACTTGAATCCTCCCCATTCCTGTCCTTTCAATTCTGCCAAGCAAGCTGGACTCTTCTGTTGCTTGGCTACCAGGCAGGTGGTCTCAAATGTGGAAAAAAAAAGGCTGCCCAACCTTAGAAATTGGCCATGGACGTCACTGCGGGAGCACAAATAAATATAGAACATGAAGGGATTATTCATTTAGAGCCCAGCTCCTCGAACATCTCCCTGCTGTGATTCACCAGATCAATTCAAGATGCTGTAATTCAGTGTGTCAGGGAGGCTGGGAAGAGAACAGATTCACCCTCTCCTGCTGTCCCCCCCGTCCACATCCCCCTCCACTCACCCCCAGCCCTCACCCCCGCCTCTGACCAGATTTGCTCCTCCCTTGCCTAGGATGTAAGTTACTACAGCTTGTTTCAAGAAAACCAATTGAAAAACCATACATTGTGGTGGACTCGAATGGTCACTAAACAGGCTATAAATACAGGCGTTTCTAAACTGTGAATGGAAGTCTATCCGAAGCCCATTCTCTTCTCCACACCCACGTCTTCCAGCTGAGGCTTTCCTTTGATAAACGGAGAGCACACCCAGCCCAGGATCAGAAAGGCATTCCCTGGGTTTTCATTCTGCAGCCTGCTGTTTATAGTGTACCTGCGAATTCTGAACTCTGGTGGGACCGTAGGCCTTAGGCACCCCAGCCGGACTCCATGTTTTATTTTGTTTTTCTTCATAACAATCATTTCTTCGCAATGCATAAAAGATATATGAGTTCAAGGTAAAAACTTAGAAAACACTGCAAAGCATAATGGGGAAATAAGAACCCATAATTCCACCCCTTAAAACAAATCTAACATTTTAGGATATATTATTCCAGGCTTTTTTCTCCCTAGGCTATATATATATATATATATATCCATATTTGTTTTTCTTTACAAAAACATGCTTAAAGAGTATCATTTAGTGATACTGTTTGGAGCCTGCTTACTCAGCAATATTTATGTTAATGTTATTTTTCCATAGTATTCTCTATGTACCAGAATGTATTTAACCTTCTTCTGCTGTTAAGCATTTAGATTGCTTCTAGATTGTCTCTCACATATAATGCTGCAGTGAACATTACTGACTTAGAGTTTGCATATAGCCATAATTACTTCTTTTGGGTAAATATGCGAAGTGGAATTGCTGGACCCCTTTATTTTTAAGACTGGTACATGTTGCCAAGTTGCCTTCTAGAAAGGTTGAACCTATTTCCGGTTCACCAGTGTATGCTTGTGACCATTTGCCCACACCCTTGCCAAAAACTGACCCTTGTTATATATTTTTTAAAATCTTGACCACCTTGTTGGGTTGACAAAAAGAGCTCATATGGTTTTAATCTAAAAGCCACTTAGCATCAACTAGCACATCACAGAGGCTCCCAGAGCCACCAGGAACTTGACCTGGAGTGGATGCCCCTTCCTCCCACCCTTGGCTAGGCCTTCTGAGGTCCTCACCCTCAGGAGAGTGGCAGTGACGGCACTGGGGCCCCAGGTTCCCCCAGGACAGATCCAGAGCCAGCACAACGGCCCCCGTCCTGATCATCCCAAAGAAGAAGGACACTTCAGGGCCAGCCACCAACCTGGGCTGCAGGCCTGAGAGTCACATATAAAGTGAAGCACAAATTTGGATGGGAACCTTACCTAGACTGTGGGCTCAGGCCCAGGGCCTGGCTTTTCTGCTTCCCTACCAGAGCCTTCAGTTCAGCAACAAAGAGGGGTCTTGGGGCTCAGTCTCTTCAGCCACATGTGTGTGCAGCACATAACCACCTGCTAAGCCCTTTGACATAATTGTGTCATTTAATCCTCAAGACAACCCAGGAAGGAAGATACAAATATTATCCCCATTTACAAATGAAAATATCAAGATTCAGAAAGATTGAGTGATTTTCCCGGGGTTGGAAGGAAAACCAGGATTTAAATCTAGACTTCAGACCCCAAATACTAAGCATTTCCAGGGTGACCTATAACATATCTGGCCCCTGGCATTTCTTAGCCCAGGAGTACTGTCCTCATCCTTACGTACTTGTGTGAGTTTCAGGACCCAGGAACTCCTTCTTGAAGGTCCGGCTGTGGAACGTGCTGGCTGGGAAAGCAGGGTGCCTGAGCCGTCGCTGGCACCCCGTTCCCTGCCAGTTCTGCCTGCACCCCGGCCACATCAGGCCTGCTGCCAGGAAAAGGGAGCGAGATCTCCTTAACCATCAGGGCTGTGGTAGGATTAAAGTCCATTAGGCAAACCTTGACATCCTTTGACTTACAAAGCAATATTATTAATAATGTTTGAAATGAGATTATATCAGAAACATTAAGTGGTCATGGAACAAGTGGTATAAAACCCAAAGGAGAGTCTTCCAGTTCCTAAGCAATCTCTTTAGTCCAAGGCTTCTCTTAATTTGTAGTAAATACGTCAAGCTATTTAGCTGTGCGATTAGGTCTTTGAGCAAGGAGAGCTCATAAACATATCCATTCTTGAAACATACTTGATCTAAAGTGAACATAAACGGCAGCTCGAGGTACTTGCGTGCATGTATGCATTCATTCATTCAGCTGGTGTTTATAGAGCCCCTACCATGTGCCGGTCCCTAACCAGGCATGCAGGATTTGGAAATGAAAAGGCACAGCCCCCTGCACCGCGGGCTCCCTCCCCCAAATTATTGTGCAGTTAAATGTGTCTGTAATCCCTGAGAGCAGTGCTAATAGAAGACACACAGCACCTGCTACAGGCCTGGGGCGAAATCAGGAAACACCTCCCAGAGGAGCTTTGCAGGAGTCGGGTGGAGGTGAGAGTGGGGTCTAGGCACACCACTCTATAGCTCCCCCAAAGCTCCAGGCTGTAGCCTGAGGGAGGCAGGGGAGGGATCAGATGTGTGTTAGGGAACTCGGTCTGGTGGCAGAGTGGAGAAGGGAGTGGGAGGGGAATTACTGGGGACAGGAGCCCAGCAAGGAGCCCACTGCAGGGCCCAGGTGAGAGTGATGGGCGGCAGTGGACACTGGCCTGGCTGAGAGCAGCAGGGCTCAAACCCAGCTCCCCATGGGAAGCCCCGTGGGAGCATTTAACCATACAGCTTCCACCTGCAGAATTCTGATTCCCTTGGTCTGGGTGGAATCTGGGGACCTGCATGGTAACACAGCTCCCCAGATGACGCTAGTGCCAGCTTGGGAACTACTGGCCCATGTGTCCTCCAGCTTGGATATTCTAGGAGACAAGTCAATATATAGGCTTTGTAAGCTGTAAAATGTTATGCAAACATGAGTGATATGTTTCTCAGGATTTTCTGAGTGAAAGTAATTTTACCAAACACCACCTGATCGCTTCTCTCAGTGTGCAATCAGTGGCAGGCTTGACCTTCAGTCTCTGACACTCTGCATCTGTTTCTCTGGTCCTCCAGCCTCTAACAGTCCAGGCAAAACAGAATTCTTCTTCAGCCAAGGGAAACAAAAAGGGGATAATTTTGACAGTAAATAATCCTCTCTCTTTCCCACCACTGACTCACCTGTTCATATATCTGGGAAATCGAAATGATATTCCTCTGGTTTTAAATAAGACCATTTTATTCGCAGACTGCTCTTGTTAACCATCCAGAGTCCATTTACCTCTTCCCGGGGGCTTCCTCGACCTCAGCCTCACAGGCAAAGCCTGCTCTGGCCAAGACCTGCTCTTACACTGACCCTATGACTGTCTTGTACTGGCCAAAGCTTGCAAGATCTCTAATGGGCTGAGTCCAGATAAACTCGTGGTGTGTGATGCTTTGGGGCAAATTTAGGTGCCGATCTTGGTCCTGCCTCTTAACAGTTGCATGGGTTTGGACAGGTAATTTAAATTTCTGAGCCTCAGTTTCACAACCTCTAGAATGGGAGAAATAAGACCTATATCCCAGGGATCTTATAAGATTGCAATGAAATGATGCATGTCATGTGCAGGGTATGGCATTGTGCAAGAACACTGAGTTGCAGAGCTGCAGCTTTTGGGAGGAGAGATGTCACAAAAAGTGAAAGGGCTCAAGAAGTCTGTGAACAAGGCACTCTGGCTCTGTGAGCGCTTTCCCATGCAAGGCCTAACCCTCCAGCCTGCCTCACTTAGCAGGCTGTGTGCTCACCTGGCACAGAGAACTGTCCCTCTCTGGACACTATGTTCAGGCTTCAGACCTTGTTGGCCTCCCATGTTCCCTAAAACAATCTCCTTAGTTAGTACATATCAGCCTCCTACCTCCAGCCCCATGCTCATGCAGACAGTATGGTCTCCATGTGGACACATCTGTTACCAGATCCCCTTCTGTGAGCCCAAAGATGGTTCTGGTCAGTCATCAAATCAATTTAAAATAAGTGAAAATTTCTGGTTATTTCATCTCAGAATCTTCCAGTGCATTCCTAGAAGAGATCAAATTCTTCTGTCTCCTCTTCTTCTACCATCCTCTTTTTTCTTTCTCCTTCTTTTTCTCATTTTAAAATGTTGTTAAGTCCTGGCTTTGATCATCTAGCCAGGAGGAAGTTTGCTTTGAGGTGTCTCTTAAAAGAGAAGGACAAAGAGTATCCTGGACCAGACCTGCAAGGACTAAAAATTTAATATTTGCAGAGTGATTTAAGCTTGCAAAGTGCTGTCACATTATCTTAGTTGGTCCACACAACTGCCCTAGGAGGAAGGTAAAGTCATTCTCTAATAAAGTAGTATTACCACCCCCATTCTGCAGGATGAGAACACAGACTTGAAAGCAATTAAGAGCCCTGTCCAGGGTCACACAACTAATAAATGGCACATACTGGATTTCAACCCAAGATATCTGAATGGCAGGATTCACAAATAGACCAATCTGGTTTGAACTGAAGACTCATTTCAGATGGTGGTGAAAAGGAGGACGAGGATTACATTTTGCAGGGCTGAAGAGCCAAGTTTGTGTTTATGCAGTGGGCAATGGTGAGTCCCAGAATGTTTTAGAGGAGGGAAGGAACATGACCAAAAAAATGATTTAGGAAGGTGAATGTAGCAGCACACAAAAAAGTTGGAAAGAAGAGATTAGTAGGAAAGGGACAAACTATTTGATTTCTTTATTTTTTAAAAAAATTTATTGAGGTATAGTTGATTTACAATGTGTTAATTTCTACTGTTCAGCAAAGTGACTCAGTTACACATATATATATTCTTTTTCATATTCTTTTCCATTATGGTTTATCACAGGATATTGAATATAGTTCCCTGTGCTATACAGTGAGACCTTGTTGTTTATCCATCCTATATATAATACTTTGCATCTGCTAATCCCAAACTCCCAATCCTTCCCTCCCCCGTTCCCTCCCCCTTGGCAACCACAAGTCTGTTCTCTATGTCTGTGAGTCTGTTTATATTTCATAGATATGTTCCTTTGTGGAGTATTTTAGATTCCACGTATAAGTGATATCATATGGTATTTGTCTTTCTCTTTCTGACTTACTTTGCTTAGTATGATAATCTGTAGGTCCATCCATGTTGCTGCAAATGGGGACAAACTATTTGAAATGTGATCCTCAACGCAGATGGTGGCAGTAGGCATAGAAAGGAAGAGACAGATTAAACGCAGGAGACAAGTAAAGGATGTCAGAGATAGTACCAAGGCTCCAAGCCTTTGGGATGGAAGGAATAACAACAACAGAGGTAGGAAGTATTATTAATAACAGCTGACATTTTTTTTGAGACGCTGTAATGTCCTAGCCACTGCAAAATTAAGAGCTTTTTGTGAATCTTTTCATTAAGTCCTCCTATTGGCCCTGTAACATAGCTAAAATTATCATCCCCATTTTAGAGATTTTAGAGGTAGAAAATTGAGACCCAAAGTGATTACATGATTTGCTTAAGATTACAAAGCTCGTAAGCTATGGACCAGTATTTCAACCCAAGTCTGGCTCACAGCCTCTAGAATCCACATTCTTAACCCAGCACTGAACAGCACTTTCAACCCACCTGCAGATATAAGCTGGGATAAAGGGAGAGTTGGTTTGGTGAGCTAGGCAAACCTGGCCTCTGTAGCTGCTGTCACCCCTAAGAGACCAAGTTCACCCTTCCACTGACCTGGGTAGATGGCAGTCAGTTCTCATGGAAATTGGGATTTCTGTTTAAGATATTTGCTAAAGAAAAGGTGTACTGTAGACTGGGGGTGGGGGGTGTGAGGGGAGAAGGCAACTTCAGTTCAGATTCTGGACAGACTTGGGAAGATAGTGGCCTTTGGAACATCAGAGAATAAGGAGAGGATGGAGCTAGAGATTATCATACTAAGTGAAGTAAGTCAGAAAGAGAAAGACGAATACCGTATGATATCACTTACATGTGGAATCTAAAATATTGCACAAATGAACCTTTCTACAAAACAGAAACAGACTCGTGGACATGGAGAACAGACTTGTGGTTGCCAAAGGGGAGAGGAGGAGGGGGAGGGATGTACTGGGAGTTTGGGGTTGGTAGATGCAAACTATTAGATTTAGAATGGATAAACAACAAGGTCCTAATGTATATCACAGGGAACTATATTCAATATCCTGTGATAAACCATAATGGAAAAGAATATAAAGAAGAATCTATATATGTGTATAACTGAGTCACTTTGCTGTACAGCAGAGATTGGCACAGCATTGTAAATCAACTATACTTCAATAATAAAAAAAAGAAAAGAATAAGGAGAGAGAAGAGATCAGTGGAAGAAAGTCGTGGGATAGAGGAGGAAAATTCCCCAAAGCCCAAAACATTCTTTTAAGTAAAGGACTTTGTATGGGCAGCCAGGCAGGGAGAAAAGAGCAAAAACAAAAGGAAATGAATTCATTTCCACCAGTTATTTTATCTGGGTTTCTCCAGCAATATTCCCTTTTAGGCCTCTGCACCCAAAGTCTGACAGCCTAGCAAAGCTTCCCTAATGCCTAGCTCAGAATTATCCACCGTAGATGTCTTTGTCCCAGACAGAGGATTTTGCTCTTAAACTCAGATAATATAAACATCCAAAAGAAAGGAAAGACCCAAGGAACTTAACATCATGGGACTCTCATATTGGAAGTAGCCCTTAGACCCAGGCAAGAGAGGCCTCTGCCCTGGGTCTCCTTGGCCACGCCCCTGCTCTGTGAGGACAAGTCTGTGGGGTCAAAAGGACGTGTCTGTGCCTTCTCTTTTAAACCATTCCTTTTCCCTGTCCAAACAGCCCTGAGCTGCTTCCAGGACCTGTTCAGACCTCTTCTCCCTTGTCTGTCCTTCCACGGGTACGCATACATCTGTGCAGGGTGGCCAAGAGGCAATTCTTTGGGGACAGTGAATGGAGCCTGGACTTTTAGGCTGGAGTGTCCACACTCTGTGCACATGAGGTCCCTCATGGGTACAGGATCAAGTCTGGAGTGGAAAGAGGAGGGGGGTGAGCTGCAGGCTAACAACTGGGCCAGCTGTCCCCATGCTGCCTCATTTCAGCATGGAGCTCCAAGTAGTCTTGGCATTCTAAAATTGAAACTGGATGTCCAGGTGTCCAAGTATATTTATCAAGGCAGGAAGGTAGAACACTTTTTATCTTACAGGTGCTAGCTTGATTTTTAACTTTGAGATATTTAGACATATGGTCTGTGGCCTCCATTTGTCATCTTGCCCTGGGCCCCACAGATGTTAGGAGGAAGAACTTGGATAAAAGAAACCATAAAAGTCATCTGCTTCAATCACCCAGCCAAGCTTGGGATCCCATTAAATGCTTAAACACCTCCAGTTATGATTGGCGTTGGTCTCACTGCCCCCTGAGTCACTAGACTACTCTGTCTCAGCAGTTTCTCACTTCTAAAAAGTGCTCCTTTCTTTTGAGTGAAAGTCCATCTTCCTGTTCCGGAAATAACATTTAGTAGTACTAACTGAAGGCTTACTCTGCCAAGTAATAGGGTGCTGAGGTCAATGAGCTTTGGTGTCACATAGACCAGGATCCAAGTCCTGACTCTGCCACTTACTAGATGTGTGCTTTGGGCAAGTTTCTTAATCTCTCTCACGTTCAGTTCCTTCATTTGTGAAATGGAAATAATAATTCCCACTTCAAAGGATTGTCATGGTTAATAAATATCTATGATTGACACTATTCATTCCTTTTTTAAGGTAAAATTGACATATAACATTATATTAGTTTCAGGTGTACAACATAATGATTCCATGTTTGTATACATTGCGAAATGATCACCACAGTAAGTCTGGTTAACATCCGTTACCACATATAGCTAGTGGGAACCTGCTGTACAGCTCAGGGGGCTCAGCTCGGTGCTCTGTGGTGGCCTAGATGGGTGGGATGGGGGAAGGTGGGAGGGAAGTCCAAGAGGGAGGGGATATATGTATACATATAGCTGATTCACTTCGTTGTACAGCAGAAACTAACACAACATTGTAAAGCAACTATACCCCAATTAAAAAAAAAAAGATCCACTCTCTCTTAGCAACTTTTGAATATGCAATACAGTATTATTAACTGGTAGTCACCATGCTGTATGTTACATCCCCACAACTTATTTATTTTGTAACTGGAAGTATGTACCTTTTAACCACCTTCCCCCATTTCTCCCACCCCCCAACCCCCTGCCACTGGCAACCATCAATCTGTTCTTTGTTTCTATGAGGACAGTATCCAGCCTTGATATCTTAATAGAAGGTCCAGTCCCAGTGAGGAAGGACATAGTTAGTGCCAATAAATAGTGGCTTGCTTGTTATTGTTGCCTAGGTGCTCTTACACTTTTTCTCATGGGTAAGAAATTGGCATTCGACCTAGAAGACCAGAGAAGCAGTCTGCAACACCACTTACTAGTTGTGTGACCTTAGATGAGTCACCTGTTCTCTCTGAGCCTCATTTACCTCATCAACGAAATGGAGTTGATGATGACTCCATCACCTCACAGAGCTCTTATATTAAAAAGCTCCTACCCAAACAGTCATTTTTCAGTTTTTCATCCTGTAAACATGCATGAAAGGTCTACTCTGTATTAGGTGCTGAAATAGGAAAGTGTGCCCCAGCTCCTGCCCTCAAGGGCCCTACACTCTAGTGAATGAGACAAAGAGATAATAATAATTTTTTAAAAAAGAACACAGTGTGATAAATGCTGGCAGCCTGATGGAGGGGACAATTGGCTCTGTCTCGGCAAGGTTTCATGGAGGAAGTTGCGCTTGAAAGAGGTGGAGGCAGTGGGGGGGGGGAATATTATGAAAAAGAAAGCATGGGGTCACATCATTTAATGGAGCAGAAATAGAGCACAAAAATAAGTCTTTCTTTTAAGAGACAGGTCTTCAGATATTTGACAAAAGTTATCATAGCCTCTCCTCCCATCTTTTCTCCAACATCTTCTCTATACAAGCTCAACAAGCCCAGTTTCTTCAACCATTGTTCACTTGATTGGCTGTGAACATGGTCCATTCCCTATATGCTCCAATGGCAGGGAATACTTAAAGGTCTATATATATCACGTAATCACCATAACCAGTTTATTAGCTATAGAATAATTAAAACCTTATTTTAAAGCCATTTATACTTTCCAAAATTCCAGGAGTCTGTAAGCTACACTACAAATCAGGACGTTCATCATCTATTCACATAGTGGTGTATGGGCTTGTCTCATGGACATAGAAAAAGTATGTGTGTGAAGAGAGTATAAGGCATATAGAAAAGAGGAAAAGAACGTGTACACGCTCATGCAGAGATTCTGTGGACTGCTGGCTTAATGCTCTTAGGAGACAATGAAAACCTCAATTCTAGATGGTGTCTTATTAAATCTCAAGGGATCTTGGTGGAATAGGTCAGAGACTAGGTCAGGTGTCATTTTAAAACTCTCTTAGGCTCAAAGGTCTCAGAATTGGCTTTGATGGAACTGGGTGCTTTTCCATGATTGTAAATTAAAAGGAAAAGCAAAATGAACAGAAGGAAAGTTCCCCTGGAAGGAAACAACAGCCCAACCACAGGAGCTGGAGGCCCTGCTGCTGTCTTAAATATCACACTGGGCATCGGGCAGATGACAGAGCCCCACCACAAGCTAGGTGGCTCTTGTTGGCCCCAGGCTGACTGACTTAACATGGTGTTCATTCTCACTGTTGAATATGGGGCATTATTTGTGTAAATGAAGTCCCCTTTAAAGCCCCATCTCTGGGTGAAAAGAGCCTGGTCCTTGAAGGATAGCTGGAGGGGTACACTGGCACCAGTCCTGTCCGTTTCATTCACGGTGGCCACAGCCAGCATCTCTCAAGGTAGCAGGAGGCCATTGTGGGACAAGATCTACCTAGGACACTAGCTGTCCTTGCTCACACTCTCAGCCATCTTCTGCTTCTGCCTACCCCAATGGTAGTACTGTAGCTGCCTGCTCAGCCTGTCAGTTCAGGGCCTTGTCCTTGCTGTGGCCTACTAGGGAATTAAAGGAGGGAAGATACCTGGTTTCCATCATGAAAGAATTAGAGCCTTGGGCAGTGGTTCTCACACTTCACTGTAAAAGGAAATACTTGAAATGAGGGTGACTATCCTGGTTTATGCCAGTTGTCCCAGCATAGTTATTAATAGTGCCCCCTTTTACTCAGAAGTGTTCCAGTTTGGGCCATAAATTGAACAATCACCCTACTTAAATTCAGATAACCAGACCTCACCCACAGAGAGTCTGGTTTACTAGGTCTAGGGGTTACCAGGAATCTGGATTTTAAACTAGCATACTCAGTGTTTCTGTCGCATGCTTTAAGAAATTCTCATAGTGAGGTAAAAGCGAGTAGAAACAGAAAGAAACTATAAAAACAGCCAGAAGACAATTAACAAAATGGCAACAAGTACATATTTATCAATAATTACTTTAAATGTAAATGGACTAAATTCTCCACTCAAAAGACATGGAATGGCTGAATATTTTTTTAAAAACAAGACTCATTTATATGCTACCTCACTTTAGATGTGAGGACACACACAGACTTAAAGTGAAGGAATGGAAAAAGATATTCCATGCAACTGGGAAACCAAAGAAAGCTGCAGTAGCTATACTTATATCAGACAAAATAGACTTTAAAACAAGACTATAATAAGAGACAAAGAAGGGCATTTATGACAGACATAATGATGTAGGGTCAATCCAACAGGTTGGTATAACATTTGTAAATATTTATACACCCAACATAGGAACAACTGAACAACAACAATAAAGCAGGTATTAACTGACCTAAAGGGAGAAATAGACAGCAATACAATAGGAGTCGGGGACTTTAATACCCTGACTTACATCAATGGATAGATCATCCAGACAGAAAATCAATACGAAAACATCAGCTTTAAACAACATGTTAGAACAGTTGAGACTTAACAGATATTTACAGAACATTCCACCCAAAAGCAATAGAATACACATTCTTCTCAAGTGCAGATGGAACATTTTCCAAGATAGGTCATGTTAGACTACAAAACAAGTCTTAATAAATTTAAGATGATTAAAATCATATCAAGCATATTTTCCTACCACAATGGTATGAAATGAGAGATTAATTACAGAAGTAAAACTGGAAAACTCATAAATATATGGCATTTAGACAGCATGCTACTGAACAACCGACGGGTCAAAGAAGAAACCAAAAGATAAATTAAAAAATTACCTTGACACAAATGAAAATGTAAATGTAACATACCCAAATTTGTGGGATGCAGCAAAAGCAGTTCTAAGAGGGAAGTTTATAGCAATAAATGCCTACCTTAAGAAACAAGAAAAGTCTCAAATAGTGAAGGCTTACACCTCAAGGACCTAAAAAAAAGAACAAATAAAGCCTAAAGTTAGTAGAAGGGGGAAATAACAAAGATTAGAGCAGAAATAAATGAAACAGTGACTAAAGAGATAATAGAAAAGATCAATGAAACTGAGAGTTGGTTCTTTGAAAGAAATCAAGAAAATTGACAAACCTTTAGCTAGATTCACAAAGAAAAAAAGAGAGGACTCAAATAAATAAAATCAGAAATGAAAGAGGAGATGTTACAACTGATACCACAGAAATACAAAGGATCATAAGAGACCACTGTGAAATTATATGCCAACAAATTGGATGACCTAGAAGAAATGGATAAATTCCTAGAAACATACAACCTACCAAGACTGAATCATGATGAAGTAGAATATCTGAACAGACTAATTGCTAGTAAGAAGATTGAACCAGTAATCAAAAACCTCCAAACAAACAAAAGCCCAGACCAGACAGCTTCATTGGTGAATTCTTCCAGTCAAAGAAGAATTGGTACCAATCCTCTTCAAACTCTTCCAAAAAAAAAAAAGAAGAGGAAGGAACTCTCCCATACTCATTTTATGAGGCCATCATTACCCGTATACCCAAACCAGACAAGAATGCCACGAGAAAAAAAATTACAGGCCCTATCCCTAATGAATATAGATGTCCTCAACAAAATATTGACAGACTGAATTCAGCATTTAAAGGATTTAATTAAAGTACATTAAAAGGGGGGCTTCCCTGGTGGCGCAGTGGTTGAGAGTCCGCCTGCCGATGCAGGGGACACGGGTTCATGCCCCGGTCTGGGAAGATCCCACATGCCACGGAGCGGCTGGGCCCGTGAGCCATGGCCGCTGAGCCTGCGCGTCTGGAGCCTGTGCTCCGCAACGGGAGAGGCCACAACAGTGAGAGGCCCGCGTACCGCAAAAAAAAAAAAAAAAAAAAAAAAAAAATTACATTAAAAGGATTAAACACCATGATCAAATGGGATTTCAGAGATGCAAGGATAGTTCCAACATCTGCAAATCAGTCAATGTGATATACCACATTAACAAAATTAAGGATAAAAATCATATGATCACGATCTCAATAGGTGCAGAACATTTGACAGTCTTCACCATCCATTTATGATTTAAAACTCTCAACAAAGCAAGTACAGAGGGCACATACCTGAACATAATAAAAGGCCATATATGGCAAGCCCACAGCTAACATCATACTCAACGGTGTAAAGTTGAAATCCTTTCCTCTAAGATCAGGAACAAGATAAGAATGCCCACTCTTGCCACTTTTATTCAACATAGTATTGGAAGTCCTAGGCAGAGCAATTTGGTAAGAAAAAGAAATACAAGGCATCCAAATTGGAAGGGAAGAAGTAAAGCTCTCATTATCTGCAGATGACATGATATTATATATAGAAAACCCTAAAGATCCCATCAATAAAAAAAAACTGTTAGAACTAATAAATGAATTCAGTAAAGTTGTAGGAGGCAAAATCTATACACAAAAATCTGTTGTGCTTCTGTACACCAATAACAAACTATCCGAAAGAGAAATGAAGAAAACAATCTCATTTATAATTGCTTCAAAAAGAATAAAATACTTAGAAATAAATTTAACCAAGGAGGTGAAAGACCTGTATATTAAAAACTACAAGACATTAATGAAAAAATTGAAGACACAAATAAATGGAAAGATATTTCATGCTCATAGAATGGAAGAATTAATATTGTTAATATGTCCATACTACCCAAAGTAATCTACAGATTCAGTGCAATCCCTATCAAAATTCCAGCAGCGTTTTTCACAGAAATAGAACAATCTTAAAATTTATATGGGGGCTTCCCTGGTGGTGCAGTGGTTGAGAGTCCGCCTGCCGATGCAAAGGACACAGGTTCGTGCCCTGGTCCGGGAAGATCCCACATACCGCGGAGCGGCTGGGCCCGTGAGCCATGGCCACTGAGCCTGCACGTCCGGAGCCTGTGCTCCGCAACGGGAGAGGCCACAACAGTGAGAGGCCCGTGTACCGCAAAAAAAAAAAAAAAAAAAAAATCCTCCTGATCCCCCTGGGTCAGAGACCCAGGTGCAGGCTGTGCCTTGGCCTAGGCTGGGGCTTACGTTGGCTGGTCGCAGAGGGGCTACTTACTAGGAAAATTTTGAGAAACTGTTTATCGTTTATGTTTCCTACCAAATCCCTATCTTCTTTGTGTCTTTCTGTTTAGGAAGTTCATAAATGCTAATCTCTCTGTCTCTTTTCAACTTTACCTAAATTGGCATCCTCCCATCTCTGAGAATTACTGGTAGTTCCTACCGATCATTTTTCTTTGGACAAGTCATCCTCTTTTATGATGATAACCCTTGAAAGAACAGGAAAAGTTGCCTGTGGGCTGTCTCTTCAAGGTGTCTTATTTAAAGAAACTCACATCCAATATGCAAAACATATGTGGAAAGCAATTTAAACCTTTATTGAAGATTTTGGGGAAGTCCCAATGGGATAAATTTCATTCATAATATACAAAAAAACTTAAAAAGTCTCTTTCCCATTTCCATCTCTCTCAATATCTCACGCACACAGCAGCCACCTCGAGTCTACTCCTCCCTGCAGTCTCTCCAGAATGTTTTTCAAGTACCTTTCATGCCAGCTCTTGAACTTCTCCTTTTCTCCTTTCATTGTCTAAGTGTATTCAGGTCAGGTCATATCAGTTCAAACAGCATGGTATCTCCCGACTTATCTTTTATTCTCCCCAGTCCAGGACATGAGCTGGTAGGCAGAGTTTAGCAGAAAGCAGAGGATATAAACATTATATGTTTCCCTATTACACAATATGTTTTCCTATTGCACCAAAAAGTGTAAAATTGCTCTTTTAACCTGTTTTTTGAGAAAGCATGGCTCATCTGGATCAGCCTAATAGTGGAGGCTTCCCTGATGGGTAATCTGGCCACATGCAGTTTTCACCCACTTCAGCCCTCAGGGGCCAGTGGATGAAATGGGACTCCTGTCTCCATCTTCACTTCTGGGGGGCAGTTGGAAGCTCAATTTAGAATCAGCACAAGCCTCCCCACCACACCTACAGGGTGCAAAGTGAGAGATTCCGCTGGAAGAGCCATCACAGGCCCCTCCCATGGCCAGAGAAATTAGAGCATGTAATGCAGAGAGAATTACGATTCATGGAGATATAACTACTGTTTGCTTAGTTTTGCTCCCTCTGGACGACAATATGTTGATAAGTCAAGTAGGTCAGTTTTTAGAAAAGTTTAACTTGGAACTTCACGAAGACACCCAAGGGATTAGTTGAGAATTAGCAAACCCAGAATGTGGAATAGGAACCATATATATTGTGGGATGCAGTTGACTTGAGTGTGTGTGTGTGTGTCAACTATTAAGAATAGGAGGCATGGGCTTCCCTGGTGGCGCAGTGGTTGAGAGTCCGCCTGCCGATGCAGGGGACATGGGTTCGTGCCCCGGTCCGGGAAGATCCCACATGCCACGGAGCGGCTTGGCCCATGCGCCATGGACGCTGAGCCTGCGCATCTGGAGCCTGTGCTCCGCAACGGGAGAGGCCACAACAGTGGGAGGCCCGCACACCGTAAAAAAAAAAAAAAAAAAAAAAAAGAATAGGAGGCATATTTGGATGTGAATTTCCCATTCTGCTCACTAAGCCCACGGGGTTCTGCCAGGAGCTCTCCCGTGGTTTTCGTGGAGTCCCGCGCCCACCTGCACAAGTAGCAAAAGGTCTGCTGCCTGCATCACTTCATCACCTGCAAATGGACTTTTGAGAGTCCTCCTCAGGGCCCTCTTGCCCATTTTAGAATGTTTTCATTGAAGTGACTAAGGATCCTGAATAAATCCTGGTGCGATTGTTAAGGCCCCCAAACCCTGTAGCTGCCTCGTCACACCCTCATCCTGCCCTCAGCCTGGTTCCATCAGACCCGACTGGCAGGATGAATGGACCAGGTCTCTGGGCTGGAGGACAGGAGAGGAGGCAGCTCAGTAGTGCTTCCCACACCTCGCTGTACCACATGGGTTGACAGTTTTCCAATCTTCCTGCTACATTTGTTTGTGTCCTGTGAGATTTGCCTTAGATTTGGTCTAAATTTTCCTTGGTCTCCTTTTATCCCATTACTTCAAATCCTGTCCCCTTGGAGCACATTGAGCAAGCCTCCCCCTTCCTGCTACTCTGAGTTAGATGACTCTAGGGTCCTGTGACCAGTCCCTCACAGGCTAGCTCCCTCTGGCCCACTCATTAGCCTAATGCCTTGCCCTTCCTTATCTCCATCTGGCCTCAGAAATCAAACTCTCTGTCCCTTCAGTGGCCTGGGTTCTCTTATTTGTATCTCTTCCAGTCTCCTGACATCTTGCCAGCAAGAAGAAACAAACCCCATAGATGCTTCTGCCTTTCCTAACAAGCCCGTTCAGTAGTCATCAGGCTGGAGGCCTGCTGCCTGGGGATCTCGGAACACCATCCAAACAACAGTAGAGATCAAATGGAGAGAAATCCAAGCGTGTGGTGCAGAGCAATGCATCTTGTGGAAAGGAAAAGTGAACCCCTTCCCAACACACAGGCCATGGTGCCCCTGAGCCTCCTGCAAATGGTCAGGTCAGGAAATAGAACGTGGAGTCAGAACTGGGGTGGGACAGAGATGGGACCCATGGCACAGGGCACATGTTCCCTGCAGAGCTAGAACTATGCTAGTCATGGAAGAATGGTGTGGGCAGGGTGTCCCAGCTCTTCCCAAAATAGCTGTGTGACCTTGGCCAAGCCACTTGGCCTTTCTGAACTTTTTGCTTTCTGTGAAATAAGAGAAATCAAAAAACTGCCATGCCTGAACATCAAACAAGATGAACATAAGAAAACTATCAGCAGTAATGAACATTGTTTTGAAAGGCAGAAACGGAAAGAGAGCCAAGTCCAAGGTGAACAAAGCCCTTGATACTTTTACTGGCTTCTGCACCCGTCTTTCTGAAGCAGAGAGAACAGATCCATGATCAGGAACCCTGACCCCAAGAGCTGCAGGGACAAGTGTCATCTGTACAAAATAGCCCACACCCATCTAAAATGACACATAATTAAGTCCCTCCATGCCCTCTAGACTATTAGCACAGTGGGAGTTGGCAGGCAGAGAGCTCAGGGAAGGCTGAGAGGTGAGGCAGGTGGGGCTTGGAGGTGCTGTGAGATGCTCTGTGGCAGGGGCGGTGGGCAGTGGGCAGTGGGGGTGAGCGGGGGGAGTGGCGAGGAAGACGTCCCACAAACCTGGCATGTGTCTATTCACTAGTCTCTTTGTTTGACAAGCATGTATTGAGCATCTACTACATTCTAGGGCTGGGGATTCGCTGGCAGACACAAAGCAGCGTGCTTACTGGGTTTTAGATCAAAGTCACACCCCCTCCCCAGCCTGAGGGGCCCATAGCCAGGTTCTTAGGCTCTTAAGGTTTGAGGGCTCCTACACACATGCACCCACTGTTCTTCCATGATCGGCATGGTTTTTATTGGGGGACCACACAGGGCAGCCCATCTTTGGGACACCCTCGTCAGGGAGGAGGTGAGCTCAGCCTCACCTCTGACAGAGGCATCAAGGACACAGGCAGCACCTCTGGGGTGACGCTGGGCTTTGAGGAGCAGGGCTGTCTCCTCTTTGCTGTTTCTCTGCAGCAGATACTCGCTGATAACCCCGAGCACTGGATGAGCAGCTCTTCCTGCCCCAGGGAGTTTGCAGCCTCACGCACTGTGTTAGGCTGATAGGAACTGCAGAGTCACCCCCAGGCCTTCCATCTGGGGGTCCTGGGACCTGAGGACAGACTGTGCCCACTACTGTTTACTAGTCTCCCAACCTGTGAGCTCCTTGAGAGCGCTCTGCCTATTCATCTTTGTGTCTCTGGAGCAGAGCTCAACGCCAGGCACTTACTTAGTGCTCAGTAAATAGCAGATAAAGAATAAGTGAGGGGAATAGCACAGTTTCCACGAGTATCATGCTGAGACAACAAGGTCCCAGCCAGAACGCTAGTCACGGTCATGATCAGGGGCCTTAGGGACACATTTAATCTGAGAGCTAGGTCTAGGCTAGAACAAAAGAGGAATGACCATCTATTTTCACATGCAATACCTCAGGCATAACTCATATATCAGCTGGGATCATGTGTTCTAAGGATCTAGATCGGACTTGCTCTAACCCCTGTTCCAGGGCTCATAGGAAGCCAGAATCTGTCCCAAGGGCCATCGTTCTCACGGTGACCTCTGGCTCTAAACTGCGCACACCGAATTAGTTCCTGTGTCATCTGCGTTCCACGGATATGCACCCAGGTCTGAGCTCAGTGCCTTCACTGGATTGCCACAAACAAGAAAAATATCCCTCACATTTGTGAGTTACCAACAGTTTGCGAAGACAATACAAAAAACTTAGAGACCTCCCAAATCTTAAAAGGCTTTCTCTCAAACTAACTGCTGGGGTTTTATCTGGCCAAGAGGCTCAGCAGGGTCCCCCAGTCTGGGCCATTCTTTCTGGCTCCTCTCTCTTCCTCACGCTGCCCTCCCTGCTCTTCCTGCCACCCTACACCCCAATAAATTCTTCTCACTCTCTTACACCGAGTGGTCCAGCTCTTACCAGGGTCTGCTCCCCAAACTTGGCATAGCCAATTCATCAAGGGATGAATGAGCACAAAGGGCCATCTCTCCTGTTAGCAGCACAGAGGACTTCAGGGACTCTGAGTCCTTGGAACAACACCCACCCTCCTTATAAGGCTGCAGCATTTTAAATAACCACACCCTTTCCCATAATCCTCACCCCGTAAGGGAAGATAAATCATTTACCTTCGTTTTGTAGATGAACCTCAAGGAGATCATTCATTGTCCAAAATCGCCCAAGCAATGAGCGTAGAAAACAGAATTTAAACCAAAATCTTGGGACTCTTAGCCTTGTGCTCTTTCCACTACCTGCAGCAGGTGAGACCAGAATGGAAGGCATGTGTTGGGACAGCACTCTGCATGCAGAGCAGCTTCCCATTTGACCTGCCATCCCACTGTCTAGAATGTGCAGAACACCAGGCATTGGGAACGGAGCTTTATGAAGACACAAGATTCCAAGTCTGTGCCCTCAAATGGTCTGGAATTTAAGAAGGAAGCAAAATACAGCCACTCGACACCAGTGTGTCAACAATACAGTTACCTGAGAACAAATAGGAAGGTCGAATAGAAATGTGCAGCATTGAGTCAATCATGGAAGGCCTCCTGGGGGTGGTGAGAGACCCCTTCTTTCTTTTTTGAGTTGGACCTCAGACATAGAAGGTTAAGTTAATTATACTCCTCAGTGTTACTTCTCAGATAGTCCACATTATTTTTCATCATTGGTCTTGGCAAGGCCCCTCTCCTCTATTATTTATTTTTTTCTCTTTTATTCTTATTCCTGTTCTCATTTTCCTCCTTCCACAGTCAGCCATTCTAGCATATTTAATGTGTATACATTTTGGGGTATGTGTTTTCGGTTTTGTTTTGTTTATTGAGGTATAATTGACATATAACAGTGTATTAATTTCAGGTATACCACATAGTGATTCCGTATTTGTATACATTGCAAAATGATCATCACAATAAGTCTAGTTATCATCCGTCACTACACATAGTTGCCAAAAAATGTTTTTCTTGTGATGATAACTTTTCAGATCTACTCTGGCAGCAACTTCCAAATATACAATAGAGTATTGTTAACTACAGTCGCCATGCTGTACATTACTTCTCCATGACTTACTTATTTTATAACTGGAAGTTTGCATCTTTTGACCCCCTTCGCCCATTTCTCCCACCTCCACTCCCACCCCCACCCCTACCTCTGGCAACCACCAACCTGTTCTCTGTATCTGTGAACTTGGGGGGTTTTTGTCTTTGTTGTTTTTGTATGTGTTCTTGAAAATGTAAATTGTTGGTCTGTGTGCCTGTATTTTAAATTTATATAAGCAGTATTATACATCTTTATACATCTAATTCTGGGTTTTTTTTTTTCACTTAGCCTTCTGCTAAGGTTTATCCTTGTTGCTCTGTGTTACTATGGTCCACTTGGTCCATTGCTTTCAGCAGTTGCATTATCCTCTGAGGTGTGCCTCTACCTGACTTTACCCCTCCACTCTCTAGTGATGATCACTGAGCCTGCTTCCAATTCCCTGCCACCATAAAACACAGTGATGAACGTCTCCACACATGGCCCCTTATGGATATATTGAGAAATTTGGGGGATACAGACCCAGGAGCAGAGTTGCTGCTTCATGGGGTCTGAACTTAACGTGACCAAGTAGTGCCAGGTCTCTCCCTCAACAGTTGTCGTAACTACACTCCACCAGCAGTGCCCTTAAATTCCCACATCTGCTCCAACACGTGACATTATCCAGCATCCTAATTTTTGCCAGTCTACCAGTGTAGAGTGATAGCTCACTGTGGTTTCAATTTGCGTTTCCCAGATTACTAATGAGTTTGGGCATCTCTTCATTTTCTTGTTAGCCTTTTGGATTACTTTTTTTATAAACCACCTGTCTATTACCCATTATTATATTGAGGGTCTCTTTTTTTCCCTTGATGATTTGCAGAGGTTCCTTGCATCTCTTAGAGAGGCCCCTTCTCAAACAGCACAGGCCTCTCTTTGCTGCTGTAGTACCTCATCTGGAGCAAAGGAACCGATCTGACCACCAACTCTTCCCACCCTCATCCGCGGGGTCAGGGCTTGGTGATGGCCATAAGTACAGTCAGAGTGAAAATAGCCCCTTCCTCCGATTCCCTCTGCTAGCCATGCCTAAGCATTGATGTCCGAGGAGACAGGGAGCAAGGAAAAAAACTGTTCCTCTTCTCCGGGGCTGCTAACCTGCTGTGTCAATTTCATGAGTTAATAAATGACTGGAGAAGGCTTAATTGCATCGGAAGAAATTGAGATCAGCCGGTGCTTAGGCCCCACTCAATTAACTTGTGCTCCTAAGGGGGCCAAGCAGGGTGCAGGGGGCAGCCAATCGTTAATTACATGTGCTAGGGTCAGCTACAGCAGGCGTTCTGCCACTGTTGGTCCAGGCAGTGAGGGAGGTGACCCTGCCTCTGGGCGCTGAAGTCACTGAGGGCAGGGGCCCTTCAGAGAGAACATAGACCCCTGGTCTTATGAGGAATGGGAAACCCATTTCCAGCACATTCTACCAGGGTGGCTTTTAATGCTCCCCCAGCCCCATTCTTCCCCTAGAAGAATGGCCTTAAGGTTCCGCATCCTGACCTCTTTATTGGCTCCAACCCACCCAGAGACACCATGTACTTTTGGTTCTCCTTGCACTCCCTTCCTCCTCCTTCTGGCCTGCTTGGCCCGAGGACACAGAATCCAGAGCCAGCCTTGTTATGGGCAGCAGATGATGCCACAAACTCTGCAAGGTCACCCGCCTCCCCTGCTGCCTCCAGCCGCCTCCCCTGCTGCCTCCAGCCACCTCCCCTGCTGCCTCCAGCCACCTCCCCTGCTGCCTCCAGCCTGAAATCCTCCCAAAGACCTTCATTCCTGCATCATTTCCCGAAAGGGCCAGATAGTAAGACTCAAACCTGTTAAAGACACAGATTCTGGGCCCCTCCCCTGGAGATGCTGCTTCAGTAGGTCTGGAGTCTCTGCTTTAACATGTGGCTCAGGTGATGGTTACCATCAAGCCAATTTGAGAAACCCTATTTCAGGGGACACCTTAGCTCCTGGGGAGACAAGTGCGGATGTTCTAGGAGGAGAGACAGCATCCTAATGGCAGGGCCCTGGACTGGGGCCAGGAGGCTTTGCTCCAGCTCCATCTCTATCTTGCTGTGTGTGGTTAAGCAAGTCACTTGTCCTCTCTGAACTTGGTTTCTTCATCTAGAAAAGTAAAGATATTGGGCCAGATCTCTTAGAGTCCTTCTATTTCCATGGACCATTTTTGTGTAAGTAACTGGTTTGTTAAACAAGCATATTGCATGGTTTATGCTCAAAAAGCAACTTTGATTTTTTTTTCTTCTAGTATCCCTTTATTTTTTAATTTTAATTTTTTTTAGTATACCCCTCCATTTATTTAGTAACCTTTAAAAGTCTTTATAGGCTCGGTGCTTTGTGACCACCTGGAGGGGTGGGATAGGGAGCGTGGGAGGGAGGGAGATGCAAGAGGGAAGAGATGGGAACATATGTGTATGTATAACTGATTCACTTTGTTATAAAGCAGAAACTAGCACACCATTGTAAAGCAGTTATACCCCAATAAAGATGTTAAAAAAAAGTCTTTATAAAAATAAAATTTTATAGATTTCTACATAAAGTCTCTGTATAGCTTGTGTTATGTATATACCTAGGACCTAATAATTTTATCATTTTATATGTCTTTAAAATTACATTTTCTTACTGTTTTTTTGCTAGTGAGAAATGGTAATAAGATGACTTAGAATGTTTCTTCTTTTTCTGTTATTGGAATGCTCTGTGTAAGATAGAATGATTTCTTTATTAAATGTTTGGTAGGTGTTTCTGGTGAAGCCCTCTGGGCCTAGGTGTTTTCTTTTCTCTTTTTCTTCTTTTTTTTTGAAAGTCAATTTTCGATGATTTGATTCTTCACATTATGTTTCAAGTAACTTCTTGAGGAGGTGTTAGTAGGTTACATTATTCCATGAATGCATTCATTTCATCTGTATTTTTAGATTATTGGCATAAGGTTGTTTTTAATACCCTTTAGTTTCCTTATGTTTGCAGCATATGTGGTAGTATCCATTTTCACTTCTCCTAGTCTGTAGTTGTGTTTTCCCTCACTTTTATTGATCAGAATCTCACTGAAGGTCTATCACTTTATTTTTAAAAAATTTTTATTGACATATAGTTGATTTACAATGTTGTGTTAGCTTCTACTGTACAGCAAAGTTATACATACACATATCCACTCTTTTTTTAAAAAAATAAATTTATTTATTTATTTATTTTGGCTGCGCTGGGTTGTGTTGCTGGGTGCGGGCTTTCTCTAGTTGCGGCGAGCGGGGGCTGCTCTTCATTGCGGTGCGCGGGCTTCTCATTGCAGTGGCTTCTCTTGTTGTAGAGCATGAGCTCTAGGCATGCAGGCTTCAGTAGTTGTGGCACACAGGCTGTAGAGCGCAGGTTCAGTAGTTGTGGCACACGGGCTCAGTTGCTCCACAGCATGTGGGATCTTCCCGGACCAGGGCTCAAACCTGTGTCCGCTGTATTGGCAGGCGGATTCTTAACCACTGTGCCACCAGGGAAGTCCTATCCACTCTTTTTTAGATCCTTTTCCCATATAGGTCATTACAGAGTATGGAGTAAAGTTCCCTGTGCTATACAGTAGGTCCTTATTAGTTACCTATTTTATATATAGTAATGTGTATATGTCAATCCCAAATCTCCCAATTTATCCGCCCCCCCTTATCCCCTGGTGACCATAAGTTTGTTTTCTACATTTGTGACTCTACTTCTGTTTTATAAATAAGTTCATTTGTACCATTTTTTTAAGATTCCACATATAAGTGATATCATATGATATTTGTCTTTCTATGTCTGAGTGACTTCACTCAATATGACAATCTCTAGGTCCATCCATGTTGCTGCAAATGGCATTATTTTGTTCTTTTTTATGGCTGAGTAATATTCCATTGTATGTATGTACCATATCTTCTTTATCCATTCCTCTGTTGATGGACATTTAGGTTGCTTCCATGACATGGCTATTGTAAATAGTGGTGCAGTGAATATTGGGGTGCATGTATCTTTTTGAATTATGGTTTTCTCCAGGTATATGCCCAGGAGTGGGATTGCTGGGTCATATGGTAGTTCTGTTTTTAATGTTTTAAGGAACCTCATACTGTTCTCCATAGTGGCTGTACCAATTTACATTCTACCAACAGTGTAGGAGGGTTTCCTTTTCTCAGCACCATCTCCAGCATTTATTGTTTGTAAATTTTTTGATGATGGCTATTCTGACCGGTGTGAGGTGATACCTCATTGTAGTTTTGATTTGCATTTCTCTAATAATTAGTGATGTTGAGCATCTTATCATGTGCTTTTTGGCCATCTGTATGTCTTCTTTGGAGAAATGTCTATTTAGATCTTCCACCCATTTTTTTATTGGGTTTTTTAAAATATATATTGAGCTGCATGAGCTGTTTGTATATTTTGGAGATTAATCCCTTGTTGGTCAATTCATTTGCAAATATTTTCTCCCATTCTGTGGGTTGTCTTTTCATTTTGTTTATGTTTTGCTTTGCTGTGCAAAAGCTTTTAATTAGGTCCCATTTGTTTATTTTTGTTTTTATTTTCATTACTGTAGGAGGTGGATCAAAAAAGATCTTGCTGCACTTTATGTCAAAGAGTGTTCTGCCTATGTTTTCCTCTAAGAGTTTTATAGTAGCCAGCCTTACATTTAGATCTTTAATCCGTTTTGAGTTTATTTTTGTGTATGGTGTTAGGGAGTGTTCTAATTTCATTCTTTTACATGTAGCTGTCCAGTTTTCCCAGCACCACTTATTGAAGAGACTGTTTTTTCTCCACTGTATAGTCTTGACTCCTTTGTCATAGATTAGGTGACCATAGGTGCATGGGTTTATCTCTGGACTTTCTATCCTGTTCCATTGATCTATATTTCTATTTTTGTGCAAGTACCATACTGTTTTGATTACTGTAGCTTTGTAGTATAGTCTGAAGTCAGGGCGCCTGATTCCTCCAGCTCCATTTTTCTTCCTCAAGATTGCTTTGGCTGTCTGGGGTCTTTCATGTTTCCATACAAATTGTGAAATTTTTTGTTCTAATTCTGTGAAAAATGCTATTGGTAATTTGATAGGGATTGCATTCAATCTGTAGATTGCTTTGGGTAGTGTAGTCATTTTCACAATATTGGTTCTTCCAATCCAAGGACATGGTATATCTCTCCATGTGTTTTTGTCATCTTTTATTTCTTTCATCAGTATCCTACAGTTTTGAGTACAGGTCTTTTGTCTCCTTAGGTAGGTTTATTCCTAGGTATTTTATTCTTTTTAAGGCAATGGTAAATGGGATTGTTTCCTTAATTTCTCTTTCTGATCTTTTGTTGTTAGTGTATAGGAATGCAAGAGATTTCTGTGTATTAATTTTGTATCCTGCAACTTTACCGAATTCATTGATGAGCTCTAGTAGTTTTCTGCTAGCATTTTTAGAATTTTCTATGTATAGTATCATGTCATTTGCAGTCAGTGACAGTTTTACTTCTTCTTTTCCAATTAGGATTCCTTTTATTTCTTTTTCTTCTCTGATTGCCATGGCTAGGGCTTCCAAAACTATGTTGAATAAAAGTGGCGAGGGTGGACATCCTTGTCTTGTTCCTGATCTTAGAGGAAATGCTTTCAGTTTTTCACCATTGAGAATGATGTTTGCTGTGGGTTTGTCATATATGGCCTTTATTATGTTGAGATATGTTCCCTCTATGCCCACTTTCTGGAGAGTTTTTATCATAAATGGGTGTTGAATTTTGTCGAAAGCTTTTTCTGAATCTATTGAGATGATCATATGGTTTTTATTCTTCAATTTGTTCATGTGGTGTATCACATTGATTGATTTACATATATTGAAGAATCCTTGCATCCCTGGGATAAATCCCACTTGATCATGATGTATGATCCAAGTATCCCTTTACTTTAAAATGTATTTAGTGAGAGAAATCTGCCCCTGCCCCTAGATTAAAACTTGTGCCAGCCCCATTGCTTTTTTAAAAATTTATTTATTTTTGGCTGCATTGGGTCTTCGTTGCTGCATGTGGGCTTTCTCTAGTTGCGGCGAGCGGGGGCTACTCTTCGTTGCAGTGTGTGGGCTTCTCATTGCGGTGGCTTCTTTGTTGCAGAGCACAGGCTCTAGGCACACAGGCTTCAGTAGTTGTGGGTCATGGGTTCAGTAGTTGTGGCTCGTGGGCTGTAGAGCACAGGCTCAGTAGTTGTGGTGCCAGTCCTTGAGGCATGAAAATGTCTGTCCTTTGACCTCCAGCTTCTGGCTGAGGCAGAGAACCTGGAAGTGGTTGGCCCTGTCCTTGTGGAAGGTGGCTCAGTGCATCCCGTTAATGGTTGAGTTCCCTCCCCAGTACAAATACACCCAGTGGGGCACGTCCTTCTCAGGACAGTGAGCAGGGGCCCAGCGTCACCACCAGGGGGTGTCCTTCCCCCCTCCACCCCACCCTCACCCCATTCCCAGTGTAAGGCCTAGATGCTCCATGTTGAGTGGGTAAAGAATTTTGGCTTGAAGGGACCCCCCAGTAATTAGACTACACTGGGTTCCTCAATAGGGTCTCACCTCCCCCTCCTCCATCAGCACATCTGCGTGAACTTACCCATCCAACTCTCTGGTTGGTGGGTTGGCCTGAGGAAGTCGGGATATTGGAGTAAGAGAAAGGAGTGATCAGCTCTGGGCACTGGGAATACGGACAGGCCCAGGAAACAATGGGGAAGGAGATGGGAAAGAGGTGTGTGGGGCCAGAGAGAGGGGGATCGGCCATGCAGCCACCAAGGACACATCCGCCGGGGAACAGGTCGGCATTCTCCAGTGGAGTATGAAAGAGGCAGCTGGACTCCCTTCCCCCATTGAGCCTTGCTTCCCAGAGCAGGGAGAGGCTCTTGTCCTGATGGTGCATTGGGCAAGGGTTCCGGACAGCGACACTGAGGGAGGGAAACAAGGACGGGATACGATGTGGCCTTAGAGGTCTGACCTCAGGTTCTTAGGCTCAGGGACCTCAGACCAAGGCAGCCGTGGAGGTCAGGAAACAAGCCCCCTTGGGGATGTCCTGGGGTCACAACCAGGTGCCAGCGTGTGCCCGTCTGTCTTCTCAGCCTCCCTTTCCAGCTCTCACTGACCTTCCCCTCTCTTCTCTGTCAGGGACTGACACCCTTGGCCATGACGTGCCCCCAGCTGCTGTCTGCTCAGGCACAGCCTGCGTGACTGGGCTGTCGCTGCTCCAGCTGTTTCACGTAAGTGTGAGGCACAGGAGAAGGTGCCCGGATGCTGGGTAGAGAGAGGTGTTGGTGGAGAGGGAGCTCCAGAAAGTCCTGGTCACAGAGGGCGGGCCCCGGGGGTCTGCAGTTGGCAACAGGTTTGTCCTTGTTGGCTGTCCTCAGCCCCTGAGTTGGTCACTACTGAATCCATTCTGTCCAGAGCTCCTAGACCCTGCGAGGGAACATAGGGACCTTGTTCTCAAGGCCTGAGGAAATTAATCAGGCAACTGGTGCGACAGAAACTCCACAGCACTGGCCCTTGGGTCCTGACTCAGACACTTGCTATTGTATGACTTTAGGCAAATCGTATAAAGGTCTGGCTTTCCCTCCTGTGAGTGGGGTTTTTGTATGGTTCAAAGGAGGTGTGTTAGTTATCTTGCGCTGTATAACAAACTACCACAATTTAGCAGCTTGCAAGAACACACATCGATTATCTCACAGTTTCTGTGAGTTAGGAATCCAAGCATCGCCAGCTGGTTCACCGTTTCAGGGTTGGTCATGAGGCTGCATTCAAGGTGTCCACTGGGATTACAGTGTAATCTGAAAGCTCAACTGGGGAGGGATTCACTTCCACTCTCACTTAAGTGGCCGTTCGGTTCCTTTTGGGCCATTGGATTGATAGCTTTAACACCCTGCTGTCCATTGGACTGAGGGCCAGAGGCCATCCTCAGTTCCTTGCTACAACATGGGCCTCGCCAGAATCCAACTTGCTGCATCAAAACCAGCCAGGGCGAGAGCTGGCTCACAAGAGGGGAGTCAGAATCTTTGAGAATCTACTCACAGAGTGACATCCCATCCCCTTTGCTGTATTCTGTTAGTTAGAGGCAGGTCACAGGTGGCACCCCTCCTCAAGGGGAGGGGAGTACACAAGGCATGACTGCCAGGGGAGAGGCTCATTTGGGGCCATCTTAGAACCTGCCCGTCATAAATGGGGACAGAAATGGAAACACGTTGTAAACTGTACAGTGAATGCTGTTTAGATTCAGGGAGTTATTGTGATCATATGCATCTAGTTGCAAAGAGAAAATAAGCACCCCTGAAATCATAGAGAGCCACTGGGTGTGGGAATTTAAATGCTAAGTTGCACCACCAGGACTGGGCCCTCTGGGAAGCTGGCTGGGACCTGGCTAGTTGACCACATGCACTTCACATGTGCCTTCTTGGTTTCTGACTGTCAGGCCAGACTTAAGTGATCACAGAATGTCTGGGCCTTCCTTCTCCCCACAAATAACCGTGTTTGAAAGACATCTTAGAGGTTACAAGGGGCCCTCACATACATGAATCTTTTTCCTGAGTTTTTTGGTAATCGCTCTTTTACCACGAGAAAGAAGGTCAGTTTCCAAGATGGGATGTCCGCTAAGCGGCACAGTTGGGCCCTGAATGGGCCTTCAGCCCTGTAGCTCTGCCTGCACTGCAGTGCTCCCCATTTCCAGGCCACTTCTGCTGTGCAGTCTTCATGGTACTGAAAGAGGGAGGCCAGGCATGGAGGGCAAAGAAGGGAGGGCTCTGTTCTTGTATGGCTTCATAATTCCCCATTCTCTAAAACAGCCTGGACACATCCCAGGGGACTAGGCCAAAACTTTCAGTAGAGTGGACCACGGCTGCCTCCTCCAACTTCAGGTCACTAGGCCTCTCTGTCTCCTGAGCAGCCCTCAGGGGTGAGCATGCAGGGGAAGCAGGGGAGGGTGGAGTGGTGTGGCTGTGATGGTGTGTAAGTCCTCCCAAGGCTGAGGTTCACCTGCCCGCCCCCAGCGAATACCCCAGTGAACCCTGAAGCATGGCTCACTGTGCATTTGGGCAAAGTCAAATTGGTCTTGAACAAGGATGCTCTGGTCTGCGTATCAGATGTGAGCGGAGAGATACAACTTGCTGCCCTCTGGTGGCAGATCAGAGTCATTACTGCCAGGCCTGTGAAAGAAATGCTGTATGGTGAGATGATTACCAAACTTTTAAGTACCCGCTGTGTGCCAGGCACTGTGTATAATGCTGCAGGAGGATAGGCTACAGTATAAGATGCAACTCCTGATCCCAGAGGACTCATAATTTAGCACAGGAGTCAAGATGTTCCCACATGAAAGTTGACAAACATCATACCAAGACAGGATTTGAAAAGTGGCACATGGAAAGGCATTACAGTAGAATTCCAGCAGGAGAGAGTGCATCACCATGAGGCAGTCAGGGACGGCTTCTTAGAGCCTTGAAGGATGGGCAGAATTTAAATAGATGGAGACAGTGAGAGCATGCTGTCCCCTACCGAAACCCTTCAGGAACCCCCACTGTCTTCAAGAGAGTTAAATCCTAATTCCTTGCCTGCCTTACAGCCTCTCCAGCTTCATCCCTACCCCCAGCCTTCCCGGATTCCTTACAGTTCCCGGAGCCTCTGTGTTCTTTCACACTCCTGGACCGTGCATTCCATCCTCTCCACCTGGTCTACTGGACAAGCCCCCATTCAGCCTTTAGGAGTCAGCTCAAATATAACATGTTCCATGGAACTTTTCCCCGAGTGGTTAGCTGCCCCCTCCTCTGTGTTCCCACAGCCCCTGGTCTGTGCATCTCTGGTTCGTAAGGTATATTAAGTGTCTTTTCATCACTTGGCTATAAGCTTCTTAAGAACTGAGACTACCTGATGGGCAGAGGATTCATGCAGGGGGGACAGTGGGCGGTGAGGAAGAAAAGATAATTGGTGGTGAGCATGCAGGGAAGTGGGAGAGGGCAAGGCCTCTGAAGCTCAGTCTAAAAGTCTCCAGAGGAAGAGGGGTGCAGGGGCATGACGAAGGGCTAACTGTGGGTGATGTGAAGGGTGCTCAGAGACAAAACCGGCGAGATCTGTTAGGAAACTTTTGCACCAGTGCAGGTATGCGGTGCAGAGTCATAATTGGTGTGAAGAACAGAAGACTGGAAGAAACCAAAGAAGAATTTGAGGATTTGAAAGTCTGGGCATCTAGGGGAACACGCCACAGCTTTGTCAAACTCTAATATGCAAATAATCACCCGGGACCTTGTTAAAACGCAGGTTCTGACTCATTAGGCCTGTGGTGGGGCCTGAGAGGCTACATTTCTAACCAGCTTCCAGGTGCTGCCAGGCTGTGGTCCACAGACCGCCCTGTGAGCACTTTGAGTGATTTAGAAGCGGAGCCAGGTGCACACAGGGCTCCAGGAGCACAATGGTGAGGAACAGATGGTGTCTGGGTGAAGACAGGTGCCCCTTCCCCAGGTGAGCACAGCAGGGCGCCCGGCTTCCTGAGCAGCTGGCGTTCCAGCCCTCACTTACCCTTCGAGTAACCAACAGCCTGCAAAACCCTTTGTGGCAGCCCTGGTGGAACCACTAACAGAGGGGTTGGAGGCGGGGAGCCCACTTGGAGAGATGGCGATGACAGCCTGTCATAATTGGGTTCGAGGTGCCAGTGTGGGCATCTGAGGGACAAGTCTGTCCACTAAGCAGTTGGAGACACAGCTGGAGCTGCAGATTTGGGACCTCTAGGCCTGTTGATGATAGAGCCCATGGTGAGAGAGCAGGGTGAGGTGAGGTGGAGCTCAGGGATTAATCTAACCCTTGGGGCCTTTTTCAGGCTAACACTCTTCTAACAACATCTCCGTCCCTTTCATTGTCTTGCAGGTCACTGTTCCCTTTATGAACGTAAGTGCTTACAGTCATTCTGTCCTCAAGATGCCAAGTCTCCTCACACGTTCCTGCTCCGTTGACACAGCCCACCTTGGTCCCCGTGTGCCTTGGGGGGTCAGGAATCCCCGTTCAGTGGCCTGAAAGGGGATTCGGCCCTCAGACAGCCTCACGTCCGGAGCGCACCTCCACCTGTTAGCCCCCATTAGCAGGACCCGTCTGGCCAGCCTCGCCCCAACCTTCCAGGGGCCAGAATGTGCCTGCCAGCTCCCCCTGAGCTCGCCTTGCCCTTGTTTTCCCCCAAGAATTGGAAAGAGAGGAGATACGCCCCTCAAATGAGTTGGAGCCAGGGTGGAACTTCTGAGGTTCAGACCCTGTCCCCTCCACCTGGGTCAAGGGCTCGGGGACCGTCAGCTCTTGTGTCCCAGAGGGCAGTGGTTAAGAGCATGGCCACTGGGGTGAACCAGGCTGGGTGGACTCTTAGCCACATCAGTCAAAGCCCCAGTTCATCGTGAGTGAGATAAGGATAATCAAGAACTATCTCAAAAGGTTATTTTTTTTTCAAAAGGTTATTTTGAGGGTTAACTGAGATAACCAGGGGAGCACTTAACACAGTGCCTCACACAGACTAAGGCCTCAGTGAACAGAAGTTATTATTCTCTGTGTCTCGGCCCCGTGGGGTAGGGGAAGGGGTGAGGGTTAAGCCTGATGTGAACAGAGGGGAGAGGGGAGAGGAGAGGGAGAAGAGAATTAAAGCAGAAAGACAGCAAGAACCTTTGAAACTGGATGGAAACAGGGAGCAGAATCACACCTTCAGTTAGCTCTTTGCCTCCTCTCTTCCCTTCCGCAGCTATAAGCCCCCCAGGTTAGGCTGGCCCAGGCCACAGCTACCCTCTGTCTTCAGGAAGCCCCTGGTGTTCCAGTGCCCAGGGCCCTCCCTGCTCGCGGGTCCCCCATGCCTTCAGCTGAGAAAGTTCCAGGAGGGCTCCTGGCCCCACGCCCAGGAGGGCAGCTGCCCCTCACCTTTCCGCACACGTCTTTGCAGAGTTTGATGGGGCGTCGGGCGGATGACAGCGGGAACGGTTGTGATCACTGGCGGAATCCTAGCTACGGTCATTCTCCTCTGCATCATCGCCGTCCTGTGCTACTGTAGGCTCCAGGTCAGTCCCCTGGGCCTGTGGCCAGAGGCCACCAGCAAACCACGTCCCCAACATGGGGGCAGAACCTGGAGGCCCACTGCGGGCGTGACAAAGCCCAAAGCCGTGGAATGTGGGAGGCGTAAGTCAAGGGGGCTGGGAGTTGGGGGGCTGTCAGAAGGGAGCTATGTTCCCCTCACGCCGTGCACACTTCGGCACCCAAGAGAGTGAGCTGGGAAAATACCGGGTCACTGTGTGTGTCTCCCGCGCGTCTGAGATTTCTGGAGTGCTGGGAAGGGCACCATGTGGGGAGACTCTGAAAGCAGCTCCCCGCACCCCAGCCTGTGCTTAGTAGGATCTGTATGTCCCTCCCTCTCTGCCTCCCCGCTCTCTCAGCCTCCGCCTGCAGTCAATGCACTAGGAAGTAGGGGGAGGAAGAGGGAAGGAACTGGTCTTGCAGGGCTGGGAGGACATCGCTGTGGACCGTGGGCCTCTGGTGTTGAGTTTTCTCTCCGGGGCCAACCAAGCGCCTGGCGCGGGGTCCTCAGCGGAGCAGGGCCGTGGGCACCTGTGCGCAGCCAGAGGGGGGCATTCAGCCCTCAGGCAGCCCTCCCCACTCTCCCCTCAGTATTACTGCTGCAAGAGGAGCAGAGCCGAGGATGCACGCGAGGAGGAGGAGGAGGATCACGACCTGCCCGCACACCGCAGAGGCCCCACCTGCAATGCCTGCAGCTCCCAGGCCCTGGACGGCCGAGGCGGCCTGGCGCCTCCCACCAGAGAGCCCTGCGGCCAGCCGTGCGGGGTGGCGGCCAGCCACTGCACAGCCTGCTCCCTATACAGCTCTCCCTTTTACATACGGACGGCTGACATGCTGCCCAACGGGGGCGGAGGCGAGAGGCTCTCCTTTGCTCCCACATACTACAAGGAGGGGGGACCCCCATGCCTCCAACTGGCAGCGCCCCAGAGTTACCCGGTGACGTGGCCAGGCTCTGGCCGTGAGGCCTTCACCAATCCAAGGGCTATTAGCACAGACGTGTAACCCCTTCCACCCCCGCCACGCACCAGCGCTTGCTGCCCCAGCAGGAGCAATGGGGACAGCGGACGACACCCCCCAGCACGGCCCACAGGGACGGTCTCAGTTTTCCTGGCTTTCCTTTTCCCACAGTGGAGGGCTCACCCGGATTCAGGCTATTGAGGGCATTAAGAACCAGGGCAGGGCCTGGCCCCGCGGTCCACAGGTGGCGGCCTGACAGGTCACGTTGGCAGCTTAGACAGTTTCTCTGTTGGGACTGTCCTGTGGCCAGTGCCAGCACTGCCACCACCCTCTCACTTCCCTCAGTCCCCTGGCTTTGCTGGACCAGAGGAAAGCTGAGCAAAGGCTCTGGGGGTCTCCGGAGTCCTTGGGGGATGGAAGGAGAAAGGGGGGTGTGTAGGGCAAAGGGAGAGGCCAGAGCTGAGGCATTGGCAGAACTCGAGAAGGGAGAGGAAGGGGTTAAAGGGACTCTTCCGGACCTGCTTGCTGAAATGAATCCAAGAGCTAGTTCACAATCTAGTTTTGTACTTCGCCTGTTCTAGAGACTGCACTCCCTGTAGCTGTTCCAACACGGGTATTGCTTCCTGAAACACATCACATCTGCATCTGCCTCTGTTTTCACAGAACACGTCGACTGGACTTTAAAGGCTGTGGCATAAGGTTATTTGTGAGAAATGCACCCAAAATGGATGTCTCCCCACAAATCCTCTTTCTCTGCCTCGGGAACCAGCTGCCCTGGCTGGAGAACCTTTTGCAAGTTTTGTTACTAAAGTTTGAGTAGCTTAGCAAAGGAAAGCCTGCTGATGGTCTCGGGGCCCTGGTCCGCCACGCTGAGCACTGTGCGTGGATGCAGCCCTGCGAGGACGTGTGCATTCCCAGGTGTGTGCACACGGGCCTGTCACCAACAGTGCACACCAGGACTTTGCCACCTGCAGGAGCTGCAGGGCGGAAGGGTCTCTGATGTACCAACTAGAAAGAAAAATCTGACTCCAGACAGCAGGAGTGAAAGGCGATCAAGGTGGCGGCCAATCCCCACGGCAGCCAGCTGGCTGGTACAGGAAGAGCCTGCGGAGTCTCCCCTGGGATAATGCTGCTGCATGGAAGCCACGGAAGCCCCTCCAGAGACCTGGTGTTCTCCCTGGGCATCAGCCACGAGGCCACAGAGCAGGACCCCTTCGTTTCACCACGGATGGCAGCCCTCGCTCTGAGGATGGGAGGGATTTGACTTAGCAATCAGGTTCCATGCTGGCTGCCCTCCCTCCGCTGACCCACCCCCCAGTCACAGGACAGGGGCCTGTTTATTGCTGTGTCACTCTAGCCCCAGTCCAACTCCCAGTTGTAACTCAGCTGTGGCCTTATGCTGCTTGAGTGAATGCATCTGATGAGTTTCCCAGTTGCCTCTGCAGTGAGGGGTGGCTGTCCCCCCACTTCCTAAGGGCATTAGGAACCCCCAGACTCTCTTGCGTCACCGAATGCTGCAGAGCGTGGGGCAGGGAGGGAGCTGGCCCCTCTGCTGAAATCTTGATTTTTGCATTTGCGACAGGGAGGGTGAAGCTGGGGAAGGGGAAGAGAATTCGCCGCACCTTTTGCATCACTCTGGGCACTTGTCACCTTGCATCTCAACCTGTAATCGAGGATCACAGGGTTGAGAATCAGAGGAGCTCTAGGACCAGTCTCTTATCTCCTCTGAGATTCCATTTTCTCCAGGGAAATGAGGCTTGCGCAGGTGGACTCTGAGGACCCTTTAATGCTCCATGAAGCCAGCCAGACCACTCTTTCTTGCCGCAGTCCTGGCAGGGGCTGGATGCACTTGCCAACTGCCTGATCCTGTGTGCAGAGATTTGTGTTAATGCATGAAAGACCACAGTAAAACACAGGGTTCGCAGGCAAAACCATTTTAATCATCAGTGGAAAGCAGACATGTTTGACCGTCCTACTGAGTGACCTCAAATGATAACATTTCTCTGCTACCAGGAGACAGCTCTAGGTGGGGTAATGAGCTGTGTTTCAGAGCTGGGAGGGACCAGCTGAGGACGGCAGCTTTTCATGCCCATCCCACTGCCAGCCCTTACTGGGCTAAGCACGCCCCCTTGACACTAGCTGCTGGGCCTGGGCATCCTCGCCGCTTCCTGACGACCAGCCCCAGTGCCTTGCTTGCCGCCCTGGGATTCCACGGTCACACAACCACAGCAGGGGCTGCCCCTCCTCACCCAGAAGTTCCAGTCCCACCCGCCTTGGGAGAAATCAAGACCCAGTCAACTCTCACCTGCTTCTTGGCCCTGATCTGTTGGGGTCCCTGAGTGAAAAGCATCTCGTGCAATCCTGTCTCCTCCTAGAGCTTTCCCAGCCTAAATCAACCCACATATCAAAATCTGAGTTTGGGGCATTGGAGAGATGGTGGCCGCGGCCCTCGCCACACAGCCGCACGTTGCTCAGGGCACAGGCTCAAGGTTGCCTGCCCGCCTCCCTGCAGCCACAAGGGCCTTGCCTGTGGAAGAGGAAGCTCACCCCACTCAACCGCACTGTACTTTTTAGCTGCCGAGTCTGTGCTCTGGGACACTATGTGGACACTTTTCAAACTGCACCCTAAACAGGAAGAGGAGAGGCAGGGGACACCCTGCTCTCTCCGCCTTTTCGCTCCACCCCCACTTCACTGCTCCTGCTACAGATTTCTTGCCCTGCGTCTTTGATAACTTGGAGTCACAACTAAGTGAATGTCAAAATAAAGGAGGAATTGGACATAGAAATCCCACAGGGTCCTCCGTTCTTTACCTGGGGAAGGGGCAGCTGGGCATGGATTTAAGAGTGAAAGCCCCTTCTCATCGCCCAGCATGTCCTTTTTCAACACTGAGATCTACCAGCTTCCTCTCCCTTCCTGCTTCCCTCTGCCATGTCCACCCCGACACCGTGTCCTCTACCTGACACCCCCATCCCTTTCCTTGCCTCCGTTGGAGCTTTCATCCAGGAAGGATGTGTCATTTGTTGGGAGAGGGGATTGAAGGTTAGCCACGGCTGTCCCTGAAGCGGAAGGAGCTCAGTTGATGCGGAGCCCTGGGGAGCAGCCTGCCTCCACTCCACCCTCACTGTCCAGGCCCCTGGGGTCCTACCTGTAATTCGGGTCAAGGTCCCCGCTCTAAAGTCGGAGGAGGCCTCTGGGCGTCTCAGGGTGCCCAGCACACAGCACCGTCCAGCCCCTCGTCCCCCAGCCACAGCTGGTGTGCTGAGCACCACAGGAATCAGGGAAGGAAGAGCTGCTGGGTCACAAAGCCTCCTCTTTCCCTGTGACCTAACATCCCAGCAATCTAGTCCTGGTGGTCAGAGGGTGGAGTTTTGTGTTAGACTTCACTTTGAACTCTGGTTCCACCACTTACCGTGTGACTTTAGGGAACTTTTTGGACCTCTCTGTGTCTCAGTTTCCTCATCTGTACAACTGGGCTCACGATGCCTACCTTATTCCATTGCTGTGAAAATTACGTGAGCCTGGCGCACACGGTAGCCATTGTCGTTAGTAGGATTTGGTGGGGACTCAAGTCTGAGCTGTGGAGGCAGCTGGGATTGCTCAGGCATCAGGGTGGAAGCCTCCTGGGGGCTCTTTTTCATCTCTCCCCCAAGCCTTCCAGAGCCTCTCCTCCCTCGCCACTTCTCCCTGCCTGTTCCAGACGCTGCCAGGACCACCTCTCTGCCCATCACTGCCTCTCCCTTCATTTGGAAACTCCCTCATAACTGCTTGTGACTCTTTGAGAGACCAAGGGTCCTATCAACCTAGGACTGAATTTTGGCCTCACATTTGCCCCAGTAAATTGTACGAACGAGGGAGAGAATATTCATACGTACAACGGCTCAGCTCTCAGCTTGGCGCTGTGCATATTTCACTGGTTTCCAAGTTCAAGGCTTGGGTTTGAAAGTCAGGTCAGAAGGGGTCCAGAGGACATCCAGCTCCTCCTCTTGAGCCTGGACTCCCCAGACTGTCCATCCGTGGCCCTGCTGAGCCTCACTCAGAACTTGCTAGACATCTGGCTGCTCTGCTCCCAGGTGTTAGTGGGGAGGTGAGAGCGGGAGAAAGAGCAGGAGGGAGGGAGTCCCAGTGTCTGGCTGGGAGGAATGGGAATGTGCTTCTGTAGGACACCATCTGCATCTTCACAGAGTTAGGAAACCAGAGGAGAACTGGACCTGCCTCTCCCAGTGCTTTTTAGATGGGAGGAAAGAGAACCTGTAAGTATAATGTTGACACTTTGATCCTGAGTTTTGTTCTGGATCTAACTACACAACTCAAGGTTAAACAGAGGCCTGAACCTCTTCACAAAGTCTTCTGAACTCTTCTCGAACATAGGGCCCAACCAAAGGGAGAGGCCATCTGCAGACAACCCACTGTTCCCCACAATAACAGTGTAGCTGAGGAGGCCACGACTCCACCCCCGGGGGGGTTCTCTCGAACTCTTCCTCAGGCAGGACTCCTGAGCAGGGCAGGGTCCTGGGTGAGGGTGGGAGGAGGGTGGAGAATGGCACCTCCCCCTTCTAATCTCTAAAAGGCAAGATCATCAAAAGCAACCACACACAGGCTCTGAAAAATCTCAGCGTCCTCCCAGTCTGTGAAAGCACTGTCCAACAAACAAATTCAAATGCATTCAAGAATAACAGACTTACCATGAATATTCTTAAGGATAATATTTTCTGCCTTTTAACCCATTTGTTGGGCAGCCGTGAACTCTTCCTGAAGCTTACGAGACGAACATTCACCCTGCCCTAATCAAGGCGGAAGTCCCCCTTTCTCAAGCAAACTGCCCCCCACAGTCCCAGGCGAGCCTGCTTCCCCAGGATGACCTTTTCCAAGGGTGGCTGGTCTCTTGGGGACAATCTGCCCAGGCCTCCAGGGAAGTACTTGGCTCCCAACTTCTTCTGCATCCTGTCATCCCCCCCACCTCCTTCCTACACACACACTACCATCACCACCACTACCCCCAGCAGGGAACCACAGCCACAGCCAGGAGTTGGCAGGTAGATGAGGCAGCCTTCTCCCCGAGCTCACTGGCTCCCAGGCCTGCTCCACCCAGTGGGCAGGACAGTTCCAGTCTTCACAGGGGTGAACATCCAGAAGCCGGGTGGCTGGATCGCATTGGGCATCTGAGATCACCTTCCCCTCCAAGTCTCAACAGAAGACGACACAGCTCATCCAGCGCCGGCCATGGGCGCCTGAGGCCTTGGAGGCACACAGGGCTCGTGTGCTGGCCTGCCTGCAGGTACGAGCCAGGTCCCACATCCGGGCCAACCCATCCCAATATCTGCATATCCTCCTGGGCTGCGTTTTGCCTTGGGCCAGAGGTTTTCTTTCTACCCATTGGGAATTCCATCCTTGTTTCTCTCAAAAGATCATTCCCTGAGAAGATCTGTGTTCCGGGTCTAATCAAACATCCTGAAATTATAGCAGAGGCCTGACCCTCCTCACAACATCCTCTGAATTCTTTCTCCAAACATATAGGGCCCAACCAAAGGAATCCAGCATGGTCAGAAGACCCCAAAGCCCAGGCCCCTGCATAGACACCGAGGGTCTCACCAGACCCTCACCCTCCTCTTGCCTCCTTCCCACCATATGTGGCCCCGGTACCCCCATCTGAGGAGGAGCCCTGAGCTGGTGACAACAAATGAGCAGGAACCCAAAAAAGAAAATTTAAGAATTGAGAATTTCCAGTGAGGTCAAAAAGTGGTAATATAAAAGGTTGGACATCGGAAGGATACATAAAAAACAAATACAAATGGCTTCCTATTGGGAGGGAGTGGGGAATCAATAAGATGAAGGTAGAAACAAAGCTTTTCAGTGTATGCCTGGTTACATTATTTTGACTTTGTAACTCTACATTTTGAAAAGTTTTTTTGTCTGTTAAATTATACCAAACTGTGAGAATAAGCGAGTACCTTCCCGGCAGTCACGTGCAGGTACGTACCCAGCTGTGAGCAGAGCCCTTGGGGGGAAGCCTGCTGAGGCCCGTGCTCAGAAGCCTAACTGAAGAGAGGCTGAGTCTCCTGAGATGCTGCCGCATTTGGATCCTCCCGGCCCTGGGGCTGGGTCACAGCTTCTGCCTGGGGACCCTCCACAGGCAAAGAGGCTTCTGTGCTGCAAGTAGGAAGCAGTCTTCTCCCCACAAGGCCAGCAGGCAGAAGGCTAGAGGGAGAAACAGTGTCAGCCAGCATAGGTTCCTATCAGATAATTCTTTTTTGAATATTTTTTGTTGTGGTGAAATATCTGTAACAAAAATTTACAATTTTAACCATTTCGAGGTGTATGATTCAGTGGCATTGGTTCAGCAGTGGACTGATTTATTTATTTATTTGAAATACAGTTGACATATGACATTGTATTAATTTTAGGTGTGCAACATAATTTAATATCTGTATATAATGCAAGATGATCACCACAATAAGTTTAAAGGCCATTAGCACATATAGGTACACATTTGCAGTTGTTTTTTGATGAGACTTTTAAGATCTATTCTCTTAGCAACTATCCCATATACAATCTATATATTTTTTAATACAGTATTGTTAACTATAGTCACCATGCTGTACATTACATCTCCAGGACTTTTAATCTTATAACTGCAAGTTTTACTTCTTTAAATTTGGTAACAACTTAAGTTCAAACACATTCTAAAGCTACTTTTTTACCCTCACCGCCCCGCCATGCTATGTTTTTGTTGTCACAGTAGGTTCTTTTAATACTGTGCTTCTCCAGTTCACTTGCTAGCTTTCTCCAGTAGAGAAGGCAGTATCCAAGGGCTCAGGATCTAGACTCTGGTCTCAGTTTTGCACTAATAACCACGTGGCCTTAGATGGTCACTTAGTCCCTCAGTTTCCCCATCTGTAAAATGAGGCATTTAGACTATACAGCTATTCCAATCATTTCATTTTGGTATTTTACGCCCCCTTTTTTTAGAAGCTTCTAGGCAATGAAACTCAAAGCCAAAGTGTAAGGAGCCTATTGGTTCTCAAAGTCCAATCAAATGATGTCAGAACGTTTCAGTAAAGACAAAACAACCTGGTTGTCAGAAACCTGACTCGTTTGTAACTTTCAGGAACTGATGTGTTGCAGAAAGTTATAAATGAAGTTCAGGGGCCAGAAACCATCATTCCCTTGGTGACCCAAGTGGTTCTCTCTGCAGCCGTGTCCACAGCTTTGAGCCATGTGCCCAGTTCTAAGGGTGAACCAAAGTGCTCCCAAGCTGAGCTAGGCAGGAAGGCCAAAGGGCACAAATTGTGGAAAACAGCCATGAGAGAGAAGGACTAACATAGGCAAAACTGTTCATTCAACTAGCATTTGCTGGGGATGCAACACTAGGTAACAAACATTGTGCTAGGAGCTGGAGAAATATAACTGAAAAGTACCACCCCTGCCCTCAAGAGGTTTATACTCCAGGGTGGAAAATTAACACATATTTCACAGGTAAAATACTAAACCCTCCAGGTATTCACTTGCCCTGGACTAAAACAGAGACTGGAGACTCAAAGGGTAGAAGATGGAGCTGATTATCCTCAGACTGGCATGGTCAAAGACAGGAAGGGGCAGTGTTCAGCGGCTGCCAGATGTGGCACCATTACTTTAGGAAGTTGATACCAGCCTCAGCACTTCTTTCCTGCCAGACATTGTCCTCATGTTAGAAAGAGCGAAGTTGCTAAGTCAGCTCAGGCTGACAAATGACCATAGATAGGTGCCTTAAGCAACAAACATTTATTTCTCACAGTTCTGGAGGCTGGGAAGTCAAGATCTAGGTATTTTCAAATATGACGTCTGGTGAGGGCCCACTTCCCAGTTCATAGATGGCCATCTTCTCACTGTGTCCTCATATGGTGGAAGGGACGAGAGAGCTCTCTGGGGCCTCTTTTATAAGGGCGCTATCCTATTCATGAGGGCTCCACCCTCATGACCTAATCACTGCCCCCCCAAAGACCCCACCTTCTAATACCATCACGTTGTGGGGTAGGATGTCAATACATAAATCTTGGGGAGACACAAGCATTCAATCCATTGCAGATGGGTCTCAGGTCACTGAGACAAGAAACCATTGATCAAGGCAATTTGTAGACAACGAAGAGAGACTGAAATTCAAGCAGAGACAGGTACAGACATGCAGAGGATGTGCTAGGTTAAAGGCCTTGAGGAGGTGAAGGTACATAATGTGGTGAATTAAAGAGACACAAGAAGAAAGAAGGTAGACTCTAAGAGTCGATCTCAGCTGTCAGGATCACAGAGTCCTAGGGCCAGAAGACAGTCAGAGGTCACATAGTCAACCCCACCTCAATGCACTGTCAACGCAAGTAATCGATAACCAATCTAAAAATAGAGGGGAGTTTTACTCAAGCCAAACTGAGAACTAGAGCCCTGGAGACAGCCTCTCAGTAGCTCTGAGGAATTCCTCCAGAAAGCATGGTTTTCAGCACAGTTTTATATCTTATCAGAACGAAGAACAACAAACATGACAGGGGTACATTCCTTCAAGTTTTCCAAAAAAGACAGATTAGCAAATACACAGTGAGTCAGTATGGCCTTGGCGCCTGGGAAGGGAGCCTTATCATCAAAGGAGTACTAGCATTGATGTCCCAGGAAGGGAGGCATTTATCTTTATCTTCAAAACGGACATTCTTTACTTCTGCACAGTGCACCCTCTTCTTTAATGGTTAGGGCAGATGTACAATGTATGTGTGATGGGCCACAGACAGACTGTCCTAGTTGGCATAAAGTTCAAGCCAAATCGCGTACAAGCTGGAATGACTTCCACATCCCTCAATATGAGAAAATTTCTTCCATCAGCCGTTAGAAACCATCTGACAGGGGAAAAAAGTGTCCTGTTTTGAGGGATAACCAGACAACTTTGGAGTCTAAGGTGATCGTTACAGAGCAAAGCCAGCCCTGGCAGAGCATGACCCGACGGTGCTTGGCAACTATGATTGAGTCAATCACAGGTAAATGTTGAAGGGCAAGAGCTTGAATTTGTCTTCTCATTCTCAGAAAACTTAAGCCCCTGCTGCTTCTCTACCAATGGGAAGAAAAGGACTGAGCTACAGAAAATATCTAGGTGGGAGGTACTTACAAATAAAAAGGGAGTCATAACTCCCCCTTGAGTGTCAGCTTCTTAGACACTGGAGCCACAAGTACCAAACTAGGAAAGCCAGGAGTGTTTCCAGGAAGGGCAAGAAGGACATGGAGGATCCAGGACTTGCTACAGCTTTGTGGTTCTACAAGAAAGTATGTTTACAGCTTCTGGGCCAAATGGAACAGGGCTTGGTCATGCATGCGTTTGTGTCTGTTCCCCACGTGGCTGACAGAGCCAAACCCTGTCATTTCATCGCCTCAGCAATGGTGGTGGCCAGGTCACAACCAGCCCTCGGCAGCTTTGAGGAGGAGGGGAGTGTGGAATTTGGTAGACCTCGGCAGGGCAGTCGTGATGGGGATGATCAAACCAGGCAGGCACGGCTCAGCAAGCCTCCCTTCCCCCACAGATTATCCGCAGCGTCACCTGATGAATGGAACCAGCGTTCACTCCACTTTTCAATATTTTAAGAATGTTAAACTAGAGCAAATTTTTTTTTTTTTTTTTTTTTTTTTTGCGGTACGCGGGCCTCTCACTGCTGTGGCCTCTCCCGTTGCGGAGCACAGGCTCCAGACGCTCAGGCTCAGCAGCCATGGCTCACGGGCCCAGCTGCTCTGCGGCATGTGGGATCTTCCCGGACCGGGGCACGAACCTGTGTCCCCTGCATCGGCAGGCGGACTCTCAACCACTGCGCCACCAGGGAAGCCCAAACTAGAGCAAATTTTAAATTACAATGCCTAGTTGTGTTTTTTCCCACAGGGGCATTTCTACTGCTCCCATAGACATCTGCTCTAAACTTTAGACAAAACATGGGATCCCAAGACCACTGGGAATTAGAAAACAGAGTGAAAATGGTAAGCAAAAGTCATTTACTCATTTTTCCCAAGTATATCTGTGAACTCAAAAAACTGTCTATTTTTGCTTTTTAATATAGTGTGTTTTTGCTATATGACTATGAAAATTCCTGACAGCTGATGCTACCAGGTGGGGTTGGTGTATGGAGAGTTATTTAAAACACTAAACAACATAAATCTAGAAGTTTAAATCCTTCCTCTGCAAAAGGCCATCCATGGACTTGAACAAGCCACCCCACTAGTCTTTATTTAGTGTTCTGTGTGCTGTAAACTTAGGCTCGATGCTGCCCACCAGGATGTAGGGAACCAGGATGTAGGGAGGGGCAAATTATGGGGACTGAGTGCTGTCTGGACCATACCTGTGCATGCTCTGCACCCAGTTTGCTCTCCCCGTTAGATCATATCTCTTCAAGACCTTTCTGAAGGGCAGCTGTCACCTTCCCACTGGGCCTGATAGGGTCACCCCCTCAGAGGAACACTTGCATTTTCTTTCTGTGTTTTGTGTTTGGGTGCTGTCAGATGAAACCCTGTCAGGGAATAACCAGCCCCAAAACACAACTGGGAAGATAGTCTGCTGCAATGAGTGATTTGCAGGCTCTGGTGGGGTCGATCATCTCTAATGCAGGGCTGGTGACCCCTCCTGTAGCCTCTTGAAACCACGATGCTATTAAGCCCCCAAATATCAATCTCCTTCTTTCAGACTTTGGACAGCATGTTGTTTATGGGTATGTGACTGTCAGCAAGAAGGACATTCTGCCAAATATAAATTCTTGGTCATACTTCCCACAGATAGAAGAGGCAAGATCCTATTCAAGATTACCAACTTTGGGGGTGGAAGAAAATATTCTCCCAAACCAGGTGAAAGTATTTTCCCGTTGCGGAGCACAGGCTCCGGACGCGCAGGCTCAGCGGCCATGACTCATGGGCCCGGCCATGACTCACGGGCCCAGCCACTCCGCGGCATGCAGGATCTCCCCGGACCGGGGCACGAACCCATGTCCCCCACATCGGCAGGCGAACCCACAACCACTGCGCCACCAGGGAAGCCCCAGGTGAAAGTTTTGATTTTTCCTAAGTCATTGAGATAGCCAATGTTCTGTTCAGTTCTCTGCACACGGTGGGCACTTGGGAAATATTCACTGAACTGAAGGTAGCCTCATGCCTAAGATTACAGAAAGCAAAGTCAGGGGAGGAGAAAGAGCATTACAGGATGGGGGGGTGGGTACTAGGAGAAGACTTAAAGACCACCAATAGCCTTGGTAAGAGGGCATTTACAGCCTTAGGCCAGGAACAAATATTCTCATAGAACTTCTGTTATTCATCATTATTTGCAAAATAATCAGAATTCCATGGGAGAGGGGCTTCCTTTCACAGAGAACCATGGTAGTTAGCGAACAGCACAGGCAGTATTGTTTTCTGTGAAGATCCTCAGTGAACTGAGTGATTCCAAAGATGAATAAACTCTCCCACTATTGGGGGTTGGGTGGGGAGGGACGGAGGGATCACTCTTATATTTGAGTGTGAATAAAATTGATGCTTTTATAGCGCAAAAGCTAAGAACTTCAGCGTACGGTAGGTTTTTAGATTTGAGAAGCACATTTTCTAGCCTCTTCTAGCTACGGTGTAATCAAAAAAACAAGACAACCCAAACTAAGCAGTTTATTTGCTTCTTGGATATGCAGAGTAAATGTCAGGAAGATGCCAGTTTCCCACCAGATCATTAAAAATTGTAATACAATCCCCATGAAAAACTCTAATCTTTTTTAGACAAGGCGATTTTAAAGTTCATTTGAAAAAATAAGTAATAATGGTAGGAACTTCGTAAAAATAAATAAATGAACCACCACCAGTATTAAAGCTCCAATAATTAAAACTGTGGTGTTTATGCCTAATGACCAGCTCAATGGATCAGAAAAGAAAATTCAGAAACAGGCACAAACACATATGGGAACTAAGTTTGTGACAAAGTGGCACTTCAGATCAGTGGGGGAAAGATAGATTCTCAGTAAATGATGTTTGAGCAGCTACAGTAATTCAGTGAAGTAGGTCACTCTGACTTTTTGTTAAATGTGAATATTCACTTTCAAATATGTAAACGAAGTCTATAATGTAACTCAAAGTTAAAATCACCATATGTGATAGGTTTGAAAAATCTATCATTTAATTTAATAAACAGTTATCATTGTAAGAGTAAAATACTGAATCAGTTACGTTTGTGAAAGTTGTTAATTTTATGTAAAAAATATGAACTTGAAAACACTTAATAGGGAAATAAATTGACAGTTGATATGAATATCAAGAAAGATACATTTAGGAGAATAACATTACATTCTTTTTGAGATAAACACCACTTATTAAAATGTAAATAATAATAAGGAGATGTTGGTCAAAACTTTCAGCTGTAGGTTCTGGAAATCTAAGGTACAGCATGGTGACTGCAGCTAATACTGTATTGTATACTTGAAATTTGCTAAGAGAGTAAATCTTATGTTCTCACCACAAAAAAGTGTAACTATGTAAGTTGATGAATATGTTAACGACTGTGGTGATCATTTCACAATATACGTATATCAAATCATCATGTTGTACACCTGAAATATATTAGTTTATTTGCCAATTATACCTCAATAAACCTGGAAAAATAAATAATTCAAAGCAGATAAGAGATTAGATATCATAATTTTAATCTTCCTATGATTATTTGGGGTGCTATTAGTTAACAAAATAATCTTTAAACACTGTATTTAATTTTTAAGTATGTAATAGGGAAGAACCTTCGTATTCTATTACAGGTTAATCACTAAAGGAATGTTGCCTATAAGCTTAAATTATACATAATGGCCCATCTCTGGGAACCCTGCCTCCCAGGTAATGAGCATTAAGCTAAAATGCTTCGCAGGAATCATCCTGACCAGGCCCACCTGTGAATGACTGCAGGAGGAAAGAAATTATCACATCCTCCCAGAGGCTGATGGGAACCAGGAAATGCTTGACTCTGCTCCCTCCCCTTTTAGTATAAAAGAAGCCTGAATTCTAACTCAGGCAGGATGGTCCTTTGTGACACGGGTTCACCATCTTCTTGGCCTGCTGGCTTTCGGCATAAAGTTGCTATTCTTTGCCCCATCAACTCGTCTCTCGACTTACTGGCCTGTCGTGCGGTGAGCAGTACAAGCTTGGACTCAGTAACAGGTATTTATTTCCATTTAGGTCATGAGTCTTTCGTTTTTAGTCTTATTAGGAATTTTTCAAATCTTGTACAGATGCATTAAAAATAAGATGTCAGGGCTCCCCTGGTGGCGCAGTGGTTGAGAGTCCGCCTGCCGAGGCAGGGGTCATGGGTTCGTGCCCCGGTCCGGGAAGATCCCACATGCCACAGAGCGGCTGGGCCCGTGAGCCATGGCCGCTGAGCCTGCGCGTCCGGAGCCTGTGCTCCGCACGCGTACCGCAAAAAAAAAAAAAAAAAAAAAAGTCAACTTTGCCACCTCAAACTATCATGGGGAGGAAATAATTCCAAAATTATGTATAAGAACACTTATGAATCAGATATAATAAAGAACAGAGTGTATGAAGAAAAGAAGTACAATATAAATGCTAACAACCCTTATTAAATAATATTCATTATTATTTAATAAAACAAAGGGACATTTAGTCATATGAAAAGAACACTAATGGTTTTGACAGCATGCTGGACTGATGATGAATTCATCTGTGCCTCTGCTTTTCTTGCTTTCTGAGAAATTTCTGAGAATTCCTGGTCACTCAGAAAGCAATATGGTGAAAATCTGATTGAAGAAATATACACCTTATCTATGCTGTTTCTTTTGTAATTGGAATAGCTAACCACTTGGTAATCATGCCCCAGACTTTCACCACTAAATAATAACCATTGAACTGATGGCGCTTGTCAAAGGTACTTTCCTTCTTTGTTTAAATTTGCTAATTCAGGCATTAAGTTTAAAGACAACTCTATAGGAAGAAAGACTATTACCTCGAGTTCACTTGTAGTGATTATTTGGGGTGATATTTTTTAATTAAAACAAGGGGGAGAATCATTTTTCTTCCTATACCTACCAAGAGTATAATGTAAAAAATGGCACCAGCTCTTGTGCTGTGGCTCCTGTTTATTCTGGCTGCTGCTGTATACTTAAATTTTCAAATCAAATGCAGTCGCTAAAGTTTTTTTGTTACTTCTTCGTTAGTTTCCTGTAAGCATACTGACATTCTTCTAAAAGCCATTCATCTCGATTTTACCTGGAGAATATTCTACATACAGCTTACTTTCTCAGTGAAACTCATAAACAAATGGATGAAAAATTGATAAAATGTTGTGCAATATCATTGACAATAGACCAACATGGTGATTTAGTAACCAGAAGCATACGTTTGCACTGTTCAGTAATGTGTCTGACAAGTAATTATAGCCCCACATCGTGTGATGAAATTACTGGCTATAATCACAAAGACAGTGGGGCATATTCAAATTATCTTTCTCCAGCCAAACTACATGGCATATAAGAAATTATGAAACTAACTTGTAGCATACTTACAGGAGGCATTCAAACAAGATGTTTTTTTAAAAAGCTGCTTGAAACCAAAGAATTACTGACTTTTTGTGGATAACAATACTAACTTTGCAGGGCTTGCCTAGCAGCCATCTTGCTTATATAACCAAACTGGTGTGCCTCACATGGGGCACACCAGAGCCTCTGCCTGACTGGATGCAGGCCCAGGAGGCCTATGGCTTTAGCCCCACTCGGCACTTTGTTTGTACCGTTTCTGATCCTTAAAGGTGCATCTCTTGGCTTTGTGTTATTTTTGTTTTTTAACTTTATTGAAGTATAGTTGATTTACAATGTGTTAATTTCTGCTATGCAGCAAATTGATTCAGTTATACGTATATACATTCTTCTTCATATTCTTTTCCATTATGGTCTATCACAGGATATTAAATATAGTCCCCTGTGCTATACAATAGGACCTTGTTGTTTATCCATCCTATATATAATAGTTTGCATCTGCTAATCCCAAACTCCCAATCGTTCCCTCCCTCACCCCCTTGGCCACCACAAGTCTGTTCTCTATGCCTGTGAGTCTGTTTCTGTTTTGTAGATAGGTTCATTTGTGTCATATTTTAGATTCCACATGTAAGTGATATCATATGGTATTTGTCTTTCTGACTTTCTTCACTTAGTATGATAATCTCTAGGTCCATCCATGTTACTGCAGATGGCATTATTTCATTCTTTTTATGGTTGAGTAATACTCCATTGTATATACATACCACATCTTCTTTATCCATTCATCTGTCAATGGACATTTAGGTTGTTTCCATGCCTTAGCTATTGTGAATAGTGCTGCTATGATCATAGGGGTGCATGTATCTTTTCAAATTAGAATTTTGTCTGGGTATATGCCCAGGAGTGGGATTGTAAGATCATATGGTAATTCTATTTTTAGTTTTCTGAGGACCCTCCGTACTGTTTTCCATAGTGGCTGCACCAACTTAGATTCCCACCAACAGTATAGGAGGTTCCCTTTTTCCACACCCTCTCCAGCATTTGTTGTCGACTTTTTTTTTTTTTTTTTTTTTTTTGTGGTACGCGGGCGTCTCACCGTTGTGGCCCCTCCCACTGCAGAGCACAGGATCCGGACGCGCAGGCCCAGCGGCCATGGCTCACGGGCCCAGCCGCTCCGCGGCATGTTGAATCCTCCCGGACCGGGGCACGAACCCGTGTCCCCTGCATTGGCAGGCGGACTCTCAACCACTGCGCCACCAGGGAAGCCCTGTTGTCGACTTTTAATGACGGCCATTCTGACTGGTGTGAGGTGGTACCTCATTGTAGTTTTGATTTGCATTTCTCTAATGATTAGTGATGATTGATGGCTCTGTGTCTTTCAATTTCCCGTGAATTTATTCAATTATTGTTACATGTTTGGAGTTACAAAAAGATGTTAAAATGGCATCTTAGGTAATATAATAATAAAAGGCATTACAGAGTTGACGGTTCATCTTAAGTACTGGTTTGTATATTAGAAAATCGGGGATCCTAAAAAGTGTCAGGCTACAGGTCAAAAAAGACGATTTGTGTCTCATTTGTACTGTTTGTGTGGATGAGGGCCTCCGGAGGCCCTAAATTCATGTATCATGTGGGTGGATTCTTCAGTAAAGTGTGCCCTGCCCATATATGAAACAGGATCTCCTTAAGTAGCTAAGGACTTCACTCAGTAGCTAAGATCATTCCCTAGTTTAGCTTGATGAAGCTACTTTGTTAAAGAAAAAAATATCCAATGACGCATGTTAAAAATGGTAAGGCAGACTTGATTCAGGACCCTCATTATAGGTATAGGGACCGCTGCAGTGGGATGTCACAGTGGGGAGAGATTGGGTTCAACTCCAAATACAGCTTGGGCAAGGAGGAATTTATAGCCAAGGAGCAGGGATGGAAAACAACTAAGAGGAAACACCAAGGAAACGCGGGTTCTGGCTAAACTGACCTATCAGGCCAGAGTGATCAGACATCACCTAGGGGATGCTGGAAGATGAGGAGCCAGGTAGGATATTGAGGGTGTGGGGTTCTAGTTAAATTGACTTAGCAGGATTCTTGCTAAAACTGTGTTTTCCAAAGAAGTACACAGATAGGCCTAGAAAAATATTCAGGAGGCTGACTAAAGTTTGGTCAAGCAAAGAACCATTGTCAGCTTCTGCATCAAACGTTCCATGACCCAGACTGCAACTTCAGACTTGACATCATTTTTATCGTACACTATTTAAAATTACAATTCCTACAGTAACTAAATAACTCATAGCACCTCTCTTCCTTATTAAGCAGTTTTCACAGTATTGAGGCTTAAGTCTGTTCCTACGTATTTGGAGAAGTATCTTAACATCCTCTAGTTGTGAGTTTATGAATTAAAAAATCACGTTGCTGAAAACCCTATGTTCTTTGCCTTCAGGCTCATCTTGTCCTTTGACTTTAGCCCATTCCACTGAAAGCTCTTACTTAAGACATGCTGACTCCCAAGAGTTCCTATTTTTCTAAACTGCAGGAATAAATCAGATTTTCAAAACTGAATTCAGATTTGGTGGAAAATTGTTCAATAAAATGTCGATAGGTCTGTTGTTTTTAGTGGGGTACAAACAGTGGGGACAGAAAGCTGGGAGAAGGGTGGGTGAGGGGCTGAGATGGATATTCAGGTGCTTCTGCGCTCTAACTCTGGTTTGACAACATTTTACCGCAGAAATTCTTAACACACTGTCCTCTCCCACCCCCGACACACAACTGAAAAATGTCCACTCTTAAGATTAACACATTCCCAATCAGCACACCTAGGTTAGGAGCAATTCCCAGAGCTCTACTTACAAGCCCTCCCTCTCTCCTACTGAAGAAAACCTCGTTAAGTAGAAAGAGCAAAGGAAGAATGCTAAATGAGGCCTGCAACTGATGGCCTGGTGCCTCCTGACACTCACAGGATTCTTTAGCTCTTGAACTTGTTACCAAAGGAGGGCAGTTTCCTTCCCCATCATTAATGACCATATGCCCATTTCTATAAACTTGCTACTTGGGGAACTATAATCAAGAATGAGTCAATGGAGAAAAATTAAGGAGATGTATTTTTCGTAAAACCACACAACTAATTTGAATAAGGCACTTTCTTCAACATCTATAAGAAACAAATGCAAACACAATCATGGTTACATAAGGAAGAAGGGGGATGCCAAGAATTTTGACATTAATACTGGCAAAGCCCGTTTCTTTTTGTTAGGTTAAAAAAAAAAAAAGCAAATTGCAGTTGTTTGAAAGTTAATGTGCCGTTTCTTTTATGACAGGGATGGCAAACAGATTTAAATCTCCTGTAATCCGCTCAACCAGAAGCAGCTGCCTGGAGCTTTGGGCTGAGAAGGCTGAGGCTAGTGCGGGCACAGGGAGAAGGAAGGCTGGAACCGCCGCGGGCCTTCACATCTTCTTGCCAGCTCTACCCTACCTACTGAGCCCACTGCTTCCCAAGTCCAAAAATATTCTTTTTGGTTCAGGTAACTGCTCTTAGCCAAGGGCAAAGTTAGTTTATGAAGCCTCAATGAGGAAAAGTGGGAGATCATTTCCCAGTATAGGAACCAATCTATGGATTTTTAAAGACATCAAAACAAGCTGGAGTAAACACAGCATATAATTCTGGAAGGAAAGGCATTGAAAACTGAATTATTTATATCTTTACCAATTATTTACAGATTAGGGGATACTGGTTGTGTTCTCAGGCCCTTTGGATAAGGCTAGTGCTCTTAACTAGTTTGTATATTTTTAAAAACAGATCGAGAAGCACTGCCATATACAGAACTGATAGGGCCGTGTATTAGTTGGAAGTGAGTTTCAGTAGCCCAGTCTCAGTCTGAATGAGGCAAATTTAGGCCCACATCATCAGCTACTTTACAACCTAATACCTAAAACTTAACATAATAGGAATAAGGCATATTTTAAAGTCATCTGGAAAAACTGTTTTACACAGATATCTTTAGTTCTCTCTAGAATTGGTAACACCTTCTTTGCAAATATATTATTCATAGCAAGTATTTCCCACGTGACTCATAAGCCTCAGTATTTCATAATCTCATAGATACCCTTAGAAATATTTTAGAATAATCATTTCATCATATTTCTATGGATTATGATAGTGATTCATAATCATTAATATTCACAATACATATATAAAGACAAACATCAACATTCCCATTGAACAAGTGGTAGTGTTAAAGGTACTTTAATTTTTGAAAAAAACAAAAACAAGAGAAAACAGAACCACTAACTTTTCAACAAATTTCAAAATGAAATATATTATGCTCAGATTGGTGGACAAAATATTAAAGATTAATATTTAACCATACATTCAACATGAAAAGCAGACTAAAACCGCTTTTATAAAATGACATATTGAGGGCTTTACAAAGATGTCTTGGTTTATTTTTATAATTGTTAGATTTTATTTTCAGATGATAAAAGAAAAAAGGTATCATGTTCCTATTTGAACATGTGTATGGATATACAAATAAACTGTGTATGGATATAAGCTTTATTCCCAATAAATGATAATCAGCTATAATGCTTATATCTTCTGCTTAACATTACTTTTTGAAGTACTAGACACCTGACTATGCTGCATAGAAACTGGTCAGATGTATGCAAATATAGTCCCAGAGAAGATCATCTTGCTGAATTAGTATCACTTTTACATGCTGAATTTGTTATATTTTATCATCAATGCTCCTTATGTTTCCTGTATAAAACAAACAAAAACTGTGAAAGGGTCAAAACCACCTCAGCTGCTAACACTGTTCAACTGTGTCATTACCTGGAGGATGGTGGGTCACAGGCCTGCTGAACCTTACCACATAAGCTTGGCAGCTTTCAAATGAAATATATTTAAATTACTTTATTGATTTAAAAATTAGAAGTAGAAACAACAGCATTGCTTGGGAGCTAACTGGGAAACCTAAAATTTACCCCACAGGGGAAAAAACTCAAGTCGAGAGACAGTTTATAATTCTACCAGTTGGTTCTAGAACTCTGGTATCACTCAAGAAGTGATTTATATTAATATATAACATAATTAGAGTTGTTCTATGATAATAATTAAATGGTGATGTTTGGGTATCATATATCGTATCAAATGCCCACAAGTCATTGTTCTAAGTCAAACAAGCAAACTATCTATTATAGTAATGAAAGATGAACTACTAGACACACAAAAGAAAATTTAGAAACTTGAAAAATGTAAAAAAAATAGGTACAATTGAATAGAAATTAACCTAAGGGTACATTAGATAATAGATTTTATTTGTACATTTAAAAAATATAAAGTTTTATGCTTTAAGAATAATCATTTTATTCATGAGGACACAGAGCTAATATACTGCTTCTTTTAAAAATGATTTTTGAAATAGTGGACAGAAAACTGACAACAGTTTCAGTTGATTGCACTTATACATGGAAGGAGACATGTTTTTTTAACAAAGGCTGAACAGTAAAAAAAAAAATTGTGACATTTGGAAATATTTTCTAAATTATACTGAAAGGAAATGATGAAAAACCATATTCAACTGAATGACGAAACCATCTTTGTCTCAGCTGTGATCTGAGTCACTGACAGATTAGATGTGCACACTTCATACTGGTTCTTTATAAATCTGAGGTAGCACAGGTCAGCAGGCACCAGTTCTACAAGGCACCAATGGTTTTGTGTGATGTAATGCTAGCATCTGAGATCCAGAAATATCAAAAAATATTGAATATGGCATATAGATTTTTCTTCAATTTCCACTGATTTTAAATTGGATTGATATTATATTCACTATGCTTTAACTTTTTGTTCAGGAAGGTCTCTCCTCAAATCTAGCGGAAGAGTCCTTCACAAAGTCCCAAATGAAAACAGTTCCTTTAGGTATGGCTTTACGTTCAATTGAGCACAATGTCAGGTCTTGGTTAGAACATATCTGTTTTTCCTGTGACAAACACTTTCAAATAGATTCTTCCCCCCATGTCTTTATGCTCTCTGTTTAGGCATCAACAAAGACCCCTATATCTTCTTACTGTTTCCGAAAATCCTTCCATAATTTAGTCACATGACTTCAGAGGCCAAAACCTAACTGAAATATTCCAGGTTCATGGTGATAGTTCCTAGGTATGCCATGTAATGGGACAAATCCTTCATTAGGTCAAGATCATTTTACTAAAGTTCTGCCTTCGGGGTTGAGATGCAAATCAACAATCACTGTCTCCATAAACATCTTTCTCAAGCTTTCTTACAATCACAGAACATGGTCCAACAATTAATACTATCTGTTAAAACCTCTTAGAATCTATCTACCATTTCCACTTCCTCTCACTAAGTATAGCATCTCTTGCATTTTTCTAATTGTTAACCTAATCATACTTCTAACTAGCTGGCCAAGAAATGAACTGCATTAGATAAACGTTCCATCACTGTATAATAAGTAAACAGTATGGTAAAGTTATGCTAATGTACCTATATAAAAATCTATGATTCAACTGGTTATTAAAATCTGTTCTGCTTAAAGCACTCAAACTCTCATTGTAGACAATTATAAAATTCCATTCAGGGGAGACAGAAATGATAACAGAGATTAACCAAAAGCATAGAAATATGCTAGTAAATAGTAGTTTATACATTCTGCTATTCATCTGTAAGTCTTCATTCTTCATAAATAGCATGTCTCTTGATAAACCTGTATTTTATTTTCAACCTACTCATGAGTTTTAATATTTTCATTTTTTTCCTATCTTCCAAGATGCTTTTTCACTTAATTAGTGATTTTCAAACTTCATTATTAGTGGAACTCTTTATTCCAATTAAATCCAATTAAATCTTACGGGGGAGGGGAGCCCAATATATAAAATGGGAAAAAGAAGAACTTCTTTGATACAAAGGGGAGGGGTGCCAGTAGACAGCCTGAAAACCACTGCTGTAAATCATTCAAGAAAATTGAAGCGAAGACACAGCCAATTGGAATTTCTTCATTTGCAGTGATTATAAACAATTCCTCCATTGTTTTCAATTTTTAAGAACACTTCTTGAGCACAGCTGCTTTTCCCTCAGAGCTCATTAACGGAACAAAAACACAGTGCCTTACATATAGTATTTAGGTAAATAAGTATTTGAATTCTTATTTCCTTTTTCATACTATTCAAAAGTGCAAAAAAGCATAAGATGTAATCCCACAACTAGGTTATTAAAATGAATTTTAAAAATATTTAACATGTGATAGAAATTTTTTTTTAATTTTCAGTTTTATAATTGTAATTGCTTTAATCTGAGTCCAAATACTATCCAAAAGGCTCCTTAGAGCCTCAAGAAAACAAAAATCACTCTGTAGTTACTGAGAAGATTATCTTCCCATGTAATGATTCTGTTGCTCTACTTTTGGATTGAAGAACATTCCTCAGTTATATATATCTGATTTGCTTGAAAGGCAAGGAAAAAAAGTCAGGTCAACTTTTAGCTTTGTCAAGCTTAGATTAGAAAGATTTTACAAAAAGTAAAAAATGAAAATTTCTTTTCTCAAATAAGCTCATTTGTGCTTTCCAGGCTATTTCCTCACATTCGTCAACCTCCTTCCATATAAATGGAAGGCTTTTAAACTGACTTTTTAATAAACCCATGCTGAACATAACCAACTCTGTGCTTAGCTTATAGAAAGCAGCCCTGTTCTTCTATGCTCCTCACTGGCTGGACAGGCAGCACCAGGTGGGAAATACGGCTCCACAGTCCACTCAGTTTGTCTGAATCCATGTGGCGGAAGGAGCTGGGAGTGTTAGAGTTGGTAAACCTCGCCCAAAGTAAATCTCGCACTTTCTCTTCAGTTTCCCTTGGGCTGACACTTGCTTCTAATGTTTCCTCCTCCAGTAGGATGGTCAGGACCAGGGCCACATCTTTAAAGGCAGCGTTCTCATGGTCACAATACTTGTAGAAGATCAAGGTGGAGCCTGCAGGAAGGGATTCAAAGCGGTGGACCACAGCAGCCTTCTGGCCCTTCTCAAATCCAGAGCTCAGCTTCTTGTCAACTGACTCCTTGACCTTATCACTGTCCTGAAAGGTTTTTCCAGCTCCATCAATCTGAATGGCAGAGACTTTCTGGGCAGATGTGTAGGCATCCGCAACGTGGTGGCTGAGGCACTTCAGGGTCTCTCTTCCCTCCTGAGCTGCTGTAAATATGATGGTGGCTGGCTCAGTGGGGTGTGAAGCATTGAGGTGCTTCTGGAGAAACTTACGTCCTCTCTGCCACAGAAAGGAACTCTGGCCTGGAAATTTATCCTTCAAATGGCTGAAATGAACCAAGAAGGCCTCCAAAGCTGGATTTTTGGGCACTTGCTGGGCTGGACAGGAATAATAGCTACTAACAGAACTTAGCAAAACAAGAATCAGAACCAGGAAGCCAAGAAAGATGGAGCCTATCAGAGAAACAGAAAATAAAAGACAAAATTAGAATGTGAGTCAGAAGTAAAGCCTGTGGTAAACTGAAAAAAGGCAGATAGATACGCTGTCAGATTTTACTGACCTGTGGTGAGTTTCTTTTGCCTAAGTCCTTTAAACTTTCAGCTGTTGAAATCTACTGGAAATACTTTTTCTTTAATTTCTTAAGAAGAAATTTGAAGGTAACAACATCTTTGTTAAAAGGTAAAATCTAAGTTTATATGTTTTTTGCTATAGCTACTGATGTGATTTAGAAATGAACTATCCGTATATTCTTCTACCATCTCAAAAGTATCTACTACCTACCTGTAGATAGGCCATTTTTTCCTAAACAGTCAAAATGTAAAAATGCCATTTGAGAAGTTAATACTTTCTTTTTCATTGAAAAGACAGCTTTAACAGGGAACTATATTCTTTTTTTTTTTTTTTTTTTTTTCGGTACGCGGACCTCTCACTGTTGTGGACTCTCCCGTTGCGGAGCACAGGCTCCGGACGCGCAGGCTCAGCAGCCATGGCTCACGGGCCCAGCCGCCCTGTGGCATGTGGGATCTTCCAGGATCTTCCCGGACCGGGGCACGAACCCGTGTCCCCTGCATGGGCAGGCGGACTCTTAACCACTGCGCCACCAGGGAAGCCCTATTCATATATCTTATAATAGCCTATAATGGAAAATAATCTGAAAAAAATATACATATATAACTGAATCACTTTGCTGTCCACCTGAAACTAACACAATACTGTAATCAACTTTACTTCAATTAAAAAAAGAACAGTTTTAGTTTCTTGTTTATGAAAAGCCCTTCCTCAGATGGGAATTCCCATTTTGTTAAGGATGGCAAAATATTGGCTGCCACCCCTAAGGGAAAAATCCCCAGAACTCTATTGCTCTATTCTAATATTACTATCAAACATTAAAAAAAAATATTAAAACAATGTTAAAACTATTTAAATCTGCTAGTTTTCTAGGTACTTCTCTGAGAATTTCTGAATGTGAATCACTACAGTAAGACTAGTTTTGTTCTTACCATAGCTCCGAAAATCCTTTTTATTAATCTTCCTTATGGTATCCTGTACATTCTCCTTGTTTCCTTCCAATTTTTGTGTTTCTTGTTGATGTCTCTCAACCTCTGGGGAAAAAAAAAAAAAAAAAAAGGAACATTATTTTTAGACAGTACACTAATGAGAGTGTGTATACCTTTATACCTCTTACCGAAGCAAAGAATTACCTGACAGGATTTCCATACTTTATAAAATTTTGTTTTATACAAAGCTAACTTCCTGTGGCTCACCATTACCTTTGTTCTACTTAGAATAAAATGAAATGCTGTGAAATTCACTTCAGGATAGTGTTGCTACACCCACAATCCTTCACTGGCTCTTACATCAAGGACAAAGAAACAAGCATCCTAATATTGCAGCCAAACGTATCTAACATGTGATTTAAGAAGGGATTTAAGAAATAATGTACACAAGACTCAACATCACAGGGCAATGATGCTCTAATTCCAGTGTTCACATCTCAAAAGGCTCCTGAAGACCCCCTAATATACTAATAACAGAGACATTAAGTTTAGAGACAGGAGAGATTACTGTACAGTAATAGCTTACCTTTGCAAAATAGCTTACAAAAGCAAGCTTGAAACAGTGAACGAGGTATACAAAGCAAGGAATACAAGGTTAAGAAAAGTTATGAACTATATAAAAATGTAGGTGTGGGGTGAGACACCAATCATAAAATGTGTGGGTGAAAAGGAGCGCGGTATTTTGTAGACTCTGAGCTAAGTCACTCTAGAGTCTAGATGTGTGCTTGACCCCAGCCAAGTACCTCATATAACAATGAAAGCTGACTACTGCCCATAACCCTTACTGGAGAAATAACTCAAATAACATACTCTATTAACATAAAGAAGTAGAGTCATCCTCACCTATAAACGATAGTTCATTTAGTTATATCACACCAAAACACGGGTTTTTAAAATATCATGTCACAGAATTTAAGGACTGAAAGGATCTTTAATGATCACCTACTGTAGCCCCCTACTTTACCTATTGTGACAAAAGGTCCAGGGATGTTAAGGGCTTTGCCCAAGGTCACATAAAGAGACATGGCCAAGCTGAGATTAGAATGAGGTTCCTCATTTCCTAGATTAGCTCATTCCATTATATTATGTTGCTTCCCACACATAAACTGCATTTTTAAAACAGTATTTTCTTCCTCTACTCAGTGACCCTGCATACCGGTGAAATTCTGATGGCAGATAATGGTCCATACAAATCATATCCATTCATTCACTTAACAAATATTCATAAAGTCACTTCTCTGTGCCAAGTGCCACAGAAACACAATAAATGAGAGAGACCTAGCCCTTGCCTTCCCTGAAGTTACAGACTATTCTAATATTAACTAATGAAACATATATTTGAGATCAGACATTGACTTATGGTGAAACATGGAATTGTAGCCCTTAGTCAAGTCCCTGATGAACAGAATGTCTTATATTTCTTTGCTCTGGCAAATAGGCATTTCAGACTGAGCTTTCAGAGTACTTATAAAATACAAATCCACACAGTCCAAATCCATAAAATCACAGAAGGTAAAAAAAGCTGGAAGAGACCAGCTGGATAGCATCTTGTCCTACTTCTTCAGTCTGCAAATAGGAAACTGAAGTACCAGGAAGTTGAGAGATTTGCCTAAGTTCACCCAAGTTAGGAAGTGGTAGGGCCACAACTAGAATCCTCATCTCTTGAGTTCCCGTGTAAGGACTTTGCACATTCCAACTATTATCTTTGTAAGGAATCATACGATGCTGTTCTCCTTAATATACAAGTGGGGAAAATCAGGTATAGAAAAATTAATCTGCTTAAAGTCCTATAAAACTGAAAGATGACCGAGTTAAGGGTCCTATACCACTGATGTTGGTTTTTAAATATACCTATCTCTTGATTTATGTAGCATTTAGTTTCCCCCAAAGTAAAAGATTTTAAAAAGTGAAAGTGAAGATATGCTCATTAGAAATAAGGAAAAAGCCAGAGGTAAATTTTTTAAAAGTCATGCCTTTAAAAAAATCATACTGGATTAATACAGACAGCAAATAAATAAAAACTGTTAAAAAACACAGCTTATGTGTGGGAAGCAACTTAATGTAGTGGAATGAGCTAGTTTAGGATATGAGAAACCTCATTCTAATCTCAAGTCAGTTATATCTCTTTATGTGACTTTGGGCAAGGTGCAAAGGCCTTAATCCTATGAAGGAAAGAGAAGTTCTCCGAAAAGAACAGTACAAAACAGGACAAGCTCAGGGGTTCTCTCACCTGGTGCCGGCAGTCGCTTCCTCAGTGTGTCCTGGCTCTCCAGCCCTGCACTGGAATGCCCAGGACTCTGGGTATCCTGAGGGTCAAGGACAGGTGGCTCCTGCAAAGCTCCGGGTCTGTCGCTCACATGCTCAGGGAGGGCTGCAGAGCTGCTCACTAAGTGTGCGTCTGTTCTTCCCACTTTGTCACTTGGAGAACAGTTGGGTTCTGGATCCAAGAGGTCTTCACCCAGACTTTCTGAAGGGAGCGGATGCCCTTGTTCTCCACCCTGGAAACTCTGGCTGTTCTCACCTTCTGTATCCTTTGGATATTTCCTATCATCTGTTTCATCTGGACTTTCTGATTGATCATCTGTATCTGTACTTCCTGGACCAACTGATTCTACCTCTTGGTGGTCTTTGTTAAGACCAGAGGCAGGGTTTGGGGTCTGAGCTTCTTCAGTGGGACTTGCTGTCACTGTAGTCTCCTGTGCCTGACAATTTATTGATGGATCATTTTCCAAATCCTTTTGAGGGTCTATTGAGATAAAAATTTGTAATTTTTATTTAAAAAATTTCCCTATATTTTTGTATTTTAACAAGGTCCCTGATTAATAAAAATATTTATATAGATTTTTATGGCTTATGAGGCACTCTTCCTAAACATTACTTCTCTTGATTTTCACTAAAGGTGACTGATTAAACAAATTCACTATCATGTTAATCTAACAAATAATATGAATGTAAAACTATTTTGAATGACAAACCAATTTTTGGTAGTATTAAATACATCCTCTTCCCTAATGAAATAACAGACCTAGGCAATAATCATCAACAGCAACTAAAACCATTATGCAAAAGGATAATGAGGAATTTTATGAACGAGATGAGTGAGACTGACAACTGCTGAACCCACTGATCAATCTTAACACCACAAAAAGAAGGAAAACCAGACATTACTATAACCTCTCGAATTCAATGCAATAGGAAGTACACCATACCACTTATGAAGTATTCTTGCCAAACTGAATCTGAATCTGATCAAGCTTCTAGAGCTAACTACCAGTTTCCAAGAAACACAGGGATAGAGGGATACATTAAATTATGCCTCAGGAATGTAATCAGCAAAACCCATAATGAGGGAAATTCTAAGGGACAAAAGACTTTGTTTATTTAATAACAGCAGGAAATAAAAATAAATGGCAAGAAAAAAAAGGAGTAACCTATTGATTAAGAGGTACTTGAATACATCAACAATGTGTGGACCACACTGTTTAGATTCACTGTCCTGCAAACCAGTTGTTAAAGAAATATTTATGATATAATCAGAAAACTTTGAACACCAGATATTTGATGAGACTCAGGAATTATTGTTCATCTTCTATTTATGATAAAGGTATTGTGATAGTGTTTTAACAAAGAAATCCTTATTTAGAGATAAGTTTCAAGTATTTATGGCTAAAATTATGTGACACCTAGAATTTGCTTCAACTCAATGATATGGGGGTAAGGAGAAGTAAGGGAGTATAAATGAAACCACATTAGCCATATGTTGACAGCAGATGAAGCTGTTTGATGGGTACATGAGATTCATTTCCTCTCTCTACTTTTATATGTTTGAAATTTTCCATAATAAAGCTTAAAAAAAAAAAGAGCAACCAAAAAGATGTATCAATCAAATGCAGTATGTGGCCCAAATGTAAAGAAAAAAGAATTTAAAAACCCAACAGTGAAGAAAAAAAAAAGTATGAGACAATGGGGGAAATGTGAATACTGGCTGTATATATGATGACAGCATGGAATAACTATAAATTTATTTTTTAGGTGTGCTAATGCTATTTTGGTTCTTTTTTTTATTTTTTAAATCTATCTTTAAGAGATGTAAACTAAAGTATTGACAAATAAAATGATATAATGTCTTGGGTTTGCATTTAACTATTCCAAGGCAGGCAGCAAGAGTACTATTATGTAGGTAAAAGTTGAAGTTAGATTTTGAGTACATGGGACTTCATTATACTGTTCTACTTTAATATATTTAAAAATATCCTTAATAAAATATTTAAATATACCCTTCTCTTCTGAAAAACCTACTTCATATTTTGCCTATTTTATATCATATATATATATAGACACATACACATAAGTAGGATGAAGAATTTAAATTTCATCTTTCCTTATAATTGAAAGATCCCCCTCCAAATATATAGCATATAGCTTACTTGATTTTTAAAAATTTAACTCTAAAGATCTGTCTACCATCTTTTTTTAAGATGCATTGTAATTTTTCCAATACTATAGCTTCCTACTATGGGAGTCTCTAAAATATAACTCTTTTTCATAATTAGGGTCTGGTATTATGGTAAAATTCAGTAAATATCAAAGAATAGGAATCATAACAAATTAAGCAATTACGTTAATTTCTTTTTTACTTCCAAACTTCAGTTTTAGTCACCAGAGACTTTCTCTCTAGCACAGCCCTAGTTTCCTACAGCACAAACCTAGTGTTGTACAAACTAGTCTTACCCTCTGGAGGATCCCTAAGTGCTCTGTCGGTCATATTTGCGTTTTATCTCTTCAGACTTTGGGATACTTTTTGTTAGTGTCTGGTTTTCCTTGTGCAGATGTCTTGTTTTCTTCTTGTCCCAAGTCCCAACAGGCTCATGCTTCCCGTGGACCCAGGAAACAAGGCATATATACAGGGACTAAAATAAAATGAAAAAAATTAAATGACTTTTTTATTCATACATGGGAGAAATGCCAATTTCAGCTTTATTTACTAAATCTGTTTAGTTTGAGTAATATTTCCTCTCTGAAACTTTTCTAGTGAAGAGAAAGTGTTTTCTGGCTTTCATGAGGATCATATTCCAAATCCTAGACTACAAACTGAAGAAAAGCTTCAGATTATTAACCTTGTATAGATGCCATAGCCTTCTAATACATTCCAATGTGTCTGGAAGGATGTAAAAAGTAAGACCAAGTGACCAGAATCTTGAAGAGAACATCTGTGAAACTTAAATGAAAAGTAATTCTAAGAGTAAAAATTGAAATGAAAAGTAATTCTAAGAGTAAAAATTTAAGTCACTGTTGAGTTAATCACTGCAGATTTCCTTTATGTCTTCAATTTCTGTCCCATATATATTTCTCAGAGTTTGCCTATCAGAAGCTTTCACTTATCATTAACAAGTAACAATGCACACGAGCTACCTACAAACTAAGATGGCTGTCTTGGTGTTAGGAAGAGGAAATACACATTTTGTGTTTAGTCACTGCCTTCTTAGTGGTTTTCACACAGTATTCTTTTGTAAAATATGGAGACAGGTATCTCTTTATACAATGCCCTTCTATACAGTGCTCAAAGAAGACTAAATATAAATGATTATGATCTTAAGATATTATGTTTACTCTATAGCCTTTAATTAAATGTTTCTGTAAAGAAACACAAAAAAATAAATGATTATGAGCTGTATATAAAAGGAATAAAAATCAGAGGCAATTTATAAGCAATAAAAACTTAATCATGTCATTTTATAGTTAAATCTTATTTTTTTGTCAAAAACCATACCACTCAAAGTTACTTAACCTTCACTATCTATAAAAATGATTAAGGATTGCTATGATGACTAAATATAAAATATGTGTGAAAGAGCTTTGTAAAGTGCTACATTTTTGGGATAGCCTAGTTGAGAAGTTAGTCAACTAGCCTTTTTTGTGTCCTTCTCACAACACTCTTTTATAAAATCTAATTTTACAAGTTAAAAAATTTAATCCCAAATGCCTAGCACAGATCTTAGTATACAGCAAGAACCCCATATTTTAATTGAAAAGAATATGAATAAGTGAATGAATGCTTGAATGTACGAATAGAGTGGTGTCAACTATAAACTGAATGTGAAGGGAGGGGTTAAAAACAGGCCTCCTTTCTGCTGGTGTGAACACTTAGAAACAAGTCTCAGATTTGGAGGGTTCCTTGTCACCCTTTTATCTGCTTCAGACTCCTGGGACTGGGCTTATACATCTCCTTTTCATTACCATCATATGTTGCAATGAGGGTTACCTCCTATCCTATTTTGTGATAGAAAATAAAAAGTCCCCAATCCTTTAAAAATAAAGTCCGGTTACAAAAATTTTAGAAAGCGAAGATGCTATTCACAATAACTGTAAGGTACCTCATGATAAAAACTAAAAGGTACCTAGTAATAAATCTAACAACACATATGCAAGAATTTTAGAGTAGGGTGAAGTTTATGGTATGTAAATTATACCTCAATAAACTGTTTTAAGAAAAGAACTTTTAGGGAGAAAAGTATAAAACTTTACTGAAGGACATAAAAAGGACCTAAATAGAGAAATACATATAGACGGTAAGACTCAAAGCCATTTAATGCCACTTCTTTCCAAATTAATCTATAAATTCATTGCAATTTGAAACAAAATCTTGAGACAATTTTTTTATTGTTATATGTTTCTTATGGAATGAACAAGTTGACCCTAAAATTCACAAAGAGCAGTAAAGGATTGAGAAGAGTCAAGATAATTCTGAAGAAAGAAAAAAGAATTTTGAAGAAGGGGGGATATTTTTACCAGATATATCAAGATGTTAAAAACAATAGGGCATTGATGTAAGAGACAGATTACACAGAATAGAGAGACAAGAAATATATGCATACATAAATAAAGGAAATTGAGTGACAAAAGAAAAAGAATGGATTAGTGAATAAATAGTTTTGGGACAAATGACTTTTCAAATGGGAAAAAAATTAGATTTCTACCTCCACAAAAATCAATTGCAGATAAGAGACCTAAATGTAAAGAGCAAAACTTTGAAATTTTTGGATGAAAGCATGGAATACCTTTATAATCTCAAGGTTTTCTTGATCAAGATATAAAATATACAAACCATAAGGGGAACTTTGACAAATGTGATGACGTTAAAAATGTTAATCTCTAGACAAATCATCAAAATCATGGTTAAAAGATAAATTCACTGACTATAAAGATATCAGCGACACATATAATCATTAAGAGATTAATATCTAGAATACATAAAGACTACTGCAAATCAGTAAGAGACAAATAATGCTATTTTAAAAGCAGTGGGCAAAAGAGATGAACAAGCAGTTAAATAAAGAGGACATCTAAAAGTCTACTGAATTGGTAAGAAACTTAGTCAAGGAAATGCAAAATGAATTAATGATGAGATACCATTTCACAACCACCAGATTGGCAAAAATTTTTAAATCAGGCAATACCAAGTGTTGGTGAGGATTTGGAGATAACAGAGATCTTTACTGGCAATGAAGTAAACTGTTATAGCTTTGGAGAGCAATATGGCAATACCTAGTTAAGACACACACACATTCTATAAATCGGCAATTCTTTTAGACATATACCTTAGAGAAACTTTTCCTCAAGTGCCCAATGATGTTTGTAGCAGCATTGTTTAAAATGAGGAAAAATGAGAAAATCTTAAATGTCCATAAATAAGGAAGTGGAATTTTTAAATTGTAGTATATTCTTTTTTTTTTTTTTTTTTTTTGTGGTATGCGGGCCTCTCACTGTTGTGACCTCTCCCGTTGCAGAGCACAGGCTCTGGATGCGCAGGCTCAGCGGCCATGGCTCACAGGCCCAGCCGCTCCGCGGCATGTGGGATCTTCCCAGACCGGGGCACGAACCTGTGTCCCCTGCATCGGCAGGTGGACTCTCAACCACTGCGCCACCAGGGAAGCCCATTGTAGTATATTCTTAAAACATAATATTGTATATAAATTAATGAGTTAGATATCAAAAATTTATAAAGATACAATATTAAAGCATTTATATAAAATTTAATAAACACAATAATATATAGAGTGATTCAAAAATAACTGAACAAGTAACTATATGCTAATAAAATGGACAACCTGGAAAAAATGGACAATTTCTTAGAAATGCACAACCTTCTGAGACTGAACCAGAAAGAAATAGAAAATATGAACAGACCAATCACAAGCACTGAAATTGAAACTGTGATTAAAAATCTTCTAACAAACAAAAGCCCAGGACCAGATGGCTTCATAGGAGAATTCTATCAAACATTTAGAGAAGAGCTAACAATCTATCCTTCTCAAACTCTTCCAAAATATAGCAGAGGGAGGAACACTCCCAAACTCATTCTATGAGGCCACCATCAGATACCAAAACCAGACAAAGATGTCACAAAGAAAGAAAACTACAGGCCAATATCACTGATGAACATAGATGCAAAAATCCTCAACAAAATACTAGCAAACAGAATCCAACAGCACATTAAAAGGATCATACACCATGATCAGGTGGGGTTTATCCCAGGAATGCAAGGATTCTTCAATATACACAAATCAATCGATGTGATACACCATGTTAACAAATTGAAGGAGAAAAACAATATGATCATCTCAATCGATGCAGAGAAAGCTTTCAACAAAATTCAACACCCATTTATGATAAAATCCCTCCAGAAAGTAGGCATAGAGAGAACTTTCCTCAACATAATAAAGGCCATATATGATACAAACCCACAGCCAACATCATCCTCAATGGTGAAAAACTGAAACCATTTCCACTAAGATCAAGAACAAGACAAGGTTGCCCACTCTCACCACTATTATTCAACATAGTTTTGGAAGTTTTAGCCACAGCAATCAGAGAATAAAAAGAAATAAAAGGAATCCAAATTGGAAAAGAAGTAAAACTGTCACTGTTTGCAGATGACATACTATACATAGAGAATCCTAAAGATGCTACCAGAAAACTACTAGAGCTAATCAATGAATTTGGTAAAGTAGCAGGATACAAAATACACAGAAAGCTCTGGCATTCCTATATACTAATGATGAAAAATCTGAAAGTGAAATCAAGAAAACACTCCCATTTACCACTGCAACAAAAAGAATAAAATATCTAGGAATATACCTACCCAAGGAGACAGAAGACCTGTATGCAGAAACTTATAAGACACTGATGAAAGAAATTAAAGATGATACAAACAGATGGAGAGATATACCATGTTCTTGGATTGGAAGAATCAACACTGTGAAAATGACCCTACTAACCAAAGCAATCTACAGATTCAATGCAATCCCTATCAAACGACCACTGGCATTTTTCACAGAACTAGAACAAAAAATTTCACAATTTGTATGGAAACACAGAAGACCCCGAATACCCAAAGCAATCTTGAGAAAGAAAAACGGAGCTGGAGGAATCAGGCTCCCTGACTTCAGACTATACTACAAAGCTACAGTAATCAAGACAGTATGGTACTGGCACAAAAACAGAAAGATAGATCAATGGAACAGGATAGAAAGCCCAGAGATAAACCCATGCACATATGGTCACCTTATCTTTGATAAAGGAGGCAAGAATATACAGTGGAGAAAAGACAGCCTCTTCAATAAGTGGTGCTGGGAAAACTGGACAGCTACATGTAAAAGAATGAAATTAGAACACTCCCTAACACCATACACAAAACTAAACTCAAAATGGATTAAAGACTTATATGTAAGGCCAGACACTATCAAACTCTTAGAGGAAAACACAGGCAGAACACTCTGACATAAATCACACAAGATCCTTTTTGACCCACCTCCTAGAGAAATGGAAATAAAAACAAAAATAAACAAATGGCACCTAATGAAACTTCAAAGCTTTTGCACAGCAAAGGAAACCATAAACAAGACCAAAAGACAACCCTCAGAATGCAAGAAAATATTTGCAAATGAAGCAACTGACAAAGGATTAATTTCCAAAATTTACAAGCAGCTCACGCAGCTCAATATCAAAAAAACAAACAACCGAATCCAAAAATGGGCAGAAGATCTAAATAGACATTTCTCCAAAGAAATAGACATTTCTCAATATACAGATTGCCAACAAACACATGAAAGGATGCTCAACATCATTAATCATTAGAGAAATGCAAATCAAAACTACAATGAGATTTCATCTCACACCAGTCAGAATGGCCATCATCAAAACATCTACAAACAATAAATGCTGGAGAGGGTGTGGAGAAAAGGGAACCCTCTTGCCCTTTTGGTGGGAATGTAAGTTGATACAGCCACTATGGAGAACAGTATGGAGGTTCCTTAAACTAAAAATAGAACTACCATATGACACAGCAACCCCACTACTGGGCATATACCCTGAGAAAACCAGAATTCAAAAAGAGTCATGTACCAAAATGTTCATTGCAGCTCTATTTACAATAGCCAGGACATGGAAGCAACCTAAGTGTCCATCAACAGATGAATGGATAAAGAAGATGTGGCACATATATACAATAGAATATTACTCAGCCATAAAAAGAAACAAAATTGAATTATTTGTAGTGAGGTGGATGGACCTAGAGTCTGTCATACAGAGTGAAGTCAGAAAGAGAAAAACAAATACCATATGCTAACACATATATATGGAATCTAAAAAAAAAAAAAATGTTCATGAAGAACCTAGGGGCAAGACGGGAATAAAGACACAGACCTACTAGAGAATGGACTTGAGGATACAGGGAGAGGGAATGGTAAGCTGGGACAAAGTGAGAGAGTGGCATGGACGTATATACACTACCAAACGTAAAACAGATAGTTAGTGGGAAGCAGCCACATAGCACAGGGAAATCAGCTCAGTACTTTATGACCACCTAGAAGGGTAGGATAGCGAGGGTGGGAGGGAGGGAGATGCAAGAGGGAAGAGATGTGGGGATATATGTATATGTATAACTGATTCACTTTGTTATAAGGCAGAAACTAACACACCATTGTAAAGCCATTATACTGCAATAAAGATGTTAAAACAAATTGAACGAATGAAAAAAAAATGAACCAACTACTGATACATACCATAACATGGATGAATCTAAAAAGTGTGATGAGCGAAAAAAGCCACACACAAGATTATATGCCAAATGATTCCATTTATATGAAGTTCTAGAATTGCCAATGGTCTGCAGTGATGGAAAACAGATCAGAGGTTCCTAAGGGAAGGACTACTGACTGGAAAAGGGCATGAGAAAACCTTCTGGAGTAATGAAAGTGCTTCATATTTTTATTGAGGTAGTGTTTGTCACCAAACTTAAAATCTGTACATTTTATTGCATGTAGAATATCCTCAAAAAACTTTTTTTCAAATAACAACTGAATGCTTTAAAAAACGTATTACTTGGAAACGGGGTTGTGGTCAATAAGCAGTCTGCAAAGAAATCATGAGAGATATTTCAATAATCTTGCAAATGTTCAATATACACCTTTCTTGTCACAAGGCACACATCATTCCTATAGCCCATTTCACTCAGACCCTTTGTAACATCGTTGTACATAGCCAAAACGTAGTCCCTCGAGGCTACAAGGAAGAAGTGGTACAAACACAGAGGTTCTTGACACATCCTCACAAAAAGTCACATGGTGGGGTATCTGGGAGATCTGGAGGCCACTATTCCAGAGGCAGGTCAATCTTTTCAACAGTGTCCAATCAATACCAGGAAATGTATACATTAGGAATCTCTGGACTGTGTAATAGAAGTGAGGCAGAGCCTCATGCTGATGGAAAATAGGCATGTTGGAGACTTTCTGCAGCTGTAGGAAAAACCACTCCATAAGAATGTCCAAAAAAAAAAATACCTTTGATGGTATCTTTTGCAAAAAGGAACTGATGAAGTGAATCCCTTTCAAGTTCAATTGTGAAATGTTGGTTTTCAGTGCCCCATTTATGGAGGTTATGATTCATTTTTCCACTTAAAGAAAACAGCCTTATCACTGGTAGTTATCTCCACTTCTCTGTGACCCTGAAATCTGCACCAAAACTTATTGTTTTGCTTTAACTGTCTCCATGAGGGCGTGAACCAGGTTAAAGTAGTAAGGCTGCATTCTCCATAACTGGAGAAAATCAACAGATAGTAGGCTGAGGGATGCCTACTATTTCGATATCCTGAGACCTCCCTGAAGAGGGACACAAATTTGCCTCAGTGCCTCTTCTTCTGTTGTGGCTACCCTGTGCTCTGTCTTTAAGATGCACCTTTTCTGCTCCATCTCAATGTACCAGTGGTAATGTTTTGTCAGCCTGGTAGGTGTTCATTGTCTGGTATATGGAATGACCTTTGCACTGCAGTAATACAACCAAGTTTAGCAGACTCCAACACATAAAATTAAATGTTGTAAGGTTATCTCTACAGATTGATGCATAATACATGTTTATATATGAATGTTACTAATAAAATTTTGAAAGTGTTCAACTATTTTATTGCTCTGTACATTGTTTAAACACATGAACAGAAAGGATATATGCTTGCTTCTATGGAGGAAAGGACAGGAATAGGATGAGAACAAGAATCGGTTTCAACTGTACCTGTAAAGCCTCTAAAAAAAAGAAAAAAAGGTATATGTGGCAAAATGTTAGCGCATTTTATCTATTTTTTCAAATTGAAGTATAGTTGATTTACAGTTGTGTTAATTTCTGTACAGCAAAGTGATTTGTTATACATATATATACATTTTTATATTCTTTTCCATTATAGTTTATCACAGGATATTGAATATAGTCCCCTGTATTATACGGTAGGACCTTGTTGTTTATCCATTCTGTATATAATAGTTTGCGTCTGCTAACCCCAAACTTCCACTCCATCCCTCCCTCCACCTTCCCTCCCCCTTGGCAACCACAAGTCTGTTCTCTATGTCTGTGAGTCTTTGTTTCGTACATAAGTTCATTTGTGTCATATTTTAGACTCCACATATAAGTGATATTATATGGTATTTGTCTTTTTTTTTCTGACTTACTTCACTTAGTATGAGAATCTCTAGTTCCATCCATGTTGCTGCAAATGGCATTATTTCATTCTTTTTTATGGCTGAGCAGTATTCTGTTGTATATAGGTATACCTTCTTTATTCATCTGTCAATGGACATTTAGGTTGTTTCCATGTCGTGGCTATTGTGAACAGTGCTGCTATGAACATAGGAGTGTATGTATCTTTTTGTTTTTGCAATGCCATGCACCTTGCAGGATCTTAGTTCCCCGACCAGGGATTGAACCTGGGCCCTCGGCAGTGAAAGCACGGAGTCCTAACCACTGGACCGCCATGGAATTCCCTATCTTTTTGAATTATAGTCTTGTCTGGGTATATGCCCTGGAGTGGGATTGCTGGACCATATGGTAATTCTTTTTCGGTTTTCTGATGAACCTCCATACTGTTTTCCATAGTGGCTGCACAAACTTACGTTCCCACCAACAATGTAGGAGGGTTCCCTTTTCTTCACACCCTCTCCAGCATTTGTTAAAATTTGTAAACTTTTTAATGATGGCCATTCTGACTGGTGTAAGGTGGTGCCTCATTGTAGTTTTGATTTGCATTTGTCGAATAATTAGTGATGTTGAGCAGCTTTTCATGTGCTTCTTGGCCATCTACATGTCTTCTTTGGAGAAATGCCTATTTAGGTCTTCTGCCCATTTTTCAATTGAGTTTTTTTTTGTTGTTGAGTTGTATGAGCTGTTTGTATATTCTGCAAATTAAGCCCTTGTCAGTCGCATCATTTGCAAATATTTTCTCCCATTCTGTAGGTTGTCTTTTCGGTTTGTTTATGGTTTCTTTTGCTGTGCAAAAGCTTGTAGATTTAATTAGGTCCCATTTGTTTACTTTTGTTTTAATTTCTATTGCCTTGGGAGACTGACCTAAGAAAACACTGGTATGATTTATGTCAGAATGTTTTGCTTATGTTCTCTTCTAGGAGTTTTATGGTGTCATGTCTTATGTTTAAGGCTTTAAGCCATTTTGAGTTTATTTTTCTGTATGGTATGAGGGTGTGTCCTAACTTCGTTGATTTACATGCGGCTGTCCAACTTTTCCAACACCACTTGCTGAAGAGACTGTCTTTTTCCCATTGTATATTCTTGCCTCCTTTGTTGAAGATTGACCATAGGTGTGTGGGTTTATTTCTGGGCTCTCTATTCTGTTCCATTGATCCATATATGTTTTTGTGCCAATGCCATGCCATTTTGATTACTGTAGCTTTGTAGTATCATCTGAAGTCTGGGAGGCTTATGCCTTCTACTTTTCCCTTTTTCCTCAGGATTGCTTTGGCAATTCTGGGTCTTTTATGGTTCCATATAAATTTTAGGATTATTTGTTCTATTTCTGTGAAAAATGTCATGGGTAATTTGGTAGGGATTGCATTAAATCTGTAGATTGCTTTGGGTAGTATGGCCATGTTAACAATATTAATTTTTCCAATCCAAGAGCATGGGATATCTTTCCTAAGTTAATGTATTTTAGACCTGGGTACATAGGTGAATGTTATTTCCTGCACTTTTCTATATGATTGATGTTAATATATTTTTTAAATGAGTAATCAAATAAAAATATATTAGCTTCTGTGAGGAAAAGTAAAAATCAAAAGAAAAGGCCTGTGGTATGATGAATTGGGAGATTGGGTTGACATATATACACTAATATGTATAAAATGGATAACTAATAAGAACATGCTGTATAAAAAAATAAATAAAATAAAATTCAAAAGAAAAAAAAAAAAGGAAAGGCCTGTAATGGTAACTCTGAGCCCACACACAATGAACTTATGTTACAGAGGCACACTTCAACCACAGCCTCCTATACATTTTGTCATATCCAGTTGAGAAGAGATAGGACAAAGAAAAGCTACCCATGAGAACAAAATCAGAGCTGGGAGAGCAGTAGGACCTCACCCAACCTACTCCATCCTGGAAACCTCAGTCTTATGATGTATGGACTATTAATATTCCTTCTATTTTACAGATAAGGAAACTGAGATATAGAGATGTTAAGAATCTTACCCAAGAACACACAACTAGTAAAAAATATATATATGTATCATAAACATACTATAAGGCATCCTGATTCTATATTTGAATTGTGACTCTAGCACATATGACCTGGGTAAATTTGCACATATTCTTCAACTCTTCTCAAATTGCTTATTTTGGTGTTGTGAAAGTCTCAAGTGATATAATAAATCATGTAGCAACTACATCTACCACAATTATGATTATAAATGGGCCTAAAAAATATGACAATGATTTGCCTTCGGTCATTCATCCCACCAGGCCTCTTAATCTTTACATCTAAGACCATTTGACATACATAATTACAGGATCGACCTCAGTCCCAAGATTAATCTTGTTCTTCACCAGGAAGGATTTAAGAAGTTTTTAACAATTCAGCATCAAGTTCTAACAACTGGCTTTAATCCCTGTTCTAAAACTAAGACTCTCCCTCATCCCTAGTTCTAACTTCTGCCTCATTCTCTTATACCCTTCCTAGTCCTAAAGACGTACTACATGCCATATGATTGACGTATGTTACCACATTTAAACCTCACAACAGTATGAGGTAGGTATTACTACATAACCTATTTCACAGATGAAGAAACTGGATACAGAAAGGTTAAAATGCCCAAGGTCATTTAATAGTGCCAGAATCAGAAGACAAACCTAGGTCAGCTGGCTCCAAAGCTATTATTTTTCCTCTATAACAAGTAGTTTTCAAGCTGTGTTCCCAAGCTTCCATGGAGACTCAAGGGCTGCCAGAGGAGACTGAAGAGATAGAAGGGGTATGGCTCAACTCACTTTTACAGATACCTGTATTCTGCTGATTGCCACATACACTTTGGATGTCATGGAATTCTTTCTTGCGTGCCTGTCTGCCTGGGCTACCTTCTCCTACAACTTAGAGATGAATCTTAACTTAGTCACGCACAACTCAAGACAGACTCTGCTTTAGTAGGTACTTTCCAGTTGCCTGTTTCCATTAAACTTCCACTCCTAGGTCTGCATTAAAATAACAGAGAGTAGTTCTAGAAGTCTAGAAATGGCCACCATTACGTGTAAGTAATTATCAACTCTCCTACAGTACAGAAGTATAGATTATTATGGCTCATATAATCCAAAACAGTGAATCAATTGTCATGAGAATTTTAAGAATACACTTATACTTTAAAATTCATTATTCATAACTATGAAGTAGAGTATTTTAGAATAATCTGCAATATTTTAAGCCAAGTAAAGTCATACTTAAAAAGACCGAAGCTGAAAAGCTACAAAGCTTTCTAAATTTTTTCCCTTGCTCAATTTTATGAACTCTACCCCATGATGTTAGTTCTGAGAGCTGACCATATATCAGGTATGTAATGATAATCATGTATGAAGGCAAAGTACCCTTCTTAATGTAATATTAAAATTAGCATTTTTGATTCCTTTCTCTTGCCTATATACTCACATACCTTATAATGACAACACACAGAACTGTTTTTGAGGAGGGCTACAATAGAGCCCTCCTCACAGTTGAGAAAAATGACTGAGTTACAACCTGAAATATCAGCAGTGACCTTCACTCTGATGTGAAACCTCTTTATGTCACCGGCAAAGTACAATAACTATCACTACCTTACAGTATTATGAGTATTCAGTTCCTATTCTTTTTTTTTTTTGTGATACGCGGGCCTCTCACTGTTGTGGCCTCTCCCGTTGCGGAGCACAGGCTCCGGACGCGCAGGCCCAGCGGCCATGGCTCACGGGCCCAGCCGCTCCGCGGCATGTGGGATCTTCCCAGACCGGGGCACAAACCCGTGTCCCCTGCATTGGCAGGTGGACTCTCAACCACTGCGCCACCAGGGAATCCCTCATTTCCTATTCTTTTAAGCCAGATAACTAAATACCCTGGATATGCTGCTATGGTATTTCTCAAAGTATAGTTCATAGAGTACCTGCATAAGAATCTCCTGAGGCACTATTTGTAAAATGTAGCTACCTGGGCCCCACAAGCAATCTAAGGAATAAAAATTTCTGTAAGATCGGAAAATTTGCATTTCTGACAAGCTCACCCAGGCACTGATTTGAAAACCAATTGTATAAATCCATTTAATATGTCCTCACTATTTAAGAATGAGATTGGTTAAAACAAAGACCCTTTCTCTATTTTGCCGATATTTAAAATTGCACACATGTAGTGCTTTTTGGTATGTGTCTGAAAAAGTTTAGGAGACAATAATATTGATCATAACACCACACTCAAAAGCAATACCTCAAAGTAAATTTTCACTTTTTAGAAAGAGCTTTAGGATAGTGTAGTTCTTAACCAATGGTAAATGATAAACTAATTAGTCTTCACTCAATTTAGCAGTCCACACAGTTTATTCAGCAATAGAACAGAAGAGAACTTCCATCATGACAGACATAAGGCAGATACAGGGCAGATCTCTGGGGTACATTCTTTAAGCAGACTAACAAGTGACTTTTTAACATGTGGCAGGCATGATTTGTTGCATACAAACAGCCATTCATTCCTTACTTCTTCCTTCCTAAAAGAGCCCTGATTTTATTAGGGGAGACAATGTGTCCTACCCAGGCAGTGCAACTCCATTCCCCTCTGCCAGGTTTCCCAGGTTCCTTTGTGAATCAAGGATGTAAGAAAAAATCTGTGAGGGACTTTTGAGAAAGATCTTCTTCCCAAATAAAAGACACAGACTTGAAAGGAGAAAGCTTTTTGCTCCTTACTTCCAGCCTTTGACTGGGACTGAAATGTCTGGAGCAGCAACAAGCTACATTGTACTCGGTGAGAACTATGAGGACAAAAAGCCAATATGCTAAAGATCCCAGAGGGGAAAGATAGCAAGAACCTGGGGCCTTGAGAACATTGTTGAGTTGCTACACAAGCACTGGATTATCTAGAATCTTAAGTGGAATTTTTAAATTGTTCAGTGGCCTCTGAGATGTTTTCTAAGTTTCTTAACCTGAACTCTAGTTTCATGATTCTTATGAACAAGTGAAGGCCAGAATGAGGCCAATGTCAGGTAAGACCTTCTTAGTTCTAAGAAAAATGCTTCCCCTAAACTGTTCATAATATATATGCAGTCAAGCTGGGTAACTCCTTTCGTCACCTATCTCCTAGGACAGGTACTTTTCCATTGCCAGGGGAGGACATTCTAAGTTCAGTCACCACAAAGACAGGATAGTCCTTGCTTATGTAGAGCCAAGGAGGTGTAGACAGAGGCATTTCTGCATGTTTTTATTGTCACCTATATAGGTGCTGCCTGACTGAATGTGATTCCTCTGACAGTGACCAGTTATGGATAACGTCATAGCCACACTGAGGATGAGCTAAATAGAGCCAATGATGAATAAATGGTTATATATGAATAAATTTTATATATATATATATATAATTATCACTGATTAATATTTAAGAGGTGGAATTTAGAACAATATAGTTTATTATTAAAATGTTTAGTTGTTTTACTGGAATAATCTAGAATTCAGCTACAAGGATGCTTTCCCAGAAAAGTTTTCACTAGAATATAATGAAAGTACACACAGTATGGGGCTTCTCCTCCAGGACTACCATGTCATAATAACGTCAATAATTAGGCTGTGGAGATTTTTAGGAGTAAGCTAATTTCAAAACATAGGAGATATGGATTAGTCAGGTTCTAGATGAACAATCTGGCTTGGAATACTGATTAAATTCATGCTGAAGAAGAGATGCACAGACCCTGGAAGCAGATCCAACAACAATTTAAGCAGTTTCCCAGAGTAGTGACAGTCTGGATCAGATATAGAAAGGAGTCATTTTTCCATCTTCCTTGGGCTACTAGTACAAAACCCTCTAGAGTCTCCATGATTTTGACTGTTTCAGAAGTTATTTGCTTTGGCCAAGTTTTTTGTTCAAGGTTTTATCTGTTCTGGTCAGGATTAACTGTAATGCAGGGTTAAAACCAGCAACTCTAGAGTCATGTATCCTTTTTCTAACCAGTGGAGGACCCAGAAGAAATGGGTGGCAAGCTTTTTCAAAGGTCCACCTGGTAAGATTTTGGGGAGCCCACTCAAGTGGGAAAGACCAAGGAAGAACAAGGCTTCTATTAGCAGGATTATCAGGATAACACTCAGGGCAATAATCAGCTCTGTTAATACGGTCTAAGAATACTTGGTAACATTCATTCTCAACCAGTTCAGTTTGGTACAACCAGTGGCCTAGTTCTAAACTAGGGAACCACTGCTGTCCACAGTCAGGGCAATGTGAATTATCTGAGAACATTGGGACCTAGAGAGACAACACAGAAAGCAATGTAACTGTAAGAGGCAACAATGATAAAGAGAGACACCCAAACAACCAGTCCTATTACAGGTTTGGTTTAGCACTTTCTCAGTCCAACCACCATTACTTGGAGAGGGTAAAATGTGGCTTGCACCTCTGTGCAATTCTTCAAGATTTCGTTGTCTATTTTTCACTCACTTGCAACCCAGTCTCTGAACTCAGGGACTGATCCAGTCTATGTTATCAGTCACTTACTAACAGCACAGATCTCAGAATAGCTCCTTTAAATTCCAGCTTCTCAAGAAAAGATAGGGTTCTAGTCTAAGTTAATTATTTTTTCTTGTGTGTTATCAGCTGGTGGTATCATGCAGAGGCATCTGGCTTACTCTGCTTTGCTGGTAAGTTATTATGTCTGCTTGGTGAAACAGAGGAGCTGACAGGTCCAATGGGTCTTTGGTGGGCGCTGGCACTCTTGCCGTTGTAATACACGTACCCAAGTCTTAAGGCCTTGGCACTTTATAGCGATGTAGAGGGGTCAGGAAAACCTGGCAGAGTCCTCTTGAGCGTGGATCCAATGAAGTCTTTCTTGGGAGGACCTTAATCAGGACCCAGTCACAGGGAAGTAGCTGCTGTTGAGTTGGTTGAAGGGTCTGGGAATGCTTCACATACCTGTAAATAATAAAACTTCAGACGACTCATGTGGGCTTTGAGTTGCTCACAATATTATTAGAAACATGCATTTGGATGAGAATTGTCTCATGGGTTTCCCCATAACAACTTCATATGGGTTCAAACCAATTTATCTGTTGGGAGTTATTCTTATGCTTGATTGGGCAACAGGGAGGATTTTGGTTCATTTAAGGTTTGTATTAGCTTTATTTTAGGACTATATATTTCTTTTTCCTACTCCTTTGGAACTTTGGGAATAATAAGGTCTGTATAATCATGGTTAATGTGGTAAAACTTTGAGATTTCTTGTCTCTCTTCTGTGAAATGGGTGCCGTATATATAGTTCTCCCATAATGGGTGGGATAACATTAACAATGGTGACAGCCTTCTAAAACAGACTTCAATCCATGCAGGGAAAAGCTTACAAAATTATTAGATAATATTCTTAATAACTAACCATAGGAAGTTGGATGAAATCCTTTTGAAGGCTGAAAAAGAAAACACAAGGGACACGTCTCATTGTCCACATCTGCCTTTATAGGCTCATATGCATTTTAAGTTTAAGAAGGCAATTAAGGCACGGTCCTGAGCTATTCTTGGAAAATATATAGTAAATCAGTTGGAATTTACAGATGCTTTCATCATCTTTGTACTCCTTCATGACACTGAATGTAACAAGTAAACAAGGTAGGGTAGAGCAGGATGCATGGAACAACTAGACAGGCACCTAGGAAGTGCCACAGATCACCAGAGCACAATATATAGTCTGCCTTTCTCCAGTGTTCTTTTGTGAATTCTGAGGCCTGATCCTGTGAGAGCACTAAGGGACACTGGGGAAGATGTGAGTGTTAAAACTGTATAAAGATATAGCCTGGGGCTTCCCTGGTGGCGCAGTGGTTGAGAGTCCGCCTGCCGATGCAGGGGACACGGGTTTGTGCCCCGGTCCGCGAAGATCCCACATGCCGCGGAGCAGCTGGGCCCGTGAGCCATGGCCACTGAGCCTGCGCGTCCGGAGCCTGTGCTCCACAACAGGAGAGGTCACAACGATGAGAGGCCCATGTACCGCGAAAAAAAAAAAAAAAGATATAACCTGAAAAGCAGAGGGAGTTATAACCCTTAGCTGTGATCAGCCAAAGCATTTTCCTTACAGACTATCAATAGCAGCTGTGATTCTCAGATTTTAAAACGGCAACTTTAAAAGACAACTGAAGAGCAGCCTCTGCCAGTGCTGCAACCTGGGGTCAATAGTCTGATGGGAGCCCTGGATGGGGTGGGATAGAATCAGTGTAGATACACTGATGTGTTTTTTGAGGTTAGGTGACAGTATGCATGAAGATTACCAACTCAGCTCCTCAGGCAGAGTGAACAGAAAGTAGGGTTCCTGACCTTTGTGGTGACAACATAGAGTATAACAGATTTCCCTGAGGGTCTACTGTCAAGAGCCACTACAGTAAAAGTTTCAGTTGTTGAACTGGGAAATCTTGGATGTCTAGTACATGAAACAAATAGATGATGAATAAAACCCACATGATTGTGGGGTTTATCACAGAAGTTAGTAGTAAAGTTATATGACTAAGTCTGACATTGAAAAGGTATAGAATTTTGGGTTTTTAGAAAGAAAAGGGGAAATTCAATTAAAACCACAACAAGATACTGTATTTCACATCCACCAGACTGGCAAAAATTAACAAGTTTGACAATGTGGGCTCTATATACTCTAGGCAAGACTACCCTCCCCTCAAACTCCACATCTCTGTTGGCTAAAGCTCCATTCCCTAAGCTCCAAATGCTCAGAATGAAGCATGGCCTTCCCCCAACCTTCATTTCTCTATCTTCAAGAGTTAAGCAAGACTAGAGCTCCAAGTATTCCTGAATCAAGAGCAATCTAGTGTTCCATATGTTCCCGACAAGACCACCCCTCCCCTCATCCTCCAAACCACAATGGGCAAGAGGGGAGTCAAAACAGGGCTCCAAAGCACTAAATGCTCAGAATAAGATCACCTATTACCAGCCTCCTAACTCATTCCTTCCTGAAAATACTCCTGGCAAGATTCTCGAACTACCCCCACCCCCAGCCTCACAAGCTTCACTACCATTATCTGCTTGAAAGCCTGAGGACCAACCAATCTCATCACACCTGTACCTCTTTTTATGTCAATCACCACATGGAGCCCAGAGCTTCCTGGTTATACTTCATCCTCTTATAGTCTCTAATCCCCATATGGCTCTGACAGCAGTAAGATAATATCCCCTTCTCTTCTTTACTTTTTTTCCCATAAAACATGTACCATTTTGATATTAAATATTTTAGCTATTTGTCTCTACTAAAACCTAAACTCCAAGAGTAGGGTGTTTTGTTTTTATTTACTGCTGTACATACCCAATAAACATTTCTTGAATGAATAAATAATGAGACTATAGAGTAATTTGAATCCTTATACCCTAACACTAGGAGCATAAATTAGAATAACCACTTTTGGAATTAATTTGGCATTATCAGGTAAAGCTGAGGATGTGCACTTCCTGTAACTCAGTAATTACCTGAGAGTAGTCTCAGGTAACTACCCTAGAGAAAATTACACGTTTATTTAAAAACATGAATAAAAATATTCAAGGTAGTTCTTTGTATAACAGCAAAATAACAACCAAAATGCCCAAGACAGTAGAATGGATTAAAAAAATTGAGATAGTCCCACACAGACATAGATGAAACTCAAGAATATTGAGCTGAAATATAAAGAGCAAGTAGCAGAAGAATACACACATACTCACTCTCTTATATAGTTTCCATTTACATAAAGTTTCAATATATTGCTTAGGAATAAATGCAATAAAGCTAAAAAGAAAAGGATAAGTACAAGGATAACTATTACCTTTGATGGGATAGGGAAGGGAATGGGATTGAGAAAGGCATACAGAGTATTTCAAAGATAACTGTAAACATTTTTTCTTTGAATGGCTGGAGGTACAAGAATGCATCATAATAGTTTACATAATCTCTATTCAATATTTTATTTTTTTCTACTTCTGTCTTCATTTTTACTTTTTTTAACTTTTAATTTTTATTGGAGTACAGGTGATTTACGATGTTGTGTTAGTTTCAGGTGTACAGCAAAGTGGATCAGTTATACATCTACATATATCCACTCTCTGTTAGATTCATTTCCTAAATAGATCATTACAGAGTACTGAATAGAGTTAGTTCCCTGTGCTATACAGTAGGTTCTTAATAGTTATCTATTTTATATATAGTAGTGTGTATACGTTAATCCCAATCTCTATTCAATATTTTATAATTAAAAAAAGAAAAGAGTGGAAAATAGCAGTGGGCTAGAAAAAGAGATTAATAGGCAAAACCAACTTTCACCCTGTGGACAAGAAGACCAGGAGCAGTTACTCTGCTCAGAGGCAAAGTGGGTGACTGAGGAAAACAGGAGTCCTACAGAAAGACATGGATCTTTGTTTTTCTCATAATATTGGAAGCAACTATCTCTTCATGGAAATAAAGTAACAGAAAATATATTGTAAATCAACTATACTTCAATTTTTAAAAATCTCTATGGAAAGAAAAAAGAAATAAGGTAAAAGAGGCCTACCTAATGTTAATTAATGGAATTAATTTTTCCATTAGGCTACCTAATGGAAAAGAACTTCACTTGGCCAGATATTCAACAGAAAAACTCCATCTCTGAAATAATACTTTTTTTTTTTTTTTGGCCACGCATGGAGCATATGGGGATCTTAGTTCCCAATCAAGGATTGAACCTGCGCCCCCTACAGTGGAATTGCAGTCTTAACCACTGGACCACCAGGGAAGTCCCCAAGATAATAATACTTAATAATAATAGCTAATACTTATTGAGCGTCACTATCTGTTCTAATACATGTAATACATTTTACATCTATTAACTCATGTAATTCTTACAATAATCCACTCTATAGTTAAAGAAACAGAGGTTGAGCAACTTGCCCAGAGCCACACAGGTCTTTGTAGAGAAATCAGTATTTGAATTCAAGAAGATTGGTTCCAGAGCCTGTACTCTTAACCACTATAAGACACTGCCTTTCTGAAGCAGTGACTGTTGAGTTTTAGAAAACCCTTTCATAAGCTATTTGCAAAGTTACAGGATACTCTTCAATTGTGTGTATTATATTAAAGTGGGGGTGGGAGAAACTCTCTCCCATAATTTTCCACTTTCACACAAAAAAATCCAGGATACATTTCAGGGAGTCCTAAATCCCCTGAAATTACATATAAAATTTTTTATGTACACATGTGCATTTTTTTCTGGAAAAAGAGTACAGCTGATCCTTGAACAACGTGGGGGTTAGGGGTACCAACCTTCAAGTAATCAAAAATCTGCATGTAACTTACAGTCAGCCCTTCGTATATGCAGTTCCTCTGTAGCCATCGTTCTGCATCCTCGGATTCAATCAACCACAGACCATGTAGTACTGAAATATTTATTGTTGAAAAAAATCTGCATGTAAGTGGACCCACACAATTCAAACTGTGTTGTTCAAAGGTCAACTGTACACACTTTTAGATTCCCAAAGGAATGGTTCAGAACCATTGGGCATGAATGGTTCCTAATCATTTTACCATCAAAGGCAATTTTTATTCCTGGCACCCCCCTCCCCAGATCTCAATATGGAAGGATCCCTGAACAACTACCATTCTTGTAATAACTTCGTTTTCTCATTTTATTAATTAGACATGTAGGTCTGCCAATCAGAACTTCTAATAAAAACAAGAAAAAAACTAGTGTTAATAGCCCTGATTTAGAAATTTTCAATATTTTAAATTACAGATAATATTCAAAATGCCTACAACATAAAGTCAGAGAGATTTCGGCTACTCTGGATTTGTTTCCTTCCTCAACTCCATTAGCTTAAGTCAAAAGTGGTTGATCTGGGGAAAAAAAAAAAAAAAGTGGTTGATCTGAGGTAAATGTATGATTACCACCAGGCTGGTAGAAATGCAAAAAATACCTTGGGAACCACCATTACTCAACTGATTATTGTTTAAGTTATTGAGGAAACTGCCACGTACTAGGCCCAATGCCAAATACTATACATACAGAGAGAAAAATCTTACAGAGCTTCCAGATGTCGAGGGAATCCAGATTGGAACCAATGCTTTAGGTAAAGGCTAAGAGCTTTTCGATAGATATAAAAAGACTGCCTGTAGAGATCACAGGAAATTCAGGAAGGCCCACAGAAGTTGGAATGTCCTTATCTTCAAGCGAACCTTGCAGCCAACAACAGTGGGCAAAAAACAAATTTAAAGGGCTTCCCTACCACATAAATGCTATACAGTCATCTTTCAGTATCAGTGGGGGATTCATTCCAGGACCACCCACAGATACCAAAATGCAAGGACCAGAGGGACACTCAAGTCCCTTACATAAAATGGCGTAGTATCTGCATATAACCCATGCACATCCTGCTGTATACTTTAAATCATCTCAAGATTACTTATAATACCTAATGTAATGTAAATGCTATGTAAATAGCTGCCAGAGCACAGCAAGTTCAAGTTTTGCTTTTTGGAACTTTCTGAATTTTTTTCCACAAATATTTTCTATCAGATTTTTTTTTTTTTTTTTGGGCTGCGTGGCGTGGCTTGTGGGATCTTAGTTCCCCGACCAGAAATTGACCCTGGGCCTTGGCAGTGAAAGTGGCAAGTCCTTAGCACTGCACCAACAGGGACTTCCCAGATCAGACTTTTTGTGTATGAGAACTAAAGTAAATTTAAGTTTCATCCTGTAGATTTATTAGAGGAAAATTTAGAAAATAAGCACTTTAACATCAAAATAGAAAATGCAGTTCTATTCAAACCAGTGAAATTTACACTATTAATGATGGCAGCTTAATACATATTAAATAATTAGCATCTCTAAATATTGAGTCTGTATCATTCTTCGCTATTTCCTGAATTGATGTTAGTAAGCTAGCTCAAATCTGCCTCTGATAAACAAAAATTCTCTTGTTCTTTTTATTTATTTATTTAGAATATTTATTTATTTGGTTGCAATGGGTCTTAGTTGTGACAGCTGGGCTCCTTAGTTGTGGCATGCATGTGGTATCTGGTTCCCTGACCAGGGATCGAACCTGGGCCTCCTGCATTGGGAGCTTGGAGTCCTATCCACTGCATCAGCAGGGAAGTCCCTCTTGTTCTTTTTAGTGATAGGATAATATAAGTTTCAGATTGAGTCAGGACTGGGATGACTGCTCCAGGCAAATATATCACTTAAACTTCAGCCTCAGCCAAGTCCTCATATGATATATAAAATCAAAAGAACAGACACATAGAAAAAATATAAATGCTCTAAATTTTCTTGCATTTCCATTTTAAATATTTTCACCCATGGAATAATTTATTCTAACACTACTCAATAATCAAAACTATTTTTTGTATGAGACAGCTTCTCTGATAAGTTTCACACACGAAGTGAAATCTCAAGAGCTTCATATTTCATTAACTAGTTCTGAATTTAGATGTTGGGAGATTAAGGAGTATGAAAAAAAAGAATCACTCTTCTTTTTAAATTCACATAATCTAAAATAATTCTTTGCTTAAAATATATTATGAAAATACATGCTCCTGAAAAAAGGTTTCAGCCTGTTTTGTGAGGAACTACTTTTAATTTGGCAGTCTTGAGATCACAGAGAGAAGGCACAATCTTCAACACTGTTGAGCACACACACTGTTCCCTCTTACGAAAATAGATAAGCCAAACAAAAAATATGATCTTGAGTCACCCAGGAGTTGAGAAACAGGGAACTCCCTGGCAGTCCAGTGGTTAGGACTCCGAGCTCTCACTGTCGAGGACCTGGGTTCAATCCCTGCTTGGGGAACTAAGATCCCACAAGCCTTGCGGCGAAGCCAAAAATAAAAATAACAAAAAAAAAAAGGAACTGACAAACATAACAGGTGTGTGTGTGCATTGCTGGCATTCCATAAAGGGGAACAACTGGTTTAAAATTTTACTGGTGCACTTCAATCTACTTTGCCCCAATGGACAAAAGTCCATGGTTCAAATTCTATCTACAGTTTCAATTTAAAACACCAGCAGCCAAACCTTTAAAGTTAATACGCAGTTTTCAACAGTGAGACCTAGTGCTAAGGTTAGGTATTTATATACTTGTATCAGCTATTTGTGTCTGTGTTGAAAACTAAGTATCTAAGTCTTGCCCACGCCTCTGCACCATATCCATTGTCATAATATGCCAGGATTATTATTTTCAAGATTTCCCACTCATTTCCCAGTGTTTTCACTAAATAGTACTTATTCCATATTTTTGAAGGGGAGGTTGAGAAAGTACTAAAAACTAGAAACAAAAAGCACTCCACTTACTTTCTTAGGGAACTGTTTCTTATATAGGGACTGGATGTCTGGAGCAGTTCAGATATAAATTTTTTCTGAGGATAGAGAAAAAATTTCCTTTCCTTCTTACCCTTCTTACTCCCTCGATTTGCATTTCACATTTAGGCTGACCCACGCAGAGGCAAAAAGCAACACACAAAGATCAAAGAGTTTGCTACGATTTCCAACAGTGGGTGGCATAACTAATTCCCAGTTTTAGCTCAACTCCTCTAATCATCTTTAGTATCTACAGGAAGCCAGCACATTGTTATTAAATGTTTTATTTTGAACGAATTTTAAACTTGTAGAAAAGTTGCAAAAATAGTGCAGAGAGTTCCTTATACCCTTTACCCAGTTTCTCCTAAAGTCAACATCTCATAAAATACAGTTACAAAACCAAGAAATTAACATTGGTACAAGTCAATTAACTAAACTACAGACTGCTCGAATTGTACCAGTTTCTCCACTAATGTCCCTTTTCTGTTCCATAGTCCAATCTGGGATCCACCACTGCATTTAGTTGTCAATTCTCCTGAGTCTCCAATCCGTGACAGTTTCTGTCTCTAATTATCTGTGACTTTCCCTGGTCTTTGTGACCTTTACACTTTTGAAAAGTACTAGCCAGTTACTTTGTAGAATGTCCCTCAATTTGTGAGTAGAAAGATAAAGAGTTTATGCATTTTTGGCAAGAATAATACCACAGAAATAATGTTGAGTCCTTCTAAGTGCATCATATCACTGGGGTCATGATGTCTGTATGTCTTATTACTGGTGATGTTAACCTCAATCAGTTGGTTAACACAGTATCTCCACTGTCAAGTTACTATTTTTCCTTTGTAGCTAATAATTATATTGGGGAGATATTTTGAGACTATGCAAATACCCTGATTTTCCTCAAAATTTCACCTACCAGTATTATAGGTAGATTTTATCTGCAATAATTACTACGCGGCTGTTTGTCTAATAGTGATTTTGTTTCCTTTTTACCATGTTTACTCATTGGAATTCTTCTCTAAGAAAGAGCTGTCCCTTCTTGAATTCTATTTATTTATCAACTATGTCAGTATGGACTCATGGCCACTTACTTTACTTTATTCTATGGGTTAAAATCCAGTACTACCATTACTCATTTTATTACTCAGGTTGTTCCAACTTTGGCCATCAAGCTCCTTCAAGTTCCTCCTGTGTCCTTTCAACAAGCTCCCAAACCTTTTTGAGCATTTACTTAATTTCAAGCACCACAAGATGTTCCAGGCTCACCTTGTATTTTCCCTGACTCAGACCTGGAATCAAGTACGGCTCAAAAAAAAAAAAAAAAAAAAAAAAAAAATCCTAGTTCCTTTTATCAGAGGATAGTGTTTAAAAACAAGAGCTGGGTGCTCATTGCTACTGGGGTTTCACCATCCGGTCAACAATTTGGACAACCCCCACTATTATTTGTTTCCTTACTAAACTCATTAGCTGGAAATCATTAGCATCACCTGGGAACCTATTAGAAATGCAAACTCTTGGGACCCACCCCAGACCTACCAGACTAGAATCTTTGAGGGTCTGGTGCAGGAATTTGTTTTAACAGGCTCACCAGATGATTCTGATGCTCACTATAAAATTTAAGAAACATGAAACACTGCTTTAATGAAGAAGAGTTAGCTTTCCATCACTATAAACCCTATGTTTACTATATCTATCCCTAATAAAAAAGGGGAAAATTTACTCTTAATAACTTGTGCATAAATTATATTTTTACTGCCACAACTAATAAAACTATAGGTGAATGCCTCATCTGTTAAGGCACTGAACACTTCCCTACTCTTGTTTTCCTACAAAATTTTTTTTACATGTGGTGGTCATGGTAGTTATAAAGTACAAATATTGTTACTCTTATACAAAGAAGTTTAAGTCAGCCTGCAGGACCATCTCCTGCCTACATATATGACTCAACATCCATATAGTGAATCTATAAATATGAAATCCTCCCAGCACAGTCCTCTAAAGTCAGACTGCCTAGGCCTGAATGACTGCTCCAGCACCTGACTTGGTGAACTCTGCTCTATTTCCCTGGTTTTCTTAACCACAAAATGGAATAACTACCCAGATGAAAGAAGCATTATGAGGGTTAAAGTGATAATGTGCAGCACTTACCGCTATGGGGGCACAAAAGAAGTCTCAGGATGTGTTTATTATTATTTGAACTGTTAAGTAAAAGTGCAACTAGAGGTTTTATTTTTCGGAATGGGGAAAGCAAGTGGACACTGTGCTAAAGGAAAGTTCTGCTGTTTCTTCACTAGTAGATCAAAATAAAGGCAGAACCAGAGAGCTCTATTTATATAATTAAAACAAAACCCTCAGAAGTTTACAAATTAATGTTTTAAATTTGCCTTTTGGCAAAAATGTTATTATATTTACATTATGTACACCCATGATCAAGAGCTAAAGAAGAGTATATAAAAATAAAAACAATTTGATTTGTCCAGGTAGTGGAATAATTGGTGAATTTTCTTCCTTTCTATTTTGATTATCAAAACCATGTGCCACTTCCTTTAATATTAGTAAAGAAGAAAGTAGTCCAATTAGTAATAACTGTTTCCACTTATTGAGTCCTTAAACCCATTTAATATTCCAAATAACCCTATGACTCTCCACTTTAAAGATGAGGTAATGGGCTCAGAGAGATAAAGCAACCTGCCCAAGCCACAAATTGACAGAACAGGAATTCAAACTCAGCTCTGACTCCGAAGTCTACGCTCATAACCAATGTTGGAGACATCTTTCTTTATTCACAAATGCTTGATTTGCTGTGCAAAACTTACGATAAAGTATAATCACTATATTGACTTATCTCTTGGACACAGTAGTCATTATAAAATATAGACTATTAATGAAATTTTAACACAATTAAAATTCTAAATGAAAAATGAAAAACAGCATAAAGCAGACAAGGCTTCTCTCAGCAAACTTTCCTTCAGGAAATTCAAGCGGCACTTCAGAGAAATGTGGATTTCCATGGTATACAGTTTAAAATTACCGCCTACGCAAAAATAAATTACATACAAGACGCTATACGTTATTTAAATACCCAATAATCCTCAAATAATTAGCTAAATTCTTCTTACTTTATTTGTTACTTATAGAAGCTCTCAGGCTAGTATTATCTCTACACTAGGAAGAAAAACAAGTGAAGTAGAGCTGAACTGAGTCACTTATGGTTATGATAAACCAGAGTAAAACTGGTAATCAAGTTCTGGGCTCTGCATTCAGCATAAGCATTACTCAGGAGAGACTCCGAAAGTTTTCACAGCAAATGTCAGTTTTCAAACCGTTCTAATCCACACAAAGGCTTCCAGGAAAATTTTTAGTTCCTCTACCAGTAAATTCCTTTTTAAATTAGATTATTTCCCACTGACCATTTATATAGTAATCCTGTGCTTGAAAAACAAAACTGATAAATACGGATAACAGCCACAGCCCTAATTCTTAACAAACAGAGACAAGGAAAGGATCTCTCATATAGATCCAAAAATAAAATGTTTTAAAACCTAAAGACAGGTAAAATTGAAACAGTGTGTTGAATCAGATTAACTGATTTCTGTAACTGTGTATAAAGTCTAACAATTAAGCACTACTGATTAAGTAGAGAGTAAACTTTTTTGAAGGAAAGAAAAAGGGGTAAACTTTCTCGGGTATGAAATACAATTGGGACTACATATATAATATGTAATTAATTGGTAATTGCAGGGTCTTACTAAAACTTCTCTCTTTTTAGCACCATAAAGGCTAAAAGGCAGGGGTGGCAAGTGAGGGATGGCGGGGCGGCGGCGGGGGAACGCGGACACTATCTTATAAAGATTAAAAAGACGAATGATGGGATCCTGTTAAGCATGAAGGTAAAGGGAGTAATCAACACCTGCACTGGTAGATTTCCCGTTTACATTTGAACCTTATAGGAATTCTGCTTCTCGTCTCAAAGTCCAAACCAAACATTTATTCCCACCTTATTCTGTTTAATGTTTATATGATTCTGTTTCTCTTTTTTCACTCCAAAACAAAAATATACCTCCAACCTGCTCCGTTTAAGGTTTTTGCGGTAAGGAGGTGGGGGTGGGGAAGGACCGTTTCTGAAAGATATTTAAAAAGAAGGTATCAGATCAAATATTAAAACATGGAAAAGTTGTATACAAATTTTACTTACAAATTCTAGCGGGGTTTTAAATCGTCGACTGTCAATGTCAGGAGGGCCCTTAGAGTGTTCTTTCTGCTCCACAACGCTGAGCTGCACCCCTCGGACGCGGCGGAACAGAACGTCGTCCCGTCCCTGCCCACGTGACCGCGACCTCCGCGGGGAGGGTAGGCGCCCGCGGAATGCTGGGACTGGTAGGTGCCGGCCCCTCCTCCCCGCAGGCGGCCAGCGGCCGAGCTGGAGGCTGGAGGTGCGGTGAGTGCAGCGGCAGAACCGCAAGCCTCCCCGCGTTCTCAGGCTGCTACCAGACCCGGAGGCAGGCATCCCTGCAAGACCCTGGAGGACCCTAAACCCTCATAAAGACCTAAAGTTCATAGGCTCGAGGAACTAATGGAACCAACACAGTGAGAGGTACTAGCCAATGATACTGGCAAGCACCAGTAAGACTTGACTTAGAAGCCGGCCTCTACCATTACGAGGTGCATGTCCTCAAAGGAGTTGCTTAATCTAAGCCCGAGTTTGCTCTTGTCAAATGCAGACAACGCTACATACATAGTACCTCATAAGGTGGTTGTGAGTAAATGAGCTAATGTACATAACAGTGTCTACTAAACGACATTAGTAAATGATGAATAAAAAATAGCTATTATCTTAATCTATTAATTTTATAAAAATGAAAATTGAGAGATGGCAAGCAATTTACGCAAGAACACATAATTGGTTAAGGGCAAAGTCAAGTAAGTCTAAAAGTCCTGTTCCTGACCTGCACCAATTCAATACAACATAGAAGAAATCTACTCACATAAATCTCACTTCCCCTTTCCTGATTTTTCCCCATAACACTCCTGACCAACACACTATTGTACTTATTTTGATTTTTATCTGACTCCCATAGAATATAAAAGCCTAGAAGGCAGGGAGGGTTGCCTTCTGGTCTCTTCTTTTACTGCTGTATCCCCAGCACCTAGAACAGGGTTTGCCTAGTACATAGCACTAGCTCAATAATTTACTGGATTACTGATTCTTCATGTAACTGATTTTTTGGTGTCTTCACCTCTCAACCATCCTTTTTTTGGCAGAGGACACGGGATTTGGGAACATTCTTAGACGCTGTTTAATTGACTGCAATTTCTAATTCAACAAAGAATAAGTGGAAGACTTATATTCTAATCACTTCATTTCTAGACATTTTCATTTGTATTAACCGTCTTTAAAGTATTTTTTCTATCACTTGTGAGGATGGGGAATAAATGCAGCTAGCTACTGTCTTTACTTCCTCTTATTTAATATTTCAATCTTTTCCTTATTAAAAATAACAATGTTTCCTCCTTCTACTACGATATAATCCCAAAGTTATTTCTCTGATCAAAAGTGTGGATATTATGTACAATTAATTGATAAATGCTTTCTCAGTAAACAACAGGATTTCTGCTTACCCTAAACAAAAAACTCATGTACAAAAATTATCTTATTGGGGTTTCCCTGGTGGCGCAGTGGTTGAGAGTCCGCCTGCCGATGCAGGGGACACGGGTTTGTGCCCCGGTCCAGGAGGATCCCACATGCCACGGAGCGGCTGGGCCCGTGAGCCATGGCCGCTGAGCCTGCGCGTCCGGAGCCTGTGCTCCGCAACGGGAGAGGCCACAACAGTGAGAGGCCCGCGTACCGCAAAAGAAAAAAAAAAAGCTGCTTTATTTAGAAATCCATTGTCAAGAACATTAGATTTCTAGACTTAGGCCTAATAGCTAGGTCCTTAAATTGCCAGTCATTTAACCTGAATTATAATTTTTTTGTATATCTGTCTTCCCTAGTATATGGCAAATTCCCTCAGGGTAAAGAACACTCATTAATTTAATTCATATATTTATTAAGCATCTATTCTGTGTTTAATAAATATATGAATTAAATTGATGAGTACATTCTTTGTTGTAATCATTTCTTCTCTTGTTCTGTTTTGATTCACTGAATTCCTCTACATATCTCAAACTCCCAAAGTAATTGTTTAACATCTGGAGCTCATGCTTCCTCTCTTGGTATTGGCAGCCCAGCAATTCCCTTATAATATTAGCTATGAGTCTGTCTCTGTCTCACCTCTTTTCGGCCACCCTTGTAGTTTGGAAAACAGCTACAGCAGAATATCTGGTTTGACAAGGGTTTACCTTTACCTCTCAGTTAGTGATGAAAGTTGGTATTTGTAAAGTTGCTAAGGCGTGGGAGGCACGTATGGCAGGGCTAGGATTATGTATCCTTATTACCTAGATAAAGAGGGAAAATCCTAAGCAAATATATGTGTTAATGCTAAATTAAAGTTGCCGTTCCTCTGATTTTACTTCAAGCGTCTCATGATCTGTTTCTTTGAAAACCATTCCTAAACTCTTACAAGCATTTTTAATTACAAAATAACACATGTACTGAATATTCAATAATATATAGAACCTCCTGTCCTCTCTTTTTTAATATGTCCCCCCAAACTAAGTTTTACAATCTGTAACCAAGTTTCCATATAGTCACCTGTCCTGGTAACTGTTTTAAAGAGGCTCTTAATATATGCATTACTGTTCATAATATGAACTTTGTATATTAATACTATAAAGTTTTATATTCTTTAATAATTTCATTACAGAACTTTTACTATTATATGTTAATAATGAGTAATATAGTAGGTACCTCATAAAGCATTAGTTAAATAAAAGCCAGGTATTAACCAAGTATCAACACTTCTCAGCATTTTGTCAGAAAAGACTAAGTCCCACGAATCTTGCAAATATACTATCTAACTCAGGCTGAAGAGGGAGAACATGCTTTTCATTTTCCCTTAAGACAAAAGATTTTTTTAAAAAGTAGCATCTCCCATGTTGCTATTCCTTCAGTTTCTTTGTCTATATTGTATACAGTAAAAACAAAAGCTCAACTAAATGAATCTCCTCACAGGCAAAAACCTAGGTGATTCTCTAAAGCATGTAATTCCTCTTGTCTGTGGCCAAATTTTTGGACAATTAGTGAAAACATTGAACACCTTAAGATTTAATTAAATTGAAATCTGTGCCCAGCTTGGACAAATGAGTTGCTCAAAAACATTCTAAAGTGATTTTAAATACATGAAAGAATAAACAAATACCTTCAAATTTTTCAGGCTCGTTTATTATAATTGCTATCCAAATTGCAACTTTTTAAATCTAGTCACTAAAATCAATTATAGAAAGCCGTCCAAGAAGTGTGTGTATATTTGAAGGCAAGATTAATCTTTTTTCAATAATTGTTAATATACTAAATTAACATTCCTTCAGTGTGTCTAAATTTGGTTAGATATTTGCAATTATCCACATCTGCAAATACGATACACAGAGGTGGAACATAGGCTTTTATCATGCTTTCTTATTCAGTAAACTAAACGCAGGAAAACCCTATATCAAATGCAGTGTATCAAGTCATGCCCAGAATCAAAGTAAAAATAATGGATCACAAGTGAAAATTACAGTGCCGTCATTAATTAAAGTATTTGTTCATTTTTCACTGTCCATAACACAGCACTAGCAAGCTTTCTGAACAGTGCTGCTGGACTAGAGCTTTTATGCGAAACCAGGAATAAGACTGCTTGCTATGCGCACATTTCGCAAATGTTAATCCACCCCAGTATGCCTGTAGATCCGATTTCGTACACTCAACGAGGGACTTAAAACTTAAAAAGTGGTTAAATGCCTTCCCAAGGACCTTGAAACTAAAATTTTCTCCAAGATGACACCTGCAAAAGTATCTTTCTTATTAACCCCTGCTAAGAAACACTCGGAAAGGTACGGCGGAGGCAGCAGTCGATCAGAGGCTGCGGGAAAACTGCGCAACAGCCTGGGGGTGAGGACCGAAACTTCCCCTCCACTCCGCCTTTCCCAGGTTCTCGGTACTGGGGGACGAGCCGGACGTCTCCTGCGTGCCGGCAACAGTTGCCAGGAGCAGCGGGCTGAGTACCGGCACTCTGCCCAACCAGTGGTCTCTTCTCCGTCGTCCCCTCCTTCCCTCCCTGAAGGCCAAGGACAGCGACGTCCTCCTCCCTCTTCTCCTCCTCTTTGGTGCCTTCAGCCAGGAGGCGGGAGTGACCCGCGGCAGCTGACCCAGCACAGGCACTGCCTCTCTCACAGCCCTCAGAACACACGATGGGCCCAGAGGCGGGTTTGCAGCACAGCAGCGACGACGCAGGCGGCAGCCCCAGCGACTCTCAACTGCCTCCCTGACCGTCGACACCACTGCCGAACACCCGAAAAACCATCGCCACCAACGGCGGGAGACTCTACAGGCCCTCCAAAACACCTTCTCGATCGACTCAAGCTACGTCAACAACTATGGCAGGCGAGGGGTGGCGGGCGGAGCCGGAGAGGGAAGGATGGGGGCTGTACGTCACGCCCAGGGCTCCGCTACGGGAGGCGAGGCCCCGGCTCGCCCCTCAAAATGGCGGCGGCAGTGACGCGCCTGCGTATAGATCTCCTACGCCGTCGCGCCACGGCCGGCGGGAAGTGAGGTTCTCAGAAGAGCCGCCCGAAGTGTACGGCGACTTCGAGCCCCGGGCGGCCAAAGAAAAGGCCCCGGCGGGAAGACAAATTCCGCTAGAAGAGTTCCGGCCCGATTCGGCGAAAGAGGAAGTGAGAGAACGCTCCTATTACCTTCGGTCTCGGCAGCGGAGGCAGCCGCGACTCCAGGAAGCCGAGATGAAGACGCGAAGGGCTACTCGCCTCCAGCAGCAGCAGCACTCAGAGCCGCCTCCGCTGCAGCCGTCTCCGGTTACGACCAGGAGAGGATTACGGGACTCCCATTCATCCGAAGGTGAGGCCGACAGAGGTTAACAGTCTCAGCCCCGAGCCAGGAAGGGAGTGCCGCGAGCGTGCGCGCGCAGAGGGCGTGTGCGCCTCGGCCGGGCGTGTGCTTTTCTGGACCTCACCCCCTCGGGGCTCCTCCGCCCGGATGGGCGTGCGACCCGACGCCCGGTCCGCCCCGACCGCTGGCGGGAAAGCGGCAGGGGCGGGGGCACTGGAAGGGAAGGCAGTCGTGCGGAGCTACTTGAGCAGAGCCATGGAGCCGCGTGCATCCTTGGGCATCAATTTAGGGGTGTCAGGATTGCCTCTTTTCTGCAGGCTTGCACGTTGGGACGGCGAGTTAGGCGGCAGGCGGGACACTGAATCACTCCGGGCTGGGTTTCGTATCGGTTCTCTTTGTCCTGCGGATGTTTCTACCAAAGCCACTTCCATTTCCTCCTTTAACTCTCAGAGGCCAGAAGTCCCTAGCTGAAAATTTTGGTTCTCATCTAACCTTCTAGTCTTTTTCCATCACTACCCAGGTGGGGAGAGAGGGAGGGGAATTTTGTGAGTGGCCGTTTTGAGGACAAGTGTAGTTGATGAATTGATTTGAGGGCCCACCCAAATACTTACACCGAAATAGGGTAAGGCAGTTATCCTGAACTTGAAGCTTCCCAGTGCCTGATAAACTTGAGCTGATCGCTCTTTCTAGAGTGTGGTGGTCTCTGGCAAAAATTCGCATGTTGGGGACCGTCAATGGTTAAGTAGTAGCCAGACAAAGCAAGACTTTTAATTAGTTGTCGTCTGAATGGGCCGCAAGGATACTGACAAGGTGATTGTATAGTTTTAGGAAAGTCACAGATGAATCGGCTCCCTTAATCCATCCTCTCCCACCCTGCCCCCTCTCCCCTATCTAACACTGAGTCACAGATGAAGTTTCATGTTGGCTCCCCGTAGGGCACCTATGAGGTAAAATCGGGGGATTTGAATCATAATGGAATTACATAGTTAGTGATAGACCTTTGATGGATATGATGAAGAGGAGGTGGATTTTCAGTTTAGAGCAGAGTAATAGGCTGCACATTTACGAGCTAACACGTGAAGTGCTGCCACATTGGAAGATGTGTTGATTTTGGAAACTATGTTAAAGATAATGTAAATTAGTATTGGGAGTAGCAATTCAAGACAGTTTAACCCATATATATGTTAGTTTTATCTCTCTTTTAAGATTGTCAACTTCTGAAGACAAAGACCCTACATATATATTTATGTATTTGAAGGACCACGTTATACTTCCGTGCTTATGTTCATTCTGTATCTCCAATATCTGGAAGACTGCTCTAGAAGGCAAAAAATATATATGTTAAATTGTATTGACTCTCCCACACAGGCTGGTGCAGTTGTATAAGCTAATTTTTTTAACACATAAAGGATATACTTCTATTTTAGTAAATCTATAAGGATCTACACGTTTTTCATTCTTCTGCTTTAGCCCATCTTTTAAATTTTCTAAAGTAATGTAATTTTGTTGTAAAGCATCATTGGTGAATAGTTTATTTTTATATTGTCTTAAAGAGTAGTTCTGGCTAGTTAAATTCCTAAGTTTTGGTAAACCTAATAACACATTTCTGAAGGGATGAATTACTTGCATTTCTGTTTATATATTGCTGTTAATATACATAATCTCTACTCAGTTCACATATTCTGAATTTTAAAATTGTCATATCTTTTCTTTAGAGGATGAACCACCTTCACAAACTGTTTTAAGCCCAACCGTCTCAAAGAATACTATCAGGAGGACACAGACTCCAGGTAAGAAGAGTGAGTTTATTGTTTTCCTTACGTGGCTGCTTTTTTTATGTATAGATGATAGCCTGGTCTATCAAGGGTCGCAGATCATACCTCATTCAGGGTTTCAGTGAATCTTCTATATAGGTTGTTTATTGAATTAAGCAATAGTAGGATGTGTCAAGAAAAGACAGGGCACATACCTGAGTACCTACTAAATACCATATACTTGGTGTATGTTAATTCATTCACATAACTATGCAGGATAGATGTACCCATTTTTTGGTGAGAAAACTGGAGCTCAGAGTAGCTAACTTTTCTCTAAGATTACTTGCTTGTAACTGAGCCAAATTCAGACCCAGGTTTGTCTTCTCCAAAGCCCTTTCATTTGCCCCAAGTACCTCACTGTCACTGTCCCGTGTAATAATTACTACTCAGTAAAGCTTGTTAAGTGTTGAATGAATGAATATGTCACACTACTTTCCATTTGAAACGGATTAAGGGCTTCCCTGGTGGCGCAGTGGTTAAGAATCCTCCTGCCAACGCAGGGACACAGGTTCGAGCCCTGGTCCGGGAAGATCCCACATGCCGTGGAACAACTAAGCCCGTGCGCCACAACTACTGAGCCTGCGCTCTAGAGACCGCGAGCCACAGCTACTGAAGCCCGCGCACCTAGAGCTGGTGCTCCACAACAAGAGAAGCCACCGCAGTGAGAAGCCCGCGCACCGCAACAGCGAGTAGCCCAGCTCGGCACAACTAGAGAAAGCCTGCATGCAGCAATGAAGACCCAATGCAGCCAAAAATAAATAAATAAAATAAAATGGATTAAATGGTCTGCATTGTAAAATCATGACACAATATGGTCGATCTCAGTTTGATAATATATTTCATCAAATCTAAGATCTCATCAGTTGTAAGATATACTGTCATTGTTTTATGTACCACCTAAGAGGAAGAAATGCTGCCAATTAAACTGTAATATGCCTTAGATTTTATGATACATCCCAGTTTCAGAGATGTTAAAGTGTAAAAATATTTGCATCTTAGTATCAATGTAACATGACAATAGGGTACATTTGATAGTCTACTTAACGTTTTAAAACCTGTTTAAACTATTTTGAAAAGCAAGGGAAAGGATTAAGTTGTCATTAACGCGTAACGTCCTTTGGTTTTTAGTTCCATTTATTTTCAGTTTGCTTTTTTTGATATTAGGAAAGTCCACAGCAATAAATGATTGTAGCTATTGAAACTGATCATCTCTGGCTTTTTATTTTTAAACGCAAATCCTGACTTCTTTCCTTACCCATTGCTTCTAATAAGATTATTCCTTATAATTTAAACTGTTCTGTTCTCAGTTTAGAATGAATAAATATCTGATTCAAGTTCAGTTCCAAATAACACACCCTTTATGCTTAATTCCTTGAACAGCCTATGGTACTATATTAAGATTATAAACTACCTTAGGAAAATGCTTTGAGTGATAGGTGCTATAAACAGATTTTCCAGGCCATTGTTTTTTTAAGATTTGTTTATTTATTTTTGGCTGCGTTGGATCTTAATTGCTGTGCGTGGGCTTTCTCTAGTTGTGGTGAGCAGGGGCTACCCTTCGTTGCAGTGCATGGGCTTCTTATTGTGGTGGCTTCTCTTGTTGCGGAGCACGGGCTCTAGGCACACAGACTTCAGTAGTTGTGGCACTCAGGCTCAGTAGTTGTGGCTTGCGGGCTCTGGAGCACAGGCTCAGTAGTTGTGGCACATGGGCTTAGTTGCTCTGTGGCATGTGAGATCTTCCAGGACCAGGGCTCGAACCCGTGTCCCCTGCATTGGCAGGCAGATTCTTTTCTTTTTTTTTTGCAGTACGCGGGCCTCTCACTGTTGTGGCCTCTCCCGTTGCAGAGCACAGGCTTCGGACACGCAGGCTCAGCGGCCATGGCTCACGGGCCCAGCCGCTCCGCAGCACATGGGATCCTCCCAGACCGGGGCACGAACCCGTATCCCCTGCATCGGCAGGCAGACTCTCAACCACTGCGCCACCAGGGAAGCCCCAGGCAGATTCTTGACCACTCTGCCACCAGGGAAGTCCTTCTAGGCCATGTGGAAAAACCATATTCTTGAAATTTTATTTACTGGAGATTTAATTCATGTCCCTTATACCGGGAGGAACAAAAATCTCTCATTTTTAAAATCTACAGTAAATTTATAAAAATTATGGAGTTAAGTAAATTGATGTAATGAAGACTGTTGAGCACCAGCCTATAGACCATTATAAAACGATTATAAAATACAATGTCTCGTACAGTCTTTTGGAGTTCACATTAGGCCTGTATTTAAGGACTGCTGTTGAGGTACATGGCTGCATAATGTTGTGGAAAGAGCACTGGACCTTGGTTGAATTAGCTACTCACCTTGAACCTCAGGCCTTTATCTGTATGACTTACCCAGCCTAACTCACAAGGCCACTGCAAAAATGATATAGTACTTGCCAAGTCAGTTTGTACCCAGTAAAACATACAGATATAAGGTGGGGTTTTTTTCCTCACAGCACTTTACAGGAGATATGAAGTTCATAAAATTTTGCTTAAGCATTTCTTTTTTCTCAAGAAGCTTAGTTGGTAACGGTTTATTGTTTTCCTTACGTGGCTGCTTTTTTTATGTATAGTTGGTAACGGAAAAGACAAAACATTTCCCAGTATAGATGATAGATCGATGGAACTCATGCATAGATTACCTGGAATATATCGATATCATACTGTGCTACAATATAACTAGAAATAAGGATATGTGCATCTTTGGGAGACTTGAGATACTCGGGGTTCTCTTACTCTAAAAGGTGCTTTTAAAAATTATACTGCATCTAGCACTTGGCATGCTCCTGTATCATTCCTCTTAATAAAAGGAGAAAGAGTTTAGGGAAGTCATTAAATGAATGGTTATAAAGTCTTTCTAGCAAAGGAATTATTTAAACAGGAGTCAACTTTGATGGAAAACTGCTTTAAGTGCAAGTTTAAGGTAGGCCCTTCCTTGTTTGAGGGAATGTAAATTGGTGCAGTCACTATGGAAAACAGTTTGGAGGTTCCTTAAAAAAACTAAAAATAGAGTTGCCGTATGATCCTGCAATCCCACTCCTGGGCACATATCCAGAGAAAACTCTAATTCGAAAAGATACATGCACCCGTATGTTTATAGGAGCACTGTTTACAGTAGCTAAGACATGGAAGCAACCTAAATGTCCATCAACAGCTGAATGGATAAAGAAGTGGTATGTGTATATGTATATGTGTACACACACAACACACAATGGAATACTACTCAGCCATTAAAAAGAATGAAATAATGCCATTTGCAGCAACATGGAAGGACCTAGAGATTATCATACTAAGTGAAGTCAGACAGAGAAAGACAAATATTATATCACTTATATGTGGAATCTAAAATATGATACAAATGAACTTATTTACAAAAAAGAAACAGATTCACAGACTTAGAAAACAAATTTATGGTTACCAAAGTGGTAAGCGGGGTGGAGGAAGGATAAATTAGGAGTTTGGGATTGGCAGATACAAACTATTATATATAAAATAGATAAACAACAAAGTCCTACTGTATAGCACAGGGAACTATATTCAGTATCCTATAAGAAACCGTAATGGAAAAGTATATGAAAAAGAATATATATATATAACTGAATCACTTTGCTATACACCAGAAACTTAATACAACATTGTAAATTGACTATACATCAATTAAAAAAGAAAAAAGATAGTCCCTTCCTTCTTGTAGAATCATAGACTTTCAGTTTAACTTTGGTATTCAGAGTTGTGCCATAATTGTATATAGGGCCAGTGGTGTGGTCTGAGAGAACTTTATCCAAAAATGTCCTTGAAACTAATGACCTAAAGCAAGGGGCCACTTTCTAAAACAACCTAATAAAGACAACTACATCATTTGTCATCCTGTTTTTGAAGTTGTGAAAAAATGTTGATTGTATTAGTTTAGAATAGGGATATGGTTTAAACTCTGCTTAATGTTTGAAGTTTCAGAATTGCATTATTTTCACATTGAAATAGCCATTAGGTTGTTCAGTCAGTTCAGTCCACAATATCTATATAACTTCTTCTATGGCCAGGTTCATTCCTTTCATGAAACTAATTTCATAATCTAAAAATACAGTAGGAAAATTTCATTTACTTTTCCTAAAGTTAAATATTTTTAACAGTTATGGTTTCTGGCTAAATAATTATAGTTAAATATTTTTAATACCTTCTATTTTGTCATCAACATTTGATTCTTTGGCTCCTGTAGTTACAGCATTCATCCATTCTCCAGATATTATTGAGCACCTACTTTATACCAGTCCCCTTTCTAGAGCCTGGGGGTGCAGTGGTGAGCAAAAGCAGCAGACAAAGGAAGGAGATTGCTACTAAAGAAGGGTACTTGTTATTTTATTCTCTAATACCTCTCTGGGCTACTCTGTCTCCTTCAAGTATCTTACATAGGGCTGTATATATGGTAGAGCATACAAGAAAAGCTCAAATGAAAAGATGGGGACTGAAATAGTAATTGATGTCTATAGAGTAAGTTAAGTTTTAGGTTTTAATTAAACCTGAAAAGGATGGGAATACAGAGGAGAAAAAGAGGAAGGTAGTTGTAATAATAAGAGTAACAGACATGTACAAGATTTCTTTTTAAAGCTGCTTATGTAAGTTCTAAATACCTGATATGTGAAATTCTAACAACTGATAATAATCTTAGAACTGGAAGATTTAGGGAAGTCATCTACTCAGAGTTTCTATCAGTGTAGGTGTCCCTCTGTTAACATGTATCTGTGCATTGTTGATCATCTGCAATGATGTGGAAATCACTCCCTCACTCTCCATTCTGTTTTGGAGACAACACTTAATTTGGTTGTTTTTCGTTTTACTATTGAACTAAAAGCTACTTTGCTGTAACTTTCTCTTGATCTTAGTTCTGTGTTTTTGAGCTACACAAAGTCAATTTAATTGTTTCTCTACATCTCTGTCTTGAAGATGTACAAAATCATGCTCAGTAAGTATTTTTAGAACAAATGAATGGGTGTCCCTTCAAGATTTCTCTTCTTGATACTGTAAAGAGAAATTGGATTAAGTCAGTTTTGTGAAAACAAACATGGGCAGCCAGTGTAATGGCAGGGGTCAGGGATAGCTGGTTCGGAATGTGGTTTTTGCACTTCTCATACAGAGCCAAACATACTGCTTTGTTATAGAAACAAATGAAACAAAGCATAATATAACCCAAATTTAGATGTAGATTGCATTTTATTTTATGTTGTGTGAGGCTGTTTGAGGAAACACACCTTGGATTTCTAGGCTAACATTAATATTTTATTTAATGGGATTGGCTTCCTCATTAACCCTATGCCATTGAACCATAGACAGTCTGAAACCTGGCTAACATTAACATTGTTTTAAAAATTGGAGTTTGCATTTCCTGAACACACACAAGGTTAAATAATTGGAGGGAGTGTATTAAGTCTCAGGAAGTTAACCCTCAAATTAAAATATGACATAAATAATCCACAATTAGGGTATGCCACAAATGGGGTAGATAATTGAGTTGGTGCTATGGTACAGATTTTGGTTCTTAATTGAGAAATTTAGAAGAGTGTTATTTGATATTCCTTTCTTGTTATACAAATATGGTCTGGTGAGAAAAACTGCAAAATTTTCCATCAAGTCCATAAATTTTTTATGGCAGGAAACTTTTCTCTAGTTCACTATTGTATTCCCATACTTAGCAAAATGGAAAGCTCAGAAAAAACTTGGCTGACTAAATAGATGATTGTATAATAAATCTAATATGTTTGACATTTTATATATTTTTTTAATGTTTTCTCTTCCTGTATTAGTGGTGAGTAAAGATCCTGTAATCGGCCTGTGTAGACCCCCTCTAAGAAGCTCAAGATCTGGTAAGAGACTGTTTTGTCTGTTGGTTCAACTTTCTTATATTTTTAAATAGAGTACTACATGTATTCATATGGTTCAAAATTCAAAAGTTTCTATAAATATACAATGAAAAGTCTCCCTGCCCCTTCTGACCTTTGCCTACCCAGTTTCCTCATCAGAGGCAACTAATGTTGTCAGTTTCTTAGGTATTTTTCCAGAGGTATTTTATGGAGATATAGGGAAATTCATGTATAAATGATATTTTCCTCTCTTTTTTTAACCCAAATTTTAGCCCAATAAATACTCCTTTCTGTACTGTCTTATTGTTTATTTATTTTTACTTAAAATATATTGAGACATCTTTCTATACAAGTGTATAAAGGACTTCCTCATTCTTTTTAAGAGGTTGTTTCTTATATGTTGCTATGATTCTTTTTGTTAGCAAAATGGTTTTAAATTAGGGTCAGGGACTTTTTATTCTTCCCAGTATAATGCTAATAAAAAATTCAAGACTGAGGCTTTGTGGCTCAGGGCTATAAACTTTCCCTGCCTTAATTACGTTTCTTTTTGACTAAAACCTTAAAAGAGTATTGCCCTTAAATTGATTTCATGACTGTGAAAGAAAACTAGTAATGTCATTCCAAGAGGTCTACTTCTACTTAATTTTTAGAGTTTACAGACCCATAAGGGTGCTTTATCATGGGAACTAAAAAGGAAGCATATTTATCTTCACATGAGGTTTCTACTCCTCAATCATTCCCTTTAAAAAAGAATTCGGTTGATTTTTTTTTGTTTTTTGATAGATGGCTGTCCTTTTAAGTGTTATAAATGATAAAAATCTGTTAAGGTTTTGATGATGAACCTGTGGTAAAGAACCATATGATGCATTTCCTTTTCAGCTCTAATCATTTTCTTGCTATCTCTCTTGCAGATTCGTCATATAAAACAAATGGAAATACTAAAATGAGTGAATTAGGTTTGTTTATCTCTAATTCTTGTAGGTTCTCTTTGAGGTGTCTAATTATCAGTAGAATACAGGAGTACATTCATTTGGCCACTGGCTTGAGAATATTACTTTGTTCATTATCTCAGCTTGAGGGGCAGTGTCCTTATGACCATAAACTTTCTTAATCACCTGGGTTTTTATTCTCTCTAAAATTATGTCTTTTGTTATATTATTGTTTAAATTCATGTAAGAAAATATAAGAACATATATTTTAGTTTTTACTAGCAGTCAAGTTCACACTATTGGGAGAAAAGGATATCAATTTACCAATTAAGGTTTTTCCTTGATTTAGAAAGTGAATTTGAGCTTTTTCAAGGTAAGTTCAGTGTTCTTTGCCATGTTTGTTGAAGTGGTTTATATTCTTTTCAGTGTTTGCCTTGGTGTAAGACATGAGCTACCAAGATCTGCGGCTTTAAGTGAATTTACATTGATTGTGGTTGGACTTAGGTTACAGTTCTTTTCTAAATTTGGAGATGAGTCAAAAGGAGGGAAGCTTCATTTTTCTTTATAAATAGTTGCAGCTTGTTTTAAATTTCTTTCACTTAAGCTCAGGCTAATTTTTTTTAGAGACTTCAGCACTTATAGTGTCTGGGTACTGAAAATGATCCTTGTAGTATGCAACTTATCATGTGTACTTTCACCCACCAGTTTCTCAAATGCTCTATTTAAAAACTTAGAAAAAAAATTTTTTAAGTCACAGAATCTTAATTAGAAGAGAACTTGGAGCTGAAATAATCTAGCACTTTTATGTTCTTTGTATGCTAGATTTAGAAATCATTTCTACAAGTACTTTATAATAAAAACTAACTTTAAAAAAGTGCTTTCCAGCTTAAAGGGAATTTCTGTGAAATCAGTATAGGGAATGACACCCTCTTTTTTTTTTTTTTTTTAATAGTAATGCTAGTACATCTTGGAGTATATAAAATGGCTATTCATGGAGCTTGAGCACTAGTGATACTTCCAAACTATTCTTTATTCTCTTTTTCTTGCAGCCCCACTCTGTTCTCCAAAACATGATTGGCACTGAATAGTCTTAAAAGGTACCTTTCTTGAAGGTATCTATAGCAGGGGTCCACAAACTACAGCCTCTGAGTAAAATCTGACCTGCAATCTTGTTTTTGTACAGCCTGTGAGCTAAGAAAAGATTTTTACGTTTTATACTCACACACACGTGTGTGTGTGTGTGTGTATGTATGACAGAGACCATATGTGGCTAGAGAAACCTAAAATATTTACTATTTGGCCCTTGATGGAGAAAGTTTGCCAACCCCTGATTTTATCAGTGGCAGAAATAAACACAGCATATCACCCAAATTAGCATTTGTTTGTTCTAAGTAAATTCAGAGAGTTCCATACTTGTCTGGACATAGATTTATTGCAACATTCCACACTAGGTTTTCCTGACAACACAAAAGACAGGAGACACAGTGACTCTCCTGTATTCTATCTAGTCTTCTCTTTGAGAAGGCATGATAGTGTCACTTCTGAATCTTCATGTCTTTGTCCCACACAACACAAGTGAAGTTTATATTTCCTTGAGTACCCTTCACTACTCACACGAACACATTCCATAAGTCTCTAGGAATAGGAAAGTCTATAGTAGAAATATACCTGGGACTTTGTGTTTTTCTTAAAAACGATGACCAGGAAAAAGAAAGTGAACAGAAAGTGATACAGTTAGTGGATGCTCCACCCACCAGAGAAAGTGGTTGTAAGTGGGCTACGTTTACAGCAGACATAAAGACCTGGGACTTCTGAAAGTACCTTTTCCTAATTGGTTGAAGTTGTTAGAAAAGTGACACCTCCTTAATAGCACATTTAATTATTGCCATTTGTCTAAAAGCCACAGCTTTTATAATTTAATAACTTTTTTTGATTAAGGGTATTATTGCTCCAAATGGGATTTTAATTTCTTAAAGTTTCTGCATGAGTGTAGGGAAGAGTAATACCTTTTTTAAAAAAAATTTTTTTAAATGCTCTAACCTTCCACATGTAGCAGCCAAGAAGTTTAAAATAAACGAAACTGAATGACAAAAGAGGGAAATGAAATTAAAAGCTATGTAGTCATAGATACTGCTGATTCACCATGAGATTGTATTTGAGATTGTATTTGAATATTTATCTGTACATTCTCTGCAGCTTGGGTTAAAAAAATGAAAATCGTTTTAAGTATTAAAATAGTGGTATATATATATATATATATGGTAGCCTAGAGAAGCTCCCTACTCTGGAAGAGGTCAGGAAGGTTTTATGGAGATGGCATTTGAATTGAATTTTGAAGGATGAATAGCAGGCAAAATGGGGAAGGAGAATTACAAATATCGCCAATACTTGTAATTGTTTTGTAATAGAATGTCACTTTTTTACCTTTAGAGTTCAGGCAATATGAGAAACTCCTTTACATTAGAGGCAACACTCACATTAACTGTGGCTCTTTGAGATATTTTATGTTAAATAATTTTCAGAATGACATTCTAAATCGGTAGACTTGGGTTTCTAGAGTTTCATTTTCTAGAGTGAGAAACATGTTTAAAAATGTATATACAGTCAAGACGAAAGCCTATTACAGTGATGATTACTTGTCAAATGTACAAGAGTTATTATTATTTAAGCTGTCTAATTCATAAAATATTACTGGATTGTAAGGCACAAAATAATACCGTTTTTTGTTCTTAGTGATGTTATCAAGATAGCCTAACTTGACAAGTTATTGCTTATGTCTTGTATAGTGCTGATAAATATTTACTGTTAGGAACATGGAATTCTAAAGAAAGGATTTTTAGACACAGATTAAAAGTCTTTAAAGAGTTCAAAAATAAATTAAATACTTCAAATATGATAATAACATATTAGAAGTATTAAAAGTAAATGGGGAACTCTGTTTTATAAGCTGGTTAAAAAATAATTCTTAAATCCTCCCCCATGCTAATTAGAACACTAACATAAACAGAAAAAAAGGAGATTGAATTTTAGGCAACCTGGTATATGGACTGATTATTAGTTAATTGGCTCTAGACAAATTGACCTGGAACTTCAAAAGTATTATGGAAATAAATTGTATCAGGATGAAAAAGGGAAGGATTACTGTATAATTTATTTTTTCTGATAGTTGGGTGAATGAATATAAACCTTCAACATACTTTTCTTTCCATTAACGCAGACTCAAAAATCAGTTCAGCCTTAAAGAAAGTTTGCTACACCAAATAAATTTTAAACTATATAAAACGTAATGCCCTAATATAATTGTAACTTTAGCCCAGCTGCTGTATTACATGACTTACACTTAGGTGTTGTTGGAACCTCTCATTTTAGGAGGAATTCACATCTCAGCCTTTTCCCATCATTCATTCATTTATTCAAAAAATTATTGAGGAAGGGACTTCCCTGGTGGTGGTGCAGTTGTTAAAACTCTGCTTGCCAGTGCAGGGGACATGGGTTCAAGCCCTGGTCCGGGAAGATCCCACATGCTGCCGAGCAACTAAGCCCATGTGCCGTAACTACTGAGCCCATTTGCTACAACTACTGAAGCTCGCGCACCTACAGCCCATGCTCCGCAAGAGAAGCCACCACGATGAGAAGCCTGCGCACTGCAATGAAGAGTAGCCCCCAGTCGCTGCAACTAGAGAAAGACTGCACGCAGCAACGAAAACCCCATGCAGCCATAAATAAATAAATAAATAAATAAAATTATTGCGGAAGACTTTTTGGTTCCACGTGTAAGGAGCTTGGAAGTCACCACTTCAGTCTAATAACAAGTCAAAAACTGACAACTGAAAAATCAACAACTCTTAGATCCATAACAGAGGAGATGACACAGGTAAAACCACTGACCCCAAGATTGGAGAAACAGACAAACATAGGAAGTCATGGCTTACTGGAGCCAAGATTCACAAGCAGAAGCCTCTGCAGGAGGTAGTGCTGGGTAGGAAAATCTGAGCTGCAGTTGGTGAATTGTTGGAGGCTCAGTGTGGACAAGTCTGAAGAGTTAAAAATTCCAGGAGGACCCAGTCAAAGGTGGGCCCCTACTGTATTGTGAAATTTACCTCCAGAAGCTCAGCCAGGCTCCCATAATGAATATCAGCAAAAAATCCCCTCGTACTTATGCAAGGTAAAGGGAGAAAGGAAACATTTTGAAATATGCAAGGGCATTCTGTTCTTCTTAACAAGGCAAGCCCTCAAGGAAATCTAGTTAACTGGAACCTAACCTATTCTATTATTATTAAAGCCCGACTGACCTGAAGGAAGGGAAATACGCAATGCCAGCCCACTCTGAACATCCTGTCACACCTAAAAGGGAAGGGAAAAAAGGTGAGGAACTGTTTTGAAGTTCACGGTCCAGAGGCATAAGCTTAACCAAAAACAGAGACCTAGAGCTATAGAATACTTCCCCTTCCCCAATACCTGACCACCACCTTACTAAAGATCTATTTACAGCAGTTCTTTTTACCCAGTACAGCATGTCCAGCTATCAAGAAAAAAATTACGAAACATGCCAAAATGCAAAAAACACAATTTGAAAAGATACAGCAACATCAACCAGACGTGGCAGGGATGTTAGAATTATCAGACCAGGAATTTAAAACAACTATGACTAATATGCTAAGGGCTCTAATGGATAAAGTAGACAGCATGCAAGAACAGAAAAACAGTGTCAGCCGAGAGATAGAAATCCTAAGAAAGAATCAAAAAGAAATACTACAGATAAAAAAGCACTGTAGGGCTTCCCTGGTGGCGCAGTGGTTGGGAGTCCGCCTGCCGATGCGGGGGACGTGGGTTCATGCCCTGGTCCGGGAGGATCCCACATGCCCCGGAGTGGCTGGGCCCGTGAGCCATGGCCGCTGAGCCTGCGCATCCGGAGCCTGTGCTCCGCACCGGAGAGGCCACAACAGTGAGAGGCCCGCGTACCGCAAAAAAAAAAAAAATAAATAAATAATAAAATAAAATAAAATAAAAATTGGCACAAAAAAAAAAAAAAGCACTGTAACAGAAATGAAGAATGCTTTTGGTGGGCTTATTGGACTGGACACGGCTAAGGAAAGAATCTCTACAGGATATATCAACAGACTCCTCAAAGAAATTATAATTATGTGACATGATGTGTTAGTAAGTGCTATGATGACAATCATATTGCACTATATAAATGTATCAAATCAACACATTGTACACCTTACCCATAACACAATGTTAAGTATCAGTTATATCTCAATTAAAAAAAATAGAATCCTTGAAACCAAAAATCAAAGAGAACAATGACTGAGGAATACAGAATATCCTAGACTGTGTGACAGCTACAAAAGGTGTAATAATGCATGCATAAGGTGAATAATAGAAGGAGAAGAAAGGAACAGAAGAAATGCTTGAAATAATAATGACTGAGAATTTCCCAAATTAATGTCAAACACTAAATTCAGATCTAGGAAGCTGACAAACACCAAGCAGGATTAATGCCAAAAAATAAAAATACACTTAGGCATATCCTTTTTAAACCACAGAATGTCAAAAATAAAGAAAAAAATCCCAAAAGAAGTCAGAGGAAGACAGCACATGACCTGTAAAGGAATAAAGGTCAGAATTACGTCTAACATCTCCTCAGAAATCATGCAAGCAAGAAGAGATTGGAGTGAAAGATTTAAAGTGTTCAAAGAAAAAAACCCACCAACCTGGAATACTGTACCTTGCAAAACTATCCTTCAGAGGTGAAGCCTCTACCCGAGCTAACTAAGAAAAAAAGAAAAGGAAAGAAGAAAAAAAAAAAGGGAGGAAAAAAAGTGGGACACAAATTACTGATGTCAGGAATAAAAGAGGGGACACTACAGATCCCATGGAAATTAAAAGAATAACACAGGAATATTATGAACAACTCTATGCCACAGATTTGATAACCTAGATGAAATGAACTGACTCCTCAAAAGACATAATCTGCTAAAACTCACTCAAGAAGAAATAGGTGATCCAAATAGATCTATATCTCTTAAGTTAATTGAATCAATAAATAATAACCTTCCAAAACAGAAAGCACCAGGCCCAGATGAGTTTCCTAGTGAATTCTGTCAAACATTTAAGGAAGAAATTATACCAATTCTCTACAATCTCTTGGAGTATAGAAGCAGAGGAATTACTTCCTAACTCATTCTGTGAGGCCAGCATTATGCTAATACCTAAACCAGACGAAAACATCCTGAGAAAAAACTATAGACCAATGTCAGAAATACAGCAGAGTGAAGCATCTACCTTTGCCTGTCCCCTTCACTGTACAACCAGTGAAACATCCACAACTTAACAAAGGTGCCTCTGCCCAAAACAACAGGATGCTGGAGAATTCCACACAGCTGTACATCTAAAGCTGGGTGAATTTTAACACTTAGTGGAAGTGGAACTGAGGGAACAGTAGAGATGGGGCCTGCAATTTGAGTCCCTTAATGGGACAGCAGAGCCCACAGCTTCAGAGAACGCAGTAACTGCAAGAAAGGCTACATGCATGACTTGAGCCAACTGACTGCACCAGCACCCATGGCCACAAGTAACTGGTGGGTAGCAGCAGTGGGGCCTAGGACCCCATCACAACAGCTGCTGAGGTGCCCACATCCACAGCCCCTCCACCTCCTATTCACAGTGGCAGAGCCTGCAAACCTTACAACAGACAAGGTAGAGTTGCCTGCATGACTCCAGCTCCCTCTGCCCGCTCCGTCCTCTCCCCTTCCCCCGATGGTGGGAAGTGACCTCTAAATAGAAATCTAGAAATGATACAAGTAGAAGACGAAAGAGAAATAAGGTGTTTTAAAAACGAGGAAATCCTGTGAGAGAAGTCCAACTCTTTTAGGAAGGGCAACGTTAGGATAATGGGTATCCCAGAAGGAGAAGGGAGCAGAGAGGTTATTTAAAGAAATAATAGCTGGGCTTCCCTGGTTGCGCAGTGGTTGAGAGTCTGCCTGCCGATGCAGGGGACACGGGTTAGTGTCCCGGTCTGGGAAAATCCCACATGCCACGGAGCGGTGGGGCCCGTGAGCCATGGCCGCTGAGCCTGTGTGTCCGGAGCCTGTGCTCTGCAACAGGAGAGGCCACAGCAGTGAGAGGCTCGCGTACCGAAAAAAAATAGTAATAATAATAATAGCTGAGAATTTCCCAAACCTAGGGAAGGAGCTGCATATACAAACCCATGAAGCTAAGAGAACACCTAATTACCTCTATGCAAAAAGACCTCCTCCAAGACATAATATTAAAATTCTCAAAATTCAATAACAGTATTCTAAAGGCAGCCAGGGAAAAAATAATGGTGACCTACATACAAAGGAACCCCCCATTAGGCTATCAGTGGATTTCTCAGCAGAAACCCTACAGGCCAGGAGTAGAATGACATTCTCAAAATACTGAAAGATAAGAACTGTCACACAAGAATACTCTATCCAGCAAAGTTAACATTCACATATAAAGGAGAAAAAGACTTTCCCAGACAAAAGCTGAAGGAGTTCATCAACACTAAACCTGCCTTGCAAGCTCTATTGAAAGGAGCTCTTCAACCAGAAACAAAGTGGCCAAAATATACAAAACTTTGAGCAAGGTGATAAATAGAACTAGAAAATTGCAACGGTCTGTCAGATTTTTTAAACCCTCTATCATCACATAAAGGTTAAAGGGAGAAAAAAAGCAGAATAATATAACTATCTCACCTTGATAACAAACTCACAATATAAAAAGGAATAACTTAAGACAACAAAAACATAAAAGGGGAAAAGGACAGAACTTGTATAGGTAAATGAAGATATCAGTAGAAAAAGGACTATTTTAACTAAGGTGTTTTATACAAACCTCAGGGTAAACACAAACATTAACATAGAGCAGAGACACACAACATAACGAGAAGAGCCTGAGAAAAATATCTTAGAAAACCACCAAACCAAAATGGCAGACAGGGGACTTCCCTGGTGGTCCAGTGGTTAAGACTTCACCTTCCAATGCAGGGGGTGTGGGTCCAATCCCTGATTGGGGAGCTAAGATCCACGTGCCTCATGGCCAAAAAACCAAAACATGAAACAGAAGCAATATTGTAACAAATTCAGTAAAGACTTGAAAAAAATGGTCCATATCTAAAAAGAAGAAGAAAAAAAAAAATGCCAGACAGAAGCACTAGGAGAAACAAGGTATAGATCAACTAGAAAAAAAAAGATATGATGGCAGTACTATGTCCTTATCTATCAATAATCACCCTAAATATAAATGAATTGCACTCACCAATCAAAAGACACAGAGTGGCTGGATGGATTGAAAAACAACTATATGTTTCCTCTAGAAGACATAGCTCTAAAGACAAACATAGGCTAAAAGTAAAAGGATGGAAGATGTTACATCAAGCAACTAGCAGCCAAAAGAAAGCTGGTATAGCCATACTCATATCAGAAAAAGTAGACTCCAAGCCAAAAAAGGTAACAACAGACAAAAATGAACAGTATGTAATAATAAAGGAGACAATTTATCAAGAAGACGTAACAGTGATAACATAACAGACAGATCATTCAGACAGGAAGTCAACAAGGAAACACTGGCCTTAAATGAAACATTAGACCAGATGGACTTGATAGATTTTTAAAGAACGTTCCATCCAAACACAGCAGAATATACATTCTTCTCGAGGGAACGTGGAACTTTCTCAAGGATAGACGATATGTTAGACACAAAACAAGTTTCTGTAAATTTAAGAAGATTGAAGTCATATGCCATCTTCTCTTACCACAATGGAATGAAACTAGAAATCAACTTACAAGAAGAAAACTAGAAAAATTACAAATATATGGAAACTGAAAAACTATTGGATCAATGAAATTGAAGGAGAAATAAAAAATTACTTGAAAACAAACGTAAATGAAAATACAATATACCAAAATCTATGGGATGGAATAAAAGAGGGAAGTTTTTTTTGTTTTTTTTCTTTACATCTTTATTGGAGTACAATTGCTTCACAATGGCTTGTCCCTCTCCGCTTCACAACAAAGTGAATCAGCCACACACATACATATGCTCCCACATCTGTTCCCTCCTGCGTCTCCCTCCCCCCCACCCTTCATATCCCACCCCTCTAGGTGGTCACAAAGCACCGAGCTGATCTCCCTGTGCTATGCGGCCGCTTCCCACTAGCTATCTATTTTACGTTTCGTAGTGTATATATGTCCATGCCACTCTCTTTCTTTCTCACAGCTTACCCTTCCCCCTCCCCATATCATCAAGTCCATTCTCTAGTAGATCTGTATCTTTATTCCTGTCTTACCCCTAGGTTCTTCATGTCATTTTTTTTCTTAAATTCCATATATATGTGTTAACATATGGTATTTGTCTTTCTCTTTCTGACTTACTTCACTCTGTATGACAGACTCTTCGTCCATCCACGTCATTACAAATAGCTCAAATTCATTTCTTTTTATGGCTGAGTAATATTCTATTGTATATATGTGCCACATCTTTATCCATTCATCCGATGATGGGCACTTAGGTTGTTTCCATCTCCGGGCTATTGTAAACAGAGCTGCAATGAACATTTTGGTACATGACTCTTTTTGAATTCTGGTTTTCTCAGGGTATATGCCCAGTAGTGGGATTGCTGGGTCATATGGTAGTTCTATTTGTAGTTTTTTAAGGAACCTCCATACTGTTCTCCATAGTGGCTGTACCAATTCACATTCCCACCAGCAGTGCAAGAGTGTTCGCTTTTCTCCACACCCTCTCCAGCATTTATTGTTTCTAGATTTTTTGATGATGGCCATTCTGATTGGTGTGAGATGATATCTCATTGTAGTTTTGATTTGCATTTCTCTAATGATTAATGATGTTGAGCGTTCTTTCATGTGTTTGTTGGCAGTCTGTATATCTTCTTTGCAGAAATGTCTATTTAGATCTTCTGCCCATTTTGGGATTGGGTTGTTTGTTTTTTTGTTATTGAGCTACGTGAGCTGCTTATAAATTTTAGAGATTAATCCTTTGTCAGTTGCTTCATTTGCAAATATTTTCTCCCATTCTGAGGGTTGTCTTTTGGTCTTGTTTATGATTTCCTTTGCTGTGCAAAAGCTTTGAAGTTTCATTAGGTCCCATTTGTTTATTTTTGTTTTTATTTCCATTTCTCTAGGAGGTGGGTCAAAAAGGACCTTGCTGTGATTTATGTCATAGAGTGTTCTGCCTATGTTTTCTTCTAAGAGTTTGATAGTTTCTGGCCTTACATTTAGGTCTTTAATCCATTTTGAGCTTATTTTTGGGTATGGTGAAAGGGAGTGATGTAATCTCATACTTTTACATGTACCTGTCCAGTTTTCCCACCACCACTTATTGAAGAGGCTGTCCTTGTTCCACTGTACATTCCTGCCTCCTTTATCAAAGATAAGGTGACCATATGTGTGTGGGTTTATCTCTGGGCTTTCTATCCTGTTCCATTGATCTATCTTTCCGTTTTTGTGCCAGTACCATACTGTCTTGATTACTGTAGCTCTGTAGTATAGTATGAAGTCAGGGAGCCTGATTCCTCCAGCTTCGTTTTTCGTTCTCAAGATTGCTTTGGCTATTCGGGGTCCTTTGTGTTTCCATACAAACTGTGAAATTTTTTGTTCTAGTTCTGTGAAAAATGCCAGTGGTAGTTTGATAGGGATTGCATTGAATCTGTAGATTGCTTTGGTTAGTAGGGTCATTTTCACACTGTTGATTCTTCCAATCCAAGAACATGGTATATCTCTCCATCTGTTTGTATCATCTTTAATTTCTTTCATCAGTGTCTTATAGTTTTCTGGATACAGGTCTTTTGTCTCCTTAGGTAGGTTTATTCCAAGATATTTTATTCTTTTTGTTGCAATGGTAAATGGGAGTGGTTTCTTGATTTCACTTTCAGATTTTTCACCATTAGTGTATAGGAATGCCAGAGATTTCTCTGCATTAATTTTGTATCCTGCTACTTTACCAAATTCATTGATTAGCTCTCGTAGTTTTCTAGTAGCATCTTTAGGATTCTCTGTGTATAGTATCATGTCATCTGCAAACAGTGACAGCTTTACTTCTTCTTTTCCAATTTGGATTCCTTTTATTTCCTTTTCTTCTCTGATTGCTGTGGCTAAAACTTCCAAAACTATGTTGAATAAGAGTGGTGAGAGTGGGCAACCTTGTCTTGTTCCTGATCTTAGTGGAAATGCTTTCAGTTTTTCACCATTGAGGACGATGTTGGCTGTGGGTTTGTCATATATGGCCTTTATTATGTTGAGGAAAGTTCCCTCTATGCCTACTTTGTGGAGGATTTTTATCATAAATGGGTTTTGAATTTTGTTGAAAGCTTTCTCTGCATCTATTGAGATGATCATATGGTTTTTCTCCTTTAATTTGTTAATATGGTGTATCACGTTGATTGATTTGCATATATTGAAGAATCCTTGCTTTCCTGGAATAAACCCCACTTGATCATGGTGTATGATCCTTTTAATGTGCTGTTGGATTCTGTTTGCTAGTATTTTGTTGAGGATTTTTGCATCTATGTTCATCAGTGATATTGGCCTGTAGTTTTCTTTCTTTGTGACATCCTTATCTGGTTTTGGTATCAAGGTGATGGTGGCCTCGTAGAATGAGTTTGGGAGTGTTCCTCCATCTGCTATATTTTGGAAGAGTTTGAGAAGGATAGATGTTAGCTCTTCTCTAAATGTTTGGTAGAATTTGCCTGTGAAGCCATCTGGTCCTGGGCTTTTGTTTGTTGGAAGATTGTTAATCAGTTTCAATTTCAGTGCTTGTGATTGGTCTGTTCATATTTTCTATTTCTTCCTGATTTAGTCTTGGCAGGTTGCGCGTTTCTAAGAATTTGTCCATTTCTTCCAGGTTGTCCATTTTATTGGCATAGAGTTGCTTGTAGTAATCTCTCATGATCTTTTGTATTTCTGGAGTGTCAGTTGTTACTTCTCCTTTTTCATTTCTAATGAAATGAAAAGATATGAGTGTTCTCCCTTTTTTTCTTGATAAGTTGGCTAATGGTTTATCAATTTTGTTTATCTTCTCAAAGAACCAGCTTTTAGTTTTATTGATCTTTGCTATTGTTTTCTTCATTTCTTTTTCATTTATTTCTGGTCTGATCTTTATGCGTTCTTTCCTTCTGCTAACTTTGGGTTTTTTTTGTTCTTTCTGTAATTGCTTTAGGTGTAAGGTTAGGTTATTTGAGATGTTTCTTGTTTCTTGACGTAGGATTGTATTGCTATAAACTTCCCTCTTAGAACTGCTTTTGCTGCATCCCATAGGTTTTCGGTCGTCGTGTATCCATTGTCATTTGTTTCTAGGTATTTTTTGATTTCCTCTTTGATTTCTTCAGTCATCACTTCGTTATTAAGTAGTGTATTGTTTAGCCTCCATGTGTTTGTATTTTTTACAGATCTTTTCCTGTAATTGGTATCTAGTCTCATAGCGTTGTGGTTGGAAAAGATACTTGATACAATTTCAATTTTCTTAAATTTACCAAGGCTTGATTTGTGACCCAAGATATGATCTATCCTGGAGAATGTTCCATGAGCACTTGAGAAAAATGTGTATTCTGTTGTTTTTGGATGGAAAGTCCTATAAATATCAGTTAAGTCCATCTTGTTTAATGTATCATTTAAAGCTTGTGTTTCCTTATTTATTTTCATTTTGGATGATCTGTCCATTGGTGAAAGTGGGGTGTTAAAGTCCCCTACTATGAATGTGTTAATGTCGATTTCCCCTTTTATGGCTGTTAGTATTTGCCTTATGTATTGAGGTGCTCCTATGTTGGGTGCATAAATATTTACAATTGTTACATCTTCTTCTTGGACTGATCCCTTGATCATTATGTAGTGTCCTTTTTGTCTCTTCTAATAGTCTTTATTTTAAAGTCTATTTTGTCTGATATGAGAATTGCTACTCCAGCTTTCTTTTGGTTTCCATTTGCATGGAATATCTTTTTCCATCCCCTTACTTTCAGTCTGTATGTGTCTCTAGGTCTGAAGTGGGTCTCTTGTAGACAGCATATATGGGTCTTGTTTTTGTATCCATTCAGCCAATCTGTGTCTTTTGGTGGGAGCATTTAGTCCATTTACATTTAAGGTAATTATCGATATGTATGTTCCTATTCCCATTTTCTTAATTTTTTTTGGTTCGTTATTGTAGATCTTTTCCTTCTCTTGTGTTTCTTGCCTGGAGAAGTTCCTTTAGCATTTGTTGTAAAGCTGGTTTGGTGGTGCTGAACTCTCTCAGCTTTTGCTTGTCTGTAAAGGTTTTAATTTCTCTATCAAATCTGAGTGAGTTCCTTGCTGGGTAGAGTAATCTTGGTTGCAGGTTTTTCTCCTCCATCACTTTAAATATGTCCTGCCACTCCCTTCTGGCTTGCAGAGTTTCTGCTGAAAGATCAGCTGTTAACCTTATGGGGATTCCCTTGTGTGTTTTTTGTTGTTTTTCCCTTGCTGCTTTTAATATGTTTTCTTTGTATTTAATTTTTGACAGTTTGATTAATATGTGTCTTGGCATGTTTCTCCTTGGATTTATCGTGTATGGGACTCTCTGTGCTTCCTGGACTTGATTAACTATTTCCTTTCCCATATTAGGGAAGTTTTCAACTATAATCTCTTCAAATATTTTCTCAGTCCCTTTCTTTTTCTCTTCTTCTTCTGGAACCCCTATAATTCGAATGTTGGTGCGTTTAATGTTGTCCCAGAGGTCTCTGAGACTGTCCTCAGTTATTTTCATTCTTTTTTCCTTATTCTGCTCTGCAGTAGTTATTTCCACTATTTTATCTTCCAGGTCACTTATCCGTTCTTCTGCCTCAGTTATTCTGCTATTGATCCCTTCTAGAGTATTTTTAATTTCATTTATTGTGTTGTTCATCGTTTCTTGTTTCATCTTTAGTTCTTCTAGGTCCTTGTTAAATGTTTCTTGCATTTTGTCTATTCTATTTCCAAGATTTTGGATCATCTTTACTATCATTATTCTGAATTCTTTTTCAGGTAGACTGCCTATTTCTTCTTCATTTGTTAGGTCTGGTGGGTTTTTATCTTGCTCCTTCATCTGCTGTGTGTTTTTCTGTCTTCTCATTTTGCTTATCTTACTGTGTTTTGGGTCTCCTTCTTGCAGTCTGCAGGTTCGTAGTTCCCGTTGTTTTTGGTGTCTGTCCCCAGTGGCGAAAGTTGGTTCATTGGGTTGTGTAGGCTTCCTGGTGGAGGGGAGTAGTGCCTGTGTTCTTGTGGATGAGACTGGATCTTGTCTTTCTGGTGGGCAGGTCCACATCTGCTGGTGTGTTTTGGGGTGTCTGTGGACTTATTATGATTTTAGGCAGCCTCTCTGCTTATGGGTGGGATTGTTTTCCTGTCTTGCTAGTTGTTTGGCATAGGGTGTCCAGCACTGTAGCTTGCTGGTCATTGAGTGAAGCTGGGTGCTGGTGTTGAGATGGAGATCTCTGGGAGATTTTCACCGTTTGATATTATGTGGAGCTGGGAGGTCTCTTGTGGACCAGTGTCCTGAGGTTAACTCTCCCACCTCAGAGGCACAGCACTGACTCCTGACTGCAGCACCAAGAGCCTTTCATCCACACAGCTCAGAATAAAAGGGAGGAAAAGAAAGAAAGGAAAGAAAGAAGTGAGGGAAGGAGGGAAAGAAAGAAAGAAAGAAAGGAAAAAAGATAAAATAAAGTAAGATAAAAAATAGTTATTAAAATATAAAATAATTATTAAGAAAAAAAATGGACGGATAGAACCCTAGGACAAATGGTGGAAGCAAAGCTATACAGACAAAATCTCACACAGAAGCATACACATACACACTCACAAAAAGCGGAAAAGGGGAAAAAATCATAAATCTTGCTCTCAAGTCTACCTCCTCAATTTGGGATGATTCGTTGTCTACTCAGGTATTCCACAGATGAAGGGTACATCAAGTTGATTGTGGAGCTTTAATCCGATGCTTCTGAGGCCGCTGGGAGAGATTTCCCTTTCTCTTCTTTGTTCTCACAGCTCCCAGGTCTCAGCTTTGGATTTGGCCCCGCCTCTGCGTGTAGGTTGCGGGAGTGCGTCTGTTTTTCGCTCAAACAGGACAGGGTTAAAGGAGCAGCTGCTTCCGGGACTCTGGCTTAGTCAGGCCGGTGGGAGGGAGGGTTACGGAGTGCGGGACGAGCCTGCGGCGGCAGAGGCCAGCGTGACGTTGCACCAGCCAGAGGCACGCCGTGCATTCTCCCGGGGAGTTCTCCCTGGATCCCGGGACCCTGGCACTGGCAGGCTGCACAGGCTCCCCGGAAGCGGGCTGGGGATAGTGACCTGTGCTCGCACACAGGCATCTTGGTGGCAGCTGCAGCAGCCTTGGCGTCTCATGCCCGTCTCTGGGGTCCACGCTTTTAGCCGCGGCTCGCGCCCGTCTCTGGAGCTCCTTTAAGCAGCGCTCTTAATCCCCTCTCCTCGTGCACCAGGAAACAAAGAGGGAAGAAGAAGTCTCTTGCCTCTTCGGCAGGTCCAGACTTTTCGCCGGACTCCCTCCCGGCTAGCCGTGGTGCAGTAGCCCCTTAAAGCTGTGTTCACGCCGCCAACCCCAGTCCTCTCCCTGCGCTCCGACCGAAGCCCGAGCCTCAGCTCCCAGCCCCGCCCACCCCGGGTGAGCAGGCAAACCTCTCGACTGGTGAGTGCCGGTCACCACCGATCCTCTGTGTGGGAATCTCTCCGCTTTGCCCTCCGCACCCCTGTTGCTGTGCTCTCCTCCGCGGCTCCGAAGCTTCCCCCTCCGCCTCCCGCAGTCTCCGCCCACGAAGGGGCTTCCTAGTGTGTGGAAACGTTTCCTCCTTCACAGTTCCCTCCCACTGGTGCTGGTCCCGTCCCTATTCTTTTGTCTCTGTTTTTTCTTTTGCCCTACCCAGGTACGTGGGGAGTTTCTTGCCTTTTGGGAGGTCTGAGGTCTTCTGCCAGCGTTCAGTAGGTGTTCTGTAGGAGTTGTTCCACATGTAGATGTATTTCTGGTGTATCTGTGGGGAGGAAGGTGATCTCCGCGTCTTACTCTTCTGCCATCTTCCCCTCGTCCTGTCATTTTTTTTCTTTTTTTTAAATTATTTTTATTGGAGTATAGTTGATTTACAGTGTTGTTTTAGATTCAGGTTTACAGCAAATTGAATCTGTTATACACATATCCACTTTTTTTTTTAAGTTTCTTTTCCCATATGGGTCATTACAGAGTACATCCATGTCTTCTTTTTTTTAATTAATTTTTATTGGAGTATGGTTGCTTTACAAGGAGGGAAGTTTGTATCAATAAGGTCTACCTCAAGAAAAAGGAAAAATCTTAAACAATCTTACCTTACACCTAAAGAAAGTAGAAAAAGTAGAACAAACGAACCCCAAAGTTAGTATTATTAAGGAAAAAGTAAAGATCAGAGCAGAAATAAATAAGAAACTAAAAAGACAGTAGAAAAGATCAATGAAAATAAGAGGTAGTTCTTTGGAAAGATAAACAAAATTGACAAACTGTTAGCTAGATTCACTAAGGAGAAAAGCAACAAGGCTCTGATAAATAAAATTAGAAGCAAAAGAGGGAAAAAAAACGATACCACAGAAATACAAAGGATTATAAGAGAGTATTTTTAACAGCTATACACCAACAAATTGCACAGCCTAGAAGAAATGGACAATATCTTAGAATCATACAACCTTCCAAGACTGAATCAGGAAGAAATAGAAAATCTGAATAGACTGATCACTTGTACAGAGATTGAAACAGTAATAAGACAACTCCCAAAAAACAAAAGTCCAGGGCCACATGGCTTCACAGGTGAATTCTACCAAACATTCGATGAAGATTTAATACCTATCCTTCTCAAACTGTTCCATAAAACTGAAAAGAAGGGAATACTTCCTATCTCACTGTAACGCATTATTGACCAGAGATGCCACAGGAGTTAGTTTCTGCAGAAATCCCCTGGTCAATAATGTGTTAAGAGGCCAATGTCACCATGATACCAAAACCAGAGGATGATAACAACAACAAAAAATTACAGTCTAGTATTTCTGATGAACATAAATGCAAAAATCCTGAACAAAATATTAGCAAACTGAATTCAACAATATATTGAAAAGATCCTACACCATGATCAAGTGGGAGTTATTTCATTCAAGGATGGTTCAACATTATAAAATCAATCATTGTGATACACCACCTTAATAAAATGAAGGACAAAAGCCATAAGATCATCTCAGTAGATGCAGAGAAAGCATTTAACAAGATTCAATACTGATTTATGATAAAAATTCTAAATTTGGAATAGTAGGGACACACCTCAACATAATAAAAGCCATATATGATAAACCCACGACAACATGATACTCCATGGTGAAAAATTGAAAGCTATCCCTCTAAGATCAGGAATAAAACAAGGATGTGCACTCTTACCACTCCTATTCAATATAGTATTGGAAGTCCTAGCCAGAGCAATTAGATAAGAAAAAAGAAATGAAATGCATCCAAATTGGAAAGGAAGAAGTAGAAATAATAAATGAATACAGTAAAGTTGCAGGATATCAAATCAATATATAAAAATCTGGGGAATTCTCTGGTGATGCAGTGGTTAAGAATCTGCCTGCCAATGCAGGGGACACGGGTTTGAGCCGTGGTCCAAGAGCATCCCACATGCTGCAGAGTGACTAAGGAAACAATGTGCATAGCATGGGGAGATCAGCTCAGTGCTTTGTGACTACCTAGGTGGGTGGGATAGGGAGGGTGGGAGGGAGACGCAAGAAGTAGTAGATATGGAGATATATGTATAGCTGATTCACTTTGTCATAAAGCAGAAACTAACACACCATTGTAAAGCAATTATACTCCAGTAAGAATGTTAAAAAGAAAGAAAGCCAGCAATGTCACTTACGATTACAATAAAAATAATAATATACGTGGAAGTAAATTTAATCATGGAGGTAAAAGACATGTACAGTGAAAAATACAAGACACTGTTGAATTGAAGAAGACACAAATAAATGGCAAGATATTCTGTGCTCATGGATTGGAAGAATTAACATTGTCAAAATGTACTTATTACCTAAAGCAAACTACAGATTCAGTGCAATCCCTATCAAAATCCCAAAAACATTTTTCACAGAAAAGAACAAAAAATTTTAAAACTTATGTAGAACCACAAAAGTCCCCAAGTAGACAAAGCAGTCCTGAGAAAAAAGAACAAAGCTGGAGGTATCACACTCCCTGATTCCAAACTATACTACAAAGACATAGAGACAGCATGGTTGCTATGGCAGGAAAACATACATAGATCAATGGAACACAGTTGAGAACCCAGAAATAAGCCCACACACATATGGATATTAATTTATGACAAAGGAGCAATGAACATAAAATGGGAAAAGGATAGTCTCTTCAATTAATGGTATTGGGAAAACTAGACAGCCAAATGCAGAAAAATGAAACTAGACCAAACCATACACAAAAACTAACTCAAAATGGACTAAATATTTGAATATAAGATGAAAGCGTACACTTCTAGAAGAAGCAGAGACAATATACTCTGTGACATCAGTCTTTGCAGTATCTTCCTAGATACATCTCCTCATGCAGGGGAAACACAAGCAAAATTTAACAAGTGAGATTATATCAAGCTAAAAAGCTTCTGTAGCAAAGGAAACCATCAATAGAATGAAAAGACAACCTACTGAATGGGAGAGAGTATTTGCAAATGACATATCAAATATGGGGTTAATATCCAAAATTTATGAAGAACTCATACAAGTCAAAAACAAAAAACCCCAAACAACCTGATTAAAAATTGGGCATAGGGGCTTCTCTGGTGGCGCAGCGGTTGAGGGTCCACCTACCGATGCAGGGGACACGGGTTCATGCCCCGGTCCGGGAAGATCCCACATGCCGCGGAGAGCTGGGCCTGTGAGCCATGGCCGGTGAGCCTGCGCGTCCGGAGCCTGTGCTCCGCAACGGGAGAGGCCACAACAGTGAGAGGCCCACATACCGCCAAAAAAAAAAAAAAAAAAAAAATTGTGCATAGGAGCTGTATAGACAGTTTTCCTAAGAAGACATACAGATGGCTAACTGGCACATGAAAAAAATGTTCAACATCACTGATTATTAGGGAAATGCAAATCAAAACCACAGTGAGATATCACCTCACACCTGTTAGAATTCTCAAAAAGGCAAGAAATAACAAGTGTTGGCAAGGATATGGAGAAAAGGGACACCCTCATACATTGTTGTTAGGAATGTAAGTTGGTACAGTCACTATGGAAGACTATTTAGAGATTCCTCAGAAAGTTAAGAATAGAACTACCATATGATCCAGCTATCCTACTTCTCGGCATTTATCCAAAGAATTTGAAGATACTAATCTGAAGAGATATCTGCAGCACCACCCTCCCCCATAATCATCACAAGCATTATTTACAGTAGCCAAGGTACAGAAACAACCCAAGTGCCCATGAACAGTTGAATGGATAAAGATGTGGTATATGTATAAAATGGAATACTACCCAGCCATAAAAAAAGATGAAATTTTGCTATTTGTGACAGTGTGGATGGACCTTGAGGGCATTATGCTAAGTGAGCTAAGTCAGACAGAGGAAGACATACATATGATTTCATTCATATGGGGAATGTAAAAAAACTAATAAACATTTAAAAATAAGTGAACATACCAAACAAAAACAAACATGTAGATAGAACAAAGTAGTGGTTATCTGAGGGAAAGGGACGGTGGGGAAGGGAAAATGGGTAGAGGGGATCAACTGCGTGATGGATGGAAAATAAGGGTTTTTTAAATAAATTTATTTGTTTATTATCTATGTTTGGCTGCATTGGGTCTTCGTTGCTGCGCACGAGCTTTCTCTAGTTGCAGCAAGTGGGGGCTACTCTTCATTGTGGTGCATGGGCTTCAGTACTTGTGGCACACAGGCTCAGTAGTTGTGGCTCACGGGCTCTAGAGCACAGGCTCAATAGTTGTGGCACACGGGCTTAGTTGCTCCACTGCATGTGGGATCTTCCCGGAGCAGGGATCGAACCCGTGTCCCCTGCATTGGCAGGCGGGTTCTTAACCACTGTGCCACCAGGGAAGTCCCAAAAAATAAGTCCGTGGTTGTGAGCACATTGTAGGGTATATAGAAGTAGAAATAAAATGCTGTACACATGAAACTTACAGATCAATGTTACTTAAATTTTTTTAAAGATGTTTAAAAAATATTTCTCATGAACACAGATGCAAAAACCTTCAACAAAATGTTAGTAAATCAAAATTTTAAAAGTACGAAAAGAATTAATACACTACAACCAAATAGGATTTATCTCAGGTGTGCAAGGCTGGTTTAACATTTGAAAATCAATTCATATAATCCAACACATCAACAGACTAAGGAAAAATCATATGATCATATCAGTAGATGCAGAAAACAACATTTGATAGAGTCCAACACCCATTCATTATAAAAATCCTCAGTTAGGAATAGAGACAAACTTTGTCAGCTTGATAAAGACTGTCTACAGAAACTACAGCTAACGTGTAATAATGGTAAGAAACTGGAAGCTTTTGTACTAACATCAGGTACAAGGCAAGGATGTCCTTGCTCACCAGTTTTCAATATTGTGCTGGAAGTTCTAGCTAATGCAATAAGACAAAGGAAATAAAAGGTATACAGATTGGGAAGGAAGAAATAAAACTGTCTTTATTCACAGATGACATGATTGTCTACGTAGAAAATCCAAGAGAATGGACAAAAAAACCTTCTGGAACTTATGCAGTTATGCAAAGTTGTAGGATACAAGGTTAATATACAAAAGTCAAGCGCTGTCTTATATACCAGTAGTGAACAAGAGATACTTGAAAATAAAAGCACAATATAATTACCATTAGCATACCCCAACATGTAATACTTAGATATAAATCTAACAAAACATGTACAAGGTCTATATGAAAAAAACTACGAAACTTTGATGAATGAAATCAAAGAACTGCTAAATAAATGGGGAGATATTCCATGTTTATGGATAGGAGGATTCAATATTGTCAAGGTGTCATTTCTTCCCAACTTAATCTGTAGATTCAGTGCAACACCAGTCAAAATCCCAGCAAGTTAATTCATAGATATCAACAAATTAGTCCTAAAGTTTGTATGGAGAAACAAAAGACCCGGAATAGCTAACTCAATATTGGAAGAATAAAGTAGGACAGTACTCAACCTCAGGCTAAACTAAACCTAAAGCTACAGTAATTGAGACAATGTGGTATTGTCAAAAGAATAGACAAGGGGCTTCCCTGGTGGCGCAGTGGTTGAGAGTCCGCCTGCCGATGCAGGGGACGCGGGTTCGTTCCCCGGTCCAGGAAGATCCCACATGCCGTGGAGCGGCTGAGCCCGTGAGCCATGGCCGCTGAGCCTGCGGGTCCGGAGCCTGTGCTCCGCAACGGGAGAGGCCACAGCAGTGAGAGGCCTGCGTACCACAAAAAAAATAAAAAATAATAATAAAAAAAAAAAGAATAGACAAGTAGATCATTGGAACAGAGTAAAGAGCCCGTAAGTAGACCCACATATAGTCAACTGATCTTTGACAAAGGAGCAAAGGCAGTACAATGGAACAGAGAGTCTTTTCAACAAATGGTACTGGGACAACTGGACATTCACATGCAAAAAAAAAAAAAAGAATCTGAACACAGACCTTAACACCTTTCACAAAAATTAACTCAAAATAGATCATAGACCTAAATGTAAACACAAAACTATAAAACTCCTAGAAGATTACATAGGAGAAAAATCTAGATGACCTTGGGTATGGTGATGCCTTTTTAGGTATAAACCAAAGGCATTATCCATGAAAGAAATAACTGATAAGCCGAACTTTGTTAGAATTATAACTTCTGCTCAGCAAAAGACAATGTCAAGGGAATGAGAAGGCAAGCCACAGATTGTGAGCAAATATTTGCAAATGACTTATTTGAGAAAGGACTATTATCCAAAATATACAAAGAACTCTTAAAACTCAACAATAAGAAAACAACTTGATTTAAAAATGGGTTGAAGTCCGTAATAGACACCTCACCAAAGAAGATATACAGGTGGCAAATAAACGTTTGAAAAGTTGCTCTACATTTTATGTCATCAGGGAAATGCAATTGAAAATGAGATACCACTACATACCTACACTAACAACACCAAATGCTTATGTGGATGTGAAGCAACAGGAAATCCTATTCATTGCTGTTGGGAACGTAAGATGGTCCAACCACTTTGAAGTTTGTTTTACAGTTTCTTACAAAACTAAACATACTCTTACCATACAGTCCAGCAATCACATTCCTTGATATTTACCCAAAAGGGTTGAAAACTTATGTCCACACACAAACCTACACACACATATGGCAGCTTTATTCATAATTGCCAAAACTTGGAAACAACCAAGATGTCCTTCCATGGGTGAGTGGATAAATAAACATCCAGACAATGGGATATTATTGTGTTAAGAGCTATCAAGCCATGAAGAGACATGGAGGAACCTTAAGTGAATCTTACTAAGTGAAAGAAGCCAATCTGAAGAGGCTACATACTGTATGATTCCAATTATATGATATCCTGGAAAAGGCAAAACTCGTGAGACAATAAAAAGATCAGTGATTGCCAAGGGTTTGGGGTGGGGGTGGGAGATGGGGGAGCAATGAATATAGGTAGAGCACAGAAGATTTCTAGGACAGTGAAAATACTCTGATATCATAATAGTGGATACATGTCATTATACATTTGTCTAAACCCATAGAAGGTACAACATCAAGATTGAGCTGTTATGTAAATTATGGTCTTTGGGTGATTACGATGTGTCTGTATAGGTTCATCAGTTGTGACAAATGTATCACTCTGATAGGAATGTTGGTAATGGGGAAGACTATGCATGTCTGGGCACAGGGAGCATATGGGAAATCTCTCTCCCCCTCAGTTTCATGAATCTTAAACTGCTTTTAAAAATGAATTTTAAAAATGAATTTAAAAATAAATTTAAACAAATTACTGAGTGCTTACTATGTGCCATTATGAACAAAATTGATGCAGTGGTAGAAGGGTAGTAGACTAGGAATCAGAAGAGTCTGTATTCAAGTCCTTTTTTGTCACTTGTTAGTCCTGACACCCTTAGACAAGTCACTTAGTATCTTTGAGCCTTACCTCTGTGATAGTATTCCCTTATGACATTATGGGAATCAGAAAACAGACATGAAGTTTTTTGAAAACTAACTAGCAACATGAAAATATTAAGGACTTACTATTATTAAAATAATAACTAAGACATGACCATTGACTCTTAAGAAAAAATTTTTTTTGCATGCTATGTGAATAGTTGTATAAATGAATAAAGCAAAACAGCTGTCCAAAAAAGAAATACTGTAATAGTTATGCACTTAGAAAACAAAACTTCAAAAAGGGAACAATACCTTTTTATGTGAATGGAAATATTAACAAATTTTAAGGGAATAGCACTAAGACAAGTTTGACTTTCCATTTTTCTGCTTGGAGGAAAAAGATAAACTGAAAAGACAGTCTTTCTAAGGAAAGAGTAGCATAGTATTACTAGCAATTTTCTCAGGGTTAATTAGTTTTATAGCAGAAATGTTGGCAAATACTGATTTGCACTTGCCACTATTAAGAGTAGTTTGACTAGTATTATACCATCTAATTAAACTGATTTTTAAAAAGTATTTCCAAATTCACCATATAATGTTTTGGTAGTTGCTTTCTACAGTACAGTTTTTTTTTTCTTTTGTAAAGCAAATGGGGGTTAAAATCAATAGAAGAAAATCTGAAAGCAAACACAAGTTTTCAGCTTTGTGGAACATACTACTTCTCATATGATCATTCAGCAGTATTTTAGCCCAATTGTGCAATGCTTGCATTTGGGTATATCTTCCTTTATTAAAAAAAAAAAAATCACAGAATTCCCTGGCGGTCCAGTGGTTAGGACTCTGCGCTTCCACTGCCAAGGGTCTGGGTTCAATACCTGGTCGGGGAACTAAGGTACCATAAGCTGCGGGGCACAGCCAAAAATACAAAAATAAAAGTCAGAATAGCCGATGTAAAAATACTGCATTTGTTTGACACATTTTGCTCGTTTATCTTTGTCCAAATTCTCTGGCTCTTAGAAATAGTGGTGTATGTGGACCTGCTGGAACTAGGAGAGTTTCTTTACCTTTCTTACATCCTCTTTGGATGCACTGATTCATTAAAGAACTGGTTTTTCAACTCTACTGGTGTGGTTGGCTTTTCAAAAGAGTATAGGGAATCTAGCAGATATGAGAATAAGAATACAGTAAACCTATAGGGACTGTATTTATCAACATGGAGTTTCATGTTTTCTGCAAACAAAGGTTACATTTTATAATACAAACAGACCTCTGGGTGAAGGAACAGTAAACTCTTTCTGATTCTAGTTTGTAGCAGACTTATTCCTGAAATAATGTAAAGGGAATTAATTGATTCTTTTTTTAATAATTTAACAAAAAAAGTTTAATTGGTGTGATGTAATGTTCACTTCCCTAAATTAAATGCTCTTATTTATTCCTGAGCTTTGGCTTATGATGTTACATACAGCATGTATGCTTCTCTCTTCTAGAAGCCACCAGTGTCCAACAGAAGATCAATTTCTCAGAAGAAGGTATTTTCTCTTAAAATATCATGCAATGTATTCTAAATCTTTTTGTTAAGATTAGAAGCAATTTTGCTAAGTACTTAAGAGAGAGAGCAGAAAATAGTGTCTTTTTGGAAAAAAAAATTCATGATTATCTGAACTGTTAAATGGAAGGTAAAATAGGATAGAATGGTAGCCTTTCTGTGCATTTTTTTTTTTTTTTTTTTTTTTTTGGTACGAGGGCCTCTCACTGTTGTGGCCTCTCCCGTTGCGGAGCACAGGCTCCGGACCCGCAGGCTCAGCGACTCATGGCTCACAGGCCCAGCCGTTCCTCGACATGTGGGATCTTCCCGGACCGGGGCACGAACCTGTGTTCCCTGCATTGGCAGGCGGACTCTCAACCACTGCGCCACCAGGGAAGCCCCCTTCCTGTGCATTTTAAGCATCTTTTGTCTGTTTGAGTTAATTTAAGCAAAGCTAATATTTTCTGTTTCTGGCATGTGCTGGCCTTTGATTATGGTATTCAAATAATCAGTTTTCAAATTCTCATAACCAGTCTATGTTTGAATAGTACGGTAAAATTTAGTCCATTTTTAAGTTCACCATAATCTGAGATTAGTCACCTGCATACTGAAATGTTTGTGTACGGGTGTATGTATCCACACACCCTGTTTGCAAACACACACACATATATGCAAACACATATGCATGCATATACTAATCTTGTCTGAATTTATACACTAACTATATGTACTTTTCCTCCCCGTAAGTTAAAACTTTTCTTCTATTTAATGTTCATTTGTTTACTTGTCAACTCTACATTAAAGCCTCAGAATATAATCTTATTGAATATTCGTTTCGGATATAATTATTTACCTCAGAGAAAATAAAATAAATGAGCTCAATTTTAGCTTATTTAGACCTTTGTGACTCAGGATAGTAAGCATAATAAATAGCAATTCTATATCCGATTATTTAAAAGGCTTCATTTTAATGTTGAATTACTTGTTTTTATTTTTTAATCCAGATCTTTAGAGCCTTAGAATAAAGACTATACTGGTATATTTTTATTTCTTTTTAGGGGAAACGGAGGAAAATGATCAAGACAGTTCTGACAGTGATGTTACGGTTGTTAAGGTCAGATCCGGGGATTCTGTTGAGTCTGGAGGTAACATTGCTTTATGTGCATATGACTCTTATCTTAGGAGCTGTATTTTTAGTTAAAGTATAAAGGTATTCTGTGAATTTGCTTTTTTAAAGTGTTTATTAAAACTACTTTTTAAAAAGTTGTGTGCTTTTAAACATTTTTTAAAATTACTGATTCCGGGCTTCCCTGGTGGCGCAGTGGTTGAGAGTCCGCCTGCCAATGCAGGGGACGCGGGTTCGTGCCCCGGTCCGGGAAGATCCCACATGCCGCGGAGCGGCTGCGCCTGTGAGCCATGGTCGCTGAGCCTGCGGGTCCGGAGCCTGTGCTCCGCGACGGGAGAGGCCACAGCGGTGAGAGGCCCGCGTACCGCAAAAAAAAAAAAAAAAAAATTACTGATTCCATGTATACATCTGATTAGTAATGTAATATCTACATTACATTAAAACAAATCATTACATTACATGTAATGTAATGTAACATTACATTAAAACAAATCACTTTTATCTTGCTTTGTTGTTTATGGAACATAAGATATTTTTGTGCTCAAAAGAAGAGTTATTTGTGATTTTTTAAAAAATTTAATAGAGGGACTTCCCTGGTGGCACAGTGGTTAAGAATCTGCCTGCCAATGCAGGGGACACTGGTTTGAGCCCTGCTCCGGGAAGATCCCACATGCCGCAGAGCAGCTAAGTCCGCGAGCCACAACTACTGAGCCCACATGCCACAACTACTGAAGCCTGCGCACCTAGAGCCCATGCTCTGCAACAAGAGAAGCCACTGCAGTGAGAAACCTGTGCACCACAACACAGAGTAGCCCCCGCTCGCCACAACTAGAGAAAGCCCACGTGCAGCAACAAAGACCCAATACAACCAAAAATAAATAATTAAAAATTAAATTAAAAATTAAAAAAAAATGTTTATAGAGAAACTGATCACACTGGCATTGACTCACTACACTATCAGGAGTATTAGTTAGCTTTTAGGAAGTTCTAATAAACTTAGATTACTCCTGTTATCTCTGAATTGTTCAAATTCACATCCAGTTAGCAATAACAATTTCTGATTGTTCCTGTGAATTGATGTTTAAGTTTATTCAAGGAAAGAACTGACTGAAGAGAAAAAAATACCAACTTGAGACTTATGAGGGTGCTGATTAAATTTGTAAACAGTGGAAATAATAAATAATTTTATATTTTAGTTCCATTATAGAGTAAGTCTCTACTTACCCCTCACCACCTTTTGAGAATTTCTGTAATTCCTATGTTTTCCTAAATCATTCCATTTTAAAAATAAGCTCAGAAGCTGGTTTATGGGCATTTATTCTACATATTTCCCACCCTTCCTCATTTTTCCCCATTCTTTCTTTGTGTTTTTTTAAATATTTATTTATTTATTTGGTTATGCCAGGTCTTAGTTGCGGTACACAGGATCTTTATTGCCGCATGTGGGATCTTCAGTTGCAGCATGCGGGATCTAGTTCCCTGACCAGGGATCGAGCCCGGGCCCCCTGCATTGGGAGCTCAGAGTCTTAACCACTGGACCACCAGGGAAGTCCCTCACCATTCTTTCTTGATACAGAAATCCCAAAGGAGATATGCAACACTGTAGCCTAGTGGTTAAGATCTTGGGCTCTGGAGTTTCACTGGGTTTCACTCTTCCACTCCTAGGTTTGTGCCCTCAGGCAGTTGCTTAACTTCTCTGTTCCTCAGTTCCCTCATCTGGGTTGTTGTGAGATTTAATTACTTAGAGAGTACCTAGCACATAGTAAACACTCAAATTGAGTGTTGTTAGTTTTCATATATGCATACATACAGCTCTAAAAATTAGAGACTAATTAAGTCATGAATCATATAGCCAGTAGCTTGATGCCATTGCTACCAGTGTGGCTCTTTGATGCTACATAAACCCCAGGCTCTGTGATCCCTTTTGAATTCAAATAAATTCTTATTGAAGCATGCATACCCCATACAGAAGAAAACTCTAGCTAAGGAACAAAGATGTGAGGCATATTCAGAAGAATACTGATCTTTCTAGATTGTCTTCTGGGCCAGTTATTACCGAAGAGGTACTAGAAGGTCCACTGGAGTGCAGGAGGAAAATATTAGAATTTAGTTATATACATCTTTTATTTCATCCATTTAAAATGTCTATTTTAGTTTGTTTTATAATATATACAACACATTAGTTAATATATTATTTTAGTAATGCTTGTATATAATATTAAAAATATATTTTGGAGATAGATGCTCAAAATTTTTTTAGTTAGAGGAGTACACCAACAAAAATACTTAACCACCACCTGGTTGTGTCAAATGCTTTTGCCTCCAAGATAGCAGTCTGACTGCTTTTAGACATACTTTGTTATAAATTCCACTTTTAAATGAAAAAAAATTAAGATTTTTAAGAAGGGAAGGCTAAAATACATAACATATCGACCACTTGCAAGAGGAATTTAAGACAAAATGGATAGTAATGATTTCCAGAAGATCCATTATTGTAAACTTTCAAGATTTTCCCCAGCTCAAAGGTTTCATTATCTTTATTATCTTTATTATCTATCTATCTCATGCCATGCCCTATATCTTTTTTTCTCTTTAAAAAGAAAAGACAGATAATTAATTTTTTAGACATAACTTGACCCTTTAGAAACTATTTTTTAAAATAAATTATACATTCAAGTGTTGAATTCCCTGGGGTTTATCTGAATATTCTTGCTCTTTTGATTATTCATCATTCTCTGGTTAAATGTGCACTTAGAAAGTTAAATATGCTTTATAGTATACTATATTTCTTTTTTGTTTTTAGACCAAACCACCAGATCATCAAGTCAATATCCAGAATCATTTTGGCAGTCATCACAAAGTAAGTAAAACCATGATTTTTACTCTTAAAAGTCTACCTGTGGGTGTGGTCAAATGCTATTCTTATTTTTGAAGATCTTCTTTTGCAGTTTAATGTAAAATGTTGAAAAAGAGGTATAGTGAATGCTAAAAAAACCCTCATCTTGCATCTTGAATTTGCTTCTTGAGTTAATCACCTCTGTACCCAACCTTGATTTTGAATTTAAAAAAAAACAGGGCTTCCCTGGTGGCGCAGAGGTTGAGAGTCTGCCTGCCGATGCAGGGGACACGGGTTTGTGCCCCGGTCTGGGAAGATCCCATATGCCGCGGAGCGGCTGGGCCTGTGAGCCATGGCCACTGAGCCTGCGTGTCCGGAGGCTGTGCTCCGCAACGGGAGAGGCCACAACAGTGAGAGGCCCGCGTACCGGGTTAAAAAAAAAAAAAAAAAACTACTGCCTTCTTTGATTTGTTGAATGTCCTCATTTGCAATATAAATTTGTTGATTGTAGTAGTTTGAACCTACTTATATGGTATGATTTAAACTGTGTTGCGAAAGTTTGGAAGGATGAATAAATAAGTGGTAAATCAGGTAAAGTAAAAAGTTAATGGTAAGTTAGTTGGTGTGTATATAAAAGTCTTAAAGCCCAGCTTACAGCTTTGAAAATTTTCATAATAAAATATTGAGAAAATGTAACACACATGAAAAGAATGGGAAGTAGTATGCTAAAATGCTAACAGTGTTTGTTCAGGATGGTAGAATTGTTGACATTTTTCGTTTACTTTTTTTCTATAGTTTGCAGATTATCTACAATGGATATGTATCTCTTAGGTTAAGCAGAAATTACACTGTTTTTTCTTTTTCCATTTTTAAATCAAGTCCCAGAATTCAAATTAATTATTAGTCAACCAGAAATATCCTGGAATGTAAAATCTTCAAGAACTTTTTTTTCCTTCCACAATACCATTTTAAAAATATGAGACTATTTTTAAAGAAAAAGTCTTTGGAAATCTGTTTTCTAATCACTGTGTTCATAGAATTCCATTTTATACATGTGTGTATATATATATATATATATATATATTTTTTTTTTTTTTTAGTTTTTAGTAGGTTCTGGGTTTGGAATTAAAACTGAGACAAACAAAAGCAGGTGAAACAGAAATCAGTCATTTATGGAAAATTACTCTCTGGATTATCTTATATGTTTGCCCTTTGTTATTCTAAATCTTTGATCTTTGGAAGCTCTGAAATGTGTGTCCCTATATTAATTATGCTATACTTATACAATGGTATACTTTTCAGTTATGGAAAATGAGTTGTTTGTATACAATTAGGTATATATTTCCTTGAATCTAAAATGCCATTGCTTTTATGTATTACTGAGAAAGAAAACCATCCAGTTAAACTGTGTCATATCACTGATTCTAAGATGCAGCCCTAAAGCAAAGGTGTTTTTAAAAAGTTACTTCACAGAGTCAGTGAAAGACAATACAAAAAAGTGTGTCTAGTTTTTTAAAAAGTTCTTTGTTAGTGTAGACTGAAAACAAATCTGGAATATACATCTATCTGTCTTATTCACCACGGTTTTCCTACAATGTTTTGCATGTAATAGGCACTTAATAGATATTAATGAATTTTTAGGTTATGCATTTCTAGAATGGTGTATTTCTGTTACAGCCAGCACATACTGCATTTTTAGTCAGAAAATAAGTCGAACATAAATTTATACTGGTACTTGTATCAGTAGCTAGAAGTAACTTGTTTCTTCAGGGCAGATTTGCAAATTTGCCATGTTATAATTGTTTGTAATAACATTTTCTAATTATCCCATTGTATCATTTTATAGTTGTCCTTAAATACCATCCCAAAACATGAAGTAGCATCTTGCACTGCATAACTGCTTTGCAGTGTTCACAAATTTGCTTATATAGTATATACCGTTATATATGAACTGCCTGGGTTTATATCTCAGTCCTACTACCTTTTACATATGTAATCTTGGAGAAAATTATCAATTTCAGTTTACTTATTTGTAAAATAGGAATAATAGTATCTACCACATAAAGTGTGAGAGTTGATAAAATTATACTTGGTACCTGGTAAGCATTCAGTACATTTAGCTTTTATTTTGATGGCGTTGCTCTTAAAGCTGGCTTCTTATTATCTAATTCCTGAACATTTTGAAGTTTAGAAAAGGGAAAATACATATATATTGTATATGTTTGGGACTGATGAAAGAAAGTTTTGATTGCTTTTGTTTTTGGTGTCAGTAGTAAACAAGTAAAATGTTTATGCAACATCTTCATTGTTTTTATTTCCATTCTTTATTTTCTATGACCTTATCTCTGTTTTCTGTTTCAGGTCCCGACTTCACAGCTTTTGATAAGCAACCATTAGTGCTAAGTAAGTGGTTGGTTGTCTATTCTTTTATCAATCAACCCAGTCTTACTAGCCAACAAAAATTTGAATAGAATTCAAAGTCATTTTACCCTCTTTGCCTTTTAATCCACCACAGATTGATACTATATGTAATATTGGTACTCTGTGATGTAGAAATGTGTTTAGGACTACTTTACTGAAAATAATTTATTTACAAAAGTAAATGGTTAACCTTTTTCTTCTTAATTAACACCAAAGTGTTAATGAAGTTCAAGTGTTAATAAATGCAGTCATAGACCATAGCAAAGGACTTGTACATAGTTTTGTCTATTAGGGGATTATGTATTTATTTGCTGCCTTTTTTGCTGTGGGAAGTAACCCATCCGCACTGATGTGATCCTTTGACATTATCTTTTACTTTTGAACCTATTGCTTTGGTTGTTTCCCTCGCCAAATTTGTTTTGCCTTTCTGATAAATTTACCTTATAACACTGAGGTATAGTATACATTTTCAAAGTATGTGAAACGATATCTTGATATATATATCTGTCTCAGGCTCGGGATATCAAAAAAATCCTCAGGAATGGGTTGAAAAAACCACAAGAATAAGGACTAGGATGCAAAGTAAGTTGATAAATCTCTACCTGTTATTGAAGAAATTTTAAAATTGCTACCTGTTATTGAAGTAATTTTATTTGCCGTTTTTTTGACTATTTAACATATAAAACTGTTTAGTTCATCAGATAAGCATTTGGGTTGCTTGTGATCTCATTAATAAAGGACATTTATGATTGCTAGTTTAGTTATTTCCATCTACTTGGACTGGCAGGAGATGGACTGGGTGTAGAATGTAGAATCATGGTGTGAGAAAACCAGTGGATGATAGGTCTGTACTTGACAAATTGTCAGTTCTGTCTAGCAGCAGTACAATCTGCACATGAAAATGAAATTCTAATCTTTTGATAGTGCCTGTTTTTATTTTTAACAGTTGTTTACCGTTATATAAATAACCACTTAGAGCAGCTTTGCATACCCATTATTTTAAGTTATAAATGCTGAAATCCTCAAATTGTATTTTCATGTTTGGGTTTAGGATGGATTAAATGTCATAGAATTTAAGAAATATTGAAGAAATAAATAGGTGCGATAAAACATACTTTGAATTCAGTGTCTATCATAATTTCTATAGCAGTGTGTCCACATTAAACCTTGACTGTATAAAAAAATCCATGCCATGCCTTACGTGACCTTTAACCTCTATCCCTTCCTTATTCCTGTAGCCACAGTAGGTCTTGAGGTCATCAGGTGTCCCTTACTTTTATTTAGATAATATAAAAATCCCCATCATATAGCTCTTGCTCACAAAATAACTAACTGTAATTGGACAAGATAACCTCTGTGGCTTTGTTTTTCTATCAGTAAAGTAGTAATGGTTGCAATTCATTTTTTCCCCAGCAGTGAAGTATTACCGTACACGTAAGTGAGTTCTTCAGCTGTCTAAAACTGAAATAACTTTTTGCCCTCGCCTTATTGTTGGCTGTTATTTTTTTTTGGCCATGCTTCGCAGCTTGTGGGATCTTAGTTCCCCAACCAGGGATCGAACCAGGGCCCTCAGCAGTGAGCGCGCAGAGTCCTAACCACTGGACCGCCAGGGAATTCCCTGGCTGTCATTTCTTATTGCTGTATATACTTGCTATTAGAAGACCATTTCCTCTTAAAATTTGTTCTTCTTGACCTATTATAGTTAGGAAACCAAATATTAATTCAGCTTTTTAAGATTATGGTTATAGCCAATATCAAAAATTAAAACATTCTGAAGATCTAAGAATTACTCTTGGAAGCAAAACTGCACGAGTTTTAAGTGTATATACTATGAAAAGCTCAGAGTTTTATGATGTTATTAGTTCTTAACTATATATTCTGGGTAACTAATAGCAGATAAATTACTTCCAGAAAAGTGAAGTGTAGTACATATTGTTGTCAAAAAATGTTTGCATTGTCCTCTGTTAAGACACTGTACAAATGCAATGCAGAAGGGAAAATCATTATATTGAAGGTCTAGCTGGAATGTAGAAATAGATCTTTATGGTTGCTAAATTGATAGCTTATTTATAGTATTTTCTCTGTATTCCTATTTTGTCTTAAGTTTGTATATTTGTTATGGCTTAAATAGTTGTATACTGGTTGATAGACATCTACCATATATACAGAACTTCCAGAGTTAAAGAGAAACTATATAGCAGAAATTTGCACATTCGGGTTCAGGTAACAAAATTTTTTAGATTTTTGACCACAGAAGGACTTTAAGATAAGAAGAAAGAATTTTCAATCAGAGTAGACGATTGCAGGAAGAAAGAATTTTCAGTCAGAGTAGAAGATTGCAGTGATTTCCAAACAGCCTTATAGATTTCTCTTCAATCTAACATCATTTGAAAAAAACTTTTCCTTGGCATTCCAAGTTTCATATCTTATTGTCTTAACTATACACTTCTGCCTGCTTCAGTGAGAAAAAAAAATTCATTTTTAGATTTAGGTGTTCTAGAACCTGGATTTCAGATCATTATCACCCTATGTTAGTACCAGTTCTCTGGGTAGACAGGTCCCAGTTCAGGTTTCTGCAGGTATCCAGATCTTTGGGGAAAGATAGAACCACTGTCTATACTTTTGCTGTGTCCCAGATGATAAAACAGTCAGGCCTCTGAGTCTGTGCTTCATTAATATACATGCTTTGGAACCTGTCTCTAAAAGTGGTGTAGAGAAAAGAGGAGAGTTTGGAGTTAGAGCTATTGGGTTCCAGTCCCAGATCTTCTACTAATTGAGTCATCTTGGTAAAGTCTCTTAAACTTTGTGAACCTCAATTTTCTTAACTTTAAAGTTGGGACAATAGTGCCTATAACTAGGTTATTCTAATGAGCTTATTATATATGTGAACACAATTTTTTAAGTCTAAATGTACCACATAAATAATTAATGCTTATTTATTGTTAACAATATATTGTGTAATAATCAGTAGTAATAACTATGAAAGATTCATGCCCTCTGCTTTTGACTTTATAGAGTGATTGATTGTTACCATACTCTTCATACTAGAAAAACTCTTGAGCTTTATCTTTTTAAAAAGATCTTTTTTAACGGAATTTTTATTACTGTCTCTAAAAATATTTTTAATGAGGATAAAGTTTACCTTTTAGTGTGTTGCCTCAGCAGCATATATACCCTACTAAGTTTGAGTTCTTCAAATTATATAAATGTTTCATATGGTATATAATAACTGTTACTTATCTATTCTATATCATTAAAATCATCATAGAAGAGCACTTAACATTTTATGTATTGTCTCATTTGATCTTTGCAACCATGGATTAAAGTATTCAAGATAAACATTATCTTGATGGATTTATTTTCTAAATTGTTTCACATACTCTTTAACTGTAGGTTAAACTATTGAAGTATGATTGACATACATTCATTTTGGTTTTTAAAATATTTTGTTAAAGTATAGTTGATTTACAATGTTGTGTTAATTTCTGCTGTATGGCAAAGCGATTCAGTTATTCATATATATATTACTTTTCATATTCTTTTCCATTATGGGTTGTCACAGCATATTGAATATAGTTCCCTGTACTATACAATAGGACCTTGTTGTTTATCCATCCTACATATAATAGTTTGCATCTGCTAATCCCAAACTCCCAGTCCATTCCTCCCCTACCCCCACCTTCTTGGCAAGCACAAGTGTGTTCTCTGTGTCTGTGAGTCTGTTTCTGTTTCATAGATATGTTCATTTATGTCATATTTTAGAATCCACATATGAGTGATGTCATATGGTATTTGTCTTTCTCTGATTTACTTCGCTTAGTATGATAATCTCTAGGTCCATCTGTGTTGCTGCAAATGGCATTATTTCATCCACTTTTATGGTTAATATTCCATTGATTATATATATACCACATCTTCTTTATCAATTCATCTGTGATTGACATGCATTTAATGTATACAACTTACGTATTTACTGTATACAACTTGATGAGTTTGGAGATAAGTATATACCTGTGAAACCATCACCATAGTCTATGCCGTGAACGTATCCATCACCTCCAAAAGTTTTCTCCCACCCTCTTTATTTATTATTATGTGTGTGATAAGAACACTTAAGATCTACCCTCGTAGCAAATTTTTAATATATAGGACAATAAATATAGGTACTATGCTCTACAGTAGATTTCTAGGATTTTTTCATCTCATTTAACTGAAACTGTGTACCCTTTGACTGATATCTCCTGATTTCCCCCTCCCCCAGGCCCTGGAAACCACCTGTTTCTATGAATTTGACTAGGTTCCTCACATAAATGATAGTATGAAGCATTTGCATATCTGTATCTGACTTACTTCATTAGGATAATGTTCTCCATGTTGTCCAGAGTGGCAAGATTTCCTTCTTTTTTAAAGCTGAATAATAATTCCATTGTGTGTGTATGTGTGTGAATACATGTATATGTATAAATACATCACATTTTCTTTATCCATTAATTTGTCAATGGACATTTAGTTTGCTTCCCTGTTTCGGCTATTGTGAATATTACTGCAATGAACATGGGTGTGCAGATATCTCTCCAAGGTCGTAATTTCTGTTCCTTTGGATATATATCCAAAAGTGGGATTGCCGGATCATATGGTAGTCCATTTTTAACCTTTTGGGGAACCTCCATAATTCTTTTCCATAGTGACTGCACCAATTTATATTCCCACCAACAGTGTACAGGGATTCTCTTTCCTCCACATCCTCTCCACATACCTTGCACTTTTGTTTTTTCGATAATAGCCACAATACATTTGATAATGTGAGGTGATTTCTCATTGTGATTTTGATCACATAAGTCATGTGCTTTTTAAGTTTGATGTAATCCCATGGTCTATTTTTACTTTTGTTGTCCATGCTTTTGTTGTTATATCCAAGAAATCATTGTCAAGGCCAACTTCAAGAAGCTTTTTCCCCATGTTTCTTCTGGGAGTTTTATTGTTTCAATTCCTAATTTAAGTCTTTCATCCATTTTGAGTCGATTTTTGTGTGTGGTATAAGGGTCCAATTTCATTCTTTGTATGTGGATATCCAGTTTCCCCAGTACCATTTACTGAAGAGACTATCCTTTTGCTATTGTGTAGTCTTGACACCCTTGTTGAGGATCAGTTGACTATATCTTCATGGGTTTATTTCTGACTTTCTATTCTCTTCCATTGGTTTATATGTCTGTATTTATGGCAGTATCATAATGTTTTGATTATTCTAGCTTTGTGATATATTTTGAAATCAGAAAGTGTGATGCCTCCAGTTTTGTTCTTCTTACTCAAAGTTGTTTTGGCCTTTCAAATTTGGGGTCTTTTGTGGTTCCATATGAATTTTAGGATTGTTTTCTGTTTCTGTAAAAAATGCCATTGGAATTTTGGTACAGATTGCACTGAACCTGTAGATTGCTTTCGGTAGTATGGACATTTTAAGAATATTAATTCTCCATTCCATGACCATGGGATGTCTTTCCATTTACTTGTGTCTGCTTTAATTCCTTTCATCAGTGTTTTAGAGGTTTCAGTGTATAATGCTTTTACCTCCTTGGTTACTCTTATTCCTAAATATTTTATTCTTCTGATGCTATTGTAAATGGGAGTTTTTCTTAATTTTGTTTGTGTTAATTTTGTTTTCTTAATTTTATGTTCTTATGAGTTATATGAATGTTACATATGTTTCATAATAACTGTTATTTAGCTATTCTCCATTATTAATATCATCATGCACTTCACAGCATTTTCATATATTATATCATTTGATCTTTGCAACCATGGAATGAGGTATTTAAGATAAACATTATCTGATGGAAATTTTTTTTTTTTAGTAAGACAGTTTTAACTTTGGTTACCTAACTTTGAAGCTTCTAAATGATGCCATTTCCTAGACTAACCTAGTAATTGCAAAACAATATGCCTTTAGAGTTAAGGTTGATGTCATTTTGTTTCATTTGAGGTTTTTTGTCATATGACCAGAAATAAGGCTATTTCTGTAAAAATATATATAAAATAAATAAATCAGCAATGCTAATTTTATTCCTCCAGTTTAGTCCAGTGTTTCTCAAATGAAAACTGTTGATAAATACTAGGAAGATCACTTATACACATAAAGTTTTAAAACTCCAGGCAAGTGCTAGATGACAGTATTGGTAATGTAGATCATACAGATGAGTAACTCAGCCTCTTCGCTTCCTGAACCCTGTCGTTCCATTTCCTCTCTCTTAGATGGCTATGCCAAGGAGGACGGAGAGGAAAAGGAAAGAGCTTTTCATTTGTTTTCTAAAGTATGATGGAAATAGAGATTTGATGGAGTTGTGGGAAAATTATTTTTGAAATCTGTTGTTTAACCACAAAGCTAAAACAATTACTTGTCTATTACCAGAAATGGTGAAAAGTTTTTCAGTGTAATTTCTAAAATATTACTGATATTTGAAATGGTCAGAAGCACCAGAGGACGTATTTGAATCAGATTGAGGTAGAAATTAGTGAAGATTAAGATTGAGTTTTACCTTAAAACCCCTTATCCAGAGAGCTCAGTAATCCATAATCATATTTTGTCCTTCTTTCCCTCTTTACAGCATCATCACCAGGCATGGGTTCGATATATGGCAATTTTTCAGATGGTATTATTTGTTTCCTTTTATTATAGTTGTGCTTATTTTCTTTGTCCTCTTAACTTTGTCCCAGAAGTTTCACCACTCCCATTAAATAATTTGGGTCAAGTTCTTCAAGGCTTTCTCACAAAACTAATGTGTTAGGAGTATGCTTTGTACTCGACCATTACATTAATTATGAAAGAAACCAATCTTGTGTCTCAAGCAGCTGTCAATCTAATAGACACTTGAATCTTCTGCTTTTTCTTCTGTTTCTGACAGATCTCTGCCTTATTTTCTCTTGGTGAAATTTGTATTCTCTTTTTCTGTTGGAAATACTGAAATTATGAAACATAAATTGATAGTCTTTATTACTTCTATCATTAGATGACGGTGTTCAGAAATCAGAGCTTGGAAACCAATCTCCATCAGCCTCCAGCCAACGTAAGTTTGTCTATTCAGCTTTCATTAAACGAGTCTCTAAAATTGGTGAACATAATGATTTTTTAATTTTTTTGACACCAAAGAACTTCATGCTATTTGAAGAATGATATTTTAAGTACTTCAAAAGAAAAAGTATATATTTTACCAGCAGTAAAAGTCTTTAAGGACAAACTGTGTGAAAAAACATCTGGCTTTCCCCTTTACTTTATTATCCATAAGACCAAAAGTGAAAGTTAACAAGTAAAGCAACTAATACTGTTAACCAAGTGAACCTTGTTGTCAAAAGAAAGATGCACATAGCATGACATAATGGGAATACCATAGTTTTTTAGAGTTCACAGACCTGAATTTGAATTAGTTTGGACCACTTACCTTCTGTATAGCCTTGGGGCAAGTTTCTTTAGTTCTCTAAGCCTTTTTATTATCTTGAAAGAGTACTAAGAAAGTAACAGTGATTCTCAGATTCTTTGGTCTCAATACCACTTTCCACTAGCAAAATTAATAAGAACCCCAGAGACCTTTTTTAAAAAGAGACTTAAAAATATATATAGGAGTTATATCTGTCCATATTTACCTAGAGATTAAAATTGTAAAAAAAAATTTTAATGTTGATTAGTTATTTTTAAATAATTTAGTAAGGAGAGTGGTAGATTGCTTTGTATTTTCTCTGATCTCTAATGCCTGGCTTAATAAAATGGAGCTGGAGTTTCATTCTGCTTCTGTATTCAAACTGTTACAATATATTGGCGATTTTGGGTTTTTTTAAATTTATTTATTAATTTATTTTTGGCTGCATTGGGTCTTCTTTGCTGCGCACAGGCTTTCTCTAGTTGTGGTGAGCGGGAGCTACTCTTCATTGCAGTGCACAGGCTTCTCATTGCGGTGGCTTCTCTTTATTGCAGAGAACGGGCTCTGGGTGCACAGGCTTCAGTAGTTGTGGCTCACGGGCTCTAGAGCGCAGGCTCAGTAGTTGTGGCACACGGGCTTAGTTGCTCCGTGGCGTGTGGGATCTTCCCAGACCAGGGATTGAACCCGCGTCCCCTGCATTGGCAGGCGGATTCTTAACCGCTGAGCCACCAGGGAAGTCCCAGTCAGTTGTTTTCTTGAAAACAACAGGCTCACATTGTTTGTTTTCCAGAAAAAGTGTCCCAAATATGAAAGTCTGACTAACTAGTTTGTCACTTGTCTTTTCAAGTAAAAATTCTATGAAAAAAGCACTATTTCAGCTCACAACTCAGTTGCACAAAGTTCTTTTCTTTGAGACAGCCATATACTGTTCTATGTAGCAGAAGTGCTTTATATATATGTCCCATTTCTTCACATAGAGTGTTAAGATTTCTACTCAAGGTTGAGTTCTAATAAGATAAATTCTTTTAAATGCCTCATGAAGGATGTCCTTAAGTGAAACTGATAACCTGGAATACATGGCCATGAAGAATACAAAGACAGTCCTGGTTTGGTGCTACTGCCCTGTGATTCATCTAAAGTATCAGTTATTTTTCCTACCATGGCTTTTTACACCATCAGTGCAGATGTCAATATGGTGGAAAAAGGCAAATAAGATCTTAGTGTCGGGAGAATAGTTTTAACCTCAAGGACCCCCTTGAAGAGATCTTGAGATACCCCAACCAGTCACACTTTGAGAGCTGTTGCTCTAGAGGGTCCATGGTACAATTATTAGTCTAAAGCAGTCAATAAATAGGAAGTGTAAAAATACTGTTGCTGTCATATTAAATTATTAAATGATGTGGTATATGAGAAAGTGCTTAAACTGAAAAGCACTAGGTAAATGTAAATTCATATCATCATTGCCAGTAATAATTAGGAATGAGTTGCAAACTAAGTTTTACCAGTGTTAACTTGCATACAGCAAAAGATAGGCATCAGTGCAATTAAAGGGACAGCTAGCTATCATATGGAAGATTTCACTTATAATGCATCCTTTTCTTTATTCCTTTATATACATAAACATTCCACCTTGGATAATAATCCATGTTAGTTTCTAAATTTAAAACTATTTTGTAAAGTGTCTTTTAATATTGTTTACCTCCCAAATATTAGCAGTAGTAATAATAGTTTTGCTTTATAAATTGTATTCTTTCTGACTTGCACATGCCATTACATATACTTAAATTCTACTTTTTCCTCTAAGTCTCTTTATCATTTTGACATTGAAGAGACATGTGCATACTCATACAAGTAACTTAAAACACATGTGCTAAATTATTTCTTTAAGAAAGTAAATTATCAGCTCCCTTCTTTAAATTCCTTCCTCTCTTATCTAATGTTTATAAAGATTAATATTGGCTTTAAAAGTCACTTGCTCTTGAATCTAAGAAAATAATATTTGTGTCTATCATTTCTTTTTTTCCTGAGCAGAAGTGACTGGACAACCCCAAAGTGCATCTTTTGTCAAGGTGAAGTGGTGGTGGCCCCTTGTTCTGATAGCTGGTCTTCTCATTGGGTGTTTTTTGTACACTCGTACTCCTGAAGCAGAAACCACTGCTGTTCAAGAGTTCCAGAACCAGATGAAACAACTTATGAATAAGTACCAAGGTCAAGATGAGAAGCTGTGGAAAAGGAGCCTAACATTCCTGGAAAAACATCTTAATAGCTCCCACCCTCGGCCTCAGCCTGCTATCTTGCTGCTCACTGCTGCCCGAGATGCTGAAGAAGCACTCAAGTGTCTGAGTGAACAAATTGCCGATGCCTATTCTTCCTTCCAAAGTGTTCCTGCAATCCGGATTGATGGGACGGGCAAAGCAACTCAAGACAGTGATGTTGTCAAACAAGAGGTAGATGAGGAACTGAGCAACGGATTCCGAAATGGCCAGAATGCAGCTGTGGTCCACCGCTTTGAGTCACTGCCTGCAGGCTCTACTTTGATCTTCTATAAGTATTGTGATCATGAAAATGCAGCCTTCAAAGATGTAGCCTTAGTCCTAACTGTCTTGTTAGAGGAGGAGACACTTGGAACCAGTCTAGGCCTAAAGGAAATTGAAGAAAAAGTGAGGGATTTCCTCAAACTCAAGTTCACCAACTCTGATACACCCAACTCCTACAAACATATGGACCCAGACAAATTGAGTGGGCTCTGGAGCCGTATTTCTCACTTAGTCCTGCCAGTACAACCAGAAAATGACCTGAAAAGGGGCATCTGCTTATAAGAGGAGACAGAAGAGAAAATCATGTCTCAAGTTCTGAGAATTTTTCAAACTTTCTAACCATAGACAGGATCCAGAGCTCTTTTTGAAAGAACTGGTTTCTTTTTAAAGGAGGTTAAGTTCTTAAGTAAACGTGGAATATCTAAATCGTTTATTCAACCTAATTATCTGTTTTTTGAGAGAATTGTTTCCTTGTTTCCATTGAGATCTGTGTTAATGATATCTGAGGACTGTAAATTATATGCAGTCCCATAGAGGATCTGCTTAGATTCTGGGTTGAATCATTATTGCTATGGTATGACCAGTGGGAGGGATTAGGCTCCTTCCTGTGAATCCACCCAATTTTTTAACTTAGATTTTTTTCACAGTTTGTCGAGTTATTAGTAAGACAGCTCCCTGAACATAACTGTGGGTTTTCCCTTTTGTCCTCTTCTACATCGTTTAGATGTGAATTCCGTAGTCAGCTTCTGCTTATAGGAACAAAAATAATGAAAGACCATCCGAGTGTGTGTTTGGGATTTTTGGTTTTTGGTTTTTTCCTTTGATTTTGGAGGGCAAGGAGAAGGAGACATGGGAAAAGTTGTGGAACGGGGAGAGAAAGGGGGGAAAAAGTCTTCAAGGTGAAATGTTAAAATAAGCCACTGAGGGAATTCCCTGGTGGTCCAGTGGTTAGGACTCCACACTTTCAATGCCGAGGGCCCAGGTTTGATCCCTGGTCAGGGAACTAAGATCCTGCAAGCCGCCCCACGTGGCCAAAAAGAAAGCCACTGAGGCTTAGGGTTAGTCAAACATAGTTATATGAACTGCATTCTCAGTGAATTCTGTTGGGACTTGTTTCTCACATGTCCTTTTTTTTCCTTTAAGAAATTTTTGTTCCTCCCAGAGATTTTGAAGCATGTATATGACGAGGTTTAGTATATTTGTTCACTTGGCTCTTAAGAATGGGTAAGTTCAGGGCCATTTATTTTGGTCATGTCCTGAAAGTTTTGTTAAGAAATACAATTTCAGGAATTGGTAAACCATTTGTTAACCAGCTCTCCTGGGCTGTTGAAGAAGGATTTGATTTTCTGCATGTCTACCTGTTGCATTCTGAGTCCTTTAATGACACTCTTGTAACAAGAATAAAGATTTACAATGCACGTGATAAATTCTACTAAGAGTGCCTCAAGCGAAAAAGGAAGTGAAGTTTACCATATATGAAGAATGTTAAAATGTACTACTGTACATTACTGTACTACTATAGAATTTCAGTTTTAACTTAGCATCACTAACAGCTTTCTCATCCGTCAACTGCTTTGGTTTTCTTAGAAGCTTAAAATTCTGGATCCACTTTATTTTTTTATTGTCTACAAACCTTTAAATGAAAATATTGTTTTTAGAATACTAGAGCCTGTCAGTGGCTTCATCATTTACCTTTTAAGGATCCCATGACTGGTGGTAGAGTACAGTCTCGTTTCTTCCCACTAGGACTACCAGTATTCATAAATTTATACCCCTTATTGTAATTTGTTCCTGACTGTCAGAAGTCAAATATTCTGATTTATAGAGGATTCTAAAACAAGAGTTTTTGAAAAGACTTATTTTATACCTATATATATTATATGGAGAAACATGTTTTTTTAAATGTTTCATTGACCAAAATAACTTTAAAGTAATTAATATTACTTATATCAGGAAAAATAATTGTAGCAGCTGATCTGTAAATGACTTTAAAAGCTATTTTAGTAATTTAAATAAATTTACTTTCTTGGTTTGTACTCTTGTGTGTCATAAACTTAATGATTCATATACCTTTAAAAGAAATTATTCCTAGAGTTTTCTTTACACTTGACCAATTTTAGTGACTTCTGCTAGGAGAAACAAAGGCCAAACAAAGAATTGCAGCCACTCACAAGTACACTGGTAGGAAATATAATCAGTGTGATTTTCTGTTTCATCCAGGGATTTTGAATTATCACTAAAATGGAATTAGTTTAGGTATTCCCCACTTGGCAAAAGAATCCACACCATGTTTCTCAAATTTTTCATTCTCACCTCTCTGAAGAACCTTTTTAGATTTTTGTTTTCTAATCATCTACTCCCATGAAATTTTAATACTGCATATATGCTCTACATCTGTTTATGGACTGCATATTTTTATGCTTTATATACCTGAAGAATAAGAGTTTTTTGCCCCCATTGAAAGTGCATGCTCACGGACATCTGTATTTTATATCATTGATGCCTAAAACATTTTGTTTTGTTCATGTTACCATAATCCGTTTGGAGGGGAAAATTTAATAAATCATCGGCTTGAAAATAGGAACTTGGGCCTCTAGGAATTAGGCACATTGTGACTTTGGGTGACAACATTGGCCCAGGGAAAACCACAGTGCAAAACTGACCTTACAAATTTCTAAAAACTTAATCTGCTTCCCTTCTCTTAATGACTTACTTATATTACTCTTAAGGAGGTTTTCTAAACCTCCAGTCCTCAATGATAGGAAATAAACCTGATTTTCATTCTACGAAGAGAAATGAAACTTAGAAAAGGTTTGCATAGTTAATACCTACACTAAAGATATAAAGCCCAATTTGCCAGTGACCTTAGGTCTTCTGAAAGCGGCCTTTGTGTTGTCAATATGAGGAAGCATTTCTCATCGATTGCAAAAAAAACAGTGGACTATTCTTCTACATTGTCCTTATCAAGGCCACAGAGTCAAATCTTATGGTATGAAGATTCTACTGGCATTAGCCACCTGGGATGAAGGTGTGAGTCCTGGGTCTGGGAAACCAAACTAAGTCTTCCATTGACGACCATTGACTTGGAAAAAGAGGGAAGTCCTGCCTGCAACCTATCTTTGGCCTGGATTCAGAGAAGTCCTGGTGGGCTTGCAGGTTCTTCTGGATGGTAGGGGAAATATAGCCCATCACCTGAGTATGAACAGGGAGAAACCTCTTGCAATTTACAAATTAAAATCTTGTCTTTTGCACACTCTTGGACTCCTCTGGAATATTTTTCGTATCTTGCCTTCTCCCTTTTCCCAGCCTCACGCTCTGCTAATTCTTATTTGTTCTGAATGCTTTATTTTTTTTCAGACAGAACTTTACTGAACCTAACCTAATTCCCTACCCTGAAATACTGGTGCAGGTGCCTCTTCTTTACACGCTTGTTCATCCTGTATTACCCCTGTCACAGCACTTAGCACACTCCCACAACCATATGCCTCTTTTTTAAAAAAAATTTTATTAGTATAGTTGATTTACAGTGTTGTGTTAATTTCTGCTGTACAGCAAAGTGATTCAGTTATATATATTCTTTTTCATGTTATTTTCCATTTTGGTTTATTACAAGCTATTAAATATAGTTCCCTGTGCTGTACAGTAAGGCCTTGTTGTTTACCCATCCTACATTAAATAGTTTGCATCTGCTAATCCCAAACTCCCACTCCATCCCTCCCCTCCCCCCCCCACCTTGGCAACCACAAGTCTGTTATCTTTGTATGTTTCTGTTTCATAGATAGGTTCATTTGTGTCACATTTTAGATTCCACATATAAGTGATATCATATGATATTTGTATTTCTGACTTACTTCACTTAGTATGATAATCCTAGGTCCATCCATGTTGCTACAAATGACATTATTTTGTTCTTTTTTATGGCTGAGTAATATTCCACTGTAAATAGTGCTACTATGAACATAGGGGTGCATGTGTCTTTTCAAACTAGAGTTTTGTCTGAGTATATGCCCAGGAGTGGGATTGCTGGATCACCATATGCCTCTTGAGAGCAGGAGAGTGTGATCAATCTACGTACAGTGGTAATCACATAAAGTGCTCAAATATTTGTTAAATAAAAATTGCAAGCCCTGTGTGGTTAGCAAAAATAGGTAAGTCGCATCTTTCTCAGTATTTTGCTTTTTTTCTGTTATTACTGAGCCTTTTTTTTCTAAATCTTTTTTATATAAACTATTTCAACCTGGATTCAGTAGGGCTATGAATAATTTCAGGAAAGAGGAAGGGGACCAGTCTCAGAAGGGAAACCTGGCCCTTTTCTGATGGAAGCAAGGATCATTAGTGAGAGGTCCCCGAGGGGAAGGTGAATGTTAAGAAAGAAAACTGGGAGGCCTTAAGGTCTTTCCACAGTAAGATTAGGAATTTGAGTTTTCTTAAAAGAGCTAGGAAGTTTCCTTACATCTTTTCATGTTGCCTGAGGGTAATTATAGTCCAGATAAGAGATGGCTATGGATGTGGAGAGAAGATGGATAAGAAAAATATTTGAGACGTAGAAATGACAAGGTCTGGTAATCGAATGTAATGTTATAGAGAAAATACCTCATAGAGGACTCTTCAAAGCGCTGTACTACTAAAAATACCTCCTCAATCTATTTAGCTCATCTATCTTCTCTCCCCAAATACTAAGCACACAGTGGTAAACTAAATTCTTATCTCTGAATGTCTTTCTGTTGACTTTCAGCAGTTTGAAGTAGAGACTCACAATTTAGTCAGGAATTATTTGATTGTAAATAAAAACCCTGTCTAATCAGCAAAAGAGGAAAGGAAGGGTGAGGTGGGTATTGTAAGAATATACATCTGAGACTCCAAGACAGGAAAGTATGGGAACTGTGAGGACTGCTCTGGACGGAGACCTCACAGCCATTCCCTCTGCCTCTCTACTTCTAGCTTGCTATGCCTCAGCAACTTCCCCTTGTGTCTTTTTTTGTTGTTGTTGCGTTGGGTCTTCATTGCTGCGAGCAGGTTTTCTCTAGTCGCGGCGAGCGGGGGCTACTCTTTGTTGCGGTGCGTGGGCTTCTCATTGCTGTGGCTTCTCTTGTTGCGGAGCACAGGCTCTAGGCGCGTGGGCTTCAGTAGTTGTGGCACGCGGGCTCTAGAGCGCAGGCTCAGTAGTTGTGGTGCACGGGCTTAGTTGCTCCATGACACGTAGGATCTTCCCAGACGAGGGCTCAAACCCATGTCCCCTGCATTGGCAGGCAGATTCTTAACCACTGCATCACCAGGGAAGTCCCTTGCTTCTGTTTTATGTCCTGGTTTTTTGGCCACAAGGCATTGGGATCCTAGCTCCCCAGCCAGGGATCGGAACCGCACCTCCTGCTTTGGAAGGCGAAGTCCTAACCACTGGACCACCAGGGAAATCCCTTTCTTCCCACTTTTAGAGAGCACCATTCTTAGACTAAACTCAAGAAGAGAAACTGCTCCGTTCTATATAGCCCATAAGAGAATATTTACTCATAGTAGTTATGTGCATTTTTTGATGAGCAATTTTTTTAATCTACTCTCAGTTTCGTAGTTTAAATGGACTTTCTCCTACTTTGTATACCATGAAGATGGAAAAGATCTATATCGAGACCTTTGAATATGTATTAAGTTGTCCCTCACCATTTTCTAGTTTTTGTTACTATTTATTGAGTGCTTATTAATGCCCCAAACACTGTTTCAACTTCTTTACATGTATTAACTGATTTAATTCTCACAATAATCCCGTGAGGTGGTAATATTATCCCAACATTATAGACAGGAAACTGAAGCACAGAAAGATAAAATGACACCCAAGAATACCCAAGTAAAAAGTGGTGAAGCAGAGATTTGAACCCAGGCTGTGTTTAAAACATCTATTCTTACCACTATGTAGAGAGTCTCTAGAACCCCATATATGATGTTTCTCCCCAATCTATTCAGGCTCTATACAGGTTGGAGTATTTTTCCAACATTGTAGAATCTTTTTTTCAATTGAACTATAGTTGATTTACAATATTGTGTTCATTTCAGGTGTACAGTGAAGTGATTCAGATATATATAGATGTATAGGTATATATATATTCCTTTTCAGATTCTCTTCCACTATAAGTTATTACAAGATATTGAATATAGTTCCCTGTGCTTTACAGGTTTTTGTTCCTTGTTTTTTGTCTCTTTCATATATAATGGTGTATATCCCATACTCCTAATTTATCCCTCCTCCCCTCCTTTCCCCCTTGGTAACCCTAAGTTTGTTTTCTCTGTCTGTGAATCTGTTTCTGTTGTGTAAATAAGGTTTTAGATTATTTTTTAGATTCCACATATAAATGATATCACATGATATTTGTCTTTTTCTGTCTGACTTACTTCACTTAGTATGATAATCTCTAGGTCCATGCATGTTGCATGAAAGGATATTTGATACTTTTTTATGGCTAATCTCCTATTATTATATATAGGATATATATATACCTTATACTATATATATTATATATAGTATATTATATTACTATTATATATAGTATAGTATATATAATATTTATATTATATAAATATTATATATATAGGATAGGATATATATCCTATATATAGGATATATATATATAATTATATATAGGATATATATATATAGTATATGTGTATATATACCACATCTTTTTTATCCATTCATCTGCTGATGGACGTTTGGGTTGTTTCCATGTCTTAGCTATTGTAAATAGTGCTGTTATGAACATTGGGGTGTATGTATATTTTCAGATTAGAGTTTTTGTCTTTTCCGGATATACGCCCAGGAGTGGTGGGATTGCTGGATCATACTGTAGCTCTATTTTTAGTTTTTTAAGGAACCTCCATATTGTTCTTCATAGTGGCTGCACCAATTTACATTCCCACCAACAGTGTAGGAGGGTTCCCTTTTCTCCACACCCTCTCCAGCATTTATTATTTGTAGATTTTTGCTGATACCCATCCTGACTGGTGTGAGGCGATACCTCATTGTAGCTTTGATTTGCATTTCTCTAATAATGAGTGATGTTGAGCATCTTTTCGTGCCTGTTGCCATCTGTATGTCTTCTTTGGAGAAATGTCTATTTAGGTCTTCTGATTTTTTGATTGGGTTCGTTTCTTGATATCGAGTTGTATGCCAACTTTGTAGGTTCTTATTTGTGATTTTCCTTTAAGCCGTTTTCTTTCCTCCTTGCTCAGCTTTGTGGAATTCAATATTGCACACACCCAGGGTCTAAAGAATTTTGAGTGGAGTGAGACACACACCTGTTGACTCATATTTGCATACATTGACATCATGCTTTTGTAACTGGAGGCCTGCAGTGTTGACTCACAGTTTATCTTTTACGAAATACCTACACATAGCCTAGGTGTTAGCTGTCCCTGTATACCATGGAGGCTTTGTTTTGCCTGCCCTCAGCCTTGATGCAAAACAGCACTTCTTGGAATTCCTAAGGAAGAGTCCAGTTGCCTCAAAAGCATTGGTAATTTCACATAAACAGTTGGGAAAGGATGATAAGAGCACAGGCCCTACGATCCCAGCTCCAACACTTTTCTCACTGAGTGACATGGGCAAATTACTTCTCTACGCCTCAATTTCCTCATCTCTAAAATGGGGGAAATAACATTACTACTACCTTAGTGGTGTTATGAGGATTAAGTCAGTTATACATACAAAGCACTTAAAAAGTGCTGAGCACATCAAAGGGTACAATGTTAGCCACTTTTGTTCATCTAAATTCTTACCAAGGATTCTCCTCTCCCCATCTGTGTGGCATCAACTGTGGCTGGCTTATATTTCTGCCTCCTAAGTGACCCTTATTCTACAGAGTACCTGGGCTTTCTCCCAGTTTACACCTCCATCACAAACCCCAATCCATCACAATGTTCATTAAACAAAGGGCTTCCAGTTACCAGAATCCACCCTTTCCAAAAATCTGGGAACTTATAAAGAACAAAAAAGATTTCCATCACATGTGGATAGCTCTTTCATATTTCCATGGCTTATTCTTATGTAGCTTCACTGTCCTACGCTCAGCCTTAAAGACCTCATTTTTATTCAAGCAACTGTAATTTGTTGAGATTATTTTCCAAGTGCTGCACAGACCACCTTGTGTTAAACACAGAGATGTGCCACTTAGACCCTCTTAGAGGAAGAATTTGTTGTGCCAGCTGCTGGGAATACGGTTAATGGACAGCCTTCACCATCAGCCACTTCATGGATTGCTTCAGCTGCAGAGAGTCACTTTACCCAACGTCATGCCACGGGGGTAGGGGGTGTACATCCAATGGCTGATTGACGGAATATAGAGGCTCAGCCTTCTCAGCCCAACACAATGCAATTTGGACAGGCCATTTGTACTCCAGAGCTTCCGCATGAGGTTGGCTGAGGCTACAGCACCTGTATCATAGTGTGACATCCTGCTTCCTTCTCCTCCCTTCCACAGGTGCTCATACCCAGTGCATTCCCTAGTAAACATCCAGCACACTAAGCTTTGTTTCATAGTCTGCTTCTCAGAGACCCCCACCTGTGTCACACTCTAAGCTTAGTGTAGTATATAAATGGAATGAATAACTAATGTTTATTGGGCACTAAATATGTGCCAAGCACATACTTATGATAGGCACCGTACATATAGTAGTATCTCATTTAATTTTCATAATCCTTTGAAGTAAATACTGCTACTATCTGACTGTTATAGATAAGGAAACAAAGATACAAAGCTATACTATTAGTAACCGGTGGAGATAGAATTTGAACACAGATCGTCTGATCCAGATCCTACATTTTTAACCATCATGCTACATTCTATCCTATAATAATATCTAATTCTTAAGAAGTGAAAATGATATTAAACCATATCTTATAAACCATAACATATGATGGATGTAAGTTAAGGAAACATAGTGCACGACCTATAAGATCACTTCATTATCTGATGAAATTTATGCTTCTCTATAGAGATAAAACCTGGTAAAAACATTTGAAACTCTATTAGGAAGAATATCTTTCTAACAACAAAGGCCTACTGTGGTTCTGATTTCCAAAATTTGAATGTAGGTTGAACTAGAGGTAGGTTGAGTTAAATCTCTGTCAATGCTGACTATAAAATTGACAAAGGTTATAATATCTGAAAATACTGTAAAGCCCAAAGTATTTGATGTTGCCTCTGAAAGAGTCTTTATCTCTTGTAGCCAATAATCTGTCCATTGTTCAACAGATGACTCAAGCTGGGTTTGAGTGATGTAATACTTGCCACTTGAAATACAACATCCTTAGTGAGCAAATTCCAGTAAAATCTTTCCCTTTGGAAATAGTCCCAAAGGATTAGATTTTCTGTTGTTAACTGGTAGGTTCCAAAGACCAAAGGTTTGCTTCTCTGACATATTTTTATTAGCCTTGGATAAGCAGGTTGACAGACACAGGGAATGAAGTACTTTCATGTTCAGGAAATGTAGCCAACCTCCTACTTCTGACTTCACCTCTAAGTTTTCACTGTTATTGAATCAGCAGCTCTGCTCTTTGAGTCATGTGGGTTATTACTGAAGTAGCCCTTCTACCCTTAACATTTGTCTTGAGATCAGTGTGTGTTAGCTGATTGGATTGTAGGTTTAGCTCAGATTTAGTTCTAAGTAACTAATCTTTTGCCCTTATAGCATGTTATCTCATTCCTCTAGAAAAGGGACACAAACATCAAAATTTACAGCAGTCTCAACATCTGCCTTAAATCTTTCACAGAGTGTGCAGGGAGGAATATGCATCTGTGCATGCTAAAAATTAACTTTTATAATGAAATAAAATATAAATAATGCAAATAAGAGGGATAGATAGGTAAGGCTAATATCACTCTCATAGCTATAGCTGTCTCCTATAATTAGAAGGTTGTTTAAGTGACTTTTCATTTGTTTCAAATCTTAAACAGAAGCATATGAGTTTAAATAAATGAACAAACCAAACATAAGACAAATTAAATCATGGTTTCCTCAAAGCATCAACTCTCCTCAAAACAACACAAACAGAACAAGGAAGTTAAAATACATAAAGAGTATAAATAGAAATGAATAAGGCCAAAAGGCAATTGAACAAGAAAAGTTTGGAAATAAGGCGCTGGAATAATCAGCAACCCTGGTAAAGTCCATTTTTTCAGACAGTATGAGGTCATGCCTCAGACAACAAAATACTTCTGGCACCTTTCATCTGACTTCTCCAAATGCTTTGCTGACATTATCTAATAGCAAATATTATTACCCTCATTTTATAGGTGGAGAAACTAAGATACTAAGAGATTAAATAACTTGCTTAAGCATGCACAAGGAGTCGCTGATGGAACCAGAAATTTATTTCAGGAATCTAATCTACGTTTCTGTTAATATCACTAGGTCAGCTTTCCAGATACCAAAAGACATTTATTGGTGTAAGTTTGTATTAAATGTATTTTTAAAACTGATATTATCTTCTGTAAACAAGTCAATGAAAATGCTTTTGTTGAAGGTCATGGTTGCTTTTTGTGGGAGGAATTTAAGAGGTGATTTAAAAATAAATTCTCCCAGATTCCAGAGTATCCACCTTAGGTTAAGGTTGTTTAGCAAAACCCATTTTCGACATCTAATACAGAACCATCATGAAATTATGTCAGTTAATATCCAATGTCCTAATGGTTATTTCGTGTGTGTGTGTGTGTGTCATACATTATTTTTAATAGGGTGAGGCTGAACAGGAGAGGTCTAGGAATTATTCTATGCTTTCTATTCCCACTCAACTCAGAATTGTCCCTGAAAATTCTATAATCTCTATGGGAACATATTATGGGAGACGGGGTGGTTTTTGGTTTTTGTCCTTTCTCAAGAATGTTACTCACTTTTCCCCTTTGTCCTAATATCCAAGCGCCTATAAATCTTTGATAGTCTGCCTCACGAACACAAAATTTTCAGTGCATAATTGATATTACTACTTCTGACAAGAATCACAAATATAAATTGTTTATATTCGACTAATAGCAAATATTTGTGCTAAAAGTAAACTGTTCACAGGACAAATGCAAAGTTTTATAATATTAACTGCATGTAAACTCTAACTACATTTCAAAATGGAGAACTAATAAATTGCTTCTTCATTTTGGCCTGAACTCGGGGTTAAAGTTATTGACCAGAGGTCAAGGGCAGAGAGCTGCATATGAACATCCAGAGATATACACTTCCTTTATCACTGGTGTGTGCAGGTTAAAAGGTGACTAGAACTATACTTCAGTTAAAAAAAAAAAAAATGGTGACTAGAGAGCTTGGGGGAAGAGAGGGATCCTGAATTCAGCAAAATCCAACTATTTCTCACTTAGTCACTCATATTCTTTTTATTCAGAAATCCACATCCCAGTGTTCTTTCGAAAGAGCACCTAAATACTTTTTTTTTTTTTTTCTGGCTGCACCACAGATCTTAGTTCCCCCACCAGGGATCGAACCCGTACCCCCTGCAGTGGAAGTGCTGAGTCCTAACCACTGGACCTCCAGGGAATTCCCACATCTAACCGCTTTGAGCAACCACACTGTGTAGTAGAAGAAGAATATGTTCTGGATTCAGAAGGTGAGTTTCCAGTGCCAGCTCTACCACCCTCCAACCTGTGACTGAGAGCAAGCCACTTCACCTTTCCTCATCCCTATGATGCTAATACAGCTCAGGTTTTCATGAGAATTAAACAAGACAATGTCTGTGAATAACAGAGGTTATTAGAGTTTATACAAGAGCTATTTATATAGTGTACACTATATAAATACATATATTAGTTATATAAAATACATATGTAATAGTTATACCAGAACCACTTATATATGTAAAATAATTGTCGACATATGTTACATCAGTTTATATGTTTGCTTTGCACAAATTTTTCAATTCATGCTTGACATATGCAATCACTTATATTTCCAAAACCAGCTACCTCTTCACCATCACTCTCATTTCTTCCTGTCAGTTTTTCTGTCGCACAGTTCTAGCTGCTTTTGCCCCCTGATAATATTATGTGGACCTTCTGTTCATGCACTAGGATTTGTAACCAAATGCTCACATGTTCTCTTTTCTTGTTCAACAGGTGGGGAGCACTCAATCCTGGGATTCCAGGAGTGTTTTTAGTGGCTGATAAGCCTCATTAAAACCTGTGGGTCTTCTTCCCAGCTGCCTTTTTCTATTTTTGGAATGGCCACAGAAAATGTCCTGTCAAGAGTTTAAAATTTTCCACCGCCTGTACATAGGATGGTTTACCCCTTGCAAAACATAACCTGGTTTGGTTACATATAACCTCATTCTGACTTATATTCTTCAGGTTTTTTTTTAATTGCACCTATCTTGCTATAAGATATTTCATCACACATTTCATTCATATAATTAGTCCATAAATCAGCAGTGAAACCGAGAGATGCTCTAAAGAGTGATGTTTTTCTCTTTAAGAGTGTTCTAAGAAACAGGGCTTACCTTTGTACAGTAAAGGGATTACCATGTCTGTTAGCTAAGCTATTTACAAGCAATGCCAGTAGGTAAAATACCAAAAAGAAGGTACTCAACATTAAAAGAGACTAATCTTTGAAGATTCTTGGAGATTAAATACAGGAAAATACAATCTTTAAAGCTTAGAAACTTTTCAAAATCACACATTTCAGAAGTACTTTTGTTCTTAACAAGTATAAAACTTAATTTGGGGAAAATGAGAAAGGCTTAGTACTTAGATTTAAATATATTGGTTGTCTCATTCATAAATCTTGTTGAGGAAAACTAGGAAGATAGAAGTAAATCATAGAGATAAAATGATCAAAAGTCAGCCTCACCCTGATCCAGATCTGCTCCCCAACACCAGAGTTTATCATTTTTATGTATTGTTGTATACTTGTATATATACATGTACCCACAGAATAAGTATAGAATCATTTTTTTAATTTACATAAATGTCAGAGTGTAGACATCTGTTTAAGCAAGTTGCTTTTTCACACTCAACAATGCTTTTATTAAACAATGTTTTTGAGATGTACCCATTGTTTCTAATGTCTCACAATTGCTACAATGAATGAATCTATGATTCTAATCCTCTATATTAAAAAAAAAAAATGTCAGCCTCAGGTTTGTGCTAAATCCTGGTTTGCTTTTGACCTTACCAGAAATAGAGGAAGGAAGAAACTATCTAACGTCATTGCCTGGCTCTATTCCAAGAGAACTTCAGTATTCATCTTAAGAGAGGGATTATCTATCAAAAGTAAAATGTGGATTTGAAGCAATTTTCCAGATAATTCAATCTCCCCAAAGTTCCTTTGATCTGAACAACCAGATATTTAAGAAATGGATTTTGTTCTTCCTTAGACTTCCAGCTAGTTCTCCTAGTCTACTTCACTGATGGAATGAATTCATCCATCCATCCATTCAATGAGTTTTTATTAATTGTTAGAGCTAAATGCATAGCACTATGTTAAACAGGTCTACGTTTTCTTGTGATTGCAAAGACGGGCATGCCCTTTGTGAAGGGCATGTTTGTCCTTTTCATGTCAACTTTACACATTACAGCTTCCTAACTCCTAGCTACCTTTACCAACCACTATGAACCAATAACTCAAAAACAGGATGGGAGAAAGTGTAGGTCCTACCACTGATTTTAACTGTTTGCCCTACAGTTCCATCACATCTTTGAGTCATATGCCATACCACAAAAATAGAAATACACCCTAAAACCAGAATCCCTGCTAACACTAGGTCCATCCAGGTTAAATTCCTTGTTTAAGAATCATAGGGCAATTGGGTGTGATTGGGACTTTGGAATCAGATATGATTTGAACCAACAATACCCTGCTATTCAAATATGACAGTTTCAAGTCCTTATGAATCCTGAGGTATTTTATCACAAGAATTTCATTCTCAGCAACTGGTTTATGCAAACCCAATGTTAATTGTATCTATACATTATTTGGAGTGGGGATGTTAAGATCTTTTTTTTTTTTTCGGCTGTGCTACGAGGCTTGTGGGCTCTTAGTTCCCCAACCAGGGATGGAACCCAGGTCCCTGCAGTGAAAACGCTGAGTCCTGTCCACTGGACCGCCAGGGAATTCCCGTTAAGATCTTTTTTAAAGTTAGAAAATAAATTTCCAGACCATCCAAAAGTAAGTTTGTGCCTATTTGGGTTGTTTGCTGCTAAATTCATTTAGCTGCAACATACATTGAAAACCTCTCTGATCTCTTTCTTAAGAGTGATGTCTCACCTTCTCCAACAGGATTAAATCTTTTACCTAGCAATAAAGCAAAAATAATGTTTTAATATTTACTCAACAAGAGGTTGTAAGTAAATTGAGTGAAGTGAAGGTCTCTGTTTTCATTTTGCTAGACCCTGCTTAATGAGGATTTCTTTTCTTCCAAGCTATGGCTTTCTGCAATGGTCCAGTAACCTTTCACATTTAAGAAGAGTGAGAGGGACTTCCCTGGTGGCACAGTGGTTAAGAATCTGCCTGCCATTGCAGGAGACACGGGTTCGATCCCTGGTCCGGGAAAATCCCACATGCCATGGAGCAACTAAGCCCATGTGCCACAACTACCAAGCCTGCCCTCTAGAGCCCAGGAGCCACAACTACTGAGCCTGCGTGCCACAACTACTGAAGCCCGTGCACCTAGAACCTGTGTTCTGCAACAAGAGAAGCCACCACAATGAGAAGCCTGCACACCGCAGCGAAGAGTAGCCCCCGCTCCACGATGAGAGAAAACCCGTACGCAGCAATGCAGACCCAACGCAGCCAAAAATAAAATAAATAAATTTATTTCAAAAAAAAAGAAGAGTGAGATTCTGAGCCATGGGTGAGCTCAAATCCTAAGTCCTCTTTTCACTGAGGTAGACAAACACTGCTGCCTTATTGGTGGATTCTATCTGTGACTTGAATGGCTGAATTTTCAGAGAACTTTAAGGTGTATTCTTACATTATGTATTTCTGATCAGCCGTGGGCCTCATCGTGTGTCCTCTCACAGAATCTCAAAATCCCAGGGCAATTCCTCTGAGCTGAGTCATGGTCTCAGGACTGAGTGGCATCCATCATGAGAAACATAATACTTAGAGTTATACCTACAGGTTTGTCCAGTGAAAAATAGATTCTGCTGAGGTGGTCCAGTGTATTCTTACCAAAGGCAAATTCTTGCCATGTATTTCTCCTAGGGCTATTGGGATGATTAAACAAATGGGCTAAATCCCACTGCAAACACTGCAATAATTGTGTGTAATTCTTAGCTGATGTCTAACTAGTCTGTACTGGTTTAGTTGTTTAAATATTAAAACAGTTCTACACTAGCTGCTGAATAACTGCTGTCCCTCAGCAAACTGATTCCCAAGGCCTAACAACTAAGGAGTTTATCCCCAGCCCAAAAGGGGAGCCTCTGACCCTGCTCCATTCTGATTGGCTCCAAACATTACTGGACATTATAAAGTTTTAGTATCACTTTTGCGTAAAACAAATGTGAAAATAAAAGTGAATGATGTAACAAATGCATATACAAGTAGACTAACTACATTTTACAAATTTAATGTCCCATTATTAATGCTGCACTACAAATTATCCTTGAAATTTAGTAGCTTAAATAACAATATTTTACTCACAATTGTACAGTTTGGGCAGGACTTGTCTCTCCTCCAGTGATGTTAGCTGGGGTGGCTTAAAGCCTGGTGTGATGGTTAATTTTATGTGCCAACTTGGTTTGGCCACAGTACCCAGATATTTCATCAAATGCCAGTCTAGATATTGCTATGAAGGTATTTCTTAGATAAGATTAACATCAAATCAATAGATTTTGAGTAAAGCAGGTCACCCTCCATGATGTGGATGACCCTCATCCAATCAGTTGAAGATCTTAAGAGAAAACAGACTGAGGTCCCACACAGAAGAGGGAATTCTGCCAGCAGACTACCTCTGAGCTGAAGCTGCAGCTTCAATTCTTCCCTGGGTCTCCAGCCTGCTGGCCAACTCTCAGACATTGGACTTGCCAGGCTCCACAGCTGTGTGAGCTAGTTCCTTAAAATAAATCCCTCGCTCTCTGTCTCTGTCTCTCTGTCTCTCTGTCTCTCTCTCTGTCTCTCTCTCTCTCTCTATATATATATATGTGTGTGTGTGTGTGTGTAACATATACAGAAAATACACATACATTTATAGATAGCATTTTATTGACTATTCTATTTTTATTATATATACATATTTACACATCCCATTGGTTCTATTAGACGCTGATTAATACAGATCAGGACTGGAATCATCTGGAACCATCACTTTTTCATGTGTCTGGTGGTTAATGCTGGAAAGACTATTAAATAATTGGGAACAGGAATACCTGGGGCTCCTTGGGCAT